>NC_081204.1:5419937-6619937 GCF_902713425.1 Acipenser ruthenus | reverse complement strand
AACAGGCCCTGATTTACAGTATATCACATATTTCTTCTTAAGAATTCTTAGACGAAATACAGGTACAATATCCCCATATATCTATGTAGTTAAAAATAATGTATTTATTCCAACTAAAACATTTTCCGCTAACTTGCTAGAATTAAGTTAATAATATGCAGTGTCCAAGTTAGTAATTTAAGAGTTAAACAGAACATTGGGTAAAAGCTGTTTAAATTTGATTCCATCTAGAGTTAAATGCTACACTTTATGTAATAAATGCTGTAAACATGCTAACCTTTTTAAGATTTTTAATTACAACAGCTGAGTTAAAGGTAGACATTATTTTTAAACAGTAAAAGTCCATCTAAAACTATATCGACTATTTTATATAATTACCTGTGTTTCCACTCCTGAGTGCTACCTCCGGGATCAGTCTCCCAAATATCCTTATATTGTTAACGATTGATGCAAGTAGAGGTGCAACACCGTAACAATAGATCGGAGATCAAATCTACATTGTTTATTATTTTAAAAGGAACAAAGTTAAAAACAGAGCAACGTTTTGGCCAGATGGCCTTCATCAAGCTTAAGATTTAATATTTTGTAAAACAACAGCAGACCCTGTTATAGATATTAGCTTAACTGATGACTAATTTATGAAATTATTATGATGCTCCTTTAGAGAGCGCAGAGCATGAAGCAAAACTCCAGATTCACTGTAAGATTTGTTGAGAAGTTTACAAATATTCTCGGTTTGTGGTGAAAGATGTGTAAAGATAATGTGGAGCCCTGCCAACATGTTTGCTTCCATAGTACAGTGATTGCAACAAGATTAAAAATAAAACAAAACACTTTAAACATTAAACAAATAGAAAACTTAAAAAAAAAAAATCTGAAAGATAATCAACCATTATAACATTATTGATTTTAATGTACTGCCAATCAGATGACAACACAAACAAAATCTTTATTAAATTATCAATACTTGCTTTCACTTTAGTAATGTAAAACCTCTTAGTCAAGCAGACAAACATTTGAGGACAAGCCTTTATCAACGTCTTCGTCAATCACATAAATTAGTCTATTAGTTTCTAGCTAATTCTACTTACTGAATGGATTAAAAGAATAATCAATTAGGAATGTTGGTCTTTACCCCTGATTTTGTGCAAGAGGCCTACAGAATTACTAAACCAACTCTTAAGATCTCTGAATAATGTAAACAGTGCATAAATCTTACTTTCCCTGCTTAGTGTAGGCCAATATCTTCAGTGCAGATTAAACTTTTTTTTTTTTTTTTTTTTGGTAAACCGAATATAAACTTAAGTAGATTTAAAGACACAATTTCACGTATTGAAAACTGTGTTTCAATGCTGCAAAGTTTGCACCGTTTCTCATAATGGGTGTGGGAGGTTGTATGATTTTAAAACTAGAAACCAACAACCCAAATTGTAACGCAAGTATAGTGCACTAGCAATAAACCAGACAGCTTGTAGTGTAACACCATACAGGGATGTCAAGAAATGATTGTTTGGCCCAGAAGACTAACTATTTATAACAAAGTAGGTGTGCTGCTTGTTTGGTTTCTCATCACTCATACTTTATCTTTTTTAAATGTAAGCTCTTGAGCGGAAAGCAGTGAATCTATCTATTTTTTTCACTCTGTGGTCTAAGCCCCAGAAGAAAGGCTGGTGTGTTGCTAATAAACTGTTGATGTGTCAGATTTAGTTTTTTTGTCCATACCTTGGAACGTGAGAGAATGTTTCCGACTTGCTGGCCGATGTGCATGTTTACAGTATTCAGACTGTTAGTCTGGAATGAATTTGCTAAATAGCCCGTGTCTTACTGAGACCGCCAAATGGTAAGCGGTCAAATAAAATATTTCTGGTCTGCACAGGATCCAGATTATCTAAACTATCCAAACTATTGGTGAAGATTTCTTTTTAAACTCTTTAAATTTGGATTTGGGGTTACAAAAAAAGTGTACCTTGTTTTTAACATCAAATTGGCACCTTTTCCAGGATGAAATAATTTTCTTGGCATAGTCCAGTGGTTTGGTCTTCATTTACTAGGCTTTTTAGTTTCTTTTTTTTCCTGGATAGCTGTAAAGTGTGTTTTTTTTTTTTCTGGGAGACCCGATCCTACAAAATTGCTGTTATTCAGGCCGTATTATTTAATTTTCTGCTCAAATCGTACACACACTTGCCAGACACGTTGTAAAGTGAGTTGACAGAAGAAACAGTGTTTCTGCAGGATTGCTGGGCATGTTATCTCCAGAGATACTGTAGGGAACGTGTTGCTTTCATTTCTTCCTGGCTCATACAAAACGTGTTGCAGTTACTATTCCAATATTGCTTGAAATGCAAGTTATTCTTGGTTGTAGAATAAAGCATAATTTATGTGAGATTTCCTGCCCTCTGATTGTGAGATACCAGGCCTTTTTATTCTGTGCCCAGAAACCATGTTAATGCAGACTGAAAAGAATGACCACCTTTACAAAGGGGCAGGGGGCTAAATGGACCATGTAGAATGTCAGCTGCTGGGACAATGAATGTGATTCTGGGGGGAAAGGACATAAAGAATACACTCAATTTCTCAGTGGGCTGGTTGTGTCTCTTAGGGGATGATGTCAGAGGGATAGGAAACAAGAGGCAATTTAATGCACAATTCCACCTAGTCCATAGATAGTTCCAGCACATACTGTATTTTTGGTCATGTGTGCGTTTATTTAACTGCATACTGACGCAAGGATCTAATCGAAGCAGTAAAAGGAGATGGAATGAAAGGTTTGCTCTGATTACACTGTTTGCAGGAGAGTTAATTCACACTTTAAATTTTAGTGTGCACAACAAAAAAATCGCATGATCCAGATTCCAGATTGGACATGTTTAACAGTGTTGTCAGGCTGCACAATACTGATTTGTGGTCAGTCATTGTGTTTATGAAATGTTTAATGCAAGTTTCTAATAAGACCATTTTGACACGGTACATTAGCATACCCCCTCCTTACCATGGCACTTCAAAAGGGCTCTTCCATTCAACAGCTATGTATAAAAGTTTATGGCACACATTGTGTTTAGATAAAGTCAACAGAGACTGACTAGCCTGGGTCACACTGTCTGTTATGAAGTGCTGCTGCTTGGGCTATGTTATAATTTATAACAAACAGTTTTGCATATGTAAAGTCCCTGCAGAATGTCTTCATACATTTAAAATGAAAGCAGCTCAATAATTCTCTCTAATAGCATAAAAGCCATACTGACATTTTGAGTTGAGTATTAACATACACTTGGAGACTAATATTTATGTAAATAATATAGCTTCACCAAGCAAAACAGAACATTTACATGTATGAAATACTAAAGCATTTTTTTTTTGCTTTAAATATAATACAAATATAATTCAGTTTAATGTATTTTATCCAGCCACACTATACAGGGCTGTTGTTGAGTGCTTTATTAGGTGAATAAACTGTCTCTTATGTTTAGCAGCCTTCCTGTAATGGTGGTGCTGCTGTCTCATTTAGAGTTGGTGTCAATGAAAACAAATGTCTCTTTTACAGATAGCTGCTCTTCACAGCCCCCTCTGTTTGTACTGTATGCACTGACAGAGTTTATAAAGTTTTGACCACCTACAGTCTGCAGTGTTCTATCAGAAACAGGTTATTAATGTTAACTTTGATCGTTCTATTGCTATAATGTATCTCAGGACACATGACATTAGCTGGCACTAAAAGCTTTTGAGTGGTACTGCGTATTTGGTGTGTTGCGCTGGTGAAGTGAGTGGTACCTTAAGTTTGCTCCAGGTTCCTTGCCAGCAACAGAGAGAGGTGAGAAGTCCTTAGGATGCTCATCAGTGTTGTATCACCTGAAGAAAAAAGGACAGAGGCCTGTGTGAAAAATCTCTTCTTAATGTCTTCCAGTTGTCTAAACATCACGCTCTTCCTTGTTTTCACAGAAGCTCTTGTGGTAATCTGTGATTGGAAGGCAGTAGAGCCGAGCGTTACATTTATGAAGAAAAACATCCTACAAATTACAATATCACGTTGAAATGCCTCTCTGTTCACTTTCTTTAATGACTGTATTACAGGGGCCTAAATGTATATTCATTTGTACAGCATACATTGTGAAAATGTCATCTGCGCTTGACAACATGAGTCCTGATGCACACTATAGTGAGAGAAGATTTATCACCTGTTGGAGAGCACTTGTTTTTTCAAGTGTTTTGTATTGTGCCCATGTCTGACCTATAGAGTAGACTTGGCAGTTGAATCTGAAAATAAGTTTACTTGTAAACTACTGCTGTGCTAATAGGTAATACCTGTACTTCGGCTCTCTTAAAGGTGTTCTGTACACTATGGCTTTAGCCATAATGTCAAGTTTGCGTGAAGGCAATTTTTGTGGCCATAACTGTTTTATGTACTGTATGAATGGGGTATTTGCAAACCTTGAACTGCCACATTGATTGTGGGCCCATAGTGACCTGAGTCCCAAGTACTTCTAGTGATTTCCTGTTTGGCCTGACCAGTGATTATTAAGTGTGCGCTTGCCGTCAACATTATGACACCCAATTGTACTGAATTTTAGATCTCCCAGTATCTTACTTCTGTCAGCAATTTGTCCTCGGCTTGGAGTGTTTATAAATGGGGGGCGGGGGGGATGAGGGCTTCCCCTTCAGGAAATTGGTTTGTTGATGGTGTGGTGTGATAGGAAGCAATAGTGGCAGCTCCTGTGGGATTGGGTTTTCTTTCACTTGGGAACCATTTCAAACTGTACAGTGGAAATGTTTTGTAAATGTTATGGTGTGCTGCGCCCGAGGTCTTTTATGCTAACTATGCGTGGCTTTTTTGTAACTCCCTGCACTTTTACAAGACCATGTTTTGAGACGGTGGCTGGGGAAAGCCGTTTAAATCTTGTGGGGTTTTTTTATTACTCCTTTCTTGTGGCTGGTCATATCTTCTGCATGGAACTTCTATGTGTGTGACTCTCTTTCTCTTTGGGCTAAATATTGCAGAAACAATAACCTAACGTGCTGGAGCCAGACGCCAGAGTGTTATTGTTAGAGGAATTTAGAACATAATTGAAAACAAACCTGAATTTCACAAAAACAAAAACAAAAAAAATAGCCGGAACAGAGCTAGTGGAGCAGAGGGGGGAGACATGATCCAAGTACTTTTAAGCGGGTGTCTACAAAGTGGTCATGATAGATGAATCATCTATGAATTCTCTACATCTGGAAACAGTTTGGAAATCTGGAAAAGACATTAGAAAAACATCAAAAAAGGTTCAGAGAGGTACAGTACAGTGAAGCAACTGGCAGAGAGTGCTGGAATTTAAGATGGAGTGGACAAAATTGACACTTGCACACCCTTTTCCCCTTTCTTATTATTCATACATAGACTTTTTATTGCATGTGATCTCTTCATAGTCGCTCCTGTCTTTATTATTATTGTTGTTGTTATTATTAATGTATTGGTCAAAGATTACCTCTCTTATTATTGATAGGCCACACCACTTGTTTTGCTTATAACTTTAAAAACACGTACAGTATTTTAAATGGCCTATTTCATTTTGCTTATTAATTAATTAATAGGTGATTCACTATTAACGGCCCCTGTTTGTTTGTATGTGAAGTTATGTTTTTTCACAATAATGTAACATACTGTATAATTTAATTTGTATTAAACATTCAGACCTTTCTGTGCTTTTATCATAAGCTAAATTTATCACTAATTTTTTTTCAAGCACTCCAGCAAATGCAGACGGAGTTCTATACTTTAAGAAATACTTAAACCATGTTCTTTCAGATTGTCTCTTGCCTATTAGCAGTTCCGTGACTGCAGCTATTCCAATGTGGTACTGGATTGAACAGGCTTGGATTTTGCTGACAAGAGGGCAGAGTGCTAGAAATGTTCAAGGAAGTTGTCACCAAGCAAGGCATGGGTACTGACTGCAAGAGCCAGATGGATACTGTACTTAAAGCTTTAGGGTATTTTGCCTTCATTGCGCTTTGTGTTGTGCTACAATTAATTTGTTTGTTGACCTGTGTTGGTTTTAAAAATTAAACCATTATTTATTTATTTTTTTCCGTGTCTGCAGAAGAACTTTTTTCTCTTCATGTTTTCTGACTTGTGAGGAAGTTGACATTTACTTCTGGATATAGAAATTGCTGCACACAAGCCTCTTCCCTGTGTCTCTGGGTTTTTGGCCTGGTTTCGGCATTGTCTCCACTTTGTTGCCTCAGGCCTATGCAGACCCTTTTAGCCTTTATTTGGACTGTTCATTTAGTGGAAAAAACGAACAGAAAACTACAAAAAGTTTTGAAAGGTCAGCCAACTACATGCTACCAAAATGTGATACTGCGAGTCTCACACAGACATAGATGATTTCCCATAATCTGTTTTGAAATCAATGTTTGTGTTTTAATATGTACATGTTTATATTCTTGCCTCAGGCTGTTTAATATTGCTAATCATAATGTTATTAAAGCTATGTTGTAAAAATGGATTGCCTTCCTGTCCCTTTCTAATAACAAAAATACATAAATAAATATTAACATGACATCAGAACTTGGAACTATTTAAAGAAAATAAAACAAGAAAAAAAAAAACACACATTACTGAATATCACTGAGCATATTTTTTTAGCCTTGTGGTCTACTAGTGCAATAACCACACAAGCTATTGGTTTGTTTTTGCATAGAGCAGTGAACTGGCTTTAAAGAGTAAGTAGTAGGACTCCGAAAAAATATATATAGCGTTACACGTCCCCACGTGTTGCTACAACTGTTTAAATAATGTACCTACAATTTTTATTTTCATTGTTAACATCCGGACAACTTTTTACACTTATAACTTTAAATTCTGTTTCAAAGCTCTTTTCAAAATGGCCACTGCAGGAACAGCAATTTAATACCATGTATAGTTATTGCTGTGTTACCTGTTTGACAATGGGCAATAATCCTTACACTATCCGTGCACTACAGCGGCCATTTTGAAAAGAGCTTTGAAACAGACTTTAAAATTCTAAGTGTAGAAAGTTGTCCGGATGTGAATAATGAAAATAAAAATTACAGGTACATTATTTAAACAGTTGGGGACGTGTAATGCTATATTTTTCAGATACTTACCCTTTTAATGTTAAGGAATGTGGCACTATATCAATTTTAATCCCAAATCCCTCAGTTCTCTGTCCTTTTATGGTGTATGTCAAGGTAGTGCAGCAATAATTTTCCGAAAATCCAGTGTGTTTAACCTGATAGAGTGAAAATAAACGCCAAGCTGTCACTGTGCCAGGCCCAGGGCTTTGGTTCAGCTGTACTAGTCTGAGCTGGCGTGCACAAGCTGAGCTGTACAGAATTACAGTGTATGTTTTAACTGTGGCAGGGTGCCTGGAACAGCTAAACAGCCACAATAACTGCTGTGGGGTCTCTGCCTGCCTTGATGTGAATAGCAAAACTGCCCCCGAACATACATACATACATACATACATACATACATACATACATACATACATTTATTCCTACAAATCATTTAGTTGAAAGTTTGGGCAAAATAGTTAAAGCGTGCTTTTAAGCGTAGTTGAGGGTACGTTGACTAACAATTAAACTTCAACTTAAAGGCTTCCCCGATTGCTTAACGGAAATGACTCTGCTTTATACTGTAGTTAGTTTTATTTTTATTTTATTTGTGTAGTGTCAGAAGTATGGTTTGTAGATTTGAGGTTTCTTTATATATATATATATATATATATATATATATATATATATATATATATATAAATATTGGGCTGTCACTCAATTACTCATTAGGTAATGATCTTGTAGCGCTGTCCTGCCTAGTAATCCTTAAAAAAAAAAAATCAATAGAATCTGAAAAAAATAAGCTATTTTTAAAAAGCATTTTTTTATTTTAGTAAATGTAACTGAACAACGTCAATCCATGAAAAATTACAGCAAAATATAATGCACAAGAACTTAGAATGGATTTTCTTTTGTCTTTCATGCAACCATAGCGCTCCTTATGAACAACCCTTTTTTACATTATATACAAAGAACCGCACAAAACCCATAATAAAAAAAAAAACAACACAGCTTACATACGTTTCAGAATCTATCACAGATTCCAATACATTGTTATATTAATTACTGTTCAGGGATTGATGCCGCAAACAGGGAGGGGAAAAAATCCACCTCTTCTGTTGACAAATTACATAGATATCAAGGACATATTTATTTGTTCAAAAATGATTTGTGTAAAAGTGTACTGGTAAATTAAAGCCTATACATAATTTATTTACACTTCTTGTTCTCTGAACTAATGGGAAACCTTCCTTTTTAAAATCCTGTTATATGTATTCACAGGGGCGTAAGGGCTAAATGTCAGTAGCCATCCTGAGCGTTCCATTTAATTATCTGCTAATACATACTTGGTAGTAATAGGATGACCAATTAATATGGCTGAAGTAACGTGGGATGACTGCAAACTATTCACACTCTCCTTGTATGAACACCATTGGAAAATAAAGTATGTTTCCTACCGAGTTTAATTTATACTCAAAACTTTGTAGACCTCCATTTTCTGTTCTCTCTCTACGCGATACCGCTGCATAATTTTCCACGTGCTAGTTACTTTGGATTTTGACTATATAATGCCCAGACAGAATAAATTAAATAAATAAATTTCAGCATGATTAAATTGTAAAAAAAATAAAAATAATATGCGATCAACTTTAGTTGATTAATCGGTCTGATTTAGTCTGTTATTCGGAACATCCCTAATTTTATTTATATATATATATATATGTGTGTGTGTGTGTCTGCAGTCACGAGGCTCTGCCAGACTGACTACTGAGCTATAAATGTGCCTTTATGACAGAAAGAGAAAACAGGTTTGTGCAGTGTTCTCCCTGACAGGCAGGTTATCTTAGCAGGATGGTTATATAAATGCAGGTTGTTCTTTGACCAGTTTTTTACAGTTTCAAATGAGGGGTAATAACGGCCACTGTGGTCGTCAACCTGTGCAATAAAACCCTATTGCTGAAATCACTTCACACTTTCAAAGTGCAAAGTTCTCACCCCGTTGTCTTTCATTCTCTCTCTCTCTCTATTGTTGTCAGTGAATATGTTTTAACCTGGTAATCTCCAACCAGATTTGATTGACATTGATTCTGTAGCGTAGTATAGGACCTCTGAACTCAACAGTTATGCATCTTGCATAACTGTCCTTGTGGTAAACCTAAATTACTGAGGTTATCAGGAATCCTCCAGACTGCTCACTTTTCAATACAGTATCTTAACCATATACTTGGTAGACTCATAACTTTCATAATCCAATTTCCTTGAGGCCTAGTTTGCAGCTTTATCACACTTTGTTTTTCATGGACTGTTTGTATCCCTTGCAGGCTTCTGACACAAATGCACACACTGTTTTTAAATGACTTGCTTCATAAAACTATGAAATATTTTTGTAAAAGCTATATGAGTGGAATGAACAAGGTTAGCTTTTTATTGTACTTTTGAAAATCATAAAATCAGTTAGTTGAGAATGCTTTGTCTGTATAGCCTTTCTCTTAAAAAGTCAAAGTCAGAATAAATTAACAACCAGCAATGTGATCAAATATTACTGGAGTTAGATTTTAGCATTTCAGTTGCTGTACCAGCAGGAGAATACTGCTGCTCATACCGAGGCAGAACAATTGCTCTGGACAGGCTTACAGTAGGGAGGTGTGAAGTGTTTGCTGTGTGCCTGTGTTACCAGCGAAGGGTGGGGGGGGGGACGGAGTGGAGTGTGTAGAGAGAGGCACTGTAGTGTAGCTAGGCCTCTCGACAGACGAACACGCCATGTCACCACTGAAATACAGCAGCATGTGCGACTCTGTGGGAGAGTGAGTTTTGTGGGTCACTAACTTTATGGGGGATTGAGAGAAAATACAAAACAACTGAGCTTGGAGTAAGGGTTTGCTTAAATAAATGCCATGAATCACTTGGGCTTCTGTAGACATGGGCACCTAAAAAAAAAAAAAAGATTCTGAAAGTTACTTATAGTATGATAAAGAAATTACCTAAAATAATGATTTTTTTATATATATATGTATAAACTGTTTTGTGTGCCCCTACTAATTGGTCACAAGCGATATTTAACACTGTGGGCCGCATGAACAATTCTAAAAACAAGTTTGCGGACCGCCTGCCTTATAAAGGCAGGGCAGCTCTAGATAAATATTGACACCAGAGCACCGTGTATGTTCCACAGTGTGCCAGTCATTGTACAATAAAGGAACTGTTCACTTGCAAAAGTCTGCGGTGTTAACTGGGCCAAATGGTTAGTACAGGTGCTGAATAACGTACACACCCTAACATGTAAATTCAAGCTACTGTGACATTTCATGAAATTCTAACAAACTGACCAATGTCAAACAGCAGTTTTGAGCTATTAGCAATGAGGTTTATTGAGTCTCTATGCTAGACAATGTAGTAGTCAGGAATGTGCATCAAATACTATATAGAAAATAATAATTATTAGTGTGTTTTATAATTTACTGGTGTCGTGATTTTACATTGAAGCAAAAGTGCTGAATTACTGTATAGTGGAGTGCTGATGTGCATAACGTAGACTTTTAAGGCCATAATAACGCTAAAATAAATGTCCATAAACTATCAAAAACTGTAGAGACTCGGTACATAAAATAGTTGAAAACATAACAGGAATAATGTAACAAATGCCCACTATTGAGGTACTAAGAATCCAGCCGATTACTTGGAATACCATTAATGTAAACAGTGAAGGGTTTATTGATGAAAAACATACAAGGACAGTGAAAATTAATGGGGTTTCCTCACATTTCAGATAGACTTTAGACTCCTACCTACACTCCTGCCGCGGCAAGTTAAAAAATAGTTACGGCAGGGGGCTGGGGGGGGGGGGGGGGGGGGGGGGGCTACGATATTCAAACTTTCTTTGACTTTATGTCAGACACCCTGCAATGCACACGTTTTCATGAACATGAGAAGAGGAGGAACACATTTATGGCAGTATTATATCAGAAGGCTCTGTTTAATTAAAAATAAGATTTGATATTAAATATGTTTGGCAAGCAAAAAATAAAATGTGAGATGTTAACATATTTTTAATTTTAGTAAAATAAAAAAATAGAACAAAATAATAATAAAAAAATCAAAATACTATTATGAAATAATAAAAATAATAATATTCTTCTGGCTAGATAACTGCTTTTGAAAAATAAAATAAGCAGCCCGCAAAAAGTCCTCAGAACTTGACTTTTTTTTTTTTTTTTATTTTGGACAAATTAAAAAAGAAAAAAAAAGTGTTTAAGGGGCTAATAGTATTAAGGAGTTAATGATGAATTAGAAGTAATAAATGACAAAACTAAAGTAAGGTTTCACGTCAACCACCAAGTCGTTTCCTTGTGTGAGGGGGTGAAGAGGTAATGGGTTTGAGATAACTAAATAAATTTAATACATACATTAAAGTTTTTTTTTTAATCACGAAGTTGACCAAGTTTTCCAGGTATGTTTTGACTTTTCTGTATATACAACTCCAAATGTATTCAATATACACAATAGAACTCTCACAAAACAGCTAGTTGCTTTTTCAAATCACTCCTCACACAGCGCCGCAGAAGACAGACCAACAGCACAACGCCAACTGAAAGTCCCAGAAAACCACCTGATTTCTCGTTATTCAATGGCCAAATAAAAGATACAAAAATGTATCATACAAGTGTTATAGCTGGGCTTCTAGTGTAGTTTTGAAAGCAATCCATTATTTTTAATAGGAGAATCACAGCGGTAAAGACAGTGTGTGCGCACTTTGGCCGATTCGATCAGACTGTGCATTCTAAAAGCAAAACTTGGGCCGATTAGATCGTCCCGTGCCATTTACAGAGTTAAGCATATGACAGCTACAGTAGTCAAGCGTGCGTGTGGAGGTGTATTTTTCTAAGTGTGTGCCTGGGCAGTTGAAAGGGGCCCACCAACCTTCATTTTCAGGGCCAGGGGGTGCAGCCGCACACCCTGCCCTCCCACTGGCTCCGTTACTGGTGTGTTGCATTCTGTTCCTTGATTGTTCAGACACAACTGGGTTATGTCAGAACTGGGGGTCTGTCTTTCAAGTCGGAAACAGACTAACAGGATTCCAGAGTATTCAGAAGCTGGTTTTTTTATTTATTTATTTTTGTTCTGGGGGCAAAAAAAGAAGCTTTGACTGAACCCAAGAAAGTAAAGCAGGTCAATAATTTTTTGCTTTCCGAGGTGCATTTTTATCTTTTGTTTGAGCCAAGATTGAAATTATACTGTCAGTATATATTTTGTGATTTTTATTACTGTGATATCTATCTTATTTGGGTATTGAAAGTCAACAGTGCGAGAACCACAGATTTCCTTAGAGATTGTCAATAGGATGATGTTTTTCTTGGGAAATATGTACTTTATGCATACATGCCATGTCAAGCCTTAGAGGCAATCCTGATGTGTTTGTTTTGCTGTGAAGCTTGCTTTTGCTTTTTCAAGAGAAGTAGCTGAAAGCCAAATTCCATTTATCTTTGTTGCTGAGAGTATGCAAAGGTGCTTGGTTACAACTGTTGCTGTCATAGGAGGGCCTACAGTAGCCTGCTAGGCCTCAATGCAGAGCTGATGAGAGAAATGGCAAAAAGTTTACAGTATGTGCCAGGCAATCGCTCACATTTTAAGCGCTACATTTACAGGTTGCTTTATCTTTGTCTTGAGTCAGAGGATACGTTGCATTTTAATGTTTACAGTTAACAAAACTAGACGTTACCAGATCTTTCACTGTACTGTAGTTTTATTTTTTTAACTTATTTTCTCCCGAGTACAGTATAAAACGGGTTTCCTTCTTTAGGATTAGCACAACAGCTTGCTACACAAATACAGACCCTTTCTTTTCAGTATCAAGTGAACTGCTAATTGTAGGTATTGAGGGACTATAATTGGATAATCTGCTCATCAGTGTTAAAAAAAAAAAAAAAACTCATTCTAATCTTGTTTAGCCAGGGGGTGGTAACTTGGTTTAATTTAAACCCTTTGCATTGAAATGCCATGCTCCTAGTTATGCTGTTAGACCCCCCCCCCTCCTCATTTGTACACCCCTATTGATTTTGCCCAAGCAATCTCTGCTTTGTGTGTAATAATTATTCAAATTTACAATAAAGATAAACCTAAAAGAGACGAAGTGGATAACATGTGTCAAAAGTTGTCTTTGTAGACTCCTTTACTTTACTGGCAAGGCACAATAAATCAGTCAGATTTTATTGCACAGTAATCCCATCATTTACAGACTGCAAAAGTTATCTATATGAACAAACAAACACTATTCTTACAATTTCTTTTTACTATCGGCAACATTCAAATCCCGCATTCCTTCGAATTTAAGACTTGCTTTTTTTAACCATTTCTTGCTTCTCAAAGATAGCCTGCGTCTTAAATTCAAGTACAGTATAGTGATGCATGTAATAAAATTGCCAATAAAAGACGTGACTATCCGAGTACACAAGCAGCAACGTGACTTACTGCTGAGAAAAGGCAAACCAAGCTTCATGTGGCATTCCAAGCAATTTCAGCATTTCTAACAAACCGCACCAGCTTGGACAGATCGGAAATGCTAATCAGACCCCCGTATGTTTTGACATGCCAAGCAATGTTCAATGCTGTTACGTGTTGCCTGATGCCGTGGAGTGTTGTGTCATGCTTGCTGTTGTTAGGATGTGTGATGCCGTAAGTGAGTGGTAGTAAGTGTACAACAGAGACGCCATCTTAAGTATTAGGTATACAGTTAGGGTGGGTAAAGCAGGCACCTGGCGATTTTTCCTGACAGTGCACAGCACAATAAAACAAGCTCAGTGGTTAATCTACAACACTGTTTCGTGTCAATTTTGTATGATACAACAGCGTAACTGAGGTTGTATCTTTGTAAATGCATATTTATTTGATTTATTTTTCCTCAAATGTGAGGGTGCGTCTTAAATTCAAAGGAATACGGTATATATTTAAGTTATAAACTAACCAGAGCTCAGCTATGTCTTTGTAATGGCTTCAAGATTGTATAGTTAAATAGGTGTGGCATAATCTGATTAACTGTGAAAACGAAGCTCAATAAAAGAAATCAAAGTCAAGTAAACAATCCAACTAATTTCCTTGTCACTACCAGATAAATTTAATGAGCCTGCATAGCTTGTTTTAAACTGGGAAGAACTTTGATGTGTGTGTTTTATATTGTTCAAAGAATCCGCTTTGAAAGATAAGGTTAATGTGTTGAATATAAATGTACTCGCCTTTCCTGGCTCCAGGCACTTTGAAGGAATAGTGCTGCATTATTATTTGTTCCAGTATTCATAAAGGCTAACGCTGTTTATTAACGGATAAACTCATGTGCAGGTCAAGCTTGCCAATGCCACACTGAAGGCAACAACACTGCACCGTGTGGTTTTGGATTGATAGGCCCTACTTTACGTTTTTACTTTTTAATGTCTTTAAATTATTCTTTGGCATAAGTTTGTCGGTTGAACAGGTGATTTTATAATTTGTTTTGAAAATATATTGTATTTGTCACGAAACTAATAGTGCTAGCAGAGTAATAAAAAATTCAGCAATTCTATGACTGATTGCAGTCATAGACGCTCAAAGCAATGAAAATGAGTTTGATAATAGTGCTAGTAAAAGTCTAAGGTTAGATTAAAACATTTACACAATAGTTATAATTTGTTTTTCTATTCAGTAGTAAAATGACAGGAGTGTATACTAGCCGACTGCTTTATTCAACGAGCGAAAAGTATAGTTTATTTTCATGTGCTAAATAAACACGTAATTCCTGTTGCCATAAAAAACACACACACAACTATTTGTCAAAAACAGCATCGTAATATATCGAAGCACTTGTTACATGAATAATATTACTTACCAAGTGAGGAAGGCGGTTGGGTGCCTCTTTTTTATTTGTTACAGCCATGCTTCGAATAGGGTTGCGTGGGTATATTATTGAAGAAATACGTCTGACTTGCAATTTGATGAAAACGGGTTTTATCTAAAAGAGAGAACAGGGATAGTAACAGGATAGCAGAAGATGTGTGTGTGTGTTTTTTAAACACAAAACAAAAACAACTGCCATCTTCATTTTTTTTCTATATAAGTTTATTTTTTAAAAAATATTTTATTAATATATCGCCTTCACTCTGTCAACCAAATCAGTAATACCGATCTGCTGTTCAGACAGAGTGAACAGCTGATTGTAATTAATTATTATTTGAGAACGCACCTGCCGTGAATGTAGCTAATATATGCATGCATATATTAAGGCGACTACTCGAGTACTAAAAAGATTATTAAAACAATACTAACTCGATTAATTATCCCAGCTCTAGATTAGAGTGAATGCTGAGCACTCAGTTCCCTGCTATGTTTACCATCTTTTGTTGACTGCTTAAAGTCGATTCCCATGTGACTACAGCAGCATCCTTCTCTGCTTGTCGGGGTCCTGTTCTGTTGGTTTTAAGTGGAGAAAAAGAAAGTGCGACTCACTTCTAAATTGAACTGCAGTCAGAGTTGACGGAGATACGTTTTATGAAGGGTAGAATGTTTTCTTCACAGTGCATTAATTACCCACTCACAGCACGTAGAAGTGTACGTAAATCACTTACTGTATGTATAGTTGTAGAAAATGGAACTGCAGAGATTTGAGATTCATGCAGACGAACCTAAAGGAGACATTGTTTTTTGTTAAAACTGCTAATCAATAGACATTTTCTTTTTTTAATTACATTTTATTGGATTTTTAAAAAATATATATTTTAAATAAAACAATAACTTTTCAGTGTGTGTGTGTTTAAAATAGTAACATTCTATTTTAACACACTTTTAATGCAGCAGGTAGAGGACAAGGCAATACTGTACTGTAGCAATACTATATTATAAAGAGTTATGCTAAAGCAGCCTCTCATTTTTCTCTTGAAGGAAACTAAAGCTCAACAGTATTTTGCCTTGCAGCACTTCACATTTGTCAAGCCAGCCACTTTACTGTATTTAGTTTAATTTAGTAATTGTCAGTTTATAAGGTGGGGAGCAATTTTTCTATCTGCTGTACAATGCTTTGTGTCATTTCAAAGGCTGAGGAGCGTGTGATTTTATAATGAAGCGTTTTGTCAGAGCTGTAGCTGCAGGGGATCTTCAAGAGTGCTATTATCTTGTCTCCGTGTGGAGAAATTTGAAATTGGTGGCTAGCACTGCCCTCCTCCTCCTCCTCCTCCCTCCCAGCCTCTCCGCTGTGCTCCTGTAACAGCCGGGGCATTTGCCTGATAGTGTTGGACTTCTGCTGGGGGTCTCCAGCTATGGGGAATACTGGGTACAGCAGGTATTTGTTGTTTATGATAGAATTTCTTTTTTAAATAGATTTTAGTTTTAGTTTAAATTGATTTGTAAATTTCTAAAATAAATAAGTACACTTTTCAAGGTGTCCGTTTTGTTCCTGTGAAACTTGGTGTCAAGGAAAGTGTGAAGTGAGATTCTTTTCAGTCTCCAAAGGGGTTGTGGCTGATTGAGCAGAATGAGCTGATTCTATAGGATAATACATTAGCACAGGGTTAAAACTTTGCTGCTAGGGCTTACAGTACCTGGGCATTTGATATAGTATACTGGGAATAGCATGCAGTGTTATGTTTTTTTTTTTCCTGCTGTAACTGCTGGTACTGTAAAACCTCCGACAGCCAATCTTCTTTCTTACCACTCCAGCCAAACTATATAGACGTGCAATGTTAACCGTTTTAGTGTTTATCATCGTTAAATAAATTCTGCTTCTTCTATTCTTCCTGTGTTAAAGCATTACATCTTCTTTATAATTCGTTCCAATTACATTCATTTTTTCTTCACATCAGCCTTGGTACTTGCAAGACCAAAGATGGGCATGGAGTTCTCTAGAGCTGGAAGATGGTTTGGAACAAACTGAGAGAGCTGTTCTGTCACCTGGAACAGAGCTTGACAGTCACATGATGTATTTTAGAGGAGGGGTTTGTAGAGCTTATGAAATACTTAAGTTACAGTCGTTGGGCTCCCTGAAGAGTTTGCGCTTGGGATCAGATGATGCTTTATATGTGTGGAAGCACTTCTTTTGGGCTTCTACTGCTACAGTAACTCCTCAGAATTCTGTTTATTTAACAGATGCAATTGTAGATCAGTTGGTGAAGCTGTACTGTTGGATCTTGAAAGTGTGATGATGGGTTCCCTGCAGGGGAGTTACTTGACGTTGGCCTTCCTGTGCCTGTAATTATTGTTGCTTTTCTCAATGCTCACGGGCATGCCTGTTTTTGCCAGCTTCTGTTTTTTGCTATGAGAAGGGGCCTACTGTACCTAGCAGTATATTCCTAGTCTATTTTTATCTTTCAGCTATGCTTTTGGAACACCTGAATGTCCAGTGGGATTCGCAAATGCACAGTCCTTTTATTAAGTATAAAATTCTCGCTTTAGTAAGACAGCAGTATCATTTTTCTAACTCACTTTTTTTGATTAAGTGGTAGCATAATACACAGATTAAAAATGACACACATGCAGTTCTTTACAATAACAAAAAAGGAATTCCTCTTTCTTGTGTAGTAATAATGCTACAGTACAATTTGACATTGTGTGTGTCCGCATCAATTTTAGCAGTAAACATTTGTATTTTATTTGTGTGTGTTTGTATTTTGGAAAAGCTGTTTTAAGTACTGTGTTAAACCATTAGTCACAGCATTACACTCATTTTTAAAGTCCACTTGGCAGTATTTTGTAATTGGAACTGCAGCTATCGAGATATTATGTCACTTTATAATTAGATAAAATGCTTTCAGACATTTTTTTCTTACCACTCAGGAAAAGAGAAAGGGTGATCAAAAGAGTTGAAATATGAATCAATTTATAGAAACTTTGTGCAGTAATTGTGCTGTTTAGCCAGTTCTTCTTGAGGGCAGGCTTTGTTTTCTCTCACAGGCCTGCAGGCCCGAGTGCTCCCATTCCCAGGGGTCTGTCAGAGGAATGTAGTACATCAGGTAGTGCATGCTGACTAGGCCTGGGAACACCCAGCCATCTTTCGACAGATTAGCTGGAAGAATTTCTGTAGCTGTTCCCGATTGTTCATGGGTTCTGGGCTGCTTTTGTTTGTGAACAGTAAAAAATGGTGTTATGACAACGGTTGACAAAGTGTTTAATGAAAGCTAGGGGTTGGCGAGAAATGAATTCCTATGTCTGGTCTTCCTCTGTTTGCTGTAACTGAAAGATGCAGTGCTATAGCTGCCTCTGCATGTTTTTTACAGCTCAAATCAGGAGATTAAAATGTTTAAACTTGTCCAGTGAGAGAAAAGTGGAGGAGGAGTGTAAAATTACGGTATGCTGACAGACTTTCAGGGGCCTCAAGACCATGGCTAAAAACAAGTTACAAGTTTCATTTATAAGGATCGGGAAAAAAAAACTCACCCTAGAATGACACCTGTGATGCAATTAAATACCACAGCACATCACAGTGCAAACCAGTTTTGAAATCCTAACTGAACACATGCACGCACATTTGTGTACCAACCAATGTAAGCCAGGTATAGTACACTTGCATTGTTTTTCTTTAAATACAGGGCTGTGTGTCCATTTTCATTAATAAGATCCAACCTACTGTAAGGTACTGTTCATCATTACAGGCAAAATGACATGCCATGCCATGAACATCACCACACTTCTGTTATTATATATTTTCAAAGTGGACTCCTGGGTTCAAGGAACCCCACATGGGACACGTACACACACTTGCATGTCATCTCTTGAGACAGTACTACTAGCAAGAAAACTGCTGTTTTAATAGCGCGGCAAGGAATGCGACATTATCAAGGCTCCAGAATGCCTTGATAGTCTTGAGATTTCATTGTGCCCTGCACAGATTCAAGGCACCCTGTGCCAGGCGCAGCAAAGCAGCCCCAAAACATAACCGAGCCTCCTCCATGTTTCACTGTAGGTATGGTGTTCTTTTCTTTGAAAGCTTCATTTTTTCATCTGTGAACATACAGCTGATGTGACTTGCCAAAAAGCTCCAATTTTGACTCATCTCTCCAAAGGACATTCTCCCAGAAGGATTGTGGCTTGTCAATATGCATTTTAGCAAATTCCAGTCTGGCTTTTTTATGTTTTTCTTTCAAAAGTGGAGTCCTCCTGGGTCTTCTTCCATGGAGCCCACTTTCGCTCAAAAAGCGACGGATGGTGCGATCAGAAACTGACGTACCTTCACCTTGGAGTTCAGCTTGTATCTCTTTGGCAGTTATCCTTGGTTCTTTTTCTACCATTCGCACTATCCTTCTGTTCACTCTGGGGTCGATTTTCCTCTTGCGGCCACGCCCAGGGAGGTTGGCTACAGTTCCATGGACCTTAAACTTCGTAATAATATTTGCAACTGTTGTCACAGGAACATCAAGCTGCTTGGAGATGGTCTTGTAGCCTTTACCTTTACCATGCTTGTCTATTATTTTCTTTCTGATCTCCTCAGACAACTCTCTCCTTTGCTTTCTCTGGTCCATGTTCAGTGTGGTGCACACAATGATACCAAACAGCACAGTGACTACTTTTCTCCATTTAAATAGGCTGAATGACTGATTACAAGATTGGAGACATGTGTGATACTAATTAAAGAAACTAATTAGTTTGAAATATCACTATAATCCAATTATTTATTATCTTTTCTAAGGGGTACCAACAAATGTGTCCAGGCCATTTTAGAATATCTTTGTAGAATAAGCAATAATTCATCTCTTTTCACAGCTTCTTTGCTTTGTTCTATGACATACCAAAGGCATGCAGGTATACATGATAAAATAGCTTTTAATTTCATCACTTTTCAGGAGGAATGAAGCATTATTTCAATGAGCTGTAAGGGTACCAACAAATTTGAGCACGTCTGTATATATTCTAAATTGAATTAATGTAGTACCTAAAATAGGATTGTGAGGCTCTAGCTTCGCATCCTAAATCTTTAGACATTTGTGCACGTGCTGGTAAAGCGAAGTTTCGAAGGCACAATTGAGAATAATTACCAGCGCGTGTGAGCAGTGTGCCCTGCAGCGTGCTGATTCCACTGTCTTTATTTTAACAGAAACCTGAGCTTCAACAAGCTGACAGCGATCGATCAGGCTGCCCTCTCTGAGCTGCCGAACCTGCGGGAGTTGTAAGTATCCCTACTAATCACCTTCCGCACATTCGAAGTGGAAAGCATTTTTTACGGGGAGAGTTGACCGGAGGGTTGTGGGTTCAATCCCATGTGGGGGACACTGCTGCTGTACCCTTGAGCAAGGTACTTTACCTAGATTGCTCCAGTAAAAACCCAACTGTATACATGGGTAATTGTAAATGTATAAAAAATAATGTAATTGTATGTCAAAATAATGTGATATCTTGTAACAATTGTAAGTCTGCTAAGAAATAAATAATAATTAAATCCACACCACTTACTGTATGACAACCATTTAACACACCTAATGTTAAGACTTCAGAGTAATATGCTTTTGATCATACCCGACAACTATATTACAAATGATGGCATATTGTATTTTTTTCCAGTCTCAGATTCCATTCTGTCAAACATGCTTTACAATATAATACCTGTCTGATGTTGAGTCTAATTGGAAGGGTCCTGCTATTTTAGGCAATCTCCATTAAAACTTGACACCAGGCTGAATCCAAGGCTTAAATATTTTATACTCCAGTCTCTGTCTGTTACAATTCCAGAGAAGCAATTTTGTTTAATTACAAAGCAAGTGAGCTTGGTAAAACTGAACTGAGTGATTTGAACACTTGTTCTGCCTAGTGCACTTTTAGAATTAAAACTAGAAGCTTGATTAGGGGTCATGGCGATCCTAAACTAGAACTGTGAGTGAAATTATATGGGAAAACACCAGGTTGTGCTCTGCAAAAATATTTTTACCTTGAAATGAAATATTCAAGTCCTTAAGATTACCCTGAAATAATGTTTCTCACACACAAACCATTCAGCCCTTGAAGTAGTCAATTCTGGCTTGTTTTTGTAATTAAAAAAAAAAAAAGGCTTAGCTGTTTTCAAGCACTTGTAAGTGCATTGGCATGAACAAGGTCTACCATGGCCAGGTAATTACAGTAGGAATAGTAACTACAGTAAGGCTCCATTGTGCTCTGTACACTTCTTTTTGTGATAATTTGTATTCCAGCACCAGTTGTGATTTGTGGTTTTGTAATGTGAGCCAAATATCCACTCAGGACTAAGCTGCAATACCACCAGAACTCAGTTGACTTCTTAATAGAGTTTTGCTGCCTATTTTGCTCACACAGCCACCTTTTAAAAGACATACAGGGTCAAAAAGCTTTAAAATTGCCATTAGCATTTTCAGAAAGACAAAAAGTGAACAAATAAACCACCAAACATTTTAGGGTCTTGTGAGTACCCCTTAAGTTGTCTTTTACTAGTTTTGGAGTGCCAACAAATTGTACTAATAACCATGAAAGCTGAACCTCCCTTATTCTATATTCTTTCTTTTTCTTGTTTTTTTTTTAGACGGCTTGGTCACAATGAGCTGACAGCCATCCCTTCAATAGGAGCCAGTTCATCGAACATTGTCTCTCTTTATCTGTAAGTACAATACTACAAATTACTGTACAAACCTGTATACGTCTGGAGTCGGTAGCAAAAAGCAGTGAACCTTCTTTCTAATGTTAATTCTAATTAAAACATCAGGTACACTCGTCTGCTGCTATGTAATTTTTTTGTGAATGAAGTATAATTAGCGAATTGTAAAATTGTCTGTATAGCAACTGACATAGTGGAATGATGGAGCCTGATCTGGTGGGAGACTGTAACTTTCTTAAAAAGCGTCCAATTTGACTAAGCAAAACAATCCTCTCAGAAGAGACTGCTGCCAAATTTTCCTTCTCATCACCCGAAATAAAGTCTTCAAAAAAGCTTACCCGAGACTATAAATTTATTTCACTTCTCATCCAAGCTTTTTAATATCTCAGATAGCCAGAGGAGAAATAAAAAATGGAGTGTCAGCGAGTTCCTTGATGGCTACTGTATTGCCGTGGTAAACAGAAAAAAGTAATGCCCTGTATTTAAACCTGTGTTGCATAGTCAAATATACTACAAAACCATTTGAAGGTTGATAATGGTATGTGGGCCACCTAAATTAAAGGGGAGGTAATATTGGATAATAATCTGTGCAGTTCCTTTCCTGTAAGTTACTAACTCTGAGTTCACAAACTGATAATTCACTCTGGCTTCAAGGATATGCAGGAACATTTGTCTTTACTACAATGTAAAAGCAATAAGATACATTAGCATTTAGCAGGCCTTCAACTGAGTGTAACCTTATCCTTGCACATGGAACAATCTTATCTGCCTTATTTTCCATATCGCCGGGCTATATCTAGAAAAATATGAAAATAACGAGAGAATGTGGGAGCAAGAGCGGTTTATATTGTGCTCTTATTGTTTTGGCACAATAGCACATAGAAACGGTGAGAGGCAGTCAGTCTCAGCCATGTCTGCAGCAATCAGACCAGCAGGGCTGCCACAAGCTCAGTGAAACATTACAATGCTTCTTAGATTTGTGCATTTTTGTGAATCATCCGAGGGTTTTTACAGTAGGTAGCTATGCACGAGGCTTGCAATAATAATTGAAAGTCTGAGGTTTTATATTGGCAGTGCACTCTCTTGTTTCTGCAGGTACTGTGACTGCCAAACTAAAGCACATCCTCCCTGGGCCTGACTGAGCTGACAGGTGGCGTTTTAAATACCTGAATTGTTCCAGCAATGCTTGTTGAAAATAGCAATATGTTGGCTAGGCGCCAGTGTTTTTAGAGGTTACAGAGTTTTGTTATAAAAGGTGCTTCATTTTTGTTCCTATTGCAAATCTTAAGTGCCTTTTATTCACTACTGTTTGCTTGGCGAATTTGGTGAACATTTTTGCAAGCACTAATTAAAATGGGGTATAAAGCGTAACGGAGCACAATTTTGGCCTAAAAAATGATATACATTTTGATATACATTCTACATATTAACTGCTGTAATCTATTGTTAATAAAAATAAAAGGATTCTGCCAGTAGTTTTAAGGAAGCAGCACAGTGTTGTCTCCTGTTTTTCTTTCTGTCTGTTTACTCATACCTAACCTGTATTCAGATTGGCGCACCTGGGTCACATTGTTCCTGTGTGTTTACAAGACACAGCACTGCCTATTGTATCTCACACAGCCACATGATAAATGGCAATCCTTTCTTTGTGATCTCTTTAAGTTTGCTTATTGGTTACCATTTTAAAGAGCGTGGCATACAAAGAATTAAGATCTCATACCAGGCTGTCCTCACAAAGAGAGCAATTGAAATGAACACAGCATTTGACACAATATTTGTCCGCCTTGCTAAAATATGAAAACAGGCAGGATCAGGGGTTCTTGTGAACCTGTGTCTTTGAAAAGGAAATGGTTTGAGCACAATGTTACATTAGAGTTGCTGTATATGCTGTAACAAAGGGATGTAACAAATCAATAAGATTGCTTTGATGGCAAACTGAACATAAACCTCTTTAAAGAAATCAATGATCTTTAGAGCTCATTTTGTGTAAATATCAATTGTAATTTGAGTACATGGAAACAAAAAGGACTTAATTAAGCAGCTCAAGGTGATAAGATGCAGTGTCTACGTACAGCAATACAGACAGGAGTTCCAGCTATTCAGACTCTGGCCTCCTGAAATGTAAGGTATTATACAGGATAATACATTTGTCTCTGGAATTCAGAAACACTACTAATAACAACTGGGCATTTATTTTTTATTTATTTTTTAACATTAAGAAATACTACAAGACAAACGTTTCAACTGTTAGTCTTTTTCAGTGTCTTCAATTATTATTTTTTTTTACATGTAGTTCTGTGCTGCAGCGTTTAAAACGAGTGAACAAAAACAAAGTAAAATCACATCTGTAAGTTCTTTGTAATCTGAAGATACTCAAACGTGGAGAAGATATTCTAAAGTATTCCTTCGTACCTAATTGTTTGTCTGCTTCAAGGAACTTTTGTAATGTTATGATTTACCAAATAATCATCTGTAACTTTTACATCTAAATATTTTGAATGGCAGGCCTTGTACCTAAAAAAGACAGATTGGCCTCTTTTGAACTTTCTAATTGCTTTCCCAATTGCACCCCCAGGCCTTGTTTGACTGGAGGAGAGAGAGGCTGAGCTGCAGACTTTGCAGACTGAAGCGTAACATATGGTATTCTTAGACAGAGATTTTACATGTTTTTATTACAAACTTCATGTTTAATATTACTTTTATATTGAGTCTTGTTTTCTTCAGTATTTTACTTGTTGTTGCCCAGCACTGGTCTACACACACACACGTTTCCTCCAACAAAACCTCCCCTTGTAAAAAGCGGTAACTTGAAAATATCTTTTAGTATGCCATTTGTGTCATGATTGGGAAGTGACTCTTTTTGTGCCTAATGGTCCTGCAAGTCTGTTTTGTTACACATCGGGCATTTGGTTACAATTATAAGCCTGGCATCCAATAAGTGTGTGCGTGCTGGCATCTGAGAATAAATGTGTTGCCCTTTTTGGGAAATCAGATCTGCAGGCATGTGCATTTTCTCAGATGTGATTCATGAATCCAAGCACAACCTTCCTGGAACAAATGTAAAAGCATGATTTGGACTGCTGACTACCTCAATACCTAGTCATTCTGCGGTTGTCATGTTTTCGCAAATTCATAACTCCTCAACCCATGACAGGATGCCACAACTCATTATCCCGTTACAATAAACTGGTGGTTCAACCACTAAAGCCTAACCATTGTAGACTTACTGTAATAACAACTGCGGATTGGCACCCTAGTATTTCATGATTTACTTGAATTGTTGTTTTTGTGCATTCCTATAACCTGTTGGCACAACTTTTTTTTCTACTTTTATTTAACCTTATGTTGCATTGTGTGCATCCAAAACATGGGAGGGAAAATGTCAAAACCTAGGTGAACAATTTTACTACTTGGTGTCCAAGACACAAATGAACAAAAGTTCAATTAAAATTGAGGTACTCCTGATTTTATATTTTGGTCCCATTTGGTGCGTTACTGTGTAAAGTTGCAATGAACTGTGGGGATCTTTAAACTGGATCTCATAACCACAGCCTCCATTGTCAATCAGAGGGCTTACTGTAAAGCGATGGGGGCATGACATCATCGTTGGAACCGTCTGGAGCCAAAACTGTACTCCTCACTTTCCACTTGTGAACTTGTGACCGCAAACATCAACTCAGATGTTTCTGTACAGAGAATTCTTTTAGTGTTCGTTCACCGGCTGGATGACTTTCAAACAGCAGCGGGGCTGAGAAAGAAAGTTCTAAACCTCAGGGTTGAGAGACATGGCAAAGCATAAGGTGTCTGTGTTAAATTGTGAATTGAACAGTATAGGTTGCATATTGGACTGTATCCACTTCATTTTTTAAAGTGGTGTCGTCCAAGTGCAGTACCAGTACGCCTGCTTTAAATTGTTGTGATGTGATTTTATTAATTTAAAAGGGTATAAACAGGCCTCGTTTTTCTGTTTTGTCAGGATCCACTAGTCGGACATAGTCGCACACATATCCAATTGACTTGAACATTTTAACAGGCTCTTTGGCTGCAGTTTTTTTTAATGTAAAATATAAGCAGTGCATCACACTATTTTTTGAAAACTGGAGGAAATATTTATGGTACATCTTTCTATAATTTGGACTGATGAATGACTCGGTGGTACATTCCGGTAAGTAAAGTATACTGAAGAAGTCATTCAGTTTTAGTGATGTAATTTGTGATAGTAATGACAAATCAGTTTGTAAAACTCAGATTAGCAAACTAAATTATTCACTTAAAAAAAAGAAAGAAAAGCTTAATTTGTCACTGGCTAATCCCAGCTCTGTTTGCAAATGCCCTTTTGGCAGGCACTAAATGTGGTTACTGTGACCTAAACGTATTGTATTTTTAAACATGTATGCACAAACACGCTGTGGCTAAGTTTGGTTTCGAATGTAGTCCAAATGATGTAATCCTCACACGGCTCTATTAAATTGGCACATCTCTTTAATACGAGAATCAAGGTGGTCTGTTTGTGTTTGCCCTCTTCTTGCGCAGCCCAGCTCACTTTGGTGTAGTTATTTTGTAGCTCACCGAGCAGATAAGCCGATCTTGGTGTAAAACAGCAAATTTGATAATCTTCAAGATTAGTGGCTTTAGCTTGCTTAATGAGAATAATGGGACAAAACCTTAAGACTTTAAGAAACCCCACAGCAAGGAAGGTGACAATGATCACATGATACTAGGGTGGACGTGGAGACCAAAAAAAAACACAGTGAAATCGTTAGCTATTGTTAGCTAAGGCCCTTTCTAACTATAGTTCATAATTGGTCTGGAACCAAACTGACAAGCAGAGTGTTAGAGAGCTCTATATAAAACAGTTTTCAATTCATCTTGGTTTCACCATATTAGTAGAGTTTCAACAGAATAATAAATGTGTTCTTTGTATGTGTGTGTGTGTGTATATATATATATATATGTGTGTGTGTAGGAACTTCTACTTCGACACTATTGAAATAAATACAGTGACATACAATGATAAGCTTCTTTTGTCATACATCTTTATAGTTTGATGTAGTGCAAAAGCTTTGAACCACAGCAATTGCGTTTTTCTCTTTTGCTCAAACTGTTTTAGTGAACTCCTGTAACCTTGCCTGACCCGTTGAGTCTTGCCTGTCTAAAATTCCTGGTTGAAACTCATAAAGTACACCAATAAACTGTGCTGGTGCCTCGAACCTGTTGTTTTGTGTCTGCTGGAGAGTAATTGGAGCCTTTTAAAAGTGGCTTGGACTGCTTGAGGAGAGGTCATACTAGGAGCTGTGGGGTGTTTGTGGAGTGCTGTGAACTGATGTATATGAGATTACATGGGACAATATATCCACATAATGAATATTGATTTTTTTTTTTTTTTTTAATCATCTTGTACAGTGCATAACCCGAGATTCTTTGTACACTACTGGCCACCAATCATGTGGAATGAGAGTTGTTTAAAAGCTACAACATGGCTTTACAAACAGTATGCCACAGTAATTCCCATTGTTTTCCTAAAGGACACCTCAGACACTTACAAAAAAGATACAGTAACAAGAGCAGGGATATTGCTAGCCTTGCAAATAAGCTAAAGGACACTTCCACAACAGTGAAAATTATTCATTTGGGATAGCCAAGGGGGCAGAAACATGCAACAAAGTGCAATTAATAACATAAAAGTGGCTACTGCCGTTCTTTGAAGAGAAAACTGCAAAGTACAATTCTGTGCTGTTTTTTAACTGCACAGCTCTCTTACAGGCTCACAAGTAACTAATACCAATCGTAATAGTCAGTCAGTCAAATCCTTTTCAACTGAAGGTCAGCAGCTGTTAAAACTCCCTCCATCCTCCCTTTGATGCAGACTGTGTATGGCCACCACAACAATTCACTTGTCTATTCAGATCCCTTCCCTCTAAGCAGCCTCCATCCCCGGCCCCCTGCTGGAGCACATTCTCAGGCCCTCTGCAGATGCAATTTGCATCTCCTGTTTACTCAGGTGGACGGACTCAACTGAAAAAATGAAATGCCTCCAAATGGAAAGCAGTGCCAGCCTTAGCAAATTCAATTAGCTGGGACTGGGATAGAAGAACATAAGAAATCTAAGTAAACCATGTCATCTAACTAAACTGCTTGATTTTTTTTGAGGATGCAACATCGACAATGGGTAACTGCAAAGCATATTATTTCTTATTTCTGCTAAGAAATAAGAAATAATATGCTTTGCAGTTACCCATTGTCGATGTTGCATCCTCAAAAAAATCAAGCAGTTTAGTTAGACACGATCTCCCTTTCCTAAAACCATGCTGACTGTCTCCCAGGATACTGTTACCATATAGGTAATTTTCAATTTTCTTATTATAGTTTCCATAAGTTTACATAAAATAGAAGTCCGGCTTATTGGTCTGTAGTTACCTGGTTCAGTTTTGTCTCTCTTTTTGTGGATCGGTATTTGTTTATTTGAAGAGCTCCTAGTCCCTTTAACGCTTCTGCCTCTGTTATGCTAAAGTTATTTAAAACTGGATAGGAACAGGTCAACATGTGGGGCATGTTGCCCATGTCCGCCTATAATATTGAGCAAGTACCCTCACTAATCAAAGAGATTTATTTTTTTATTTTTTACTTTTATTAGGGTTGTAAAATACATGGTGTATACCTGACGGTGCCACCTTGGGTTAGGTTAATGTAATTTGTCTGACAATCTTCCTTAATTTGATTCCTGGTGGAATTCACAGTGTTTATATTTGTTAATTTTTGTCTCTTATCTTCTCCATATTTTTGTCCATAATTGTGAAAGGAGTGCTGGTGTGTGATAAAGCTAAACTTCTGCCCTTCTAGCATGTGGCAAGCTGTTCCCTTAAATGGATTTGACAGTATCGCAAAGGCTATTGGGATGCGTGCCATGAGCGCTCTCTGTGGTGCACGGTGAGATAACCACGTATTGACGTGCCGTAGCCACTATAAACGTCTGCTGGGAATTGGGGTCAGTTTGGAGGAGAGGTGGTGCTGTAATTCTACCTTGTGTCTCAGGGATCAGCTAGCTAAGGAATGTTTGATCCATGTCATGTAACACTGGCTTTGATGTGATGTGAGTTCCAGTAACTCTCAAGCATGGCCTCCCTCAGTGACTCCGGGCCCTGTTTGTCCTTCAGTAGCTGCCGACCATAACTCTCTCGTGTCAGGAGATTAGCTCTTGGTTTGCCCAGGGCCCAACAAATCGTAGCCGTCTTTGCTGGTACTCAGTAAACAGAAACTAAAGGAATTGGACAAAATTCCTTTAGTTTCCTGTCTGTCCACAGTGGTGGATTATTATTGGGCGCATAAGTGCTCACCCTTTTTCCATTAATAGGGATAGCCTTTCAAATAAAATTTGTGAGCATCACAGCTTTTTCTTCTTTTGTGGTTTATTTGCGATGGCTGGAGAAAAATGATTTGTTTTTTTTGATGTGTAACCATAGTTATGAAGTTAATTTCCAGTTGTAAATATTGTGGTTATAAACTAGCAGCTTCTAAATGCTGTCTGCTGTTTTGCAGTGATTTGCAGTTGCTGCCGAGCAACAATAGCCACAAGTCAACAACTCCCAGGAGGATAAAGACAGTTTGAAAGCTCGTTATTTACTTTAGCCAGGGATCTTTAAGCACATTTCCAATGTGTAATTGTAAACGAGCACAGACAAAAAAAAAAGTGTTCCAGTATTGCTCAACTTAGCTCAAATAAAAGTGACTTGTTTTTATCTGTTTGGGTATGCACATTTTGCACTGTGCTGTGCAATATGTACCAAGTTTCTCTAGTGTGCTCAACTTTCGGCTCGGACACTATTTGGTAGATTGCAGACAAGTCGGGCATTAGTTTTGGATGTCAAATACTGCACTGTGTCAAACTAGCAGCTGCTATGTGGAAAATAAACAGTCAAACTGACACGGGCCACCTGGAAATTATAGGAAACTTCTTTTGCCAGGTTCTTCTAATTCTCCCTGCTCTGCAAACTGCTGTGGACAGGATTAAACCTTCTTATGAAGCGAGTAAAACAGTTTAAAAAAAAAAAAAAAAAGGGTTAAATTATCATTCTTAAACTTTTGCCTTGAGCGTGGAAATGTCCCCAAAGTCAGGATTCATCCCCTGTTTTTTGGAAAGTCAGCGTGGGAACATCATGTTGACAGATGTGCAGCTGTTGAGCAAATAAGGGATGCTGTCTAAACTACCAACCACTTTAAATAACACCCTGTTAGAAGCTGCAGTTTTTGAAAAATGACCAAAAGTAACATTTTACAAAAAGGTTATTTTTACATTTAAAAAGTTTAACTGTAATACAGTAGCATTATCTTCCTGGTGTAATTTCTAAAATCTTAACTGATTTTTCAAAAATGAATTTACTGCCACTTGTTCTAGGTGGTCCTGATGAATGAAAAGTTGAAGCAATCTTTAACAATCTGAGGTTGCAGGAAGTTAGGCCAGACCCTAGGCCTCAAACAAGTCTTTCAAGTGGAGGAAAGTGTTGAGTATTTCTGCAGATAAATGGCTGTACAGAGTTGCAGCTCTTCTTCACTCAAGTGTGTTTATTGACATAAGAGCCCACTTTGTAACAAGAGGCCTTATTGGCACGTTTACATGAATGCACTGCTTTGATTGGCTGAAGACATCTTTTTGCCTCATTGCAAAGAACAAGCCTGGAGATTGATTAGGGTCTAGTGTGGGTCTAGTATGTGCTGTAATAGGTTGGGAGCATAGCTTTTTCTTGTGTGTTTCATCAGAAGTTTAAGTGGCTGAAACTTAAACCTTTATTGAGTGTTTTCCAGTTTTATGCTGTTTGTCAATGTACAAAAATAGCAGATTGTAAATCTTGATTTAAATCATTTCATCATGCAAAACAAATACAAAAATACATTAGCATGGTATTTTATTGGCAAAAATGTCAATGTTGTTTTAAGTTGCAGTGTTCCATGCCTAATATGATTTCTAAGGGGCACTGACTCTTTGCTCTTGTATTCCCTTTTGCAGGCATCACAATAGGATTCGCAGCATAGAGTCAAGCCAGCTAAAGCCTTTCGTCTCCTTGGAAACCTTGGATCTAACTTCCAATGAGATCACTGAAATACGAAGCACCTGTTTTCCATCGGGACTGCAGCTCAAAGACATGTATGTTTCTCTTTTCTGCATCAACTGACTAATTAAATATAACAGGTTTTTATTTAAAAAAAAGAAAAAAACCAAGAAGCCAGGCAGAAAATGTCACTGAAAAACATTAAATTGTACCTTCTGAACTATATAAAAAATGTAGAAATGCTCATTAGGAAAGCAGATTATTATTGTATTTGTTTAGAAATATTCTTTTAATAACAAGCAAGACTAGAACCTAACAGCTGTGTTCTTGTAATGACTTTAAGTACATTGAGACACGAGAGAAAGTGCTTTTATGAATAACTGATGGACACAATGTAACAGTAGAAAAGGTGGTTCCATTTCTTGAGGCCTTCCTAGTTCTAAGGTAATTAGTATAATTAGCATCTGAGCTCTCTGATTGAAGGGGGAAAAATCTAATGGTGTGACAAGTCCAGTAAATTTACAATTGTAAATCTTTATTGCAGATATCTGGGCAGTAACAAAATAGGTCTCCTGGAGCCTGGTGCTTTCGATAACCTGTCACGTTCCTTGCAAGTACTTCGTTTGAGCAGAAACAGGATTGCCCAACTTCCTGTCAAAGCATTCAAGTTACCCCGGCTAACACAATTGTGAGTAGCAGTGGCTGTGCACATTGTTAATGTTTATGGCTTTAGTTTGAATTTGGTTTAATGGTTCTCTGCTATTTGAATACTACAGTGTGTGTGTGTGTGTGTGTGTGTCATACATTATATATATATATATATATATATATATATATATATATATATATATTATGTGCCACATCTCATTTACAGCACTGCTATAAAATGGACAGAAGAGTACCTCTAATTGTGTAAAACCAGTGACATGGGTATCTCATCTTTGTTGGTAACTAAAACAGCCCATTACCCAGGTGGTCAGATTTTGTTTTTGGTCAAACGACTATCATGTCACTGAGCAATTGTAAAAACAAGCCATATCATACAAAGGAACCACAGAGATGTGTATTGTTAGGAAGCTCAAAGGCCTTTTGAAAGCAAACCTGCCCACTTCCTCGTGCCCTTGAAGGGCAAGAGAATCGTTGATTTTGGTGTGTCTTCTATTTTTCAAGACAGTATACAAATGTGTTTGTGTTTCAGAGAGCTGAACCGGAACAGAATCCGCTTGATTGAGGGCCTGACTTTCCAAGGATTGGACAGTTTAGAAGTGCTGAAGCTACAGAGGAACAACATAAACAAGCTCACCGACGGGGCCTTCTGGGGACTCGCTGGAATGCAAGTGCTGTGAGTCTGTCTCCCTTTATATTTAGGTATAGGGGTACAACAGCCTTCCCATAACCATTTGTGTGTATCTAGACCCCAGTGTGCTGTTTTCTGACTCTTTTTTTCATCGTTTCCTGCAGCCATCTCGACTACAACAGCCTGACTGAAGTGAACAGTGGTTCGCTGTATGGGCTCTCCTCTCTCCATCAGCTATACTTAGGCAACAACTCCATATCACGCATCAATCCTGATGGCTGGGGGTTCTGCCAAAAACTGCATGAGCTGTAAGTGTTGTTTATATGAAAAAGAAAGACACTTTACCTGTTGTAGTGTAGCTGTATATTTTGTGATTGAAATAAGCCAGAAATGTGGTGCATCTTATGAGTATCCTCTGGAGACTTCCTCAGGTTCCAATAGCAGCAACAAAATCACACACTAGTCTTTCCCAACAGCTTTTTCCCCTTAACGCCCACTTGTCTGCCTGTCTGCATGTTTAATTATGATTGGGGGGGGGGGGGGGGGACAGGCAGATCATAGGGGATATTTTGACACAAGAGCTAAACATTTAACTGTTACTGTAATGTCTACAGACAGGCTTTACACCAACAGGGAGATGGATTCTTGTTTCCTAAACACATCTGCTTAGTTCAGTCCTGGCCCTTCCTAATGTAAACCGCCACAGAGAGCTGCCCTGTTTAATAAAAATGCCGGAGCCCAGCGGATCAGCGCTGTGAGCTCTCTAAGAGGAGCTCAGCCTGTAAATGTCGCTGCTGTGTGAAACTTTCCAGCGCCGATGGGTATCCTGAAGCTGTGTCTACCTTACTGCACCAAGAAAGGACTCGAATGCAACAGGCATGAGCCTGCACGTGTGGATGACAACTCCAGAAAAGATTCAATAGTGACACTTTCTCAAAGGATTTCCTTTTTTTTTTTTTTTTGATTTTTTTGTTGAGAATTGCTTTAAATAAATTAGTTTCTGGTTACATACTGTGTACATTCTTCCTTTCCATAGTCTCTTCAGTTGTCACTTGGTATCACTAGGAGAAGTCTTGTTCCACTGAGACCAGCAAAAAGCACAAACTTTATGTCTTCCAGATTTAGTAATAAATTAGCAGTTTTTCCAGTAAACGGCTAAGATTTTTTGGTTTAATATTCAGCACTCTGCACTTTGTATGAAATCTGTCATCTAAATTGATATACATCCTTAACACCCCTAGCTAATTGTGTTGTTCTGTTCACTCAGAATGCTGAAAAATAGAGATACATGTGTACCTTGCTCAAGATCACATACTATATATCAATCCAGATGTCCCACTGAGTACCAATAATATATTATTTCTGACTAGTACTAATTTATACACTCTCCTTAATTTCTAAAGACTATTATTTAAAAACAAAGACACACATTTAAAGATCGAGTGTGTGTGTGTGTGTGTGTGTGTGACTGCTTGGGTGTATGGTACTGTAACTATAGTAGGAAAAGCAGCCAAATCAACTCGCCTGTATCACAGTCTGGCTTCTTCATTAATGAATCCATTTAGAGTAATCTAGAAAAAAAAGCTTTAAAAACCACTGCTTTTTCTTCAGGGTTCTGTCCTACAACAACCTGACACGGCTGAACGAGGGCAGCCTGGCTGGGCTGGGGGGGCTGCACATCCTCCGACTGAGTCACAACTCCATCAGCCACCTCTCCGAGGGGGCTTTCCGGGGACTCAAGGCCCTGCGCTCACTGTGAGTATCCCGGAGTGTCCCCTCTCTTAACACCTGTCCTTGGTAAATCCCAGGGCTAAAACCTTTGTTTTTCATGTATTTTTTTATAGTACTAATGAATATAATTTGTGTAATTTTTATGCTATGCTTAAACTAATACATCTTTAAAAGGATCATTGTCAGCAGATGATCCAACTCTTGGGGAACAGACACACATCAATGTGTTTTACTTTTGATAGGTAAAACATTTCAGAAGCTTGCAAACCTATGGTAAACTGACTCAAGCGATAATGATGTTAAGGAAAAGAGACCAGGTGAATAAGTCCCCACCTAATGTATTGTATCCGCTTTGTCTGCTTGGAATTATACCAAAGATTAAACCTGGTACACGTACTGTTTGGTTCCCACAAATACTGATTCCCTAGAGAATTTGGTTCTATGCAGAAAGGGAAGAATGAAAAGCATTAATGGGAGATTGCTCCCATACATTTCTTTGCACACTTGAACTCCTCACAGGAGGGAGTACAGTAGCTACTTCAAGGATGTTAGGCGAGAGCTTTTTCCCTCCCAACAAAACAAAACAAAAAAACTCTGTCTCTTGCCTGCAGGATGAGGTTTTCTCAAGTGGCGTGGCAGTCCAAGGCCTAGACCTCTTTTTGACTTTGCATTTCTAAAGCAGGGAGGAGGAAAGCAGGGGGTTTGGTTTAAGAGAAGCTTGTTTTGTGTATTTGGTTTAGGGCCTCTAACTGAGCACTGAAGCCTTCCTTCACCCATTCAGAAAGAGTTGTTCTAATCTAATGATGAGGGAAACTGTAGAGTCCTGCACCTGCTGAAAGAGACCCGGGCATGCTTTAATTAGAGCCTATTGTTGCCGGGGATTGACGAGCCTTCAGTGGGTGTGAAACTGCTGAAATGCAGAGCTATTCAAATGGAGGTCAGGCCTTGGGAGCCCTTGCATAGCCGTGATTAACAAGGCAGCAGGCATTCAGGCCCATCCAGCCAGAAAGAATAGGAAATTGGCAGCAAAGCCTGGGAGAGGAGGGAAATGAATACAGACAAAACATCAGAGTGAACCCTTTAAACAAATCAAAGGATTCTGTGATGTTAAAAAGAATGTTCCCCTGTAGACCAGATTGTTTATACAAGTCCAGAAAAGCCAGTTCTACACCAGAACAAGTATATGCAATGATTTCTGAGTAGTGATAGTTAATAGTTTTGTAATTGTTCAATTTGTTTATATTTTAGTACAGTTCTTAAGATTAGTTAAAGAATTGTATTGTATCTTAAATAGGTTATGGATGAGGTAAAACAGCTCTTTACTAGAAGTTCCCAACACCCCAAGCCCATTTATTCTGGAGTTTTATAGGAAGCCTCCAGGACTGGAATCCTCTTTTCTTCTTCTTCCCAGGGAGCTGGACCATAATGAGATCTCTGGGACAATAGAAGACACCAATGGGGTCTTCTCAAGCCTGGGCAGCCTGAACAAGCTGTGAGTATTTCAGCGTTTGAAGTCTCTTTGAGCCGAGCAGGCACTTTTTAGCCAGCTATTGTTGTGCCTCGAATGAGGATGACGTTGGGATTTGACTTGTATCAACCTGGGTTTAAATAAAAAATGGGAGCTTGTCTTTAAAGTAAATTTAGTAGGGTCAGTTAATAGGCTAGGGGTATCTTCTGCTAGAGCAATGCAGAATAACAGGAAATTGTTGATGAGAATTCAAGTAAGTTAAGGGCTGGCATTTAAATGGTGTTTGTTGGCAGCAAGTTTTAATATTTTCCAATCAACCCACTTTCAAGATACTGTCTATACGTAAAACATATTGAAACATAAATGTGACTGTAGACATAAGCAAAAGTTTTGATGGCAGAATTTTTGCATTTTAAATAGAAAGTTTTGTTAGTGAGGGTTTAAAAAAAAAAAAAAAAAAAAAAAATTCACAAAGCAAGTGCCTACCATTTTTGTCATAGCGCTTGAGAAGCAGGCATATAAAATGACTGAATAATCGCCTCAACCTATGAGAGGATTTAAGAGTCTCTTTGATCTACAGAGGATTAGCCAGCGAAAGGCAAATCATGAACCCGGCAATGAGAGTGCTATTCAGGGTAGAGAAGGTGCTAAATAGGGAGGGGGAGAGAGAGATAAAACCGGCCAGTTCAAAAAGCCCTCGAATTCTGTCTCGCTGGTTTCCAAGTGTAGGAACAAGTGAGACCGCCACTGATGTGCTGCCCTGGCAGGAGAATTGAGGCATGATGAAAGTCATTAAGGAATGCTGGGAAACTTTCAAGTGTCTGGGATAAGAGCTTTGGGGGGAGGGGAGTCTCTTTTGTGATAGCTTTCATTTATTTTGGAAACTGAATTGTTATTTCTTTTTTATGTCTACCTTTTTAAAGACATTCAATTTTCACCGTCAGTAAATTAACAAACAAAATAAAAACATAAATAAATGTAAAAATAACAACACTTATGTTAAATGTCCCCTTGTACTGGAGAGAGAGAGAGAGAGAGAGAGATCTTTAGCAGAAATATTTCCAATCTTTGGTGCAACGGGAGTCTTTTTCGTTGAAGACATTTTGAAGAAAACATGCAGCTCTATACAGTGTGTTCAATCATTTACTGGAAGCAAACTAAACCGGCTGTCAGGTTCCTAAAAACAGTAACAGGTAGTGTGTCAGTAAGGCAAGTGTTTGCTGTATTAATTTTTAAGTGATACAAAATATGTTTATTTACACTATTCTTCCAGAATTGTGACTTTTCATGGTGAACTATATATTACCCTGCAATGAGTACATTTCCCAGAAATGTGTGATAACCGTGGTGTTGCTTATTTTACTTACTGTTTTAAATAAATATTCTTATTATTCCCAATTATTTAAGTTTCTGCATGTTTTTATTTTCTAATAGGCACAAAATATTTGTTAAGATAAACATGGAACTTTAAATTACTCGGCTTGAACGTATGAATGCAGTCCAAAACAAAGAATTCTGTTAACATTTAATGCTTCAAGCTTGACATTCCTGGCAGCTGAATTGAGTGGACATTTACAAGAGACTCCTAATGTCTGAACTTAAGACCTTACATGGTATGAAGTGTCCAGAAGTTGCCTTTTTTGCTAGATTAAACATGTATTATGTTGTTACTTCTTACTATGTGGGAGTTGGTTATTCTCAAAAAGGGTCAAACACAACAAGCAGGTCATGAATAAAAAGGGGAGTTAAGCTTCTTTTGAAAGCAGAAAGCAGCTTTCCCAGAGTAAAACCTGCAGCAGTAACAGCAGCCCCAGCAGCAAGTGAAAACTCAAGATATAGTCATAGCTGTGTAGTTGGGCGTTTAATACAGAGAAGGCCTTAAGAATGGTAATTTGTTTCCTATTAAATATGCGACACATTAAGTTACCATGAAATTGGCTGCTGGCCAGCTCTGGGCTGAGTTGCCAGAGGGATGAATTAGTGGGATGTCTCACTCAGGTTGAGACGGATCCGGCTTGCATGGGCCTCCTGATTAGGGACGCTGTAGCGGAGCGATTTGGATATAGCTATTTTACCAGTGTGAGGCTTACTACTACCACTAGGGAAGCTGACATGGGCTGCTGATTATGTCCCAGGGTTTCTAAATGTTTCTTAAAATGGGAAGTGACTTATTCATATTTACACAGAATTTTTATTTTTTTTTGTGTATTGTGACTTTAAAAATGACTTTAACACTAGTATATAGACACCTTTTTTTTTTTAAAATGGTAGTTCTATCCGTGGTATGTCTTTGCACTGGAGGCTATTTTTCCTGGATCGAAACTACTGCAGTTGTATTCACAAATTTTGTGGTAAACAGGGACGGAAACTGTTTCAGATTGCGTATGTTGTGTCATCCTGTCGTCCCCCCCCCCCCCCCCCGATTCGTTCTATACAAACTGGTCCTATACCTTTTGAATTGGTTCAAGTACATACATTATGACCATGCTGTTCAACAATTGCAAACATTATCCAGCCAATTGCACAGTCCTGTCAGTAGCTGCCCTTGCAGAAAAATTTAAGCTTTTGCACCAGTGCAAAGTTGTAGCTAATTTGGTTTCTGAAAATAAAACACCAACTATTCCTATTTTTTTTTCTGGAAAATAAATGTGTCAAACTGTAGATTAATTTACAGGCAGGAGAGAGAGTGTTCTGTCCTTTGCTGGCAGAGTTGCAACGCCATTGGTCAGATGTGCACAAATAGGTAGATATCCCACGTATACAGAGGCCAGCTGCTCAGCATGACTCTGGGAAAGAAATCCTCTTGCAGGAAACTCTAGGATACAGAAGCTTTCATCTGTGTCTTGGCCAGTTCAGATGAGTGCTCTAATGACAGAGTAGTTAGTATTCAGCCTCCATCGTTTGAAGCAGGGGGGGCAGCACTAATTCAGCCGCCCGCTTTGCTGTACAGAGTGTAATATTTGAAGATTGGCCTGGATTAGACTCCAGAAAGAGGGAAAGTGTCCGTTCTCCACTTGCACTCCAGGTTGACAAGGGTACTTGTATTCCTTTACAAGATGTTGTGTCCTTTCGTGTGGAAACCTGCCTTTCATGTCAACCAGTACTCGCAGCTCTGCCCTGTCATCGCTATTAAATTCTAATTAAGATAAAAGTCTTTCTTTGAAGAGCAGCACAGGGCCAAAATACTTCACCCTCATAATCTTTGCACAGTTCAAATTTCGAATACTTCAAACTGGTCTCTTATCAGATTCAGTCAAACTAATTGTGTTTCTTTCTCTCTCTTTCTCTCTCCCACCCCCCTCCCAAACCTTTTAACTGGACCTACATGTTTGGAAACTGCAGAACTCTGTTTGGAAACAAGATCAAGTCAGTGGCCAAGAAAGCGTTCTCAGGCTTAGAGGCCCTCGAGCACCTGTGAGTATCCCAGCATACCATGCGTTCCGTGTGGAACTGCCAATAGTGGCTGCTTGAGAGGGCTGCTAGCAATTTAATAGCGTCTTTGTAAACTGAGAAGACGGGCCATTTGTGGAGGCCAGCTGCTTCCTTCTCGTTATAGTCAGCTTCAACTCTGGCCTTTTTTCCTGATGCAGGGAACAAAGTTATCGAGCATATGGCTAGTTTTGTATAAGAAATTAGAATTTATATAAGCCGTTTCACATGCTAAGAACTCACTGCTTTTTTTCAAAATACAACTTTTAAAAGCAACTGAACTGAAACTATTTGATTGATGAATTATGTTAAGTTCTTTGATGTACAGCAAAAAATAGCCTATGCCAGGAAAAGAGAATGTTATGCATATTATAGTATGGTTTCTTTTTTTGTAACTAAAACAATATACATACAATTTTTTTTGTAGGAATTTGGGGAACAATGCAATCCGCTCCATCCAGCCTGATGCCTTTGCAAAAATGAAGCGTTTAAAGGAACTGTAAGTGAATTTGAGTGGCTTTCTTATCCTTTGTTTATTTGTATTAAAGCATTATCTTATGAATCAGATCTTTAATAGTTTTATTTTCCTTTTTTTTTAAGACTCCTCAACAGTGACAGTTTCCTTTGTGATTGCCAGCTGAAGTGGTTACCCCAGTGGCTCAGCGGGAAGAAATTCAAGTCCAGTGTCGTAGCCTCGTGTTCCCACCCAGAGTCCTTACAAAGCAGAAGCATTTTCAGTGTCCCTGCAGACAGCTTTGTGTGTGGTAAGAGTGTTCTGTATTTTAACCCTGACAAACCGACTTTGACATGAATGTACTGTGTGTGATTTGCAAAGTAAAAAACAAAAAACAAAAAAAAAGTTCTTAAATATACATCTTTCAGTAAAAATGACACTCGGAAGCTGACTCAGACTTTTGAAATGACATATTTCCCAAACAACAAACCTTTCTGTGTTTGAAAATCAATTTCTGCAGGTCTTTCTGCTCACAGTACAGTAGATCTCCTTTAATTAATTAAATGCTTATCGAATATTAAATTACTCTGGATGTATAAATCTTTGAAACGGCACAGCCTGGAATGCAGAATAAACCAACGGGCTCCTTGGGTCACATGGATGTTACAAAGGCACTTGCTTTAGAGGAGTCAAGCAAATACAGATGTTGCACGCAGACATTTTGCAGTTTTGTTTTTCGCCTTTGAGAGCTCATGTCTCACTAACTAATTGGCATAATTCTGTGTTTTTTTTCTATGTCATTTTAATTATACCAGCAAAGCAGTGATGCTTGTGGGAAATCATATTAAGATTTTTTTTTTGCCACTTGATTTGCCTTGAGGTGGTTAATAGATATTTCATTTTGAGAGAGCTGTAGTCATTGCTGAATTAATACTTTATTAAACTAAACGTGCACAAGCCTGTAAAAGAATATGATGTGTTTCATCCTCTTTTGCAGACACTTTGCTTTCACATCAGATGCACATCGATAGCTTTATTCTGCTCAAACATACACAATTAGTTGAGAACCAAGACTACAGTGTTAAAAGGGGAGAATCCTGAGAAATATTAAGAAAACACAAAGAGGAAAGTCCCTCTGTGTTTGTTAAAACAGTCAAAGCTGCATTTGAATGACATTTTTTTTCCCCCTTCAGTAAAAGCATGCATATGCGTTGAAAAGTGTCTCGATGACAGACTTCAATTTATCCAGATTAATTTATGGCAAACACATCCAAACAGCAAATTAGCGCTCTGCTCTGTTTCATCTTCAGTGTTGTGTTCAAAGACATTTTGTGATTTCAAGAAATTTCAGCTAAATCAACAGCAGAATGGCATTCTGGATTAGTAAGGTTGTCATCCCAGCGTGGCTAAAAACACTTGTTCTCCTACCCTCAGATGATGTTCCGAAGCCACAGATCACTCTCCAGCCCGAGACCACAATGGGAGTGCTGGGGAAAGACATCCGTTTTACCTGCACGGCGGCCAGCAGCAGCACCTCGCCAATGAGCTTTGCTTGGCGCAAAGACCAGGAGCTCCTGCGCGACGCGGACATGGAGAACTTTGCTCACGTGCGGGCCAAGGACGGCGAGGTGATGGAGTACACCACCATCCTGCACCTGCGTCACGTAACCTTCGCACACGAGGGCCGCTACCAGTGTATCATCACCAACCACTTTGGATCCACCTACTCGAACAAGGCGCGTCTCACTGTCAATGGTACGTTAGCTCTGCAACAGCTTAGGAACGAGGAGAGGGAATGCTAATGTCATTTGCTTATTTTTAAGTGTATTCCTGTAATGATTAAAAAATATGAAATCCCTTTGTCATTGCCTTCATAAGAACATACTGTAAATATCAGCCATTATCAAGTCCAAGGCCTCAAAAGCTTATTACAGCTGATGTGTCTTTTTCTAAATGTTAGTCACAAGTTAAATTGGTGATGGCAATTTGATTTGGTTTTCTTCTCTTAAATTACTTTTTTTTTATTTCTGTGGAACTAATTGATTTAAACCACATAATGAATTGGATAATTTCCAAATTACATACATAGACTGATCTTGCCAGTCTCTCTAGAACATAATACAAATTTAACAGCAGCAGACAGGCTTGTTATCCACATTCCAGACATATGGATTTCAAAACGGATACACACTGGTTTCATTTGTGAAAAAAAAAAGATTAACAAATATATATTTAACTTTCTCCACATGCAAGAAACAAGACATAAACAGGCTTTCCAAGATATGAAAATAGCACATGCTTAAGTATGGTAACATTAAAAGCTTATGGGAGAAATGTAGATCCTTCACTTGTCTTGATCCATCACTTGTCTTTTCCGCCTCTTTGTACAGTCCTTCCCTCCTTTATCAAGATGCCACAAGACATCACAATCCGCACTGGCACCACGGCCCGGCTGGAGTGTGCTGCAGAGGGGCACCCGTCTCCTACCATTGCCTGGCAGAAAGACGGGGGCACCGACTTCCCAGCCGCACGGGAGCGGCGCATGCATGTGATGCCCGATGACGATGTCTTCTTTATCATGAACGTGAAGATTGAGGATATGGGCGTCTACAGCTGTACAGCGCAGAACATAGCTGGTACCCTCTCCGCCAATGCCACTCTGTCTGTGCTGGGTAAGGAAAAATATTTAAATTTCCAGTCTCACAAACACTGCCTTTTGTTATCAACTTAAATCTTTTTTTTTTTTTTTGTTGGTACTACTAAAGACAGTTTACGGTTGAGCTGACACTAGAATCAACACCAGAATTAAAAAATATTGATGGATAAATACAATTAACCTGCAAATGCATCAGTGGTCTTTAGTTCCTGCGCCAAGCACACCAAATGCTAAAGATCACTAATAACTTGCACCTAATTCTTAAACATTTTACAGAGACTCTGTAAAAGCTGTATGCCTAACATGTACCTTATGTGATATCCTGTTTGCAGAGACGCCTTACTTGGTTCAGGCGCTGGAAGATCACACTGTGGCAGTGGGGGAGACGGTGGCACTGCAGTGCAAAGCGATGGGCAGCCCCCTCCCCCGGATCAGCTGGCTGAAGGGGGACGAGCCCCTGCAACTGACTGAGCGCTACCACTTTACTCCTGGCAACCAGCTGCTCATAATCCGCAACGCGGTGCAGGAAGATGCTGGCAAGTACACCTGCGTGATGTCCAACACTCTGGGGACCGAGCGAGCTCACAGCCAGCTCAGTGTTCAGCAAGCAAGCGGCTGTGTGGTCAGCAGGAAGGATGGCACCATGACTGTGGGCATCATCATCATCGCTGTGGTCTGCAGCATCGTCATCACCTCGCTGGTCTGGGTCTGCATCATCTACCAGACCAGGAAGAAGAGTGAAGAATACAGTGTCACTAATACAGGTGGGGGTCTTTGTTATTCCCTTAGATTTCCAATAAGTCAAGTTAAAATAACTAGAACAAGTGTTTTAAAATTTAGAAAAGAAGAGCTTCACACCTGTGTTTCTACCAATATATGAAGTATTCTAACAATTTACTTTTTTTTTTTTAAACAGATGAAACCATTGTCCCTCCAGATGTCCCAAGTTACCTGTCTTCTCAAGGAACTCTGTCCGATCGACAGGAAGTGTGCATCAGTGTGGAAACCAGCAAAGGTCCTCAGCCCAATGGACACATTGAGAGCAATGGTACAAACATACGCTCTATTTTTTAATTATCGGAGATGTACAGTCAATGGATGTTCTGTATGTGTCTCAAATTTTAAAATATACAGTAGATGCCGGTTATTAGCAACCCTGATAAAGACAACGTTCGGTTATTAACATTTTCCCAGGAACCAATCCCGTCCTAGACTTTAATGTTAGTGGAATTCTGATATTAGCAACTGCACGCTGCTTATTGACAACTTTATTACTAGTTGCCAGTGCTACAGAGTGCACATGCATGATTTATGCACATGCTTCATGCAGCTTTTAACACACTGACTTTGCAACTGCGTATTTCTGGTGGACCGAGGCAGAATCGTGGCTCTGAAACTGGCTACGAAGCTGCACGCAAAATTGAGATGGATTTACAGCGGGAGGTGGTACGTTGTAAAAAGCAGACAACGTTGGACAATTTCTTATTTTAAAATTGTGTTATTTAGAATTGATTGTAAGTACAACACCTATTTTTTGTTTGGTTTACCCATTGTAAGGATAATTGTAATTTGCCCTGATGAGCTGGAGGGGAGAGTCGCCAGTAACATGTATTATACAGTATAATCATTAATGTGTCACTAAACCTCTTGCTGTTTTAATTTGAAATGCAGGTATTTGCCAGAGTGATGCAGGAGGATGTCAAGACATGGAAAACCACATGGCCTGTAGAAGAAAAGAAGATGACACAGCAAGGCCAGAAAACGCAGGTACAGATTGGACTTCAATGTGAAATTTGCCCCACCTTTTTTCTTCCCTGAAAACACAAACTAAGAGTCAGTACAGTTTACTTTGTTTTATTAACAGGTTTGCTTTTGTTTCATTTTTTTCCCCCGGAAACACTTAATAAAACTAAATAAACTGTTCTGAATGTTAATACAGGTTTTCTTTGTTTCATAAATTAAAACATTCTGCATTGAAGGTTAGGAAATCAGGTTGTGCCTGTTGGGGAAATGTTGTTGCTGCTATTATTATTATTATTATTATTATTATTATTATTATTATTATTATTATAATAAAGAAGCATTAATATACCAAGACATGGGTTGGGCATGGGTTAATTTATGTTGTACACAGTTGGATTTATAATTTTTCTCATTTTAAATTCAGCTGGGTATGGAGTTCAAGTGATCTGCAGCGATTGTTTGGATAATGCCAACACTTACTCCAGAGATCAAGAATATTACCCTCAGAACTTCAGACCGGAGGATCACTCTCATCAACAAGCACTTGGCAGCACAGGATCATGCAGGGCTGACCTGGAAGATTCAGGCCCTGAGAATCACCAGCACTACAATGGGACTGTCAGTAGTTTGGAAAGAGAAGGCCCTATGTATCCTAGCAACCATGACAGGATGACAGCACAAACACAGAAAGGGCCGTCACTGAAACATTTTGACATAAATGGTAATGTTTTAAAAGCTTCTATTTAGATTTTTTTCCCCTCCAACATTTCAACTGGTGTTTATCAGTGTTAAATCGAAAGAAACCTGCTGAATAATGTTACGTTAACATTTTGAATTACATACCACTTTGTAGTTTTCCATATACTTAACAAAAAACTGACACAAATTGAAAAATGTGACATTTCGAAATCTAACTTTAAATACTGTACTACTTTTATGGCTTCCGGGAGACTTTTGCAATATCATTTGTTTAGTTTCTTTGATTACATGATGTTAAATTAAGAGTTTTTTTTTTTTTTAATTGTGTCAATCCTAAAATTCTAGGTGAGGCAAAGCTTTTGGCCATAGCTGTAGGATGCCAATATGTCCAGCGGCTGGATTAAACGTGTTATAGCGTGTCATTTATGTTCTAGAATACCTATTCTGTATGTCTTGCCACCTTAAGTGCACTAAATTTACTTTATTTTCCAAATGTTAATATATCTCAACACTCCTATTTTTTTCCAGGTTCCCATTCACAACCTATAGAAACTTCAGGACCACTCAGTACTGTCTGCCCTCCATCTTTAGAAGATTCATTCCATGAACCAATTAAATTAACCGGTCTTCCTCACACCTCATTGGACAATAAACGTGAGGCCGAAGCCAGACAGGCATTGCCTCCTAATGGACACCTACCCATGCTATGTGACTCCAATATTAGTGAGAGTATTCCATTGAGGAGAGCCAGTGATTGAAAGGATGGCCATAAAAACTGCTTTTCCTCTTTGCACTGAAAACCCTTTATTTATTGTTTTTGAGACACTACCTCAACTTTGAAACCAGAAGCTCTCCAAGGAAAGGGCATCAGAAGTTTGAGGACATTGCTTGTTTGAGCGTTTTTGAGTTGTACATAATTGTAATCTTCCCAGAGTTATCATTTGTAGTTCAACAGTTGACGTGCATTTGATGCATGCAAATGTCGAGAATATTGTACAGAGAAAGAGTTTTATTGAATATGGCTTGTACATAAGAGTTTTCATATATCTTTTACAAAGGATATTTTAATCTTTATTCAGTGCATGAATAACTGAGTGGATTCTTTTTTTTTTTTTTTTCCAATTTCTAAACAGAAAAAAAGTACTGTCTGGTGCCTTACTGCATGAACCCTAAGTACACTCATAAGAATCCACTTCTCACAACATTTGCTCAATTACAAATATATATTTTAAAAGGATATTGGAAAGATCACCAGCACACATGTTCCTTCAGTTTTTAATTGCACTTCTAGGTATAGTTTTAATTTTATAAAGAATTATAATGCTGGTGGTTTATGGCCTTAAACACACTTCTCATTAACTGAATTGTACAGTGGAAGAGCTTTGATTTGACTTCTCATTGGTGTGGAAATGAATGTAAACCCTATACATTTGTGTGGAAACAAAGAGGAACATCATATTTTCAAGCACTTTGTCTGCTGAACCTTATTTTGGATTTCAAAAGTTGGTGAAAAACAGGTTGCAAAATGTTTGGCCTACGCAATGCAATAACATTTACAAAGGCAATTTTACCTTCATGTAAATCTACGGTTTGCAGACTAAAATTGTGTTTTTAATAATTTAGCTTTTCTGTTATGTCACAATGTTTGAAAGTCACTCTGCTAGTATTGCAACTCTTTAGTCAAAGTACCACCAACTTTGGCTCATCCAGTTAAAGCATTGCCGCTGGCAGCGCAGGATGAGTCACACAGCTTGGATGGCGCTGGCGCCGGTTTGTGTCCAGGCTGTGCAAAGAGGCCGAACTTTGCTGGGGACCCCGAGGGGGGTGTCACATTGGCTCTGACGCTCCCAGGGTGGGGGATGGGGAAACCGGCAGGGACTCTTTCTCCTCATCGCGCAACAGCGAACCCTACTGGCCAGACACCGAGCACATTCAGAGTGGATAAAAGCAGGGCTGATCTCTGTGCTCCGGGATTGGTAGCCAGACCACCTCTGCTCTGGATTGCTCGGCGTAAAAGCATTTCTGGCTTTAGGCTTGTGAGAGCGGAGGATGCTCACATGCCCTCAGAACGTCTGTGCTGTGTGGGGACCCTCTGCGGTGAGGAGAAAAAACAGAATTGGACATTCCAAATTGGGTGGAAAAATAACTACAAATTAATAATTGGTCACTCAATTTAAAAACAAAACAAAAACAAAAAAGCACCACCTACTTTTGTTAAATGCTGTACTTTTACAAAGAGGTGAAACTAAAAGCCTCAGACCATTTCATTCACAAATCTCAGCTATGTACGGTACATTAATTCGTAATAAACCTACACATTTTCATTTAAATGCCAAAATCAAACTTTTAAATCAATATTCAATTAATCCATTTTTAATATGGTCTAATGTAAGGGTTTTTAATATAAGGTTGTTTCTGGTTTTCATAGTGCTTATCCCAAAGCCCAAAGACTTTGAGACTATTAATCTCCCCTGTAATTTGCTCCACATTTTAAAGTACATATCTCTGATTCCTATTGGCCCTATAGGGGATCTTTATTCATGTCACCACATATTTAGTATATTATATATAAATGAAGTATGACAGAAATGTCTTTAATGCTCAGGATGCAATTCCTTTTCATGTATCCTGTAGTTATATTTGAAATTGGAATAAATTGAGCTGTTAACCTCAACACTATCTGGTATCCAAGCTCTTCCATACAGAATCGTTTTACATGTGTAAAAGCTGCTGCAGCTGGTGTTGGTTACCTGTGGACATTATCAGTTTGTGTATATTTAAAAAAAAAAGTTTTAATATTATTACATGTTTGTTAAACTGTAGTGGTAGTAACAAATATGGACCACTTGGACAAAGAAGAATCTTATTTGGGTTATAACATGAGACAGCAACATATTATTTTCCAAGCTACTTGTCTAGATCATTCTAGTCTGTTTTTGATTCTCGACAGAATTGCACTTTTTGATAAGTAGCTTATATGAGTGCCAATGTACTGTTGATGTTGTGGGGAAGTGAAAGGATGTGTAATATTAAGGAAAATACCTGCAGAATAAAACTTGCAGCTGTGATTCAAAGAAACAAACCAGAGATTTATCAAATTGTTTGCAAATTGGAAGCAAGATGTTAGACCTGGACAATGATGTGAAATAATCTGTATTCAAACTGTTGGCAGAAAAATATTTACCCCTCTCGAAGCAATTGTTATTGAAAACACAAAATTGCCTCAAATACAAGGGTAAAAAGCTCAACATTATTTTTAAGAGATTGTTTTTTTACTGCCACAACAAATATGTGCTGCTTCCGAGAGACAAAGGGAGAGTGTCGCTTTTCTGTACAAAACTATTTATTTATATAAACTTTGGTAAAAAAAAGATTGTACATGGACAAGAACAAGTGTCTAACGTGACACTGAAGTGTCTTTATTAAAAACCCAATTATAATATGACATGGTGTCTTTGCATCATTGCTCACACTCATTTTTTTTTTAAAAAGGACATTCTTATAATAAGATTCCTAAAACTAAAGTTATTATTTTAAACCCACCATTTGTCAGCTTCAATTGACATGTAAAAAGGTTTTCCGAAAGCATTACGTTCCAATTAGTGCAACAACACAATGTTAGTACAGAGCTCATGCTCATCTGTGTTCATTTTACTGCTTTTCTGTTTGCAATTATCTGCATATTCCATAGGTCTAATAACTGTGTCTATCATTCCAGGAAATGTGGAATTGCCTGCTTATGCCATTTTCACAGGTCAAATGTTTTCATTTAATTCAAATTGGGGCCAATCCATATAACTGCTGCATCTGTGAATTGAAATTGGAGCCACTTTTGCCTCTATTTTCTTACTGTGCAACCCTAATAAACTGCAATTATTTCAAGGGAATTTGTCACTGAATGGAAAACTTGTATGATTGAAAACAACTTCCATATCAAAACTTAACATTGTAAGTAAAAAAAAAACATGTGTATTCTGGATACAGGAACGCCATTCTCATGTCACAGTTTGTTGAGGAAATTCTTACTATTGTACAGAAAGTTGACAATGTGCAAGCAGCTTCAAACTTCTTCAACAAATCATCTATCTGCATACCAGCTTTATAACAAACGCAGAGCTTTTCTCTCTTCCTTTATCTTAAAAACTAAGAAACAATTTAGTAACAACTGTTAATTACTGAGAAATGGATATTACATCAACCTCTTTGTTAACTTTGCTCCATGTGTCCCAAGACTCAGAATGTGGCACTCAAATTAGACTCCAACCGGAAAAAATGGCAAGTGGAAAGCCAGAGGTTTCTCCTGTAGGTGCTTACGTGATGGTCCATATAAAATGCACAGTGTGAATGTCAGGTACCGGCAAGGAGGCTCTAGGGGGATATTTGCTGCTGTTTCTCTTTCATTCCCCTCCACTGGCACTCACAGCAACAGCCAGACGTTCCTCTCTGCTACAACAGCAAGCTGCGAGCTTTCTCATAGGCCCCTAAGAAAATGAAACCACCGAGGCTGATCCAGGCCACTCTGGGGACAATGCCTGCAAACAATCTGAAAAAGAAACATTTGTACAGGAAGGTTTTTATTTAATGCAATTAAAACAGATAAGGCTTCAGCTTTTCCCATGTTTTTTTAAATTGGTAAATATTTTCTTGTGTGTAGATCCCACGGGAATTTAAAACATAAAGAAAAATGACACACAAACATGTTACAGTCATGCATAGTTGGTCACCAAGCTTCTATTTCCTGTAAAAAGAAACATATGTAAGATTTTCTCTTGCTGCTAGAACTCTACTAAAACAGCACAATAAGCTCTGGGCTGTTATTTAAGTAAACAACTTGTCTGTCTTAATTTTGTTAGCAAGCAAATGCACATTAATGAACACAAATTTTTATATAAATACACACAGTGCTTTATAGCTTTGATTCCTTAGAAAAGGGTCAAAAGAAGTTGAGCTCTGAGACATTTTAATCCCTCATAATTGGGAAAAGAGGTTATATTTTGTACACAATTCTCATGTGGGATGGATTTTGACCAAAGGATATCAATCATGCTTAGAAAAAGGGGCATATATTTCTATTTCTATCTCTATCTCCTCTTTCTCTAGGAACTCTTTGTTTTATTAATTTTATTAACTAATCAAAATGCTTATTGCTGCCATTATTGCCCAGCAGTACATGAAGCACCTGTGCATAATGTACTGTACTAGAACTGAACAGCCTGACAAGGTGCCAAACATAGTAAAGATCTTTCAACAACAGATCCCAGCGTTTAAAATATTCAACCCAGATCAAATGTTTGGAGGAAGACATTTCCTGTGCTGTAACCTTTTATACACTGGATAAAAAAAATAGTCGACATAAGTTCAGGGGCTCAATCGTCCTATAGATTTATGGTTTACAGCACTGGGTACGAGCAGTGTTGTTTTTTAATTTTTTTTAAATTTTACAACAGACTATTACTATAAATGTTACTGCTTTACACTTATGTTTTGTTTTTTTTAATAAATCTTTACAGTAAAATATTGAAATGCCACATCGCTCATTGCTATTATTTGTTTGTTTATTTAGCAGACGCCTTTATCCAAGGCGACTTACAGAGACTAGGGTGTGTGAACTATGCATCAGCTGCACAGTCACTTACAACTACGTCTCACCCGAAAGACGGAGCACAAGGAGGTTAAGTGACCTGCTCAGGGTCACACAATGAGTCAGTGGCTGAAGTGGGATTTGAACCTGGGACCTCCTGGTTACAAGCCCTTTTCTTTAACTACTGGACCACACAGCCTCCTATAACCTTAACTGTTATAAAAAGTTATCACAGTTATTATGACAGAAAATACAGGTTTCTTGAAGACAATGGGGTATATTTATCTTATCAGAGGAGTGTCTATATGCTGACATTTTTTACATTTTAAGTTCACTGCAATATGTTCCTAATTTTTTTTATTTTTAATTTTTAATGTTTTAATTTGTATTGTATTCAGGGATGTTAATAAATTAGCTAATAAACCCTTCCTGGGTAGGAACACAAGCACAGTTAATATAGAGTTAAAAGACGACTGTATTAAGACCAGTCACTATTACTTTAAATCATTAAAATAAACCTCAATGTGTACATTGGATAGAGTCACTGGTTTGATTTTGCACTGTTTTATTTATGTACCTTTCTATATTTTCAGCATAGATTAAAAAAAATTTAAAAACCTGTGGCTTGATCCCTGGCACAGCCCCAATCTTGTCCATACTCTGGATAGATACAGTCTGCACTACTCATTATCAACTAGCCCTGGAATAAATATCTCACGCGTTCATCATGTTTTAGCTCAGATGACTCATAAGCGAACGGACAATTATTTCCTGGCTCAACACGTGAAAGTATGAGTAACCCCACCTGTGACAAACATTTGGGGGTCTCCGTTTCCAACATCCCCCCAGAGTATACTGAGTAACCGTGACATCAACAATCTGGCTACATCATCATTTAATAACTGCATCAGAGCTGTCGTAAATTATTCATCGTTCAACAGAGCTAATCTCAAATCCACTGTGTTGACTAAAACAGCATTAATAATGGGAATGACTATTCCCATATGTTATTGGATAGAAGTCCTCATTAAATCCAGTGCAGTTTTAATCAGCTGCAGAACCCCATTTTCTATAAACATACAGACCTTAAGCACTGACAAATAGCACCAGACTTTAACTATGTGTGGGATTGTGGGTGATATTAGGTTCCAAGTAATAAAATAAATACTGCCAGATTCAAACAGAGTACTTTGTCCCCAACATTAAAGCTTGAAATTCAGAAATATGTCATTTTTTTTTAAAGGGGGCACAACATCTCATTAACTTATGAGTGATTAAAAAAAAAAAAAAAAAAAAAAAAAAAAAAAGCCAAAGCCAAATTAAAGTATTGTGGCCCAATATATGTTGTAATTTTCTATTCTCCAAAATATACGTGCTAGTACTTAGGAAGATCCTATCATAAACGTGGTTTATGTGAACCTCTAATTGCAGTTCTTTTGGTTTTTGTAGTAATGAACACTGCTCAGAGCTTCGGGCAATCTGACAGATGGAAGCAGTTTATGGCTTCACTAGACAGCAATTGAGCTTATTACCATAATTATAGCTTTAAAGCAGAGCAATTTGTACGAGGTACGTACCGGCGGAACAGTTCAGGGTTTACCCAGAATCATTTATCATTGTTTTCTTACAGAGCTATACATTTTTTAAAGATGTGCTTAGTTCACAAACAGTACTGCAATTAGAAGGTGAATCATGCATTTTTTTAGTAAGAAGAAAGAAAAAATCAAATGGGAAACACAAGTGTGGTTAATTCAACAGGGATACTTAAGAAGGCTGCTGAAAAAATATTGCAAGACTTTTTTTTTTTTAAACCAAATAAAAAATTACACGTTCCAGAGCTTGTATCCTTTAATATTTTTAGTGCTAAGGTGATCTTTTTAGCTTTATGACTGCTCATAAAAAATATGTTTAAACGAAGCTGACTTCCTTGTGTAAGAGTATGAAGGGTATGTGCTGTGGATTGTCAAACAGTAAATTATTGATGTTGGCCATAAATAACTTGTTCTGAAATAATTACCCAGAATTTGAAACACTTTTTATAAAAACAATGCCATCTGCGCCATTTTTGTAAAATATATTTAATATTTTATTTATCAGGGCATGTAGTTAGCTAAATTGCCAAGAAACACAGCTTTTAAGACAAGGCCTCTCATTCCTTTTTTTCATGTTGCCAAACTAACATCTTCTAAAAGTTATGCATCATTAACCATGTGCATTTGGTTATCGCAAAAAAAAAAAAAAATACTACAATAAATCTCCTTTGAAATATAAGTAAATGTTCTGTGGTGGGTTACAGACGTTTTGTTTTATTGTTGTAATCCAGGTCTCCCAATGATTCATTAAAAAAAATAAAAATAAATGATAATTAAATATTGATATCAGTCAACCTTTCTGGTTCTCAATAACTAAAATACCTATCCAGTGCACTGCAACCAGAGAATGGAAGAAAAGTGAGAATGGGCAGACCCCAGTCTACATGTTCCTCATATAAACTCAATTTGTAAAAAAAAGGAAGCCACCTGAAACAAACAATGTTAGTACCATTCTTATCCCACACCAAGGATAAAAGTAACACTTTGAAGCCATTTTGTACCATGAAAAGCTGTGTGATCTACATCCACAGCCTCTCATAATGCATAGCACTGGTACATGCTTAAAATATGATCTGTGGTTCTCAAGACATAGTTAAAACTGTGGCATACCTTGTTGTCAGATATGAATCCCTCAGGGTAGATAATATACGATAACATTACTGCTGATAACGCTTACCCAGATAATCCTTTCACGTTCCAGACCTCTTGCAACACAAAGGGAATGTTTCCTCTAGCCGTGGTGGTACCTGCCTACATCAGCACAAAGTAGGCAGATCAAAAATAAAATAAACAGAAAGAAAACACTGTGATTTATGACCTGTCTTTTTAACTTCCACAGTAATAGAAGCAACACTTTGTTTAGTCTATCTGCATTTTTCTTCTGTCATGAAAAATTACAAAGCATCCACTTCCTGCCAATGCAACAGGTGATCCATAATTGCCTACACCTTAGGTATCTACCCTATGAAATTACACAGTATGAGTCCCACTAAATCGTGGTTGTCTAATTTTGTAAGCAGGAAGCACACACCATTTTGAAGTAACTGGTTTATGTATTAAGTATAGAGGGTTATTTTAATATAATAATTATTTTTAATTAGGAAAGAAAGATTATCGCATGTAGAATCAATTAATTAAAACTATGGATGGATTCATGTTATAATTTTTCACACTTGGACGTTGATTACAGAATCCTAGTCGACATTTAAATGACCAAAGCCTTTTCTTTTGGACTTTGGTTAGGTTTTAGGTTAAGACATACAAGGCACGTGTCTGAAATCGTGGCCCTTCTTTCTTTCACTAAAAATGCAATTCCATGTCTGAATTTTCCAAACAAAACACACATCCACTGATGCAGGTCTTCAGGGCAGCTCTCAATGAAGTGTCCAAGCTACCTCAGCTAAACCTGACGAGATAACTATGCAAACTACCATGATGAAATGAAATCCACCCATCCAGATTGTGCTTGCTTGTACACTTGAACACATGTTGAAATACAGCAGGATGTTTGTTCTAACCTGTCAGGCTGTTTAGAATTTCAATAGCTTTATTCATTATCATCAAATAGCCAACTGTTTTGGTTAATGGTGTTATTCTTTAATGTCAAGGGCATTCTATTAACTATTTCCATACGTAATTAATAGTGTTAATGAGTCCACCATACCAGTAGAACCCCGCTATTTTTGCTTGTTGCAGTTTTCTAAATAAAATACTCTGCATGATATTGGATGTGTTTATCTAGAAGACCAGTTAAAAAAACAAAAGAAAACAAAAAAATACCCCAAGAGCTAAATTTAATGATGCCAAGTCATGAAAGACAGCTTTTATAAAACACCCACTGCGCTGGCAATGGATAAGAAACACATCTGTACTGCATTTATGTATAGGGTATTAATTACTGTGATATGAAAAATAAAGAGTTAATCCAAAAAAAACATATTGAAAGATGATATTGTAGGTGTTCTATAATTTAAATACTTTAACATTTAGTTTTTTTTTGTGTGTGTGTGTGTGTGTGTTATTCAAATAAAAGGTTAAACACATTTTTATTTGAAGCAACGCTGAAACATAACATTTCCAGTCTTGACACGGCTGGTCATATTGTAGCTCAATTTCTGTCCAATTCCTTGTTATGTGTATTTTGGCCCTGTAACACCTCCCAGCTGTCCTTTGCAATATTATGCTATTGCTTACGCTTACCTTTGCCAACATAATTCTGGTCTTTGCTACGTCCAGGGGTGTCGTGACTGCAGCTGCAACTCCACCTGAGAATGCATACTATATATATATATATATATATATATATATATATATATATATATAGATAGTACTGTTAACCTTGGGAATAACTTACTTTAAAAAAAAAAAAAAAAATTCTACATATACACATTTTATACAAAGCAAACAACAAAGCCCGTTACAAAAAAACAAAAAAACTATATCTACATTTGCTAAATGTCACTGAAGGATGCTTTGCAAGAGTAGACATAGCTCTCTGATGTAATCTGATTAAAGCTGTTCTGCCAGAAAGGTGTTTCCATGGGTCACATGCATCTATAGTAGCAGGAATTATCTAACTTGGTTAAGTGCCTGCAGTGACAGTTTCGGATGACAGACTACAGCAAATGTGACAGAGATACCAGACAGCCATTACATGACCGGCAGACTTTTTAGTGCTGTGCAATGGCCTGCCTGCGCGCGCACACACACACACACACACACACACACACACACATTCCTATACCATCCAGGGAATATACCACACCCATCCACACCAATAAATAAAATAGAAGGAACATATAAATGATGATACATGATTTAACCAGAAACAATTATTAACTAGCTGGAGCTACTTAAATATAAAAAAAGACCCAATTACAAACAAGTTTAAATCCAGGACAATGAAGTGCAATTGTTGTCATTTCAATCCAGAAATATTGTGTACACACAATAATGGTCCTTAGCTGGTAATACCATTATAAAAAGTAACACCCTGTGCTTATGGCTCAATAAATGCATTGACTGTATTTATACAAGCTTTCCCAGCACAAGCACTCTTCCAGACTGTGACATGTAGCATCTGATTAACTTCATTTTATTCTTAAGCACAATATAAAGTGTGCTTTGCAGTGCTTTCAGTTCAAAGTACTATATATATATATATATATAGTTTTAATGAATGTATTATTTTGCATTCTGGATAAACTAAAATCAAGCTTCAGTGCAACAAGTGCAGGGTATGAACCACCTGTTGTTTGCAGACCCTTGCTAATCCAAGCTAGCCAGCACCACCTATACAGTACAAGACATCTAGTTTGGAGCTCACTGGGCTGTCTGCCAAGAACATGCATTATATGGCAAAGAAGTACGAGTAGAAAGCAAGCCACAACTTTAGATTATATATACAGTGTGTGTAGATCTAGTTTAACAGTTGTATCAAGTAGTTTTTATTACACAATGAGCCTATTTAATTGATCTAAACAGGGATGGACCGAAGTACTGCAGTTATTTAATTCATTAATATAGCACCCTTCCTGGTGTTTTTTCAGATAGAAATACTCTTACTCCACGGTTTAGATCAAATGAATACGGTATACCATGACACATACTAACTTAAATTGTCAATAAAATGGACTGCTTTGCCACTTTGTGCTCAAGTCTGACATGGCGCTATTTTTTTAAAAATCCTCCTTAAAAATATAGCTCCCCTTGAACTATTTATTTTTCAAATTCTGCATTAGGACTGATGTATAATTCAGTACAATGTAAAAATCATTAAAAACTATATTAAAAGTGCAAACCCATTTAAAGCTTATTTTTCTCCTCCCCAAACTGGGGTTAGATATACCAGGTGGTTGTGGCCAGAAGCGTTACTAAAACAGAAAATGGCAGGCTTTAGGCCCTCGGGGTGTTCTGTCAGTATCCTCAACCCTCCCGACTACAATTAATCTGTTATTTCTGTCATTCCTGTCACATGAGCTGTGAATTATGTCCTCTTGTTGAAATCACTTAAAACCCCTGAAGAGCTGTGTGGGTCAGACAGCTGTGTGGCCTAGCACCCAGAAAAGGCTTCTTCACAGATAATTTTCAAAATTGTCCAGTGGTAGGATGCAGTGAATTTTATTTAAAATGTTTAATTTATATTTGGTTTACCAGGACTTACCTTTTACATAAGAACTAAAAAACATGTTACTGTTAAGACGACCTTTGTGGAATTTGTTAAGGAATGCAGCTTTGTTAAACTTATAACTTAAAAATATATATATATATATATTTTTTTCCTGGCTTTTCTCCCCTCCCTTCACATTTCCCAGTATAGCATATAATCCTTTGCACCTGCAAAAGCTCCGCACACTGCTGACTGCCAAGAATACAGCACATGACCCTGCTTCCATGACCAAAGGCCCTGCAGTGGAAAAAAAGGGGGGGAAATGAAGATATTAGATGCAGTTAAAACCATCTGAAACCCCACTGGGTTAGCTCTGAGGATGGAAACTCAAGTGTGCAGCTATTTTTGTGTTCTCATATTCAGTGATGTAAGACACTCATTTTCCCAAGAAACTTAACTGGCTACCAAAAGAAGCAGCTGGAAAAGAGCAGGGGTTACAATTACAGTATAGAGCTCAGCAAAAACAAAGACTTACAATAATAAAGATAAATGTACAGAAGATTGTCCTGAACCTTTTTAATATGGCTTCAATTATTTCCCAGTGTCAAATTATAAGCATTCCCAAACTGTTTCTCATGTGTAGGTTAGTATAATTTACAAGGGACTTGCATGTGGATTTGTTAAATAACCGTCTGAAGGAAATTGTACAGCTATGCAGGCGTGCATAAAATATCTTAATCCAGGAAAAATATCTCAACCTCCGCCAGAGGAGCTTTGTTTTATCCATATCCTTGACAGGCAACGCTCACTGTGGTGCTAACCTAGCCCTCCATCCTCATATTGTGCTTGTTCACAGCAGAACAAATGCCAGAGACACAACAGCCTCTTTGGCAGATCGCTGTGGTCAATGTTTCTTAGGCTTTCTGCATGACCCCTCTTTTTTAATGTTCTAGAAATCAGACTGAAGAGATACTATGTATCCAGGCTGTGAACACTAGGATCTCTCCTCATACACAATTATAAAGAGAACACCATTTTTCACACATCTCTTGGCCAGTGAATGAAATGAAACTCAATTTTAAAGACTCTGTCTGAACATTTTGGTTTGTCAAACTATCTAGAAGAACTGCCTTGCTGTTGATTTGATATAGCCTCCTACCAAAACAAGACAGCAAGCCAAAACTCATCCTAGACAAAGAATGGCGTCCTTAACTAAGGACAAATATACAAAAAAATGTGATCGGATCAATAAACACAATTATCTTCTGCTGATAATTAAATACTGTACTCATATTTCTAGTGTTGATATCACTTTTGATAGATGGCATAAGCACATTTTAGATATATGATGACATGATATTGTGTGCAAAATAACAAAAATAAAAAAGTTATCTACCTGCGCCCCCACCTCGATAGAGGAGCCCTTTCCTTACTCACTAATTACTTATATGGATTGTTGATTATAAAATAACGCTTTATCACTTGCTGTCTTTTTAAAATTGCCAAGTTAAACAGCTGCTGTTGTGCAATGTGCTGAATGCAACACAATTGACGTTTTCAATTAACTGAAGAACACATTGTTACAGATGAATTGTGTATTAGATTTATTTTACCCCTCCCTTATGTCATATTGTGACCCGTTGACCTCACCTTGTTTGTACAATATGTACCATGAAAGAGGTGAAGTCAACAGATTAAAGCACCAATTGACAGCAAGTTTGAGCAATAGAGAAAAAATAACGCAAATCTTACGATTAGAGCAACATAACATGAAATTTGTAAGCATGTCAAATTAAAAGGTTCATTTTTAGTCATTGGTGATGTGAAGATCAGTCCCTTGCATGTTCTGCACTAAAATATTGTGCCGTATACAGATTGCGTGTTTAACACACATTTTAAATCTGATTTCTTTGCAATGTAAACCATTATTTGTAAATGGGACCCACGTAGCATAAATGACTATATTACCTAATAAAGTAGAACATTTAAATCCTAGCATTGAAAGTGTCATAATTAGCAATCCTGTTTTAAAAAGCTTTACAATCGCTCAGCTGCCGCAAATAATGACTGCTTGATTGGTTTAAGGAATGCCATTTGAAGAACAGCATGAAATAATTACCGGCAGATCTTTTTTTAAAAGGGCACTATCCCCCCCCCACACTCCTTCACTGGAGTGTGTAGTCCAGGGGCTGCACTACTGTAAGTGCCAAGATGTGTCATGTGTATTCCATTAAGTTGCAGATTGAATGGGAGACTTTGTTTTTTCACTTCAAAGGGATGCCGTCGCAGAGAGCCATCCCAGTCTCTCGCTCTTCCCTTATGAATAACAAATTGGAATTAAATCTGCTGGCTGTGGTGCATGGAAACTCACACAGGCGGAGCTCTGTTCAACTTCCATGCTCTCTGACCCCCTTTTAACTCTTCTGGACAGACACTACACTGCACTATTTACCATCCTTCACAAGCTTCACACAACTTACTTTACCACCTTAAAGTATAGAACCCTTTTCCTTGTTTAAGAATTACATTTAGTTACTTAGATTCTTGTTTAAACCCGATTAAGGTCAGAAGACCAGGAAACACTTATCATTAATTCAGAATGTTTCTAAACATCAAAATCTAATTTTAAGATTAAATAAAAAACATATACAAATCTTTATTGCACTAAAAACACATATTTTACTTCAAAACTGTCTTTCAAAAAAAAAAAAAAAATGATATCTCTCTCTCTATATATTAATCTAATGATATATCTATTTGTAATTATAGTGTAGCTTTCCATACATACAGTCAGCACTCGGTTATCTGTTACCCAGATGCACATCAGTTGCGTTTTACCATCCTTGTATTAAGAATAAAATCAATCCCCATTATATATATATATATATATATATATGTAACAAATTAATGCACTTACCCGTCACATGCGATTTCCAACTCCTACTTTCTGAAGCCTACTTATTTTCAGATATGTATTTTTGATATTGTATCATTTTTGGTGTTCCCTGAAAAACAGACATGGGTAGGATCGGGCCAAAATAAAATAATGAGATATGGATCATGCACGTTTAACCGTCACTGAAGTCAAAATTTTATAGGGTCGGATATGTGAGTGCTGACTGTATATAGATATAGATATAGATACTGTATATAGACACACACAGTAGAAGCCTGGTCATCCAAACAGTTTAGGTGACATAGAAATAGTTCTTATGAACGAACATTCGGATAAACGCAACTTTACAAAAAAACAGCAATACATGTACATATATTGTACTCTAAAGGTGTATTTAAACATCAGCACTCTATGCCCCAAACACTTTGTTTCCTTAGTTTTACACTGGAGCATTTTCTGACAAAACAGTTCTAACTGTTGTATCCGTGCTGAGTTTTTCCCCTGCTAAGCAAAGCTGCCCGATGCTGTGTCTTTGTAAAATCTGTACAGCCTCGTCCTCTGGGTGTAGTCGACTATAGAACAGCAATGCTTTCTCAAAGTACTGGTCCTGAAATCAGAGCACCCCGTTCCATTTCTTGCATGAACCACATGTACAAGTTTTTTCTCTCGTATTGTCTTGACACAGTCGCATTGTTCTTCGTAGTGCTGTGGCGGTACTTGATTCCAAGGTGCTCAAGAATTTCTCAAGTTTTTTGTGTCAGTAATCGTTGACACTCCCACATCATACTCTTTGAAAAGTGCATTCAGCCTTTTCCAACCGTTCAATACGTTTTCAGCTAGAGTAAGTACTGTCCTGTCCCTTTTTGTTTGTCAGGCATTTTGAATTTGTCGGGGACACACTGGTCTAAACTTGAGCTACCGGAACATATCACTGAGGAGCTAATCAAAGAAACAAAATAGTACTGATTACACAACTAGGTCCCTGTTAAAGAAAGCTCAGTCTACTGATCATAGTTCAATCTGGTTAACTTAATGTGGCAAATACAGGGATCAGGGATCAAAAGGACAGTAAATGCTTCCTACAAATGATCATACATTCATATAGTAATTTAAAATATAACAGTAAAAGGATTCTTGAAAATAATGTGGTGACACAAGTGAAGTTTAGAATGTCTGTTGTAAGAAGAACATATTGCTGGGAGGAACTAGTGGAGTCATCTTTCAGAATTTGATTTCACAGGGACCAGATTGCCAGATTGAGTATTGTACTTTTCTCATGTTTAAGGCAATAGGACACAGTGTGCAGGAATTCAATGGTGTTCTTCTGGACATATGGATAGATATGGACCAAGGAGTGACCATGCTTAGACAATCTCGAGTCCTCTATCGACTACATAAATGCAAGCCTTCAAAGTGGTGCATTCAAGGAATCTGTATGAGCTGGGTTTGGTATCAAACTAAAAGCAAGGGATATAGAAAATCCCCTTTAAGGCCACTGCACACTGGATCCGATAACGCATCTGAATTTAACGTGTGTCTAAACAGAAACTGTGTTGTGTAATATCATATGTTAACGTTTTATTTTTTTATTATATATTGCGTAACAACATTATTGTAGATCTAGTAGAAACATGTTTTTGTGTTCAAAGTTATGTACAACAGAATTGTATTTATTTTTTATTAAAATACTGAAACTAGGTATATTTACTACAAAGCCTCCACTGCACATCATCGCTCTGAAGTACGATACTAATGCATCTAGTGTGCAATGGACGACTTTTTCGGATGACGGATGCTAAATGACGGATCCAGTGTGCAATGGCCTTTAAGCTTAACAAGATCTATGACTAACTGAAACAAATATAACAATGTTATATCTGACTTTGTCCAACACCAACAAAATGCGGAAGACTGACTTTTCCACATCATGAAAAAATCCTAGTAGATATTTTGGGAGGGTGGAATTTTCAGTAAATAAAATGAAAAAGTTGTTGCCTCCGGTTTCAACAAATACATTTTATTACAGTAATTTAACGAAATCTTGTAATTTGTCTGGCTACCATTTTCTATTGTGCCATTTTGGAGACTATTATGATCGTGACTAAAGATTTGAATTCCTCTGTTCCACACAAAATGACTTACGAAGCAGAAACAGATGGCAAGAAAGAATGTCTTTCAAAGTGTGAAAAAATCCTGTGAATGACAGTTATTATTTCACTGAGAAAGTGATCTCTATTTCCCTCACAGCTGTCTGATGCATTGTCCTTTTAGTAAAATTAGGCGGTTATGCCATTGAAATTTGCTGTTCTCATTGGTTAGCTATGACATCATGCCTTAAAATGCTGCATTAAAAATCACTTTTATGATGCAGAAGCAGACAACTGAGACACATGTGCTGTTCTCCTTTATGGTGAAAGTGATAAATTTGTAATCATTCCTGAGAGATAGATATATGAAAATGCAAGATATTGTTAAAATTGTACTTAGTCATGCAATATTTTATTTCCCCAAACAGGGATGGAAATAAGACTCTTACTGTATAGAAGTTTCATCCATTCCAAGTTTTACTACAAGCTTGATTAGCCATATTGTATAGCTAACAAGCTCAGGTGTGTCTTATTAAACTCATAGTAAAGCCAGTAATGGATCAAACTGCTATGCAATGGGAGTCTTATTTCCATCCCTTATATCTAGAAACTACATTAGTCATTTTTGTGAATTGAATTCTAACAATGGTGCAATCAACTTTGAAAGAATATTATTCGACCACCAAAACAGAAAGTCATATTCTAAGGTTTCAAGTTGGCTAAATATTGACCTACCTTTAAAAACTCCCAGAGTGGAAACTGCACAAGAGAGAAGGGAATCTGAAATCAAACAGAAGTTATGTCAGTGAGAAAAAAAAGAAACAGCACACATTTGCTGGCTGACCAGGTCACAAGTTTGCCACATACTCTTGCAATGGATTACCCAGGTGTAGTCATTGATTCACTCTGAATACAGTGACATCACAACTTTCTTCAGAATATCAAGTCCAATCAAAAGAGTGGGCCTATGTGCAGCCTTTCTTATGTAGTTACTATTACTTTCTCAATCAAGAGAACCCATCACCTAACACATTTGGAAGACTGAATGTTACACCATTCAAATAAGTTGACACTGCATTACATTTCAAGAGAACACCCAGCTACGTCATTGAGATCTTTCAATTGAGAAATGTAGCAAGTTAATGAATAGTTATCTTCCTGTACTCCCACAAGGCTCATGAGTAATGATTAATAAATGAGAAGTCCCCAGTTTAGACTCCTGTGTAAAACAGAACTTGACAGGCAGCTGCCACAGCAAATTTGTTATCTGCCCAGGCAGGAAGCAGCAGCGAGAAGAAATCAATGTCACTGCTGTACAATGAGCTGACAAGCTGAAATCTCAGAGGAAGTTTGTCATCTCCAGCAAAAAAGGACCTTCCCTTGAGATACTCCAGTCCCACAGAAAGGTCAATCATGGCCAACACTACCAACTTCTTGCTGCTCCAGTCACAGTGTTCATATGCTAGTTTTTCTATTTTAGATTTTATTTGATTGCAACACAACAACAATTTGCATTTGTCCTATAGGCAAAGTAGTGTATAGTACCACCACTCCCCAACTCTCTACCCTAATCCACCTTTCAATCTTTAATATTTATTTAACCTTGTGCATATTTCTGAGGTTACAAAGTGGAAGTTTAAAAGCACAACCAGCTGCTCTCTAGAAATCACCCTTGTGCCAGTATTTAGTGGACCTCTGCGCGACAATGTTTCTCTTCTGAGATGGTGCTGCACAATATGAAAAGATTCTGAAGACTGCAAACCTGTCAACACCATTGCTTTTAGTTGCACACTAATCTTTCTAATGATCTATGTCTGTGGTTCTCATTCCTGCTCTTCAGCAACTCAAACTGTTCCAGGTTACTGTTCCAATCTGGACAAAAAATATCTTTTTTTTTTTTTTTTAATGTGAATTGTATTAAGAACAATGACTACAGCGATTCGAAGCTGGACAGTAAATGTAGATTTGAAATCAACATATTGTTCCTGGTTTCAGTTATAATAAAAACCTGGACAGTTGGAGCTTCACAAGAACTGGCATTGAGTACCACTGATCTCCAGCATTTCCAATATATAATGATGATCTGTTCTCTAATCCAAGCCTTAGCCAAAGCTAAGCTTTGAGAGAAGACTGGAATGTGAAACAGCTGATATTAAATCGGGTATCATTAACCCTTTAAGGACCGGGATCGTGTTAACACGATCATACTGAAGTTTGTATGGTTTCTGAAGTACTTTATAATGTTCCCCAGAGTGTTGTGAAAAGAAAGACACCATTTCCAAGATGCTACTGAAAAAAATGGATTTTTAGTGAATTTGTATAGTAAGAGAGTCAAATACAGCCAAAAAACGCCTGATCCTGGGGGAGCAGCCCACTGAAAAATGCATGGTCCTGAAAGGGTTAAAAGTTTATACTTGAATAACTGTGCAATCAAAATGAGTGAAAGTATGCTCTTTTCTTAGAGCTGTCACTGTGTTGCCATATTGTATCTCCCATTTAAGCTTTTTGAGTGAATTCGTGTTACAAGAATTGTATTAAAACATTAAAAAATGTTCACTTACAAGGCTTTAATGATTCAGAATTTTCTCTTTTTTATGAGCTAAGAGTTGCTTTATGTAAGGGTGTATCCGTTGGCTTCAGAAAAAGATAAAACACTTGTATGGAGGACTGTATATTAATAACTGCATATGTTCATTCTGATGAACAAAAGTAAAAAAAAAAAAAAAAAAACATTAAAGAAAAAGCATATTTTAGACTACAGTATGCAGAGCAGGGCCCAGATACTGTAATATTAATTAAATTGTTAGAAATAAATACAAAACTAAACCTGCATTTTATAAACTTGTATACTGTATAAATATTCAATCTGCCCAAGCTTTTTACATTCAACGTTTTGATACTGGTATGACTGGATTTAAACTTTTTAAATAGTGTGGATTTAAACATTAATATCATCATCACATCACACACTGAAGGTTACATTTAATCAAAACATACAGTGTCACTTTATGACCCCATTTCTTGCATTCTCACATTTATATGCCATTATTCAATCAAAAAGAACAAACATAACTATGGGGAGTTTGATTCAATGTCGTGATAAAACTGGGTAACAATGCAGTATTATTTTTTTTAAATGGATCCACCACTTAGCTGCTGCTTTCAGTTTAGCAGAAACAATAATATCCTATTTATAGCTACACACCCTCAAGGGCCTACAATAAAATCTGTATTAGCTAAAGGGTCTCGCAGGTCTCTATGCGCCAACATCATATCAAGAAAGCAAGAGAAATGGAAAGGTCTTTGCCATCCCCAGAAGAAATATTCACTGACAGAATGGTGTCGCTCTAGGCTAGACTGTAACATTTATAACCAAAGTAGGCAAAGTGCAAATCTGTTCCACACATGCAGCAGATTTACTGCCAACGCTTATGAAAGTGCATACCCTCGGCAGAGTTATGCTCTGACTCAAAGATAGCACGCACAATTGAGACTGCTTTACAGCTCAATACTCATTTATTAAGGATTAGAAGATTTCACATTGTTATTGGTGAAAGAAATGACATCATAAAAAAAGTTAACCCTTCCATTAGGCAAAGGCTCTTCAAGTATCATATTTTATACTGGTCTTTCAGATCAATCACTGTTCTGGCTTCTTAATATCTTGAGCAAACATATATAGTACTGTCCCTTTCCAATATGTTCGGTCTGCTTCCATTTTAAACCACTTTAACTAACTAATAAAACATACCACTGTGGCATTCATTTTTACAAAACTGTGTGTGATACGGTAGATTGAATATTGTTTTTGCTTTAGTTATGGACAGGTTGTGTTGTGTACCGCAGTCAAATGGGTTTAGGAAAGCAAAACACAATGCAAATTATGCTGCACCCAACAAACACTCAGCAGTCTCCAAAGCTGCTTGATCACCACACATGCCATACTGTACATTCTCTGGCTAAGGTAAATTTTAATAACAGCTTGAATATTGTTTATCCTGTAAAAGTAATGTATTTACATTGGATGACAATGCGTCTAACAAACCTTTAACAGCACCCTTTATAGAGGTACGTTTTGTTTAGTACATGTGGCACTGACCATGTAAGGGCAAAACCGTAAAATAAATCCTTGTATTGTATGCATGGCTTTTTTTTGACGAGTTCTAATGTACATGTACAAGTAAAAATAACAAATACAGCTTTATTTACACCAGTTTTGAGAAGACATTTGAATGGCATTAACAGCCAAATTTACAAATTTATTTTTAGGAACATTCATAGACTCAGATGGCTTGGCAGTAGTCAACTATAATAACAAATACAATTTTCCATCTTCCTTTCCAGTATATTTTAAAATGTTTAAAAAAAAGGAAAATCACATTTCACCCGTACGTAACCTTCTCTTCTTTTTACAGAAATCAGAAAATGTACTACAGCAAGCCATTAGTGTAATGGAGTTATAAAGTCCATATCAAACTATAAATTCTACAAAACTGTGGTACGCATCTGCAATCATCATTGTGTCTGGGTTAAAGATGATGTTGTTATAATAAACACATCCCTTTTTGTATTACACACATCCATTCTTACAGAAAGATAAGCATGACCTCATGGGATTCTGCACAGACCTCATTTGTAGACCTACAGTCATGGGCTTGGCAATGAGTGTCAGAGATACTATAACAGTATCATCAGGCAGGAAAGAGCACCTGTCACATCAATCTGAGTATGCATGACCAATATTAAAGAATATTTAAAAACAACCACTAGGTAAAACAGAATTTATTCTCCAAAATGAGAAATACTACAGTGTAATTAATCAAATTGCTATATTAATTTACTGTTCATAATCAATACAAAAACATTAACCAGTAGTTAATAAACCATGAGTGTATTACACCACTGTCCCTGCTTTTCATCTTGTTTCCTACTTTTCAGTGTACTGTTCCTCATCAATCAGTAAAAACATTGAGAGTTATATATGTGACACACTGTCAGATGTTTCAAGCAATCTGCACAAAATCCTTGAAATTGTGTGTCGGGTAGTTAGTTTATCACATTCTGGCGTATCAGTTTGGTTTGTCTCTCCATTTTTCAAAAGGTCACTCGGTTGATTTTGCACTAGAATACACATAGTGTCACAAGCCCTTAAAATTAGTTTACCATCAGGAAAATAGCAGGGCTGGCGATGTTTTTTTTTTATTTATAAATAAATAAATAAATAAATAAATTATGGAATTTTCTTTGTAGTACCATAGTTGTAGCTCTACAGTACCTCCAAACTGTAAATTTAAGGATGTTGGAAATGGTAGTTTGTGAATAGTTACATACCAAACTAAATTACTCAATCTTAAATGAATACATAAATAAAGCAAATTATTTGTCATTGTGGGATCCTCTAAACTACAATATGTGAACTACAAGAATTTAGCGATTGAGTATGCCAGAGAAACCCCCCCTCACTCATCCCAGTCCCAGTTTCCCCTTTCTGTGTCTGTCCAAACACACACAGTTGTTACTTAGGACTACTTTGCTTTTTATAGTGTGTTCAATTGTTAAAGTTCCTGATTGCACCACTAAATAAACCTGGTTTCAGCGGGTCTTAACACAGTGCTCAGTTGTCTATTTGGGACCCCGTTGCACTGTCATCAGAATCGCTTCTGCGAATATGTTAATGATGGGGCAGGCGCTCTATAATGGGGCAAGACATGTCTTCAGAATACCATTTCAGTGCAGTACTTTTTTTTTACGTCTTCGCTCCATTTATGCGCCACAGAATAGGGGGCAAGCGGCATTCGTGCTTGCACTCGCATTTGTGCTGTGATCAGAATACAGCCCTAAGAGTTTCAGTTTATAGACAGTAAGAGTTTAAGATGTTTGTGTTAATAAAAGGTTTTTAAAACATACTTTTCATGAGAAACTATATAAAATGGGTAGTAAATGAAAAAATTATTTAAATCATTTTTTTTTTTAAATCAAGTGATTTAAATCATGATTTAAATCGGTGATTTAAATCAACTTGATTTAAAATCAGTCAAGATGTACAAATAAATACATTTAAACTTAAAGCTTAATTTTATAGCCTCTATGAGAGGAATGTGACAAATCATTTGTGTATAGCACACATCCTGTAAAGGATATATCCCTTGTATAACACTCAAAACAATGTTCCCAATATTTGTAACAGGATGTGAGTTATATACAAAGTGAGTGAGGAACTGGGGAAATGGTATTCTTTATAGTATACTGTTTATTTAGTTATATATTTTAAATTATACTTCACACTAAAAGCTAGATAAACAACTACTTGGTTTTTATGTAAAAGTTATAGTCATCGTCCCACCCCACCCTCACCCCCGAGATAACAAATACAAAAAAATGGTACAACAGTCATATGACTAAATAGACCAACTATAAGCTGGCCTTCAGCAATCCAGACTACAAGGCCACAATAAGAAATGTAACAAGGTAACGTGTACCTACTACAGTAGACAAAATGATGGGTTGTCAAACGTGACATGTTTTACTGCTGTCCAGGGAGTAAAAGGGAAAAAAGATTATGAAGGAGCTGGCTCTTGTCAATGTGAAATTATACAGGAAACAGATGCAAACCAAAGTCTGCAATATAGAATGAGGGTGAACCAACACCTGAACTGGACACTACAGCTAAATTGAAAATAATTACATTAATCTTAGTTTTCCCATCTTAGTATTGTCGCTCTTTGCATCTGATTTGCCAAGACCTTGATGAACAGTTATTATATTCTATCCTACAAACATGAGTAAAACCCCAGGCCAAAAGATAAAGACTAGATATCATTAAAGTTCATATTCCCATTTACAAAATAGTTATTACATACAAATGTATACTAACCATATGATTTATAATAGTTATTTGTTTTATTATTTTAAAAAAAAAACTATTTAGGACATGCAGTTAGAATTTGAAACCTGACATTGTTCTGCTAAATCAAAATCTCCCCTATCTGGGGCTCCCGAGTGGCGCATCCAGTAAAAGCACTCGCTAGAGTGCAGGATGCGCTCTATAGCCTGGACGTCGCCGGTTCGAGTCCAGGCTATTCCACAGCCGACCGTGGACAGGAGCTCCCAGGGGGCGGCGCTCAATTGGCCAAGCGTCGCCCGGGGGGAGGGAGGGTTAGGTCGGCCAGGGTGTCCTCGGCTCACCGCGCACCAGCGACCCCTGTAGTCTGGCCGGGCGCCTGCTGGCTTGCCTGTAAGCTGCCCAGAGCTGCGTTGTCCTCCGACGCTGTAGCTCTGAGGCGGCTGCACGGTGAGTTTGCAGTGTGTAAAGAAGCGGGCGGCTGACGGCACACACTTCGGAGGACAACGTGTGTTCATCTTCGCCCCTCCCGAGACAGCGCAGGGGTGGTAGCGGTGAGCTGAGCCTAAAAAATAATTGGGCATTTCAAATTGGGGAGAAAATAATAAAAACTAATTGGCAACGACTAAATTATTAAAAAAAAAAAAAAAATCTCCCCTGTCTATAATGAGTTTATTTTTACACTCTGAGCTATCTTAATGCATTTGCAACACATGTATTATGCTTTTGTTCCAGTGCAATCTAGCAGACCCAATTCACAAAGTAATTCGTCATGACTTACTGGATTTTAAACAAAGTATTTTTTTTTCTTCTCATTTTTCCTTGCATAACTAAAAAGGTGCAAACTTGGAACTGGAGCAAATGCGCGGTCAATCTGTGCCTTAAGAGTTCAAGGAAAAGAGGTTTTAAAAAGACAATAAAAGGTTAACAAGGATTAAAACAACCCCTTGTCTGACTTGTTACAGGTATGTGTTTCACTGTTGTGACAGTCCGTCTGTCCGCACGATGGGCCCTCCAGGAATTTTTGTATGGGAATGTTTCCACTGTCCAGCTGCATCACCGGCTTTCCACATCAGGTGACATACAAAAATACTTTGTGCTGTATGACAAGCAGTATACAAAGTACACAACTACATGTCTTTAATCCTGAAGAAATCTGTTGTTTGCTTTGGTACTGGAGCTAACCTTTTTTTTTTTTTTTTTTTACAGGCTTCACAAAGCTACTATTAAGGAGCACATACAATGAAGTGCTCTACTATACAAGATGGTATAACAAGAGGCCAGGGAGCTACACCTTCCTCATGTTTAATATTGTAATACTGTAGTTATTACAATAGGTAATATTCTAGCTTGTATCAAGCACCCTCATCCATATTACATAAAATACATTACAGATCAAAAATGTATTTCAAATTAGAATGTAAAGAATCGCCAGTTGGTCAGTCATCGATGCAATCAGAAGCAATGTAACACATACGAAAACCAAGAAATGAAAAAAACATATATAAAATGATCATACTGCAAGTGCAAAAAGTCTTAACATAGTTAAAAACAATCCACAACAATCCCAGAGAATATAACTAACAAGTTAATACATATCTAGACATCTATGCAAGCGTCTTAAGTTTCTAAAACAAAGACAGAAAAGATAAGCATTGAGTGCAGCAGCTCTAGAAGAATGAAGATATTGTGCACCAGGAAACAGATGTGTGTCAGATGGCAAAATCATTAGCGTGTCCCATCTTTAAAGGAAATGGAATAACAATGAGCCATCTGAAAATGTGAACTGACCAGGAAATATACAAGCCAAGGCTAATCTCCAATTTATTACCAAGTAATGCCTTCAAATCTTGCACATGTTCAGTTTAGTGAGCATAAAGATGCGTGTTTCTCCTCAGAAAAAAAGGAGCATGAAAACCAAATAAGTAAGTGTGGAACACAAAAGTCTTAAGTCTTAAGCCACACATTCAAACCTTCCAACATAATATTGATTTTCCTTTCACTGCTCTTGAAAGGAAAGAGGCTTCTTGCCTATGTATCAGGTTCCAATTCCCATTGAGAAAAGGATGCCAAATGCCTAGGCTTAGAAATGAAACAATTCATTGTGAATTGAGATTTCATTACTCAATGCAGTAAATATTAGGATACTGAAGTAGTTAATCAACAAAACTGCAATTGATTTATTGTTTATATAAAGCAGTTTATCTGTCATATCAGAGACTATAAATAGAACTATCAGTAGCACCATGTACAGGTGGGATTGAGACCCAGACCCTATTAAAAAATGCTGCTGAGTGGATTTTAACCCAAGATCAATCTCGCTGCAAACACCGAAGAGCATAAGTACATACACCACCACCACCTGCTGGGCAATTAATATAACACACCTCATTGAACTATTTGTGGTTTATAGCCATTTCACTGAATGACATAAAAGTAGAACAAAACCGAAAAACTACTAATTTCTAATGAACTAGGCACTTTAAAGGATCTGTTTGAAGTAATAGAAGAAAACACAGATTGGATTTTTGTAATACTGCATTGCACATAATGAGTTAACCAGAAGTTAAAAGCAATTAAAAGAAACTGCTGTTTTAAGTCAAAGTTAGAAAAATGAAGATTCAAACACATACGGTATTACGTTTTGCAAATAAGCGTATGGCATTTACAATACAAGGTGGCATTTAAATGGACAAACAGTTCTGTTGCTAATCCACCACATTAGCTTTCATTTGACTAACACTTCATAACCGCTGCATGAATGATCTGTTTTGTACCATAACAAGCCCCTTGACAGTGATCGTCTCGATTTGGAAAGTGTTTAGAGGCCTGGTTTCAGCTAGTTACACATTCCAGAACACTGGGAAGCGGCTGTGTTATATGTGGCCACCAGCACCACAAACTGTGTTTTATACTTTCTGACGGCAGTTCAAAAATACAACTAATATATTATGGTGAAACACCTTCCAATTTCTGCATTTACCCAACACACTAGCCCCATGGGGATAATAACATTATGTTTAGTATACTATTGGTATTTAGATCAGTTTACCACACACTGCACAAATAAACCGTATTCTACCTAGAACTGCTGCCACCCTCGAAAATAACATAATTTATGACTTTTAGCCCAGAGTTCCACTTATAAATAATGTAGCTAATTAAATAACAGCTGATTGTAGTGAGCAGGAAACAGGCTGTGCCAAAATGGTCAGAGCGTATATCAAAAGGTTTCAAGGAAAGGTTTTAGGAAAAATACTATAGATATTATATATTTTAGTATTTATATATATATATATATATATATATATATATATTATATATATATAAAATACAAAAAATAGTTACAGTACATTACCAATCACCCATTGAAACCACATATTTTTCCCTACTGGTTGGTGAAACGTCGCACTAGTCAAATTCTTTAGTACAGGTATTACTGTTCTGGGATACACTGTCACTTCTCTATGACCAATTTAGTAAAACCAAAATTGCAGAAAACAGAGTCCGCTAGAACATACTAAAATAAGGCTAAATTACTGTAGTTGAAATTATTTTTTATAATGCAAGACACATTATATAAGGGAAAGATGTAATGAATTGAAATCCTACAAAGCAGCACACTAATATAAATGCACTTGCTGAAAAATTCCACCTGACAGCTCAAAATGCCACTTCATATACAGTGTTTAAACAAGCTAAACCAGAGTTGTTGCCTCGCATGTCAAAACATCAAATCATTGCTGCACTGTGCTTTGTTCGAACTGGCCTGGGGATAAAACGGGGGCCTGCAAAGGGCAATAAACAAAGTAGAACTAGCTCTGGGTACATGGATCAGTATTCTGGCAAACTTTCAAGATCATGATTCCCAGCAACTTAAAATAATATTTAACCTGTGATGTGGTTTACCGGCATGTGGAATTAGCACTTGTGTTGCTTTTACTAGGACACACTATACCAGGATTCACAATTAAGTCTATCTGGGAGGTTTACTGTTAAACTTTGTGATAGAGTAAATCGGACCAGCATTAGTTCTGGATTCCAGTGAAGTGTCGGGTCAGACCAGCCAGATTAGTCTGATCTGTGCTGGGAAGGCAGTAAAGCCATCCAATAGTAACACAGTTACACACACTGACAATCTGGAAAGGAATACAAGCAGCAAGGTGACTTTTACATAATCACACTCAAGTTTATGTGTGGAAAATATTGTTCTGCTAGATACAATGGATACAAATAACTGCATATATATATATATCTTAATTGTACTACACAGCACCTTTTATTGTGAAGGGGTGTTTCAGGAGTTTGCTGGTTGTCTAAAAATACCCAAGTATTTCAAAAATTCTTACACTCCTAATGATGTCAGGTGATAATTAATTGGCTAATAAAAAAAAAAATATCCCCAGGTATGACACAGGATATGCCCAAAAGACAAACTAATTAGACGATGCCAGTTTCCTTCTGATATATTGCAGTTCTGAGGAGAGATATGGACAAAGATAAAAGAAGAGAATGCAGATGCCAAGAACGCTTTTCAACCTGCAATAGATTAATCTGTCTCTGTCCAACACCTGCATATTTATTATGTTCTTTTACCTTTGCTGTCCACAGCTGGTGTGAAACCGCATGAACTAATATTAACTATAGGGATTATAATGGACTGGGGCTGGCCATTAAAATTGATATATTTCCTTTTCACAGGCAAATGAAATACTAAAGCAGGAACTAGTTCAATACATTGGCTTTTTCGTTTTGCTGAAGGAAAATAATGTAACTGAGAAGTTAATCTAGAGTCATACGGTATCAAGGTTAAAAAACGACACATTTATTTTTTTTGGTGGGGTTGATTAATTATATAATCTTCACAGTGGACCCATGACAGTATTAAGTAATATCATCTCTTATCGAATGAGCATAAATTAATTTACTAGTCCAACTGGGGTAGCTGCTTCCTAAGGTCAGTTGGGTTCCGCACATTGCCAGTGGCTGCAATTTTAGTAAATGAAAATGAGCAAAAGTAGTTTGCAATTTGCACCACTTTTGTGAAAGGAAAGGTTTCTTAGTAGCTGTTACTTAAAAAAAAAAAAATGTTAAAAATCAGAACACCACTTACAGTTTAGTAAAAACAGCAGACAATTTCAAGCTGGAAAAAAACCCCAGCTGACTTGGTGTTCAAGAAAAATATAATAATAATAAACATACAACTGCTATCCATAAAAAGTATGCTTACCATGAGAGTGGTTTCTATTCAACTGGAGCCAGGGTATTAATCTTAAAACTTGCTCTACATTCCCCTGAAGGTCCAGCTTTTTGATGGTAATGTGTGAAAACAGCATAATCTGTTCTTGTAGTGGTGCTTTACAGGGTCAACCAAACTAGACTATGATCCAGATGTACTGGTTGAATTTACACCAGATGAAAAGCAATGCTGGCAAAAACTCTCATCAGTAAAATCTGCTCGACAATGTAAGGGTCTGAAGTGAAAGTCTGTACTGTAACAGGCTGTTTTTTTTTTTTTTTTTTAATCTCAGAAGGATGTAGGTTTACTGGTTTAACATTTACCCTTTTGCCGTAAGCCTCTCGCAGATGTTCCTAGTCCGTAGCGGCTGTTACTTGAGCTAAAATAAATATTAGTGTCAATTCAATTACATATCAACTTCTTCAGCAGGTGCATTCACTCCAGAATTTAACAAGCTTTAAAAGATGATCTTTTTGAACCACAGATCATGCTAAAAAGTACCTGAAGCAGATCATTTATTTGATGTAACGTAGCTGATAAAAGCGAATGAAACTCAACTCATATTTGGCATAATCCAGTCAGAGAGATTAAACAGGGTTCAGAAAAATACAGCGTTATACATCCCCACGTGTTGCTACAACTGTTTAAATAATGTACTCTTTTCATTGTTAACATCCTGACAACTTTTTACATTTATACCTTTAAAGTCTGTGTCAAAGCTCTTTTCAAAATGGCTGCTCTATTGTTTTATTGAGTCACTGTTAATTGGTAATGTTCTTATTATTCTAATTTATTGTGAATAAAATTTAACCATGCAAGTGTTTAAACTCCACTTTTTCTGGTTTGACTTCCTACTACACCTCACAGCACCAATTCAAAGACAACATGCCTCCTCAAGCTTTTAGTACAGACATTGTGAACAAACAAATACAATAAATACTGTGGAATGACTCACAACCCTCATTTAACACAGTGTTAATGCAGTTCTCCTAAACAGAAATACTTTCACACATACTGTACATGTACTACTATTACTAGTATCCTTGGCAATCACTATCAAACATAATTAACTGAAGATTATCTCTAGGAATTCTTAAAAGATTTCAGTACAAAACAAAATGCTAGAAATAAAAGCAGCAGTCTAAAGATAAACCAAAACCACACAGTGGACGGACTCCATTTTTAACTATACAATGCACCAAACTTTCATCTAATAAATGCGGATTGCTTTTTGGTTGTTGTTTACAGTACACGCTGTATACGTAATACAAAATGCATCTAAAAAAAAAATAATAATTCTAACATTCGCCCACAAAGCTTGGTTACATAATGTACACTTGACAACCTGAAAGGCACCTATTTGACCATGTTGGGGTAAACAATTGGAGTGTTTCTTTTAAAAGAAACTCCCCCGGACTGCTCAACCACAGGAGCAAGCAACAGTTTGTTGTTATTACAGATTATTATGCCGAGCAATAAAAGTGACACCAGTGAACTTTCTGCTGTAATAAATCTCTCTGCTGTGAGGAACACAAGTAAAGGCTGTAATTAGAGGTTAACCTCACTATAATGTACAGTTCTGGGATGTTTAGAAGGCTCAATGTGACATATAATGTTGACTCTTTCATCCGTTTGTTCAGATTTCTCTTTTTTTTAAATCAGAGAAATACAATTGATCTTGGTTTAGAAGTGTTGCTCCTGTGTAAATTATAGTATATGAAAGGATTTGTAATACATTTTTTTTTTTTTTTTTTAAACCTTACCCATCCAAGGCAGTTAGCAAAAAAAAAAAAAAAAAATGTTCTTGAGTAACAATAACTGCACTGCAGAAGAAGAAATCCTTAAATGGAAAGGTAGAGACTATCTGCAGCAGACTCAAATGCCTGAGTGCCAATTTTTAAATTCCTAAATCCCTTTTATGTTTTTTTCACTCTTCTGATGTACCAAACATTTCTTCCAACAAATAAAATATTATCTGAACATTCTTTAAGCGCTGCTTTTAAAGCTTATAAACATGGAAAGTGCCATGACATTATAACAAATAACTACAGTACGTAATACTGTACACAATTTTACAATAAACTGAAACAGTGTACTGGTCCAACAGATGCATTATATCACTGTCACACATTCATCTTCAAACTGCATACAATTTACTCGTTACGGTATGCTATCAAGAGCAAACAAACGTTTCAGACATTTTCCATCCAAACTGCAGATTGCTTTATTTAAAAAGAATAATGAGCATTCTATACTGTAGGTATCGTTCTGATGAAATTAGTACACATGTTTGGTTCTTGTTTTCCTAGAAACGTCATTTCTGTTTGCATACTAGTTGATCAGTGGAAATCCCTGTGATCCTCTTATACTGGGCATTCCTTTACTAGCCTGCTTGTGAGGCTTATTGGAAACACATGTTAGCTGAGATCATTTCATGGTTGGGTTGAGACAAACATGTAGAAAATTGTGGGGATCAAATATAGCCCAAAGAGTTGGTGAAACTAACATTTGGGGACCAATGCAACCTCATCCATGTGAACAATGTTTTCTGAAGCATTAACACCAAAATTCTACAGGCCAGTGAATGTAAGGCCACTCCATGAAGCATCTGTATCAATGCATGCATTCACAGTATCACTCACTGATATCATTTACTAGGTTTTTTAAACTTCACTAAAGGCTTACAATGAAATTGTAGTTTCATCCCTTCCACATGCAAATGCTGTAGAAGAAAACATCTAGCATTGCTTGAACGTGTGTTCAAGACCCACATTCATTTGGTGCTACAGTAGCTTACATATGATGATGTAATTTACAGACTGGCCTTTACAGTAAAACCACATTTTAAAGACAGACGTTCTGTATCGTTCAGCAATTAGATGTGTTACTGCTCCTTGCTTTAAATGTTATAGAATGGTGATTTGGCCATTTCTAAACACTATATTTAACGAGATCTGACTAAGCAGGCTAAACTTGAGACATATTACTCACAATAACTATATGCTACAAAGAGAAGATGATAAACATGCATTGTCCATCACTTAAAAATAAACTGGTTAATGTAAATCTGCAGGCCAGAGGGACACTTCAATGTAAACAATTGGCACCAAAAAAATAAATCTTAAGCAAATGTTTCATCTCTATTACTATTATTATGCTTCCCCTGGAAATATCTTCACTAAAAAAAAAAAAAAAAAAAAAAAGGTACAAAATATATAATAAATCATGGATAAGTAAAGATCAACATGGAATAAATAAGGAAACAGTGTTGCTTACTAAAGAAAATGAAAATTGTTAAAACCAACCAACAATATTAATAAGCAATGGTACATATGTCAGTGCAATCATGATTAGGACGTGCTGTTGGATTTGTAATGTTCAAAACCTACCTATGGTATATATCGCAAACTTTGCTCATTGTTATGCACAGTGCCATAGAGCCTCTACTAATCAACCAACATTACTCTCTGCAGAACCTGATAGTACTCATTAGAACCCATCATCAGGTAACAAAAATGGCTAAGAATTTCTAATTCCGAAGGCTTGACTATATTGTCATACTTAAGATGGTCCAACAAAATGATATAAAATATAATAGATTAACAACTGTGAAGTCTACCAACACAACCAAACACAAAACATTTCAAAGCAAAGTAAAAATTCTAAAACAAAATGAAGGTGTTCCTGTGGCTGCTATGGTGCATTTTACACCTGTCATGGAATGGCGGTATACTGCAGGTCCACATGATAAAATGCTATTGTCACTTCTGAACCTTGTGAAGGTTTAAATATTTACAGTCAAACTATGTTAGAGGTCATGTGGAACTGCCAGATGTTCTTATGTAACTATGTGTTGGATTTAACTTAAGTTCATTAAAATAGAGAGAATTTGAAAGGGAAAAAAATGCTTTTCTAAATGTATCAGGGTCACCAGTTTTTCAAGAATTTAATGCAGAGTTCAAAGAGCTGCCGCCAAACTAAATCCCATGCGGTGTAACAAACACTCTACTGCCAAAAACATTACACAAGCCAACATGAGCCCAAGCCCCTTTACACTGAGAAAACATAAACGATTCAACGCAAGCATCTTTTGGACGGACATATGGGTAAATGTCAGATATAAAAAAGAAAAACGTTATTTAATATTCTGCTAGAACATTTATGTGATCCTGCCACATGCTGTAGAAACCACTTTTCTTTGTATTCTCTATACAGTAGACTGGTGACTAGGCAAGCTGACCACTTTTCTTAAAGGCAAATTCAGCTGTATCAACAGAACACTACACTGATGCAAGTTAAACTTGCTGTAAACAGACAATGACTAAAGTCTGATAAACATTAACAATTAACACTGTACTTTCAGGGCTCTATGTTGGCCAGATTTAAATTGAAACATGCAAAACAGATGAAAGTTGAAGAATTGAATTTTACACTGAAGAAAGCATATGATGTAAGGTTTGTCTACTTCACATAGTTTTAATAGCTCTACCTTTGAATTACATACAGCCAATTAACATCACTCTGGAGCTGGCCATTGCTGGCATTCCATGGTGGGCCTCTTCTGCACAGCACCTACCAATGGTCCAGGCATTGTGGCCGGTTTGTAATGTGGACGGCTGTCTTCTTGGGTCCAATCTGAGACCACAAACTTGTAACATTTGCCAGATTTGAACTCCGGCCTCCACAGACGAAAAGGCTTGAGCTGCTGGACTTTCTTTCTTAATCATTTCTATGACCTGGATTTGCAGCACAGTAAATCTGTGTTCATTGCCCATGAAAGTTATAATATCACAGTGCAGTTTCTGGATGTCCACAGTTGACCATCACATAAATTTACAGCCATAAAAAAAAACACTCAAAACTTCATAATATCACTGCACATAATTTATTTTCCGTGTTTTTTTGTTAACTGCGGCTAAACCACAAGTAATACAGTTACCACTCACATAACAGCTGCAGGTATTGATAGAAAATGTCTTAAAGTACTCTGTAAAGCCCTTGTTTCATCCATATAAAACACACTCATGGATTCTAAGGTAAAATAAAATCTAATGTCAAGTTTTATTCACAGTACTATTTTGATGGTCTTAAACATACAGAGAAGATGAGTTGGCACTTTGCTAATCTGAATATGTCTGTAAAGGTTTGTGCCTGAGATCACAGAACAGATTTCTGACAAAGACCCAACTGAGAAAAATGTATTCACCATGATGCAGATAGAAAACAACCTATAAATATATACAGTACAGCAGGAACCAAAGAATATCAGCAGGTGCCGGCTGTGGAAACAGCATCTTATCAGCTCAGTAGGAGTCATTAATAAACAAAGGTTCTCAAAGAAGGCAATAGTTAAAACTGCAAAAGAAAAAAGGAGGGGTAAGAGCGTGCAAAAAGACTATTAATGTGTTGAGAGGCAACAAGGGGCAGCTGTACAGCTTTAGCACTGGGTCTCTAATCCAAACGCCAGCCTCAATATCAGCTTACACAGCACTTGATTAAAGCTGGCATTTATTATTCCTGATAGTTAGCGAGCTTCATGTTTTTTTGGGTTTTTTTTAAGCTAACTTTTATAGTATTACATGTCTGTGCTGATGGGTCAGAAATCAGATGAGAGAGGTTAGAAATACCAGTGATAACTAAAGCGGGTGCCCGCTCCATGGTGGGTTTTGATAGCCTGGCAAGGCACCAATCGAATGAGCGTCTCAGAACAAGAAGCTCTTCAGTGCCTTTCACATGGATCTCCGGTCTGAGATTCGGAAGCTAGTGATCTTTGTAACAAAAAGCATTCTTTTTGTTGAAAAGTGTTGTCTTTGCATTCCCCCCTCCTTAAGTCTGCTCTGTGATGTTGTGGGTAAAAGTTGCGGGCCACTACAGTATAACAGCTGCAAAAAAGAAACTACAAAATCCATCTGTGTTTATTGGCCCTTGACCACAGCTTTATTTAGTTTGAAGAACAATTAAAACTTTCTGTCTCCCCCAGGGAAAGATACTGCTGGTGTCAGATGACCAGTAAAATTACTGTAATAAGAAAACTGCAAAACCCTGAAGAAATAAGGCACCCCTTATCATTTATCATACTATGCATATTAATTTAAACAAATGAACTGCAGCACAGCGTGCATCACTAATGAGTACAATGTTCCAATTTATGAACACTTAAGGTTACACTTGAAGATATTAAGGTTACTTGGAGTTGAAAATAATTAGTACTAGTTTTTCTTTTTTTGTAAATTTAAAAGTGGTTACATTTTATGTGGCTGTTTGCAGGCGTCGGAAGTGTAAACAAAAACACAGAAACCGTTAAAAGAGAGAACAGAAGGAACGTATATGCCACAGAGAAATAAAAAATACCAACAAAGACCCACTTTCTTTAAACAGTTCAAAGCATCATCAAGTCCACATCTGAATGGTGTTCAACATTCTGTTGCACTGGATGCAATACAGTACTTGTAGGACAATTATCAATCAATATTCTGAGCAACTTGTGTTTCACTTCTACTGTAGGTTTAAAGCCTTTTGACATCTTAACAGCTTAAACTAAACCTGCATGGTGTGAATACAAAGGATAAATATCTAACCACACTTTCGGTGTAAATCATCCTTTGTTTTTCCGCTGCAAAATAAACACATACTTCAACTTATGATCATGATTGATGAAGGGATGTACACAAAATGCAGTCAGGACTACAGTAAACATCTCCAAGATATAAACAGAGACCTATTATCCAACAGCTGCTGCATATTGAAAAAATGTGTGTTCCATGTTTGCTTTAATATCAAGAGTGTGTGAATATTTCTCTGATGATAACCACTGGGACCATTCACTATTCACAATAACTATCAAAACAATATCATTAAATATAAATGACTCAGGGCTTATGACTTAACCTAGTCAGTGTTTATGGCAACAGCTTAGCTTAAAAATTTAGCTACAAGTTTACTGGTGCGTAAAATAGTAAACTAAATTGAACACATTGAATCAATAGAGAAAATCCATTATCAGAATAGTGGATTGTATTGAGGGAGAGGGTGGGGTTGGGGTAAAGAATTGCTTAAGTAGGTTACCCGTCCCTTTAAATGATGTAATTTTTTGCATGATCAACTATAAAATTAACATTTTAATGTGACATTCAGCCACCTTTCAAAACATTCCCTGTACTTTATGATGCTGTTGTTGTTTTATAAGGCTTGAAAACCAACTGGCAAAACCAGAGCAGAAATATGGAGAAAACCCAGTCGAGAAAAGGTTTTTTTTTTTTTAGTTATGGGCTGGACGAGGGTTTTAGCATTCTTTCCAGCATTGGAGCAAACCATTCTCCCACCTGCTGAAATTGGCAGAGACCGACTGCTCCAAAAATAAAAAAACACCACAGTAACTGCCTTACAGCATGGTGGAGACAGATGGTTCTCCAAATTGCAAAGTGTACATAAAATGCGAATACTGTGACTTATAACAAAAAAAAAAAAAAGTTTAATTCAAATGAGCAACAGCTGGAAGAGTCTATATTCCTGTACAGTATTATGGTTTCTAGTGTGGATTTAAAACTATTAACCATTAATGGCAAAAAACAGTATTTAAAAGATGATGGGCTTTCAGAGATGAAAAGGATATACCTACACTTTCTACCAATTTAAGGGAACTCTCAGACAACTGTACTTCTTTCTGATTTGAAACATTTGCATGCACGGAGAAGAGCAAGCACACAAAATTAAAAAAAGAAATTAAATATTTATCAGCACCGTTAAATGCGTTACAGTTTAAGAGCCTGAGGTGGTAAACAGAGTTCTTATTACCAAGCTGTCAGGGGACTGCTTGGATGCACAGTATTTACAATCAGCCACCACAGCCTGTATATGTCTCTCCTCTTTAACTAGTAGCTACAAAAACCTAAAACGAGCAAGACGTTTCCAACATCCTCATTCGTTTAGAAGGCAAATGATATATTGGATTTTGGAAAGCTACATGTCCACTTGTATTTAATGATGAGTGAGAGGGCATTGTGGGATGAAGTGTCTTGTTTCAACATTTAAATACAAATTTCCTGTCTTATAATGACTGACACAGGCTGCCAATGTTGTCACAGATATCACAGAGGCCCCCTGATCCTCTCTCAGTAATAAATGAAAATGCTGATGACTTAAGACTACCCAAAGCCTGGACAATAATTAAAGCGTGCCACTAAAAAAAAAAAAAAACACTATTTTTAAATGAAGCTTGTATGCTGGCACTCTAGAATTAATTGTTTAATAAAAGCTTATTTCTTAGGATATTTCTCTTTATCCTTCTGTTTGTTTTACTTTCCAACTGGTCAAATTCATTGAGACATGTTACATAAGAAGTTTGTCTATTCACAGATCACATCTATACCTTAACAATCTATCAGGAATAATTGGAATGTGGCAACATTAGAACTCATTAACCTTCTATCCGTTTTGCCATGAATCCAAAAATCCTCATTTTTCCACCTTGTCTTGCATGGATTAATAAGTACACAGCGGTTTTAAAGTAACCAGGGTGCTGTATTGGGAACAGATGCACAGAGGCCTTTGGGGGATCAAAAATAAATAAATACCGAGGTAAAGGGGTTAATCTGAGTTGACCAAACAAGCGAAGTGATTTGAAGTTGTCTGTAGGAGTGACTGATAGGGTTCACTGGCAGTTTTGCTGCCTCACCACACCAGTTCTGACATTCTTACTGCTGTACATTTTAAACAAGCCTTCCCATCACCTGAACCTGCCACATTTGTTATGTCACAGTACACATTTTCACACAAGCAAAATGTGTTTAGTAGTATCTAACTGGATAGGAACTCTCTGTCTGGCAAAGAAAGCATGGGGACTTTATAAACGGCGCACCAACATGGAGGCCGCGCTACACTATTTGACTAAGTAAACAAAGTGGATCAGCAATTAAAAGTTCCTCCAAGTAAAAGGGTATTTAAACAACTGTAGCTTTTTAACCCATTTAAAACCTTAAACTACACATGAAAAAGGAGGATTCTAAAATGTCAGTGTTGTTATTACGACCTGTATGAAGATGAATATGCTATAGAAAGATTTGTTGAGAGTGAACAGAACTAAAAAAACACTTCATCTCACAGTTAGCACGTTTTGAATTATTTTGTTAAACGCTGAAACACACGAGCATATATTGAGATGCATCACAGTTATTTTCAAAACCTTGAGTGATGGTGTGGAGCGCATAAGCACATAATTTTTTTTTTTTTTCCCCCCAGACACAGCTCAGACAAGTTTGACTCGAAGCATGGAACGGTATTCTCGTTCAGACAAGGAGAATGGGTTCAAACTGAAAGGTCACATTGCCTGCTGGAGATGTTATTGTGCAACACTGAGAGGGAAGCTCATGCATCCCAGGTGTGAGCTGCAGGGCAAAACACAATATTTTAGGTAACTTCAAATGGAGATGATGCAAAAATAACATTTCTATGAAATGTCAGTATTGATTGATTTTCTTTTTTTCCAAATCAGCTAAACAAGCAATCTTGTGGTCTCTCTACAAAGATACCTTATAGCAGTATAGTATGGTAGTCTAGAATATCAGTCAGCGACTACAGATGGCATGTAAAACATATCCCTTACAATTACAATATGACACCATTATTACAATATGTACAGTATTTGGTTAATACTACACAGGATTAAATTAGATTGTACAGTAGATATAAAACTTGCTTAAATAGGTTTAAGAATGACAGCAGTAAAACAACACCCTGTCACTATCACCTGCAACTGCTGAAAAATGTTAAACTACGTTTTTACAAGACTTAAGAGAAAGGCATTTTCTTGCATTCCCTGAAATAAAAGAACGCATAGGTAAATTGTGCCCTCTGGTGTTTAGAAACATTAATGCAATTTAGTTCACCCTGCAATAAGAGTCACAGAGAGTGGTGAGAATCATATTCTTCAAGCAGTAGAATAACAGCTTTACATTGCTGAAGAACAAGAACTGTGTAAAAGGAATGTATCCATCCATGTATATCCATGTATATATATATATATATATATATATATATATATATATATATATATATACACACACAGTACTGTGCAAAAGTTTTAGGCAGGTGTGAAAAAATGCTGTAAAGTAAGAATGCTTTCAAAAATAGACATGTTAATAGATTATATTTATCAATTAACTAAATGCAAAGTGAGTGAACAGAAGGAAAATCTACATCAAATCCATATTTGGTGTGACCACCCATTGCCTTCAAAACAGCATCAATTCTTCTAGGTACACTTGCACAAAGTCAGGGATTTTGTAGGCATATAGTCAGGTGTATGATTAAACAATTATACCAAACAGGTGCTAATGATCATCAATTCAATATGTAGGTTGAAACACAATCATTAACTGAAACAGAAACAGCTGTGTAGGAGGAATAAAACTGGGTGAGGAACAGCCAAACTCAGCTAACAAGATGAGGTTGCTGAAGACAGTTTACTGTCAAAAGTCATACACCATGGCAAGACTGAGCACAGCAACAAGACACAAGGTAGTTATACTGCATCAGCAAGGTCTCTCCCAGGCAGAAATTTCAAGGCAGACAGGGGTTTCCAGATGTGCTGTCCAAGCTCTTTTGAAGAAGCACAAAAAAACGGGCAACGTTGAGGACCGTAGACGCAGTGGTCGGCCAAGGAAACTTACTGCAGCAGATGAAAGACACATCATGCTTACTTCCCTTCGCAATCAGAAGATGTCCAGCAGTGCCATCAGCTCAGAATTGGCAGAAAACAGTGGGACCCTGGTACACCCATCTACTGTCCGGAGAAGTCTGGTCAGAAGTGGCCTTCATGGAAGACTTGCGGCCAAAAAGCCATACCTCCGACGTGGAAACAAGGCCAAGTGACTCAACTATGCATGAAAACACAGGAACTGGGGTGCAGAAAAATGGCAGCAGGTGCTCTGGACTGATGAGTTAAAATTTGAAATATTTGGCTGTAGCAGAAGGCAGTTTGTTTGCCGAAGGGCTGGACAGCGGTACACGAATGAGTGTCTGCAGGCAACAGTGAAGCATGTTGGAGGTTCCTTGCAAGTTTGGGGATTTGGTCAGAATTAATGGTCTCCTCAATGCTGAGAAGTACAGGCAGATACTTATCCATCATGCAATACCATCAGGATGGCATCTGATTGGCCCCAAATTTATTCTGCAGCATGACAACGACCCCAAACATACAGCGAAAGTCATTAAGAACTATCTTCAGCGTAAAGAAGAACAAGGAGTCCTGGAAGTCATGGTATGGCCCCCACAGAGCCCTGATCTCAATATCATCGAGTCTGTCTGGGATTACATGAAGAGAGAGAAGCAACTGAGGCTGCCTAAATCCACAGAAGAACTGTGGTTAGTTCTCCAAGATGTTTGGGCCAACCTACCTGCCGAGTTCCTTCAAAAACTGTGTGCAAGTGTACCTAGAAGAATTGATGCTGTTTTGAAGGCAAAGGGTGGTCACACCAAATATTGATTTGATGTAGATTTTTCTTCTGTTCACTCACTTTGCATTTTGTTAATTGATAAATATAAACTATTAACATGTCTATTTCTGAAAGCATTCTTACTTTACAGCATTTTTGCACACCTGCCTAAAACTTTTGCACAGTACTGTATATCTCTCTCTCTCTCTCTCTCTCTCTCTCTCTCTCTCTCTCTCTCTCTATATATATCCATAGATTTGCTTACGATTGTAAGTCGCCCTGGATAAGGGCGTCTGCTAAGAAATAAATAATAATAATAATAATAATACACACACACATATATATACAGACATGCTCAAATTTGTTGGTACCCCTCCACAAAAAACGAAGAATGCACAATTTTCTCTGAAATAACTTGAAACTGACAAAAGTAATTGGCATCCACCATTGTTTATTCCATATTTAATAGAAATCAGACTTTGCTTTTGATTTTTTATTCAACATAATATTGTAAATAATAAAACAAATGAAAATGGAATGGACAAAAATGATGGGACCGCTAAACTAATATTTTGTTGCACAACCTTTAGAGGCAATCACTGAAATCAAACGTTTTCTGTAGCTCTCAATGAGACTTCTGCACCTGTTAACAGGTAGTTTGGCCCACTCTTCCTGAGCAAACTGCTCCAGCTGTCTCTTTCCATAGATGTTCGATAGGATTCAGATCAGGACTCATAGAAGGCCACTTCATAATAGTCCAATGTTTTGTTCTTATCCATTCTTGGGTGCTTTTAGTTGTGTGTTTTGGGTCATTATCCTGTTGGTGGACCCATGACCTGCGACTGAGACAGAGCTTTCTGACACTGGGCAGTACGTTTCGCTCCAGAATGCCTTGATAGTCTTGAGATTTCATTGTGCCTTGCACAGATTCAAGGCACCCTGTGCCAGGCGCAGCAAAGCAGCCCCAAAACATAACTGAGCCTCCTCCATGTTTCACTGTAGGTATGGTGTTCTTTTCTTTGAAAGCTTCATTTTTTCGTCTGTGAACGTAGAGCTGATGTGACTTGCCAAAAAGCTCCAGTTTTGACTCATCTGTCCAAAGGACATTCTCCCAGAAGGATTGTGGCTTGTCAATATGCATTTTAGCAAATTCCAGTCTGGCTTTTTTATGTTTTTCTTTCAAAAGTGGAGTCCTCCTGGGTCTTCTTCCATGTAGCCCACTTTCGCTCAAAAAGCGACGGATGGTGCGATCAGAAACTGACGTACCTTCACCTTGGAGTTCAGCTTGTATCTCTTTGGCAGTTATCCTTGGTTCTTTTTCTACCATTCGCACTATCCTTCTGTTCAATCTGGGGTCGATTTTCCTCTTGCGGCCGCGCCCAGGGAGGTTGGCTACAGTTCCATGGACCTTAAACTTCTTAATAATATTTGCAACTGTTGTCACAGGAACATCAATCTGCTTGGAGATGGCCTTGTAGCCTTTACCTTTACCATGCTTGTCTATTATTTTCTTTCTGATCTCCTCAGACAACTCTCTCCTTTGCTTTCTCTGGTCCATGTTCAGTGTGGTGCACACAATGATACCAAACAGCACAGTGACTACTTTTCTCCATTTAAATAGGCTGAATGTCTGATTACAAGATTGGAGACATGTGTATATATATATATACAGACACACATATAGTAATCCACCCGTCACATATCCACCCGTCCCATTTATCTGCTATGATCAGCCTCTTCAGCAACGCTAGTTTATTATTGAACAGAGTAGATTAGTTCAGAGATTGTAGATCCTACCAAAGTTTTCGTGCACTGTGTTGTATGGGCTCCGTGCGCTGCCATTGCTGGTAGTGTCACGTGAGCTGTTCAGTGTGTTGATATGTAAATAAATCCTGTTCACCTGCGGGGCGTATCAACTTCAACCTCTGTCTCGATGTCCTGCCTGTCACTCAGCAGCGAATGCACGCACCCACACAGCAGACAGCTACTCTGTCACAAGCATTAATACCCTGTATCTTTCTAAACAAAGGATTTAGGGGAGCTCCCTAATAAAAGCTGAATCTCAAAACAATAATTGTTACAGCTGTGTATAATGGTATTTAAAACAGGATTCATTCATCCGACTTCTTACATATCCGCCCTGACTCTGGTCCCACTGCAGTCAGGTATGCTATATATTCTATGTTATATATACTGTATCTATATATTCTGGACACCACATTTAGCAAATTCATTTTGAGGTAATCCAACATTGGTGTAATAAGGTTTATTGGAAATATTGAATATGGACTCTTTAGCAAGTCTTAAGGGTCTATTTTAATCCAATCTGAACAGTGAGATCTAAATACAGTACCACTGTTTCTTACCAACTCTCCTGGCCTGATACATTGAGCCACTTATTAACATCACAATACAAAACATACAGTGAAATGAGGTTTATAAATGTAATGGCAGTGGCATTAAGATCTGCCACAGTTCTGATCATTAAGATTCAGATCATCGCCTACCTCATCTACTAAATCCCATGTTTGTTAAAATCTGCCAGGCGATACCGCAAGATAATACGTTAATAGGAGAATTCAAAGCAGCACAGCTGGTACATTTTAAATTGAACTACAAGATACTTACAAATACATTTCTAAAACCAAATAAACATTTTGTACAAGCTTGCTATTTATCAAATAAGTTGGCAATTAAATCCATTACATAAACACCACAGATAAGTGTGCCTAAAATAAATCAGAATAAAATACTGGTTCTGTGACACACTGTAAATGTTACCCCTACTTTGCAGGACAAGTCTAAGCAGAATTAAAATATTTAGTTAAGATACGGTTTTGTTTAAATGCCATTTGGTACTACATTAGCAAGATGTTATTCTTGATGGTAAACATCACACCCACTCCAAATACTGTACAAGTGTTCCAGTTCTGAGCTTATTTCATTCCTGTTCAAACATTCAATATATGTCATCTAAAAGCTAACACCTTAGGCATGTTTAAAAATAAATACTGAAACTCCAGAAACGGATTATTATTTTAGACAGACAGGGTGCAAATAATGTTTGCTTCCCAGGTACAGTTCAGACTTCACTTCCTTTCACTAAGCACTACTCTCCGTTGTGTTGCAATACTTATTCTGAGTACATACGACTTTTTTTTTTTTTTTTTGCTCCAGTCTAAAGTGAATTAAAAAAAAAAAAAATTCCAAACTAGAAAGAGACAAACATCTCAGGTTTAACTAATGTCTAACGAAAAAGAAAAAAAAGTGGAACAAACAATTTACTAGAGCTTAAGTTTTGTAACTATGTCCCTTAATCTGTCTTTTAATTAGATGTAGTGCAATAGCTCTACCAGCTGTTTGTGGCTTAATAGGGGTCCTCTTTTTCTTGGGCCAAAACCAAATTTTTAACAATTGACTTTATTCCAAAAAAAAAAAAAATCGCTATAATGGAGATCTATTAAATTATTCTTTAACAACAGCAAGAACACCTTAAAAGTCACCATAAGACTTGGTTGAATGATATCACGTCTAGACCTTGGCAGACTTGGCAATGAAGCCCTTTTAAGGCACAGAAAACTGTACAACATATTCAAAGACCCAAGTAACAGCCAAGTATCACTGAATCTGGACCAAAGTGGTCTGGCTACATCAAAAACATACTGGAAACTTGTCCATCTGTTTTTTTTTTTTTTTAATTGACAGGCAGAACTTTGAAAGTAAACCTTGCAAGAGCTTGAAAGATGTCATTTTATAAGGCAGATTACATTATTTCTGCAGCCAGTTCCTGAATCTCTCAGTAATTCATCCTTAACCTTTAATTAAATCTGAGTTAAGTTAAAGAAACTCCAGTCTGGAAGACAGACGTTTTGACAACTTGTCTTTAACTCACAATAGTAATAATTTTAAAAGATTGGATACAAACGTACTGTAATAAATTAAACCTGTGTCTAACACAATTAATACAGAGCCATTTGTGTACCAAGGTTATGCAAACCAAACATCTAACCATGCATGCATAGTTCTATCTGTAAAAATATGTAAAACAACAAGACTACTTCAGTATACTGTATATTATAAAGTATTTATTTATATACCATGAATGGCTGTATGTGACCCATGCATTTGCAACTCTGTTCTTTAGATGGGATAGTGTTCTGCATGACTGATAGCAGGTGGTCAGCAATGTGAAACTGCATACATACTGTACACACAAATTGCTCACACATGGTTTATATGCTTTTCTGAACACATGAATAAAAAATACAATATTTGCCAAGTATCTTTTCACAACAGGGTCCTCCTTTCGGGTTTTGCTCCCTGTTGGTGTGCAGCATCAATATGCATACCACATTTTAAAGCTTGAAGCTCCGTTAAGGGAAGTCTCAACATTTTTGAGTTTAAAAAAAGAAAAATAGTCCTTCGCTTACATGGGCTGTGTGCTAAAAAACGTGCTGCAAAGTAGAACATACCTACTACACAGTACTTGCGATAATCAAATGAGAGGAATGTTTGTTGAGCATTTTATTCATCCCAAGCCAGTAAAATAAGCAATACACATTATTATAAAACAGGTGTCTAATGAATGAAGCTACTGTTAGTCAAGTGTAAACAATCTGTAAATAAATACAGCTTGTTGTATTTTGCCACATACTCCCTACCACAAACTAAAGGCCAGACTGGGAAGTGTTTTGCTTCTACGTAGTGTAACAGGAACAGGTTTTAGCCTTTCCGCAAAATCAGTTTGCTTGATTTCTGTTCTAGCATAATGGCTCCCAGTGTTATTCAGAAGCAGCTATAAATATAAATTATATATACCCAAATACTACAGATATCGTATGTAATATTATAAACATTTCTGTTATACACCACAGATCATTGTAATTCCAAGCTGGGTTTATTGTTTTTTGCCAGTATTGCAAGCACTGTCTGTCATTTATTTCTGTAATACTAAAATACAGAATCTGTAGTACCTGCAGGTTTGAACATTTGTAACTGTTTGTCGAGCTGCATACAGAACACATTCCAGGGCGGGGGTTGGAATGGTTTCACCAGATCACATTGTCCAGGTCTGTTCCGTCTCACAAAATGATGTCTTTAATGCCAACTGGTGTCGTCTTGTATGTCACTATAACTTATTGGGACGTTTCCATGACAGAGAAGCGGTTGCAGCTATTTCAAGAGAGCTAATTCATACAGTAGCAGTATTTATTCATGAGAAACATGTTGAACTAAAGAAAATGGTTGAAAAATATTAGTACAGTAGCTCTTTTACCATTTACACTGATTTTTTTGTTATAAAGATTATGGGTTCATAAACGATTGCAGCATTGAGATATAGTGACATGTTTTTTAACCTTTATCCTCCAGACAAAGAGCCATCCAACCACATGAATACATTAAGATTATTATATACTATGCTGAAATGGTAACGTCTTTTTAAATCTTCACCATTAACTCAACAATTATGTACAGTATTTACCAACTTCCTCATATTTGGTACCAGTGTATCATTGCCAAGCTAACTTCGGCGTCTTGTGATCAGAACTGGGGATTACAACTGAAATCAAGGATTTTTGCTCAGCACCGCTGGGGTTCTTTCATTGCAACATAAAGTATATCTCTATATTAGTCTTGATCCATACGTTCCGGCAGGCATAACTAAGGCAGTTAGTATTAGGCTTGAAATGAATATTGTAGTTCAACAGTTTTGAAAGGAGGCTTGAACCACAGTATTCATCATATGGGCCATTCCTGTCAACTCAACCAATACTGAAGAAACTACTCACCCGTCAGTCTTTACAAAGCATGTGCAACATGTAGAAAATGTGTGTAATTCTTCCAAGTTCTAGGTTCTAAGACAGAGGGGGTTTCATAATCTATGTACAAATATGCCATGGTTTGTAATGGTTGAGAGGCAGGAGTAGACATGGAACAGTGATTGTTTCTTGCAATGATAAATGATGTCTCTTTACCACTCAAGCAATGCACCAGAGACAGAACTGGCATGTTTGTCAGTACAGTAAAGCACAGCATTGCAAGGACAAACCTATCTTCTTTAAAAAGGACAAGCTAGAAGGTCACTTGTGAGTTGCTTCATTTTGGAAAGAAACAGCATTTCATTTGTCAATAATTTGTTCTCATTTTATGGGCCAGCGCTCCAAAACCAGAAATATTTAATCAGAAATCAGTTTTGAAGGTTCATTAATGAATATACATAATGGAAAAGACCCCAATTAAATTTCCTGTGGAGCACTGCCATCTCGAGTAAACAAAGTTATCTCGACAGGGTCACATCCCATGCTAAGATAGTGTCCAGAAAATTAATTACCGTCCTGACATTATGTCAAAATGAATCCTAAAGAGAATCCTATTCATTTGTAACTGTGTGTTTTATCTATCGGTTAGTATGCAGAATCGGTATTCCGTAGGTTTGAAATTTATTCATTTATTCTCAACCCCTTGGAGAAATCAAAAAGGCTTGTTGCCCTTTTTTTTTTCCTGTGTCCAGATGGAATTTGCGTGAATAACATCTGTTTCGTGAGCCAGAAAATAAGTACAGGATAGAGGGGTGGAGGGTTTGATTAGTGTCACCTTCATACAAATAACTTTTGTGAAAATCCTGAACACACAGAATTAATCTCCTTTACACTTGCTAGATTTATCTTAAATAACAGAAGACGACAATGTTGGCAAATGAAAGCAGTGTTAATATTTGTCATCACATGATTAGAAAACCCAGAAACAGCATACAAATAAATGTAATTATATGTTTGGCTGCAAACTGAGTAATTATCAATAATTCATAGCACGTCCTACCTCTCTGAATACTGTGCTTTTATAACCTCGGTATAATCCCAGAAAACCCTGAAATCAAGATAAAAAAGATACATTCAAAATATAAAATAACTCAAGATCAGAAATCATCATAAGTTAACAAGGCATTGTTTAAATGTATATTTTACAGTAAAAACACACACTTGATCATCCACAGAGTTCAAATCAAGTTACAGCACGAGGTGCCCAGAGGTACCAGACAGAGGTATTCAAAAATATTACAAATACATTAGAATTACATGTTTATCCTATTACGCATGGTGCACCAGTGTACAGTGTTATCAAAAGTAAAAATACTATAAAATAATACATTATAATAAACTAAAAAATGAATTGCATATCAGTAAAGAATTGGTATTTATTTGACTTGCCACGTGGTGATCAAACCCACAAGCCCCTGCCCAATGCCAGCACTCATTTTTAATGTTCTGTTCCTACCTCCTCCCTCAGAGTGACAAGAAGAACTTGGTACGTGCTGGACGACGGGCAGGCTTGTGTTCTCTGCTTAATAACCTCTGTAGGAACCCGTATAAGACATGCTATCTGAAAAAAAAAAAAAAAAAACAGAAGAAGAAGAAGAAGAAGAAGAAGTGATAAACAAATCATTCATTAACAATGGTGTCCTGGCACGACAGCGAAGCAGGCCAAGTCACATCAATTTAATAAAATCAAAACAGCACAAATCAAATTACAGAGTTTTTATTTAAACCAGGCCTATGCTAATGACAAGTTACTTTCTGAAGAAGATTATAAAGTATAAAGGCAGTTTGAAATACAAACTGCACTTGAGACAGGCATCAATTGGAAATTGTTTTGTACAGGTTGAAACACACGTTAAGCTCAACATCATTTACTATAACAGTCAACTAAGCCAAATACTGGCTGGGTTAAGAGTAGTGTACAATTATAGCTAACAGGAACCAGACAGCCTATGATACAGTGCAGTACCTACAGCTATGTTAACATAACATTATTTAGCAGGTTTCATTCAACTTCATGAAGCAAAATTAGATCACTCTAAAGGGTGATGCAAAACCTCTGGCCATAGCTGTAGACTGACAAACTCTCAAGAGACAAGTCATGTGAATGTGTGAATCCTTAAAAGCAATTGCCACTTTAGTCACAACTTCCAGAGGGAAAGGCACAGCATTTCCAGTGTGTGCCGGCTATTCTTACAAAGACTTGGGGAGAGATTGACAGGGCAAGCCATCCTACTGCACAGGCAGAGGCAAATGTCTGTAAACTTTGTATTTTCCGACTACAATAAAAATGAGCCACATCTGAACCTAATATTAGCTACATTTGTCATTTGATTCCAATAAACTGAGATACTGTCACATTGCATCACATAGTGAACAGCCTTTACATTACTAAATGAACCATGACACTTTCATGTTAACAAATAAGTCAAGTGTGTTAACTAGCTCACAAGAGTAATTTATTATAGGCAAGCAGGCCATTTAGTTTGATAAGCACTTGCTATTCCGGAGCTAGCCTGTAGAAGAGGGAAATGTTCTCTTTATAAACCAAACATGAACACGTCAGACCATTGTAAGAGCATAATAGACTTGCTCGGCTATAAAAAGTCGTTTATAAAGAGGCAAAATTTCATGCCCACTTCAATTCAAGGAGTCACAAATAACACACGACCCCAATATGTCAACAAAATATGAATTGTCAACTGTTGAAGTTTGGCATTAATATTTATAGCAATTCATGCTTCATAACACCTTATGTCCTTACGGTAGCCTTTTTTTAATTCTGTATTAATAAGGTGGCAGAAAGGAAGCGTTAAAGAGTCAGGCAAATGAAAAGCAATCTCCCCAGCCGAGAGGGTACAAAGAACCCAGCGTGGCCTCCTGACTTCCACAGCGCCACAATCTCAGCAAGCGAGGAGGCACAAAGTGCCACGGCTAGCAATTTTCTTCTGATTCTCCGAGTGCCTTACATTTTTGTTTCATAATAACTTTGATCTTTCTCAGATTTGAATCAAAACTACGGGGGCAGGTGGGGGGGTATCCTTCGGTGAGCAGGAACAAAACAGCAATATTGTTATTGTACAACAAGAAAGAGAAATGAAAGCAATGTCATCCTAGGGACTACTCTTCAAATCCACTTCGTCAGACGCTCAATGCATAATCACTTGCCACAATGTAGCTGTGCAACAGGGGTTTGAATGTCAAGCCAAGACAGGTGGTTGGCATTTGTATTTACTACAAAAGGTATGCAAGGTTTGAAATGTTTCTGTCACACAAGTTTGTGCGTTAGGTAGTTGAAAAAAAGATGACGCCAATATTGAATCCAGTATTACAGCAAGCATGACCAAAGTAAGTAGTCTCAGATGTAGCCTCAGGAGGCTGTGTGGTCCGGTGGTTAAAGAAAAGGACTTGTAACCAGGAGGTCCCTGGTTCAAATCCCGGCTCACTCACTGACTCACTGTGTGACCTTGAGCAAGTCATTTAACCTCCTTGTGCTCCGTCTTTCGGGTGAGATGTTGTTATAAGTGACTCCGCAGCTGATGCATAGTTCACACAACCTAGTCTTTGTAAATTGCGTTGGATAAAGGTGCCTGCTAAATAAACAAATAATAATATGCTTCCACTTCCTGTTGTTGAAAACCCATTTAGTATTGTTCATAAAATAATGTGTAATCTATGGTAAAATTATTAAAATTGCACAAAAGGGAAGCCCCTATTTTTTGGTTTGCTGATGACTCATTTGATAGTGCATGCACATTATGGTATCATTAACCATTTATGTGTCAGTTTTTTTTGGGGGGGGGGGGGGGGGGGGGGGAGTGTGCCTAAACCACTGTGAATATCTACTAAAAACAACCCTGTCCATCATGGGTCTAGTTAAGAGGTTTTTAAGAGTTATTTTTTTAATACAAGTTTGTTTCACTCCAAAATGTGTGGTTTCTCAATTTTCCATTGATATGCTTAGAACATAGATATCCCCAAATTCTCTGTATGTTCAGAGTAGTTTGCAAATCCTCTCTTTCATCCCCCAGCTTGCAAAGTCATTATAAGGCCAGTCTAGCTAGAAAGCACTTCATTACACATTTGATCAAATTCACAGACAATTTCAAGCATAAAGAAAGATGAGCGTTTACTCCTGCTTGAAGACAGCATCAGTGCATAAAAAAAGAATTTCAATATTATACTCCAACCTGTCTGAGGAGCGTTCTGCGACACAATAAATTATAATTTCAGAGACTGTTCAGAAATTGCATCCAGAGACTCTGTATGCGAGGGCAGGCTTGCATCTCAAGATACAATATAATCAGACAGAACTTCAACAAGCAAGCCAGCCAGCAAGCAAGCAAACAACAGGGGGAATGCCAAACCAATTTCATTCAAATTTAAAAATAATAGGTTTATAATCATCTGTTTGGAAATTCATTTTGGTAATTGAAACATAGTCAAACCTGGTTTATACAAGTGGTCTTATGAAATACAAAAGCCTTCAGGCACTTGAATGAATTATATATATATATATATATATATATATATATATATATATATATATATATATATATTTAAATGGACCATGAATACTGGTTGACTGTACCTGCACTAACACACCACACCATCACTACAGGGTCACTTATAAAAATACATACATATTTTCCTAGTGTGGAATTCTGCAGACAGATTACTGCTTTATGTCAAACATAACAAGGCGCCATCTACTGGATCTTCCAATGCAACTTTCTTTAGGTTAGGTTAGTGGAGCTTCATCATGCAATACGAAGGCAGCTTAGCAGTTACATTGCTGCTATAGTGCCTATAATGAGCCATCAGATGGTACTGTGCGAGGTCTGTTATGTCACATGCAATTTAACTAAACTTACAAAACATTCTCTTTTTGCGTGTGCGAAAGTGTGTTTGTGTGGGGGTTGTATTTTATATATACTGTAGTACTTTACACTCTGTATTTCAAAACCAGATTTGTTTATATATATTTTTATTTTATAGGGATTCATACCCCTTTGTACAAGAAAAACAACATTAAATACACTTTTAAAAACAATAATTTAACAGCATCTACAAAATTTGATCAATTTACAGACTTTTGTTGAAATATGCGGGCAGTTTAGTTGATATCCGATAAGATACAGTCAAAAGTCGGTGGTTTCTTTGACATGTAGCAATACTGCCATCTTGTGGTCAAAATCAACCCTGCTTTTATATTCTACTCGGAAACCTTCTTGCACTCTGATAAGCAGCATGTGTAAAACCTACTTAAAATGCAATTTATATTTCCTGGAAATTACTGAGAAAACATTTACAATTCGAGAGCACTCACAAAAAGATTAAGAGGCTGCTTGTGTGGAAATACAACACAAAACAATTTCAGACATATTATTGAATAAATAAATGGGACATCTACCAAGACATAAAAGTATACAGTATAAGAATTTGAGACACTTGAGTATCTGCTACACAGATTTTAGCAGCCCTTTTTACATTGCTGTTTTTCATTGTTTTCTTGCAGTTTCAGAGGACTGTGTGGGTGGGGGGTTGACAGCTTCTAATCTGCTACTGTAGGTCCAGCCTCTAATTGTATGATGCATTTGTTGGCAGTGTCTTTTTAGATTTCTGAGTCAATTAATCTTCATTTACAAGCAATTTACAGCTCTAGCCTTAATTCTAGCATGCTTTTGATCAGACCACACTTTTCGTCTGTGTTGTGCTGTAAATATTAATGACAGCAACCAACTGACGAATAACACACCAGTGTAAGAAAGGGCTCTTGGTCAGGGTCAACCCTAACAAAAAGTCATCTAGGCAAGAGTCATATTGGCAGGGTTATTCATGCAAATATGTAATGCATGGGAACTTGCAAAACTCAAGCACAGTAAGCAAGGGTATAGAGCAAACTTTGTTTAACTTTTTCTATCAATTAAAAAAAGTGATACTGAAGAAAAACGCAGACATAACTTTGGCAGAGTGTGCTGAATTTGGAATTGCTGGTTAATTTAATAGTATGTAAAAAAATAGTCACATCTTAAAATAAATCAATACGGTAAAATGTGTCCCCTCAAAATGATCTACTGTTTTATATAAATATATATATATATATATATATATATATATATATTATATATGCCACACAAATGTATGCTTATTATTATGTATTTCTAAAAGGAATACCATGGCTTAGTTAGCAATGCACAATAAATCATTTCAAGCCACCTTTTCGCAGTTGAAATTCATGGATTATTTGCCATTCCAAGTTAAGCGGCTGCCAATTGCCCTACCTTGTCATGTCACACTGTATTTTCTAGTACATCCCCAGGGAGACCAGGTTTATAAATGCAAGAAAACCTTTCCTTCAACGTGACAAATGAGCTTTCAAAGAAAACGTCGAATGAATGGGAATGAAGATAAATCTGACATAATGTCTGGGTAACAACCTGTTTGATACCGCCACCAGACATCAACTTCTCCATTTTTCATAGATACTCGAGTTTTCAAAACAATGTTCTTATTCCAGTGGTAAGGATGATGAAATGGGACCTTTCTGTTTTCATACATATACCTTTTATTAATGAAGCGACAGGAAGTTGAAAGGCTGCAGATTTAACCCCCCTCGCATTGATTTTGCCATAAAAAGCAAAACAGTTGTCAGAAAGCCCATTAACCAGAACACACTCCCAAAGTGGATCCTATTGACGTGCTAGACTACCTTTGTTACACTGCTAGATGTCCAATGTCCAAGTGCATTACTTTACAATGAAACACTGAGTTTAGGTAAAAATAGAATGCAAAAACCTGCCTGTGCAGCGTAGGGCAAAAATAAATGAAAGATTTAAACACTTTTCAAGTGCATCAAACCATTTGTGTATCAGAGGGACCATTCAAAAACTAGTGAGACAGCAGTACAGTCTGTTTGTTTTTTTTAATAACTTTCCTCTGAATTATTCAACACATATAGACTAAGACTATTAGGTATTCTGAGTAACATTAGGTAGACCACAATTAGTGCTTGTCAGAGTCTGTGAAACCAGCGACGGTGTATTTACCAAATGATAAGCGAAAGCTGCGTTAACGAGAAGCCCCATCATTCAACATCACAAACAGAAGACAAGACAACCTCTGCAAATGCTATGATCATTGGTAATCTGCAAGGTTTTCACTGCAGGTCTTCTGGTCCCCTCTTCATGTTCATGAAGTTGACGGATGTCCTTACACCTCTTTACAAGGCTAAAAGGAGGTGCAGGGGCTTCATTAGCATGTGCTGCAGTTTCAGCAAAAACCTCACACAAAAAAGCAATACGAAAAATGAATAGACATTACTTAATTCACTAATTAACTGCTTATATTAAGGTGACGTTCATAAAACTGACTTAGTGTCAGTGCAACAACTAAACAGTTATAGTATATTGTTCTGTTTTGTTTAGAGACTGATTTATACAGGTAAACAGGTTGAGAAACATCTAAAAAGAGCACAGTCTGCTTTCTGGTCTACCAAGACAATAGGCTCAATTGTTGTTTTTTTGCTTAGAACATCTTTTGAATACAAAGACTTAACAACACAGGAGCTAATACTCAGTTTCAGTGTTTCATTTTAAAACATTGGCCTGAGGAAAGTGTTAAGTTGCTGTGAACAGAGAATTCCATTATATGTCAATGGAAATGCAGCAATCTGTATTCCCAATATGGTTTTTGAAAGCAGCAAACCTCAGCCATATAACAGAGAGTTACAGATCAAATCTAGTCCCTGTCAGTGTGTGTAATCTCCGTACCCGGGGTGTTAGAAGAATCACCACTTTCTGCTGTGGTCCAATTTATTGTCAATTTAGAAATGAAATGAAAAACTTGGGTTTTTAGGAAACAATATCACTGCATTTCACAGGTTTTCAAAAACCATTAGGCTGATGATGCCATACAATAGCATTACATTTATTAAACAAAAAGAAAAATATATTTTAATATTTAAAAGAATAATCATAAATGCGAGGTGAGATTTTTTTTCCTTTTGTTTTTTACAAGGGGGAATTTCATGAAAATGTTCCTTTTATTACATTGAAAAGGGTACTTTTGTTACAAAAAATAAGTTATAATCAGCACAGACACACACACACACTTCTCTTAATGTGACCATTGAGAGACTATTCACATTTTATCAGTCGGGGGTGGATGAATCCCAAACCATTCAAACATTTGAAGACACTGAAAAAGACCTTGAGTCATTTAATTTACTGAGTGTCTTTCTTAATTCAGCACTATTGACTGTTTAATAGTTGTGGAAGATAGATTTCAAGAATATCCACCATATTTCTAAATGTTCTGGGGTTATTAATACAACTTTTCAAAACTACCTTAAATATTCTGAAATGTTGCGTGTCCATGTGTCTAAACATCAGCTAGTGTTTTTGAATGCCTTCCCAACATATGGGTCTGTCTGGATTGAACCAAGTCCCTAAGTATCAGCATTCTTGGAAGTCATCAACAGACGCAGCTGCTGGGTGATGTGAGAGAGTCACCCTGTACATCTGGAACATCTAAAACGAAATCCTGCTTACTAAGGCTTCTGCAGGACAGTGTGATGAATGTTCCTTTGATTCTTCAGTCATGTAACCATGGGAAGACCCACAATGATTATTTGTACATTTGTTTTACTTTACAAACTTGAAAGACAATTAGAGGCAACAGCTGCGGGGGTCCCGTTTCTTGTTTTGAACCTGTTTTCCTGTTTTTTTTTTTGGTTTGTTTTTTTAAAGACACACAATTATGTATTATGGGTACTGCATAGAAGGTGTGCAACTCAATCACATTAAATGACTTACACAAATAGAAAATCAATGCTCAAAAATATTTTAACACCAGACCAGCTGTATCAAAATATAAAGATCAAATAAAATGATCTTTGATAAAAAGTGAACTGTAATAATACATAGTCATTATTAACTCAATCATCATCTGTATGACCCCCACATACACATTTACATTTAAAATAATACGTATTCTGAGATGATTAGATAGGACACAAATATGCACTGTGGAAACACCATGAAGAAAAAAAAAACAACATTCTAGCACTACCCCTGGGGACAAACTAATGGTAGCTGCTTTTGGAATAAGACCCCAGCTAAGTCAATAGAAAGTAATGAGACATTATGTACCCAGCGGCTTGGAAAATATTAGGCACTTGGGTTCTAACATTATTTACCCAGCTGCTTTGAAAATATTAGCCAAACATATTTTAATCTTTGACATTTTGTCTGTAACCTTAACATATAAACGTCTAAATTCTTTAGCTTTCGCTAGTAAATATATAACTTACTATTTCTCCGAGGGATGCCGCTGCCATGTGTTTAACTGGTGCCATGTATGGAGATGAAGAACTGCCAAGCAGGGCCTTCATATATTCATAGGTGACAAAAAATGCAGCCGCTGAAATGAAGCAGAACCGTTCTGTTTAGGACCAATTAGTTACAATTACAGTAATTAATTAACCTGCTGGCACAGTCTAAGCATATTCTTGCATGGACACAAAAGCGTGGGTGAGTAGAAACTGTCACCCAGACTAAGTAAAAGATCTTTGTATGTTGAGTTTCAAGATGATGACTACAAAACAATGAATGTCAACAACCTGAATCCCTGGACAAGGATTAAAGTGACACATTACTGGTGTCATTATCATGAAAGGTCCAGTCACCACCTACAGCTTGTAGAAAAGTATGACAAATCCCCATGCATAGAAACAAAATGCAAGTGCTTTTCAAAATATACCCTTAATAGCTCAACCAATCAGGTGTCAGTGCTGTGAAAAAGCAGATCCCATGACATAGCCTTCTTTAGGTCAACCAATGAGATGACTGAACTGATGCAAAATAGTTGTCCTTATCAAAATGATTCCAAGGTCAATTTAATGATCTATTCCCTGGTACAGTATGACTTTATTAAGAAGTATCAGCCGTCTGCATTGATTAGCTCAGAAGAGGTATACAACATGCCTTGGAGAGTAAGGGCGTGTGCTGTTTCACCTTTTACAGATTGCCAGAGATCTTGAGACTTTTGAATGAAAATGTCAGCCTGGCCGCCCAACAACAGTCACAAACCGTGCCCAACGAGCACTTGTTTGTCAGGTCCATTTCACTCCACGACAAAGCCTTGGAAAGACCGACTTGGTGTTCATTAAGAGAAGTCTCAACGAAGCATGTTACATTGCAATCCTTCAGAACCACCTCATACCATTGTACCGCCAAGGGGTTTAGCAGTTTACATTGCACTATCTGCAGGAAAACAGACCCACATGCTGTACATCCAGAATCACCAGCACCTGGAAGAGAAGAGGTGGCTGCAGCTTCTTCCCTGGACTCCTCAGAGTCCCGACATGAACTCCATCAAACCTGTCTGGGAACACCTCGATAGACAATCGTGGAAAATTCTACCACTACTTGCCAATGCGAATGAACTGTGGTCAAAACTCATCATTGATTCCATGCCTGTATGGGTTCAGGCCCTGCATGATGCAAAAGGCCAAGCTACCAGATACTGATGTGTTTGTTTCTGCTCAGTTTTGTGCTCATGTTGTGTCGCAATTTGGTACAATAAAGGTCACCTCTGTTTCAAGACTGCTCATTCGAATATAGCAGGGAACTGCTGTTTATGCCAATATTTAGGTCAATTCCCAGTGCTAACAGTCTCAGGTTGCATTGCAGTTTTATTGCATGTTTTACACATAATTAAACACACACTATGCATATTCAGGCCCCTGTGAGGTATTCCTATTTTCTTATCATAATAACTTATCAACTCATCTACAGAACAATGCAGTATTGTATACAATCTATTTCCAAAAGAAAATGTTATTTATGTATTACTGTTTTACAAATATTAAGGATGTAAAGTATCTTCAGCCCCTTCATACTGGCATGATCTACCCGGGTCAGAACCTACCCGGGCAGGACCCAGTGTCATGCGGGTCGGGTATGTGATTTCACACTGATTTTGATAAAGCAAGGTTGACCTGGGTGACAGACGCAAGTACACAATGCGTGTATCAATGTCCCTGAAGCAGCTTGTTACAGACACTTCAATCCAAGCTTCTCTGGATTGAACCGTCGGCCCAAATTGTGATTAGAGCAAATGTTTCTTCATCCCTGCTGCAATCTGACTCATTGTGTCTCAATCAACCAAAACATGGCTAAACAGAATAAACAGAAACGTTCCTTGCGGAAGTGAAACCTTCACGCAGGCGTGGCTGTTTGTTATTGCGTCGGCTCATGAATGGCCGTTAAGTATTTTGTCTCACGCAACCCGGTTCAAAGCGTGTCGACCCACATCCCGAGGTGGGTCACAGGGATCTGGGTTATACTTCTAACTGTCACAGCTGACCTTCAACCTTTTAAAGTAAATGTAAAAGAAAACAAAACAACAATAAATACTGCATAACATCATGAAGGACAAAGTATGTTACTATATATTGAAAATACACATTCTTTATCAAGTCTTGCATTTGACATTACTCCCACCTTAAATAATAAATGTAATCAAAATGTTCTATAAACTAGCAACTTTAAAAACTATAGCAATCAAGGCCATCCTAGCATTTTTTTTCTCTTTGTTCTCTGTGTTGCATGACTATTACTTTCAGCTTCTGATGATGACGATGGTCTGTTTTCAGATAGCGACTTCTCCCATGACTCACATATAGGTCTAATTAAAATAAATGTCACTTTTCACAGATCTAGAACTAGTGAGTTGTCTGAAAAGGTTTTTTTTTTTTTTTTTTCTTGTCATCATATATTTCTACATGAACTCTAGCTCTAGATCAGTTTAGTTCTGCTGAAACGACAGCCCTGATCCAGTCCTTTTCTAATTCTGGTCTTCATACAATATCGTAAACCCAATACCCAAAGTCCCAGGCACCTCACCATTAGGAAAAGATCCAACAGCAGCAGAGGGAACGCCGGCATAGATTCCCCGGAAACCACCTGCCTTGTAAAACCCCTGGGGAGTCTGGAGCCGTGTTTTAATGGTGTCCAGAGGGAATAGTGCCAGGTCCACACACATCCCTGCAGAGCCACCTGCCTTGAAACAACATTGGAAGGACAATATTATACGTCAGTATAGGTCAAACACTCATCATGTACTGTTACTATTCCCCACCTGACACAAGAATCTAGAGAAACCCCTAACGCTGCAGTTTTAGGCATGCTTAGTACAAACCTGGCTCTTACTCTGTACAACTGAAGTTGGTTCTCAGTCATACAAAGATCTGCTGTTAATGCCATGTTATACAAATGCTATAGACCCATGTGAGATGTTACTGTATATCTCTGTATGAAAATATATTATCAGTGAACAAACATAATGGCATCAGAAGGCAATTTGTGCATTGTGCCTCATTCAAACCATTACTGGACCAATTTTAACTCTCTCAAATTAGAGAACTGAGAGGTTTGTATTACCAGGGGGTCCATCTTTACCATAGAGGTTCAAAATTAAACCCATTAAAAAAGTGAATTACAGCTATGGCCATAAGTTTTGCATCACCTGAAACTATCACAAAGGTCTACTGGAAGCCATAATAGTAGTACAGTAGTTCATACTAGATTTTGAATTTTTTATATATTCAGTTTTTTTTTTTTTTTTTATATATATATATATATATATATATATATATATATATATATATATATATATATATATATATATATATATATATAGACACACACACACACAAACACACACGGATGAAGGCTATATTTGCATCCTGAGCCACTCGAAAAAAAGGCATAATACCAAAGTAGTGACGTCAAAAAGTGATAATTCCTCTAGAGGAAAATATACTTGAACTTTGACCCATTTGACTCCTCAAGACCATCACTTTCAAACACAAAATGTCTCGTTTTCAATCACTTGACAACACCCACAGTACAGAAATGTTCATTAATCATCAACAAAATGAGAATACAAAAAAATAAAATAAAATAAAATGATGTAATGCTGGTACATTCGTATCTCAGAGAAATTGGAGAGGAACGGGAAATTAAAACAAGGTAAAGGAAATCATCCAAATAAAGCTGAAGAACTAACAGATAACGACATAGAACGTCTGTACAGCACTGAAACACTACGTTTAAAAGAACCCAACTGTACGGCTGAACCTAGTCTTCTTTAATATTAGTATCACAAGGGTATCCATGTATTATAAAAAAAAATAATAGATGGGCCTCTACAGTGATTTGCTGGAAAATAATTCCCATCTCGGGTTTCTGTGACAGTTTATAAATTACTCGACCTATTTTCCTGTAACTAACAGAAGCCCATCTATTATTCTATCTATCGATTATAGACTGAATATACAGGATACTAGTTTTGAAAATATAGCCAAAAGTGTGTATTTTCAAATATTAATGTTTTTGTTATTGTCAGAAATTTTTTGTATCCTAAAATGATATCAATACTATATGGATGTGCTCCTAACTGGCACATTTGATCCTCAACATTTATAAACGTGTGAAAAGCAATGAGTTATGCTTAACTTACAGAAGATACCATTTATATTTAAAACATGCATTTTTTTAAATCAAATCTTGCATTTGATATTACTCCCACCTTAAAATAAATGTATTACAAATGTTCTACTAACAAGCAACATTAAAAACACTGTATAGCAATCAAGGTCAGTCTAGTATTTTTTTTTTTTTTTGCATGGCTATTACTTTCAGCTTCTGATGATGATGATGATGATGATGATGATGATGATGATGATTACAGACCTGTTTTGAGACTGCAACATATCTTATGACTCAAATAGAATTAAAATAAGTTTGATATTAATTTGATGTATTATTATTATTATTATTATTTATTTCTTAGCAGACGCCCTTATCCAGGACGACTTACAATTGTTACAAGATATCACATTATACATTATACAGATATCACATCATTTTTACATACAATTACCCATTTATACAGTTGGGTTTTTACTGGAGCAATCTAGGTAAAGTACCTTGCTCAAGGGTACAACAGCAGTGTCCCCCACTGGGGATTGAACCCACAACCCTCCGGTCAAGAGTCAAGAGCCCTAACCACTACTCCACACTGCTGCCCAAGTATGTAGGTCTTTCTAGCATGATATAAAAATAATAATAATAATAATAATAATAATAATAATAATAATAATAATAAAGCACACTATGAATTCAGAGCCAATTATCCTTAGGTATTAGGCCAATAATTGTTTTTTTTTAAAGTTCGCAAAATACCCAACACCTGTGACAGTATGCTAAAAGTATCTCTGAATTGTACTTAAAAAGACAAGCTTGATATAGAGGCCAGTTTCAGTATGCATCCTATACTGAAGCAATAGACGAATCAATAAGATAATTGCGGTTTTAATCTATATGCCCGGTTTGCATAAATCGATCCCAGACTTTTCTACCTACAGTACATCAGCATTCGTGTCCAGCTGAGGGAAGACAGATCAAATTTAACAACTGCACAAACCAAGTGAGTAACTAATTACATGGTGCTGCTTCACTTTTGATTAAAACTGACTTGAGCAATCTTGGTGGCAGTTTAATTTTTAAAAGCCTGCTGGTGAAATTACGATTTTATTACAATAAAAAAAGACTCTGAAACGTAACACAGGTCTGCAATCAATTTTGTGCTTCTGGGAGATGCACAACAAATACTAAATATAGCATTCAATAGAACAGACTTTCAAAAGCAGTGGCATGCAATATTAATCCATTGGTTCAGATTCAAGTTTAAGTTTAAAGTCACACTTTAAATTAACACGGCTATACTGGGGGGAATAAACTATATACATACAACTAAAGGTCACGTCCAGAATTTTACAGATCTACACACACCATAGCTGATTAATTAGTTATCAAAAAGTACGTAGTACTATAAATAACCGGTCATATGCAGTATCGTACTACTATTGCATTTTACTGCATTAAAGCGTCTGGCTCCATTAATCAAATTCTTTGAAATGTTGTGCCAAGACTGAATCACATCATTTTACCATGTACTGTGTGTAAGCTAGGAAATATCCTGTACAATATTTAAATCTTAACGCGGCTTATAAACTCAAGCTTAGACATAATATTTACCAGAAGTGATGCTGTAAACTCTGTTTTCTGCATTTTCCTGTAACAGATGCCGAGTGTTCCAGGCGACAAAATCAGAAGATGTTTGTTTAGCTGATACAAGACATGCTAGTCAAGGGCGCAGCCATATTTCCTTGACCCAGGATAGAACTTCCGGGTTAGTGGATGCAAACAACTCCACGTGTTTCTGTTTTTTCACGGCTTGTCAAATGTTGGTCTGAGCGACAGTGTGCACAGAATCGTTGGATACATATTTAACCTTGTATCGTTGTCTAATATATAGTTTTATTTTCTTATAGTTATTTTGTGTTTCATATTAATGCCCTGGATTTTAATTGGTCTGATATATATATATATATATATATATATATATATATATATATATATATATATATATATATATATATATATATATATATATATATATATATTTCAGACAGACACTTTTTATAAAATGTATCTGCGTATGACGTATGAAAATATTTTGAAATACGCTACAATTTTAACTATTTGTCTTCAAATTAAACCTGCTGTGTTTGGCTTATTGTGAAAAAAAAATGAATAGTGGTTAATATGGGATTGCCATCTGAAAACCATATAGTAGGGACATTGAGAAATGTTTACTATAATATAAATGGATAGTGCATAGTTCGGTTCTTCTAAAGTTTTTTTTTTTTTTTAATTTCTAATTACTTTGCGTTGACAATTATAATACAGTATATACTCAGTCCTTCGGTTCTTAATTAAGATAGCAAGTGTGTATTTTTCTTCTAGCTAGGTCAAATACAAATTCTGTTAAGTATTTTGGTTTGATTTATTAAAAAAAAAAAAAAAGTTTTAGGTAACCTTGAAATACACTTTTGATTCAGCAGCCTTCACAATGAGCTTCAATTTGTCAAAGAGGACACACAGACACAATGTTACATTTTCAATGAGCTGAAGACCTCCTGGGAAATATAGCTGTTACAGGGCTGGTTCTGCTTGTAAGAAAATCTGGGATGAAGAGATGTTATTAGCTGTGCGTGCTTCTGAGTACGATAAAAACACTGAACAATCATCTTCACCTGACTAAGACATAGCAAAGCCTATTCTTATGTCTCCTCGGCTTTCATTTTGAATGAACACAGCGAGGTTTGTGTTGTCTTGACTTCGACATTAACTAATTTTTTAGCCAGACATTTATCCTGACTAAGCGTTACACAGGCACATATTATTTACATGTATTTTAGAATCATGACACCTTGTTTCATCTTATAATATATATATATATAGAGAGAGTCTTTATGATTGCTCATAATCTGACAGTTATGCAACACACTGGTGTTTGTGTAAGTGCATATACAATTTTAAATATAGCCTATGATGTTATTTTGAAATATTATAAGAGCACAATAGCACAAACCTGTCACCTTTGTTTGAATGAGGCTTAGGTCACCATGCAAATTAAAGAAAAGAACGGGGGAAAATACATTACTTTTAAACAGTATATTGCATAAATATAGGTACAAAAATTGCCAAGTTATAGTTAAAAAAATATACAATATACTATACAATTCTATGACATAAAGGGCAAGTTGACGGCTGATAGCCTGAAGTTATGGATGATCATAAATGTGCTGACCATTTATTAAAAATAGACTTTCTTTTTTAATGTACGAATAAGCAGTGAGCAAGCACTATACACATGCTAATGAAAAAAGTGAGGCCATTTGAAGTTCTGTGAAATATTTAACCTGCCATTTCGATCAAAACAGTTTTGCCCTTTACTTTGTATGGGCTGACATTTAATCTGCGCCACTTATCACCTTATTGCTCTGGGAATTCTTTTTTGTGATGTCATTGAAAGGTGCAGCCACCATATCCGTGGATCTGTCCATCTTCTAATGATAGCTGCTCTTTCCGGCCAAGAACCTGTCACATCAGAGCATGACAAAGACATTGCCTCTGATTGCTTCCCAATTGTGGTTCTGCACCAGATAATTACAGGTCTCATCTGTGCCATGGATCTGACAAAGGTACCAGCTAGAGGTAATGTGTTATGAGATGTATAATGGCCATTATTTAGAAGCTGTACTGATTTATCTATCCTGAGCACAACAGTAATCTTTAGCCAAAATAGAACATGGCAAATTGCTACGGTCTTGTGGTCTTGTTTATAAACAGTTTTAGCTTGCCTTTAATTATTAGGTAAATTCAGTCTGTGTGTATATATATATATATATATATATATATATATATATATATATATATATATATATATACTAACCGTTAAAACAAACATGTTTTAATATATAAGTAAAAAAAAAATATCCTTTAGTATAATGATTTATAAAGGACTGAAAACAAATGAAATCAAATCTAAGAAAAATAATAATTTGCACATATTTGAGTCAAAATCGTACAGTAAGTGGCTGTTCTGGTTTTTTCTTTTTTCTTATTTTTCTGGTGTGGACGCTCCTGCAGACTGCACAGCCATATTTCACTGTGCCTGGTGTGCCACTTCCAAATACGCTCTGTGGCATTGTGACGTTTTTATTTATCACCTCCTGTCACAAGAGCAGCAGTTCTCCATTAGGAAGGCCTCAACCCTTTATTCATCTGAGCCACAGTGATGTTCTAAATGAGCAGGCCCTGTTTGAAGCTGTGTGCCCAACATTTATCTTCTTGATATGCCGCTCAGAGGGCACGCTTTGGGCCTATGGGACCAGCTGCCGGAAGAAAGAGATTGCCTTTTGTCTGTTCCTTTCTGAGTAATATAATGTGCGGAGAGCGAAATTCCCTTTGCTTACTCCTTAAGGTATCCAAAAGCTCCCTGGTTTGAGATTTCAGAGATCATAACTTCAAATGTTTGAAAACCAGAACTTATAATATTTGATTTTCTATCTGGTTCCTTAAAAAATGTAAATATTGTTCCAGATCTATTTAGACACTTTTAGCAACAAATGGCTGGTTATAGCAACATGTCAAGCAAGCATTCATACTGTCAATAATGACTCCTGCAAGGTGGTAATGAATAACATCTTGGTGAAAATTTGAAAGTGACACCTTTAGGGAAGGTCATCCTGTTCTAGTTTTCTTCTTTCAAAGTCATTATAATACTAATTACATTTTGGTCCTTGCCTAATAATTCTGCAGTCCACAGGTCAGACAATCTGTGCTGAATTGATTTAGTCTTATGGCCAGGATTGATTTTTGTCAGTCTGTTTCAGACTTTACTAATCAATGAAGAGAAAAGGTAATCTATCACCCTGTCAATTCCAGTTCACTATTTTGCCATTTTAGTTGTTTATAAATACATCTGGAATAAGGTTTTGGACCTGAACTTGTCAGTTTCAGACTGCAGTGTCCACTAGATTTCTTGTTGAACCTTAACCCTTCAAATGCTACAGAAAAGACTGACCATGAAAATATTCTTGTGGTACTATTTAAATATATTATTCATGCTTCAATTAAAATATCAAAAAGAAAATATATACATTTCCAATAACATCTGCAAATATGTCTGAATTTCAGCTGCTATTCCTTATGGCGGTCCACTTGAATTTCTTATGAATTGTTCACTTCTGGGGCAAGAACTATGACAAGAACTTTCATTGGAAAGTAATTAGAAACCATTAGATATTTAGCTGGTATTCCTGTGAAATATATTTGAATTTGTGACCATACGTGTTACTTTCCAGCTAACTATATTTAGAATGAATTTACATCAATTCATGCAATATTTATATTAATTTTAGTTACTGGATATGTTCAAAAATATGGCACACTCATGTATTCTTTATTAATAAGGTGGAACTGTTTGAAGCAGATGTGATAAACTGAAACAGCAGTGCCTACTAGAATATTTGGATGAGTTTTGCTGTCTCAAAATCAATTTGTCATCAGTTCTTCTGGCTTGCATTCAGCTGCTGTGGTTCCATGGCAATGACATACATTTATCTTCTATGTCATATTCTATGTCATAGTTAGAACAGGAACCGTAAAGTGGAGAGAGAGAGAGAGAGAGAGAGAGAGAGAGAGAGAGAGAGAGAGAGAGAGAGAGAATGTATTTCACATTCATATTACATGACATTTTAACACAGAATAATGAATATACAATATAAACCATGACACGTGATATTTTCACAAGACAGGTCCATTTACGCAAATTAATACTTCTTTGTAGGTTAAAAACAAAACCAAATATTTTCTGATATGTCAATACATGGGGTTGATAAGCAGGTGAAGCTGGTTACTGTTCATTTGTATTGCTAGAAATACAACCTGTGAGTAGGTGAATTCTGTACTATTTACTATTAGTTGTATTACTTGGGGTATTTTAAACATGCAAGTTGTCTATTGGTTCACAGGAGGTTGAAATGACAGTTGGCCTGCGATATATATCTTGCAAACCCCAGCAAACAAGCATGAAATCCGTATACTCTAAAATTATATTGAAATCAATCAAACAACCACTATCTGTTTAATGTGTCATTAATTAAATCTTACAGTTGAGATGATTAGTTACCCTGTATAGCCCTCTAGTGGATTTAACCCGAACTGATGCTGAGTCACAATGAATACAAAATAATAGAATGTGGAAGGTAGGATTAATAAAGAAAGCTTAAAATATTTGAAGTACCATCTTAAATGTAACAATATATTTTTCAGGATTGTTGTACAGATATTCAGTCAATTTAATATACCATTTAGAATGCATGTGTTGTATTAGCAGTTTATGTACAGTTTTATTAGATTTTAGAGAATCATAATGCTTTCCATATTTAATGTTTTACCACGTTATTACCAAGTCAAAATAAAATGACAGCCGAACATGTAGATGTGATTATCTTAATTATACATATATATGCACTCCATTTAATAAGCCAAAGGGACTTTCAAATTAACATTGCATTCTAAATAAAAAGAAATATGAGAAACACAAAATGGAGACAGAAACAGGGATTTACAATTCAGCGTCCATTGTATTGTTCACAAGAAAATGGCAGCATCTTTGTAAGGAACGTAATTATTGTGCTAACTTTATAGTACTTTACAAATGTGCTTTATAATAAAATAATACACATTAGAATTCCATTAGAACTGAATTCATGGTAAAGCAAAACTGCCAAATGTAAGGACAATCAGAACCACCTGGAGTCTCAATAGATGTGCACACAAGCGCGTTGCTCTTGACCCACTCAAAGTATGATCCTTGAGATAAAAGTAAACCCTGGAAAGGAAAACGTATTCACTGTCAGCAAAGGCCAACTCTAGCCTGCAGGCTGTCTTTGAAAAATGAAGGGCAAGGAACTGAGGATTAAGCAAAAACTTCAGACACGATTCACTGCAATAACTGCAGCAATGGAAGTGACAAGTGCAGCTGCTAATGTGCCGTTATTATTGATTGGTGGGAACATATTTTAAAGCATATTTAAAGCATATAACTCTTGCAACTGTACTTGATAAATCAGAGGATATTGGAGCATGTTTGTTCCAATTGGAGCTATGTAATCTACCCCACTACTTTATTTCCATTTTAAACTGTTACACTTTTTTTCCCCCTTAAATGTAATTGGGGTGTAGGCAGGGAGTGAACTATCGAGAGTCTTAACCTTTGCAGGGGTGGTTATAGAGTGTTTAACCTCATCACACACAAGGGTCAGAGTCTGTAATGACAGTGCATTAGAGAAAACTGGCTGTTACATAATCAAGCATCGTGAAATAGGAATTGTGTCATATGTAATTAATTGCTATCAAATGTTCAAAGCCCCCTATCCAGGCTCCATCTGTAATATCCATTAATTCTGGAGTGTCCATTTCGCAGACATGTCATTGAGGTCAATGAGTGGCCCATTACCTGTGCAAAAACCTATAACCTCTGTCTATGTGTCCGATTCTGCAGAGTTAAATAATATTTGTAATACTTTTTTTTTACACTGATGTTGTTTTTTTTTATACAGTAGAAGAATATTATATTATATTTACAATATATTTATATTTCCACCATATAATAATTGCAGAGCATGTATTACGTTTTAATGCTACACGTATTATATTTAACAAGTAATATTCCCTTCAAATGTTCCAATGCTGAGATTTTGTTTGAGTCTTAAAAGTATGTACATTTTATATTTATAAATAAAGTACATGCATTGTGTTAAATTTAGATATCGATGCAGTCCCTGATCATTTGGGACCGGGTGGTTTGTTCTTTTACTGGCTACAATCTCATTACAGTCCTGCTACTTATTGCAATGGGGCGAAGCTACAACACTGGAGACAAAAGATATGAAATCAACTTTTTTTTTTCCGTGATACCTCCTGCACTCCATCAATCCATTTTCAATTTCAGAGATCCCAAGCACCCACTCCAAACTCTTATCGCTTTTATGAAATGTTCCAGTCTGTTGCCCCCTAACTCCGATGGCTATCAATACGGGAAGCACACAACCCCTGTGTACACCTAGAATTCTTTTCAAAGTGCTTGGAGGGAATTGCCTTTAAGCCCTGTCGTGAGGATGAATGATCTTCAATCACCTTTACATCCCTCGACACCCTACTTCTAGATTCCTGACTGGTGTTTTTGCACAAACAGAATGTGTCCTGATGTTTTCTAAAGCCCAGGTCCTAATATCGGGATGAGACAATTGGATCACAGACAACTGCTTGGCTGTCAGTATTGTAGATGCACACTCTAGTCAGACCTATTCATTTCACATAGCAACTTCTTAATTTATAAACGACAAGGTAGAATAGAAGAGGTAGATAGATATACACAGATAAAACAGCAAACAAAAAACACCTGAAATAACACTGTACGTAAGGTGTCGTTCTGTCCAACCCCTGTAGATATAACTAAACTTACATCACTGCCTACAGTATTCACTCAATAACATTTAATCTGTTATATTGTACATACTATTTTCCAAGTATTCAACTTAAAAAGCAAAACGTGGACTTGTGCTACAATGCAGATTCATTTTCAAAGTGAAGAAAATGCCTGCTTATTGCATGTTGTTGCTTGGTTGGGAGGCAAATGTTTCAGGAATAGCCACAGCTCTAGGAGCATCTACACAGAAACCTAACAAGAACCTCAAACCACAACTTTACACAAAACCTTTCTTTTAATTCTAACTAAGTTAATATCAGACTGCAAATTTGCTATTCAGTCCCCCAGTAGGTCGATTGAAATAATATTCTCAATACAACAGATGCTATAAAAGTGATGATGCTCCCAGAGTATTCCGCTAATACAAGAGACATGAAGGTAAGCTGAGGTCCCTGAGGTAAAGGACTGGGTGATCAATCCCTGGGGTGTCACAGTGCTTTCATTCTGTTCCTTTCCTTTACCAATTTTCAGTTGCATTCGAATGTTGTGCACATCTGAAATAAAACATTATCCCCCTGCTAATCTGCACCTGGTCCCATCAGCCACAGAATAGACAAGGCCCAGCAGTGCATGACAAGTCATTTTACCAGCGAGGAACACACAGCGTCCAGCCACGACACAGAATGAAATATTAGCTGCCGGCAGCATATTGATCCTTTGACTCACACCTGCCTAAATATAGATTTATCATGGGGAAGGAATAATGCTTCAAATGGACCTTATACATCTATGCCAATGTAACAGCAGCCAGTATCGATTGTCATGATTCATTTTTTTTCTTCAGCTGTGAGCCCTCTAGCTGAGGGAAGTGTGTCACTGGGAGGACGTTGGCGTGTATTGATCGGTTGTGAAATACCTTCCAAAGAGCAGCTGTTAGAGCTAAACTACCTGGCATACTATATTACCTCCCTGGTGGTAATGCCACTGCAGCTGTTCACAAATTCATTGACATCCCTTTTCAAAGACTGACATACTTGCTTGAACTTTTTTTTTTTTTTAATTAAATACAACTCATTCCTTAAAGTTAGTTAGTTAGATTTTCACTTGTAGAGTTTAGGACCCTGTGCAGTTAGGCATGTTTATCATAAAATAAAGGATGATGTTGTTAAGTTCATCCACATTATAGTATTTGCTATAGTATGAATTAACTCCAAAAGTTGTAAAGTTGTAAAATGTTTTTGAGTACATTTTTGCAGTCTTTTACTTTTTTCTGGTGCTATACAAAATTACCTCTTCACCAATAAAATAAGAATATTCACTGCCGTTTCCCACAAAGACAACATAATACATGTTATTTGATCCTTCTATTATAAACTGTATAACCTTTAAAAAGACATGCGACCAGGTTGATATATTATTATTATTATTATTTATTTCTTAGCAGACGCCCTTATCCAGGGCGACTTACAATCGTAAGCAAATACATTTCAAGAATCACAGTACAAGTAATAATACAATTAAGAGCAAGATAAATACAATGACTTTGGTTCAAGCAAGTACAAGTGTGACAAACTACAATTCAGTGATACAGCAGATAACAGTGACAGTGTTAGTTACATCAGGATATGATTAATTACAAAATACTACAGATTAAACACTTGGCAGATTGACAATACAGGTATATTTTTTACAGACAAGCATATACTATACCCTTGTAAAGGTTATGAGTCATCTCAGCTAGGCCAGGCCAGATAGATGCCATAGATACAGACAGGAACAATCCTCTCGATCAACATAAAAGGGACATATCATGTTTACAATGTATTTAAATCCTGATGAAAAGAAAGTAGAACCATTTTGGTTTTGTCAAGACATTGCGGGTTAGCCAGCAAAATGCCATTAGAAATGTTTATGCGGGAGCAAATAATTTTGTAAGCAAACCTGATGAATGTTTCTATGACTGTGCACTCTCCATTTTACATAAGATTACTGTATTGGCAGCACAGGTGCAGATTTGCATATTCTGTCCATCAACTCATTTCTAATAACTTGAATGCAAATCCATATATTCCAATGGAATTGCTGGTATTCTTAAGATATTTAATAGAAATTAATAATGTATTTGAAACTATCTTGTAGAGTTATCATCATATCTTATATCCACGTCAGCTCACCTTTCTTCTAACAAACAGCTTTAGTGGACAGGTGTTCTCTGACCGTCACATTTTAAGCATATTAGGTCTAGGCTCATTAAACTCCACCCAGGGCTCTTATTTTAAGCTGGTTATTTTTGTACACATCTATGCTAATTACTGTATTAAGTCATTTGATTGTAAAAAAAGACACTGCAAGATGGTTGACTAACACAGGCAAGCAAGAATTGCAGAACAACTTTAGATGGACACAAATACATTCTTGTAGAAAAAGCAATTAAGTGACTGGTTAAGTATTCTGTATTTCTCAATATCAGCACATTTGTACATTCACACTTGCTTTTTGTGTCCAGTTGCTTTCTTCAGCTAAAGTTTCTATTTATTTTTTCTATATATTGCTTTTTAAATGTATTACGAAATGGCTTCACTATTCACTCAAAGGTTCAGAGCAAAACACAACTCAATACATTGCTAATATATAAAATGGATTGCTATTAACACATATATCAGTATCAACGTATGTATACTAATACCTGAATAATTCAAACAAATTCAAAAGCACTAACTGAAAAAAGCTATATACAGCACACTATGGAAAAGAAAAGTTGGTCATGTAACCTAAAATGGAAACCAAATTCACCAGTTATATAGTAAGTATATAAACTGACAATGCTACTACTACTACTACTACTACTACTACTACTACTAATAATAATAATAATAATAATAATAATAATAATAACTGTTTTCAGGCGTAGTATTTCTCTTCCCATCTGTGACATTTTTGTCCTTCACTCCCTTTGCTTGTTCGGGCCAAGCATATCTTTGTGCCAATGAGAACTACAAAGCCTCAGACTGTGAAGCTATTGCTCTATTTTTCTTGTCATTATCTTTCATACTATCTGTCTTTAGGTCTCCTGTTGTTAGCACTTCTTTGATTTAGATTTTCATAAATGTATTCATTTGATTTTCATTAATTCTGTACCTCTTTTTTTTCAGTGAAACAGATGGGAAGGCAGAAAGCCTTTAATAACTCCCTTGGAATCCTGTTGCTAAAAACACCTGTGAGGAAACTCATTAAGTGTCCGTGAATGATGAGAATGCACCCAATGCACTCTCGACAGTGATTTCATTTAATTAGATTCCTTTTATTTTAAGCCAGGTAGTGATCCAGAGCAGTTGAACAAGGTCTTGAGCACAGAACAAGAAGAAAGCAACACGAACAGCCTGCATTTACCAAGCACGTTCTCTAGAGATGAAAATATTTCACTGGGTTTTGTCTACAAAAGAAAACCCTTCTGCTGGTTATATTAGTTGTGAATATTTTATGCAGTTTTTGATAGTCGCAAATGAAATAATTCTCCCGGGTCTCAGGTGTTTAGCTGCACGGTAAAAATAAATAAATAAATACATACATGAATACATAAATACATAAATAAATACATAAATAAGTCACCAATATGCCTCTGAGATAGTCCAAAAGGGAAGACTTGCCTGTTGCCAGTCGATAAATGTAGCTATTCTAAACTCTTAAGAAGTTTCTTTTTTCATTGGAGAACCTGAACGATTTTAAAATTCAAGTGGCTTTTATCAAGGGCTGTGATTCTACCAGCACCTAGCAATATATTTTTATTAACAATCTAATAGTATACCATCCTCAGCCTACGATAGTTTCTGGAATATATTCATACTGAAGTAGCCCTCATGAATCATTTCAAATTATTTTCTCACCACCAGTGCACAGCATTGAAATTGAATAAATCCAACCATACTCTGAATGATTTGCTACTGCTTTATTCTGTGCTTGAGTAGCCAAACAAAGTACAATCAATTGCAACTCAAACTGCTGTCTAGCTGGCCTGCAGACTAACTCTGGTTCAAATCTACACTGTAACAGAACCGCACCTGGATCAAGATGACTATAAAAACATTGCACTGTATCTACACTTCAGCACAATCCCATTTTCAATTCCATTAGCAATATTAAAAGACAACTAGTTTTGGGACATATTTTTTGGGGTGATTCGTCCATGAGTAAATTGTCTGGTGGCAAACAGTCCTGGAACCACAAAGCGTATTTAAGGTGGTATTGCAAGTTTTAATTTTCTAAAACACCTAGACAATGTATAAATTCTGCTTTAAATCTCCACTGATTCCTCCGTGTATGTATGTTAGACACACTGGCTTTATCTCTACTGAAGAGGTGGATAGCTCATTTTCATCTAATGTCATTCATGTGAGGTGTGGCAGTTTTTAGGTTTTGCTAGGATTTATATATATATATATTTTGTATTTAGGATTGAATGTAGAAATTGTATAAGGAGTAATATAAATCTAAATAAAATAAAATAAAAAATCTTCAGCATATGAGGAATGCTGTTATCATACAGTACTTGTCTCTACAATGCATATAGATTAAGTGTGGCCTTTTCTATAAAATTAAGACTCCTAAGAGAAAGCATGCAAGTCAAATGAATCCCCAGGGGGGGGGGGGATTCATTAATGTGATTTGAATTAGACATTGGTTTTCAGTCTGTTTCCATATTTTCCTGGTAGCTGTTTTAATATTGAGTGATTAGATTATTTTCCACTCAAGAAAAACTAAATATTAACTTTCGATTTGAGTTTATGCTATTAAATAAATATGTTATTCAAGTGTAGAATAATTGAAAAATATTGACAGAGGAAGCTACTTAATATTGTGTTGAATTTTCACTTAATAGAAAGAAAATTATGACTCTGAATAAAGATTTCTTGCTAATGTACTGTATGAACTGCATACTGAATAGGTAAACAGAATTTCTATCAAGTCTGGAAAAGATTATAAATGAATGCAATCATATTATGGATACATACTGTCCACACAAAAAACATGCTCTGTCACTTTTATATATATATATATATATATATATATATATATATATATATATATATATATATATATATATATATATATATATATATAAACTGTGACTAAGGTCACAAAATGTTTTACAGTTTTTGCATGACTAGATGTAACCACATCCACTAATGGTTGCGTATCATTGCTTTTTTATATATATATATAGATGTCCCTAAAAGAAACAAGGTTAAAACTCAATGGATGACATTAAGACATCGATAAAGAATTCATGTTGAATTATTTGTTTACGTTTCCACCCAGATTCTTTTTAGTACTTTCTTAAGGGACATTTAGTTCATGAGACCAGACGGCCATTCATTTTTAGTCAGAAAACAATATAAAAATCACAATGCAAAAAGCGGACCTTATATTCCGTGTTGTGCCATTGCATTGATTCTCTGTGACACATGGCAAAGAGATAAGGTTGCATCCACCAGGACTATATTCCTGTTGATCGGTTTGACAAATCACTAAGCCAGCCCTTATTAGATTCAAGGTGGGTCTAGCTTTGTTACTTGAGAAAACTAAAAGCAATAACTCTGACACGGTCATGGTACACCTCAAATATATTTGCCTTCTGTGCGCCAGACCTTATCAAGACCATACTTTGCAGCAGGCTTGACCAACACTAAATCATTACTGACCCATATCCAGCTTTGTAAATAAGTGGATTATATTTAACTAAGCCACAAAGGTGAGGGTTGTCCATACTGCTATAACTAAAATTGCTTCGCTTGCCTCTAGTGGCTTTTGCAATTGAGATCCCATTAACTTACTGAACCACATGTGCAGCTTTCTTTTGTGAAGATACATTTTCTCTTTGGTTTAAGGCTCAAGAACAGTGCATTATATCTCTTGAATGAAATGGAATAACAGATATACAAAACGTTGTTTGCAGTGAAATGTACTGTTAAATGAATACTTCAAAAGTTATGGTTTTCCAAGCTTGTTCACGTGCAATATTTGTTTCAGAAGCAGTGTATATCTATGATTGAGGCTTATAATAAATCTATGTGATTTTATATGACCGCTGTGAACTGTGGTAATGTGTACCTTTGACATAAATGTATTACTTAAAAATATTGAGGAGTAAATCCATTTAGAAAACACATATAATGAATTTAGTGGTCTCTTCTTGATCTCCAGGGAACAGTGTATCAGGAACAATTCCTCAGACCATGTCATAATTAGCAGTCAAAAGTCTTCAATACAAAATTCATCAGTGCTTAATGCATTTGGATTCCATTTCTGAACTGACAAACAAGACCTTTGGAAAACATTAATTTGTAAAAAAAAATAAAAAATAAAAGAATAAATAAATAAAAACAGTAATTAGATCAGTGAAAGGAATGTTTTCAGATTTTTAGAAAGTTTTAAGAAAGTTGTAACTGCAATAAATGTAAGAAGTTCACAATTTGGGGCCTTTGGGACTGTCTTTAAAGGTATAGGACTTCAATACAAATAATACAAATAACTGACATATTTAAACCAATATTTAAACCAATTATTTGTGTCTGTTTAGGTATAATTCAACTGCCAGTCAAGAAATGTTAAACACCTAACCTCAGGAGTCTTTTCTTTTTAGTACCACACAAATGATGAGGAATCATATGTGTTTGACAAGTTGACCCCACTATAACTAATGAATGTCACTCTGTACACATCTTGGAACAATAGATACAAGAGGATTTGCAGATTGTTGGTTGTTATTATTATATCATGGTTCCGGAGAGAAGACGGTGTGAAGCATTGGAAACTCTCAGTCTGGGAATGTATCTCTGTGTGTCTCACTTCCAGCCACATTTCTTCAGAATTCCTCTCAGGTCTTTGATGATCCATTAGATGACATTCACAAAGAATTCGGGCGCTGATACAATATCAGACAAAAATACAAGTGAGAAGCTATTTTGTTGCTATCTGTTTTCATCTGCTAAGTAGCGCTCTCCTAAATGTCATTCTGGATTGGTCGATATTGCATTTTCAGTCATCACAAAAGTTCCTCTAATTCTTTTCTTGGCTGACGTACAGAAATCAATACATGTCTGCAACTTGTTATGACTTTAAAATGCTCAGATTACTACAATGCCCATTCCATTTGCTTTTCTTATGGTGTAATTACCAGCCTAGCAAACCAAAACATCTTAAAGCTCATTTTATAATTTTGTTATAAAAAGCGCCCTGCTTAGAAAAGAGTGTAAAAGAGTGAGCATATAGTAACAAAGGCCTGGCTGGTAGACATGATTTCTCATTGCTGGCAATTTCAGAAATCAATAATTATGCTAAGATAGCCATTTCCTTCTGTTTAGAATCAATATCAAATTCAGCAAAGCTTTCAAATGGTCTTTCTCTGAGCAGATTTCCAATAGAAGACATATGAAAGGCTTTCCTAGATTCGATTCAATTCAAATGGATATGTTCCTTTTGTAAAAGTTCAATTAGGTAAGCTGGTAATAGTCCATGTATACAAATTTGTAGTAGAAAACTGACCAAAGATAAATCTAATATGTGATTAGGTTCATAGCAATCTACATAGCTTCATTTTTTTTTTAAATGGGTATGCCCGTTCAAAATGAGAATGTGTAACTGTAGGAGAAACAGGTAACTGGCAATAGGATTGTACATAGTGGAGATGCGCAACAGTGACCTCTGCTGGTAATACTGAAGTCATATTTTGCTCTTGTGCTCATGGTGGCTGTCGTCTGATTAGCTGCTGAGATGTCGTGCTGCAATGTGGGGTCTAGCAGCAGTTCTACAGTGCTTTCTTATATTTTATATATATATTGGTGTAGATTTACATCTTGCGTTCATTTTGAGGTTAGGGAATGATTATTATTATGATAAGGCTGGTCCTCAATACTCAATTGTAGTATATACATTTTACAGCATATTTCTCTGAAAGTATCTTAATACTAGCTAACACCCATAATGAAATGCCCCACTTGATATTCCATATATGTGCTTACAGACTAAATTACAGGGATCTGCAGGTTAGTAATCAACAAAAGTCAATACCATTCCAGTGTAATAAAGCACAGCTCACTCTTTCCTCCAAAGTGTTTTTTTTTTTTTTTTTATATTCCACTTTGAAAGGGTAGTTTGCTTTGTATCCAGTAATCATGCTGTGTATGAATATACAAAAAAAACATACATCAGCATGAGCAGCAAAGGGTTATTAAGCAATGGCTGTTTTGGACATTTTCTATATCCACAGTGAGAGCCGTGTGAAACTACAGTATAGTATGTACTGATAACAGCAAGCTTGTATTTTGCTCACAATTTTACTGTAGTCTAACAGCACCACCGTGTGTTGTGTAATGCAAATTACAACCATGTAGAAAGAGGTTATCAGTGCCATGCCAAATATTTCCACTTTTTTAGGATACTCTTCGGTTTTTATTGAGCGTCTGTATATTGAGTTGCCAGTTACTAAAATGTATTTGCCAAGAAACCAGATAAAGACAAGAGTGTAAATCTACATAATATGACATCTTTGACATGTGTTAGTTGAGAGCATTGGTTGGTTGGGAAATGCTTGGTTTGGATTGCTTGAGGTGGGTATTTTTTGAAGGATCGTGCCAAGCAGAAATGAGCAATTGTGGTTTCTGATTGAGTACCAAAGTACTTTAAAATATTAGGATGTTTTTTATATCATGCCCTCCCTGAATTACCCCTACTCTGATTTAAAAATACACCACTCCTATTCTCAGTAACTGACTCTCAGCAGTCTGGTGATTAATGAGTAATAAGAAGTATATTTAATTTTTCGGTTATCTCAGATCTAATAAATGTGTTATAAGAAGTTATTCTAAATATATCGTAAAATATATTTTCTGAATATAGGTCATGTTTTATTAAACTACATCTTACTTTACTGATACATCTAACATGTTATCTATAATATCATGGAAGGACATATTTGATATGCAATGTTGCTACCAATGTTTTATTTTTTCATCAAGCATACAAGTTTACTTTTAGTTGTTTTTTGGGGGGGAAGATAGGAAAAATATTGTTGTTAATATTAAAATTTCTTAATCTGGAATATTTTTGCCAGGTTGCCAGGTGTTAATTGACTAATTGACAATCAATTAAAAAGGGGCTGGAAAGCCAGACCTTGCTTTTTTTGTTTGTTTGTTCTTTCCTCTACGAGCCTGGAGGTGACAGGGAAGAAGCATCACATCTGGGTGTGGAACCAGGGTGAGCTTCAAACTATCACTGTGCGTTTAACTGGGATTATAGGATAGGTTTGTGATAGGGATTCATTTAGGGGAATTTTAATCCCACACCATCTTAGTTTTTGCAGGGAGAAGACTCCTGGTGTGGGACCTCCCTTTTAGTGCGAGTAGCACACAGCCCCAGCTTGGCCAGCTTTTGTTTCTTGGTCTCTAGTCCTGTTCTCTGTGACAAAAAACTACTATTAATTTACAACCCTTCCCACTGTTCCTACTTGTGACTAAAGGTGGTCCACTAATTCTTGTCTATTCTAACCCAAGGTGTAGGATTAATTACAGTCCCAAGAATATGGAAACAACCCCCTGCCCCCCCCCAAACCACAGAGTTGTGGTTCAGCAAATGGATAAATTCACAACCAACACTACCAATAGTGAGAATGATAAAAGGTGCTTTAGCAAAGGAAATGTTATTGTATTGTATGGCTGGTCTGCAGTAAAGTATTGTTTTATTTGTAACTGGAAATGTGTTGACTATTTTTATTGAAGGATATTTTTTACCCCTGGTTCCTTCAGTAGAGTAACATCTTTATTATTGAGACACGTTCAATTTTCAATTGTGCAGTGTCTGGTAATTCTGTAATGTGCTAACATGACCTGCATGATAATTCACAAATACTCCTTGCAGCAAGGACCCGTATTGATAAGAAACTAATACAATCAAATTTAAATAAATATATAATTCTCTCCTTTCTGGGATTAAAACAGAATAAATAAAAAAAAAAACCGAGAGGTTTGAAAATCTCAATGTATGTGCTTGGTTGTATGAGCGACAACAAACATTTTGACACACATTTTACCGTTTGAGCAGTTTGTCGCTTTGACCAGTAGATGGCAGTATTGACTTTTTTTTTTTTTGTTGTATTTTGTTTTTATGTTTTGTTTTTTTGTTGGTTTGTTTTGGGGTTTTTTTCACCTCTGCATCTGGTGAATGAATGTTGTAATTGTTTAGTCCATTTAGACAAATAAATATGCAAATATTTATAGAGGTCCATGAAAAAAAAAGACGATATAGTGCTTTAGTGAATACGTAAACAAACTAGACTGACCAAAACATTTTTCTGATAAATAAAATAAAACAGTTTTTTTTTTTTTAGATTCCTATTTAATGTCCCAAATGTCGCTGTAACCCTGTTTGAAATCCCAGTAACGGTAGAATTGTGCTGTTTCGTCAGAACTAGTTATGCGCGTTTACAGCTTCTAGTCATTCTAGTTTAAAAGGTGAGGAAGACCACAGGTTCGAAGAAGAAAATACTGCGCAATTTAACATGATAAACTCATGTTCCTTTGTTTAAAACATGTGCATCTGCTTTAGGAAAATTAAAGTGATAGAACCAATTAGGCTAGTACTTGCGAATGCAAACAATGACATGATTTAGTACTAAACACTCAATTCCGTCATTGCAACGGTATATTTTATACTAAATAGCATGCTGTTTGTTTTCCTTTTTCGATTGTCCCACTGCAATGTTGATGAATGCTTCCCCTATCCAAAGGGAAATATGTCACCCTGTCATGATGATAAACATGACACAATTCAGCCCATTCTTCTGAAAGTAAATTAGATTTAAATATAGTTACATTAAGGTCAACCTAATAGAACTATTCAACCAAATATAATATACAGAAAAACCACTAGATGGCACTGGAGTAAGAGTGTATGTATCCTCTACAAACTGTAGTAGTACAGGACTCATCCAGATTGATTTAGTGGGTCACATCGATGTAAACTTAAACAACACCATGCAATTCAATGTGAAAACAACAACAATGCAGTACTATTGGATTAGTATATTGATGTAGCTGACCGATCCCTCTGTCTGTGTACTATAAATAAAAAATATCATTATAGTGTTTAGACAAAGTCTGCTGTGGCAATTCAAAATATACATTTAGTGTGTAATACATTTCAAATTGATACATGATGCTAAAAATATTGTTGATGTTCCAATAATATTTAAAAAATGCACGTGGTGTTCTATGCTTTTAATTAGTCCTTGTTTTTCCCGTTAACAGTTGGTTTGGAACCAATCAGTGAGGAGCTCCTGCCTGCACCTGTAACATTATCGATTTGTTTTACAAGAAAGCTTAAGAGTGTGGTGCAGGCTTTGTGAATATGGTCCTTTGTCTTAATTATACAAAATGATTAAAAGCTGGCAGTTAGTAGCATGTATATTATTAATGCATCTAACCAGCAGGGGACTATACAGTATATATTGTATAAACATAATGTTTCATGCAAAACAACTCTTAAAGTTCATATTGATCAATATATCAATATATGCATTAATTTTTTTTTATTTTATTTTATTTTTTTGCATTATTGGGACATATGGTGCTACAGCTGGTTCAATTTTAAACAACAAGAAACTGAAAAGAAAACTCTTTGAATCAAAAATCCTCCATGAAAGAAGCATCTTTCCGAACACGGTGCAATAATTATAAAAATGTGTAGTTCTCCGTGTCGTCATCCTGTTTATTTTCATCTGTCATTTTAATTTACCAAGAGTCAACAACTGCCTGCAGCAAATCTGCACTGTTTCACAAAGAGAACAAGCTTTGATAAGTAGTGCAAATGATCAAACTTAATTATAGTGAGAAACAGGCACACAGGTGTTAGATTATGTTAATTGTGCTTCAGACAATTTCTGCCAAGAAGTCAATTAACATTTCTCAGCTTTCATATTCTGTAAATTCTATCCTGTGTTTTTGTATTTTTCAATTGACTAGAATTTTGCAAACTATTAGTATGTAGTTGCATTAATCACATGTTTCATTATTATACAGTGATACTATCATTTATAGTAACTGTCGGATGCATGCACTGAGACTAACTGATGAAAACCATCATCTTTTTTTCAAATATGGTGGGCGAGTTTCATATCCTTCTGCCAGTACTGTGTTTTGGGGGACAATGGATCACTACACAGCTATGTATCAGTAATGATACACTAGATATACAATTTGAAATGGCTAGGCTGGAGTGGGTTATCCTCATTCAAGACCTACAGTAATAAGATCTTCCTTGAATACATTGGAAGCAAGTGAACCCAATTAGCTTCAACCACCTATTGTATTTATTTCCTACATGCATGTTTTCCTTACAATACCTTACAGTACTTGTTGTAACACATTTAATTATGGTAAATACATTTTGAACACTGGGATTTACAGTGGTTTAATCTGAATCCAGCACAATAATAATGTAAATGTTGGTGCATACATGTCCCATGATGTGAAAGGACTATTTGCCTTATCTGTAGAGCTAGCTTGTAGCATTTTGCTATCCCTGCTTCTAGTATCTCTCAGATAGTTCAGCACTGTTTAGTTCCTAGTATGTTAGGCATTTGCCTTGGGAGAATTTATTTTGTGCAACAGAAGGCTCCAGCTGAAAATGCAGCAAGCCTCCAGCAGTGACCAATGTAATTTCAAATGATAATGCTGGATTTCGAAAGCAATGCTAACCCACCTGCCGCTCCATTCAAAAGAAAGAATCATTCCAACATTGCTAATGTGTGGCCAATTGAGCTGTGATCCGAATGAGATGTTATCAAGACACTTGCAATCTGTTGGCACACCATGTCCGCTTGCTCTTTACACTGGCAATGAGGTATCACTTCACTGGAGGTGTTGTTTTGTTCAGAACCTGGCAGTGGAGGAGACCTCTGCACATTTTCAGTTTTTCTGGTTACACAAGTGTACTACATGCTACTTGACTGTGGTGGAGCATGACTCCAGTAAAAGAGAATGTTATACAGAAACAGTAATACAAGAGGCATGGTTTAGACTGCCACTCTAAATATACAATAATACTGTATCTGGGAACTACAGTATTACCACCAGGCACTACAAGTGAACAAAAAGCTTTATTTAAAAAAAAAAAAATAGGAAACCAAAACCTTAATCCTAATATATATTTATTTTGGGGTTGTTTGTTTCGGGGTCACTTTTCACCCTTTAGGCAATTTGTAAAGAGCAATTTGTAAAGAGAGAATATATATATATATATATATATATATATATATATATATATATACACACACACACACACACTAAGAACAGTTATGCTAGCTTTTTTTAGGGCTGAGTATTGAAAGCATCTTGGTCCACAAAGGGGGGCAGATTTTGAATGCCCGTTTCACGGCACATCATGGTATAGACCTCTTTTTAGAAATTGTGCCTACTGGGGTTTTGTTGCAGCTCTCATCACTAAGATATTATTCCCTTTTTTTGGTTTCTCCTGTTGCATTTCTTTGTTGCCGACAAGAAACTGAATCCCAAGGGTGCTCCATTTCTAAGCATTGTATTTAATTTAGTTTATACAGAACAGTCATGTGAAAGGGCACATTTTCAATATTCCATTTGGAATGTTACAGTCTATATAGTTACATCTTTTAAGGCAATTGCATTGCCTTTTAGTGCATCACATACATGAGACTTTTAGTGGGTAGGAAAACTGGTTGAAAATTTACATTGTTAATCTCAATATGTTCATTTTGTTTTTCAGGTGGAATGAATTCCCTTATGGTCATACATCATATTAGAGAGGGAAGCAGGTATGAACTGATTACAATCCATTTGTGGTAGACTTCAACTGTGATGCAGTTTTCAATTTGAGGTATGTATATATATATTATATAATTAATATATTTCTCTTATTGGATTAAGATATAAATGTGGAATGTGAGCTGGAGATGGCTTGGGTTCGTTCTGTGAGTAACTCGTTTGTATATACAGGTTATATAGTGGGTCACGGCAGTAAATACATGATTACATGCAAAATGAAGGTTTGACCTCTTCAGTCTATTCAACCCTTATTAAAATAATCTCTGAGGTGTTGCTTCTCTGGCTGAGAAGACTTCATGAATACTGATCCGAGGCTTATGATTATCAGTTTATAAAAGGACCGGGTACATTTTGAAACAAGAAGACACTGAGAACGACTTCTAATCGAAATGTGTGTCAGAATTGTAAGTGGTTCTATTAGTATTGGTACTATATAAAAAAAAAAATGGAAGTACATTTTGAAAAACAAAATTGTTGGTGCCTGTGATACTGTCTTTTAAATAAGAGTATAGTTCATTTGCACCTGTATTGACTAAATATATGTACTTAATATATAGTATGATTTGTTTTCTGTTCGTGTTACTGTTGCATAGCAATCTGAATTGAAACATAGTATTGAAATGTAGTATATCTGTGATTTATTGATATCACTTTATAGAATAATTACCAGATACAGGTATTATGTACTATTGCATTTTATTATGCTAGCCCTAGCCTGAACTTAAACAAATCAAATGTGAACAATACAAATATATATATTGACAGTGTGTATTTAAAAAAAGAATAAACTACTTTTTATGTACAGAAGAGTTGTTAAGTGAACATTCTGGTTTGTTTAGTAATATTTACAGTGGTGTAAATCTGTCACAGCATGTATATTCCCTTCTCATAACATGCACCATATTATAAATATTATTACAGCTATGTTCCCAATTTTACAATGATCAAATCATCCATGTGTTTTAACTAACCACAAATTTGACACGAGAGTGCTGCCTCAGTGTTTTCATTCTTGCACAAACTCCACATTTAAACAATGTGTTTAATATAAAGATGTCCTTACATACATATTGTGTCAGAGTAGAAGCAGGAAGTGTGACAGGGCAGAGGCCCTGCACACAAAGAAATGTGTGTTTTGTGGTTGCCTATACACAGCCACATGTTAAAGTAATTGTTTAATTGGTGTGGGGATTGTGTCATTGTATTGTTTTATTGGAAGGTGTGGAATGTGGCCAGGTGGTAACTGAATGATTGATTGTCATTGACCTCAGGTCACACCCTATTAAAAGGAACAAAGATTGAGTGTTTGGTGTGGGTTGTGTAGGAGAATGTGGAGCTGAGAAGGAGTGGAACGAGTAGAAAGCTACTGTGATAGCGATGCAAGGGTGCTGTTTGTCTATTTTGAAGTTTCTGTGTGCAGGGTTTTGTTTGACCTTTTGATTTGTTCCAGTGTTTTTGTTTATTTGTGTTTAAGTAAGTGTGCAGGAGCACTAAACTTGCAGTTACTGTGTCTGTGTTGCTATTTCTGCAGCTGGCCAGCCTTGACTGCCTGCCACTTTACCACATATGGTGGGAGCAGTGGGATAGTGCCCTGACCCAGCATGGAACTGCAATTTAAAAAAAAAAAAAAAGATTGCCAGGTTCCCTACATCCTCAGAGCTGGGGATGTTTATGAACTTTTTTAACCTGCCCTACCATGAGTAAGCCGAGCCACTGCGCCTGCGAGGACTAACAGGATTGGCTATACCAGTACCGTGAGCTCCTGCTGGAAACAGAGAGAGACACATAAACAAAACACTGGAACAAATCAAGGTCAAACCCTGCACACAGAAACTCTTGAAAATAAACAAACAGCACCCAGGTATCGCTATCACAATAGCTTTCTACTTGCTACACTCCCTGTCCCACTTCCTGAAGAGCACTTTCATATGAGCTCATATAAGGCATGGATTTGAACTGGTTCTGCTTCTGTCACCGCTTGGCTATTTTTAATATCTCTCTTTGGTCTACTTTACATCAATCTGTCTCATAAGAATGTATGCCTGGTTTTGTGCACAGGCCTAATGTTCAAGGGCACAGCAATCTGAATGACATTAGTAACTGTCACTGCCACTGACTTCATATGTTATGTTATGCGGAATCAGACAAAATGTAAACATATTATATTTCACCTGGAGCCACAGAATTGAGGGAGCCTGGATAAGGTTGAGTCCTTTCATTTTTGAAGTTCTTTTTGCCTGCCCTTCATGGAAGTTTCATTGTTTTTCCACCTGGAAATAGTTATATTTTCAGTATTTCTTTCTAGCCAGCAATTCATAACAAGTAGTGAGCTTTGTTTTAGAGATCAACTGTTTTACACTCTTTTCTAAATGCACCAACCATATGCCAGGAATAAAATGAGGAATGAATTCTGTTCTGGCACAAATATCAGAGATCTATTTTATAAAAGAAACCAATTACTACAATATGTATTTTTTAAAAAAAAGGTAGACAAATGCTTTGATTGCATTGGACAACAGTCTATTAAGACACACACATGAAAACCCACATGGCAACTCAGCTCGCAAGCAGGCTCTGACTGGCGTGTGCAATGTAATTGGGCAAGTTTCAGTGGCCCGAATCACAGAATACTTTAGTACTGGAAATCATCTGTTTGAGCAATGTGCTAGGAGCTAGGTGGTCCTTCCAACTGTTAAGGCCATTCTAGAATTGCCTTGCCATGTCTGTTTTCAGAATGCAGCATGTTTTTTATTTTTTATTACTGCTCTCTTTTGTTACTAAATAAAATGGCATTGAAATCAGTACTGTTTCTCAATAATGATATTAGATAAGATCTAAACCTGCAGCTCTCACACCTATACCACTGGTAAGTAGGAGGATAGGAGGGAGAGTTTGGTAGGATTATTTTTATGTGTGTGACTGGCTGTAGCAGGCTGGCTCGTGTGGTAACGTCATGCCAGGAAATGCAGGACACAGAACAGAATGCGCTGGTGCACTGTTTAATAATAAATAAAGAAAAACAAAAGGTTTGAACAAAACACAAACACTTTCACAAAACACAAATAAAATGACACGGTGGCCAAAATAAACAGACAAAAGAAACACTAAATAAAACACTCATTTATGCAGCTGTGCCAAGACTTGATTGCTAATCAGTCATTTAATTGAATCTCAGCACAGTCTGCACGTTAAGTACTTTGTGACACACCCATGCCCAAATACTAATACACATTTTATCTGCACGTGAAGTGATTGTGCAATCCCCGCACCTAAATACAAATATACATTTTAAATCACCTGTGCTACATAACCCACACTCTGTGCACCACTACACACATACATATAAACTATATTTGTATTAAACTGTGCAGTGGGTTTTACCTAATAACTTAATAATAGCTTCCAGCATGGCACATTGAACATTACAATATTCATTCTGATCTAATATCTGTACACAAGTGAAATATGTTTAGGGAAAAGAGCCAGCCCCCAACTTATGCGATCACAAAGCATATTGTTGAATTCTATACCGGATCCTGACTAAAATCAATATTCAAATGAATGTAGAAAAAAAACCCAGTATTAATTAAATGTTACATAGACGTTCTAGGAATATATGTGTATTTGACATTATCTTTTCTCTTTGTGGGAAATGGTGTTGTATTGGGTCTTTGAAGGTAATTTAATTTCAGCTGGCTGAATCTTCTTCGTGCAGTGCAGAACTTCATTAAAAACAGCATGAAGGGCTAAATCCAACACTTCCAGCGTCAGAGTGGCCTTTAGTCCCAGAAAAGTTAAGAATGGGACTCAAAAAATATATATATTTTGTCCGTTGGTTAAAGCAAAAGATCTTTTTTATAAATACAAAAAAGTTCATCAAGTAGTCGTACATCTGTCTCCCAAAGCTGTCCCAATAATGTATTATTACAGATATAAAACAGTTAACTTTGACTATAGCGTATACCAATGTATAATTCTAATATTGGGTGTCTAAAGGTTAAGGCAATTATAATGAAATAGCTTTATTGAGTGAGCCTCATGTTACTTAATAAAATAAGGCTTGAATGAAAAATGAAATCTTCAAGCAACTTAAGGCTCTGCTTAACCGAGATACAGTATTGTTTGATCAGTTTAGTCATATTAATAAATCATTTGCTAAGAGTTATGTCAGCCACTGTACACATCATTTGTATGTATTGTTGGAAGATCATTAAAATTGTATAAACCCCTGAAAGAAGTCTCTATGATGTATAGTCTGTATGAAGTTTCTTCAGAAGTATCAATCTACACACAGCAACTCCAAAGTGACTTTTTCCTATCTTACAGAAACAAATAATATATTTATAGTAATATTAATTTATATATTACAATATATGATGGATCCCCCAATATTTTATATAATATATAGTATGTACAAAAAACTATATGTAGCATGTCAATCTATTAAAATATATGATTGAAAAGGGTAAGACACTAATTTAGGCTAAGATCATATACTTGGAGCAGAGACAGGTTCAGGATGCTGGTACGCTAATTAACTGCATGTCTTCTGAAGGCTAAGAGTTCATCGTTCATGCAGACTGCAAGTTTACACCCATTCCTATTCTAAGATTCCTTTCAATGCCCTCATTAGCTTAGGAGAATTAGCAGTTCGAGAAAACTGAGAACCAAAGGATAAAAGTCACTCGGAGGTGCTGATTAATGGGAGGTGAACCTGGCCCCTGATTAATGGTACAGCTCATACAGTGAGTGCTTCATATCCTATTTACAAAGGCCATCACTGGCAGCCCTACTCTAGTCCTTTAGCAGCTTGAGCAATAACTAAAAGACTATTTCCTTCAGATTGAAGAGGTGTTATTCGGCAGTAGTCTGTACAGTATTTGGATGAGGTGCTTAGGTTTAGAGGGTGGTACTAAACTCATTTAGTGTTGCTCTACACTAAACTACATCTTTACTTAATTATTATTATCATTAAATTATATAGGAATGAAAAAGATTACCTGTTTATTATTGCCTGTATAAAATAAAGACAGAGAAATACTGCATATCCAACATAGGTATTAAAAACAAAATGACCTGTATTTTTTGGTACTATATGCACACTGCACATACATTATATGTTATACAGTACTGTTTCTCATATATGTATTATGTAACCAGGAGGTGGCATATGTTTTTGGGTAGATCTCGATTAGTCTAAGAGACTGAATATCCTAGAGATTTAAACAAAACCCAAATAATAAAAAAAAACAATGCAGAATCCAGTGTATAATCTCTACTGACAAAAATCTTACTGGGGCACAAGCTATCATCTTATGCAAGGTGTCTGTTAGCCATTCTTTAATATCGTGTACCATTGAATTGATTTAAACATTAAACAACAAGTTCCCTGGAGACCTTATTACCTTGAAGTAGATGCAAAAAGCAACCCCCCCCACCCCCACCCCCATCTAATGATCTGCTAGGGAAGTCCTATCCAGCAGCTGCTGTTCTCGGATAATATCTTCCTATTGTTAAACAATATCAATCATTCAAATCTCCAAAAAAAAAACCAATATATGAAAAAACCCAGCTTGCGGTAACTATACAAATATTTTAACAAACACAAATTATAAAGCAGTAAGAACTAACACAGCGTACTTACATGTCAGGGTTTTACATATTTTTGTTCAATTTTATTTCCTTATTGAGTTTTATACCCCTGAGATTGAAGACATCCATTAAACAAAAAAAAAAAAAAAAAAACACTGTGTATTGCATACTCTTAGATCTGATTATTAATCTGGACACTACAAATTGCTTAGTGATGATAAAACTATAGTGTCAGGGTGTATTTTAGAATGTCGGGATTAAGATAATCCTTTTCATATTTATATGGTTATACACAATCCCACAGCTTTAGTTAAAATGGCTTGAGTGTCCCCTATTTCATTTAAAGCTGACATATACTGGTTGGATTAAAATAAGGTTTTTCCTCATAATAGTGAAACTGAAGGGGAAAAGCCCATGAGATAATGTAGCGGTGTTAAAAGACACTAGGTCAGTAAAATAGAGACAACAGTCTTTAGAGAAATCATGTTTCTGGACTAGTAATTACGCATTTCAGCTGGTGCCCAAATGTCAGCATTGAAATAAATTGCTTTATTCACAAACTAATGGATAATGAATTCCTATGAGCTTCAGTCTATCTTTGTTACATTAGAAAGTGTACTATTATGTGGGTCACATTTTTATTTATTTATTGTGAAGGGTATCTCTGTACTGAAATGTTACAATTGGGAAAGGCTATTCTCTGTGTCCCCTGCTGTTCAATTTAGGTCAAATGACAGCCTGAAAGAAATTCCTGATCTGAGAAACAAACACCCACACACACACAGGTTCCCAGCAATAAACTGATAGACAAGCAATAACTGGTGTGATAAAACAATGCCACTGACTGAGGTAGATAACTTCAGCAGTGATATGCTTTACTATTTTTAAACTTTAGACTAGTAAGAACCAATTCAATGCATTGTTTTCAACGCTATGATTTTAGTGTGGTACTGTTTCGTTATGTGTGTGTGTGTGTGTGAAATTGAAAATACCAAATAATAATAAAAACAAATACAAAAATCAAACTATACAATAATACAATAAATGGTAGTATTGATATGTCAGACTAAAGGTTTTACAACATCATTTTCAACACAGCAATAAATACATATTTGAACACTGTGTCATAAACTATCCAGAGGGAGGTAGTGATTTTAACTATGGCACTGCTTTAAAGAGGTCAGAAACATGAAATATGAACATGAATACTTTGTGAATGGTCCTTAGTACATGTACAATTGCATGTCAGTTCATGGCCTGACCAAAATACAATGCTTATATAATTACAATGTAATTGCAAATTACTGAGTGGTTTGTGCTTATTACTTTTCATTTATATATATATATATATATATATATATATATATATATATATATATATATATATATATATATATATATTCAAAATACAATTGTGGCACCCTAATCTTAAACAACTAACACAAATGTGGCATTAGTTTCCTATATTTGGCCAACTTTAATTGCACTTTTACCCAACAGAGGCAAGTAGACTCTGAACTCTTGGCTACAAGTCAACCTCTGAAAGCAGCTGGGGCCTTTGCGTTATTATTTATTTATGTTCTGTGTTTATCTATTGAAATGTCGAGTGAAGTTATTTACTGTGTGCTGGAATAACAAAACAAGTTTGTGTAGGATTGCTGGTTTTACAAATCAATCAATCAATCTTTATTTTATATAGCGCCTTTCATAGTGGACCACCATCTCAAAGTGCTTTACAAGATGCAGTAACAACAAGAAAATCCATAATACTTTAAATAGAGAAATTCATAGTATATGATAAAAAAAAACAAAGACTACCTATTAGTTTATTAAAAAGCTTAGATCCAAGCATCTGGGGGTGCTTATATTTGCATTGCTAACATTGTAGGTCTCCTCAGTTGAAAGCTCTGACCTCCCAGATAACTGTCTTTCATGAAGCTCAGTTCTCTCCTTCTTATGTGGTCCTTTCAACTCTTCAGATGCTCTGATCTCACAGGAAGACTAGGTTCCTAGCAACAGTGCTGCATAAACAGAACAGCAACAGATTAGAGAGACCAAAAGCAAAGCAAGGATATCACTGAACCAGACTTCAAATGTGAGGAAGGTTTGGGGGTTGAATTTCTTTTGGTTCATCATTATTTTCTATTTATTAATTTGTCTGTGTTTTGTTAAACCCTTTAGGAATCTTGACCCAATAGGACACTGCAGTCTGTAGACCAGTAAAACTGTTTAAAATTACATTAACACCTTTCAGTTTAAACATAATATTATAATATGGAAACAAAAAGAAAATGTAATTTATTAATTATATATATATATATATATATATATATATATATATATATATTCAGCTTTTGTGCCGTTTACACTGTTATGCTGTGAAAAACTCATTATCCTCAATTGAATTCAGCAAATTGTTTTATATTGTCATCTAGATATAGACAGCAGAAAAAAAGTTAATTAAAACGTTCTTTACAGATAATCAAGTGAATTGTTTTTTTCAATTTATTTCTAATTTGTCATTTGTTTTGAGATATTATTATGGTAATGGCTTAAAGTGTTCCAGAATTGGTTTAAATGTCAGAAGGTCAAGAATGACTTCCTCCTTCTGCACAGGACCAGTCACTACATATCAAGGTCCCTAGCTGGGTAAAGCTTCACCTCCTGTCAGAAGGATCGATAAACCCAACATGGATAGAAAATCCCAGTCAATACAGACACCAAAGGCAGCCACTAAATCCAGTGTTATTGTTCTAGAGGAAACTCCCCTGACAGTATAAGCCCCTTGATACTCAGCATGTGAAAACTGGCTGCTGCTGAGCACTTGTAGTGCAGTGCCCATAGCACACACTGTATTCGTAAGTCAACAGTACAGGGATGGATGAATATAATGATATAAAATAAAGCAGTCAGCATCCTGCTTTCCAGCTATTGAACCCTGAATAACCCCTCTGAGCTCCATTGAAACAATACATTACTTTGTCCTTATTTATTTATGCCTTACTTATTGTTTGCCATTATTCTGAATTAGGTGAAGGAAGGAATCGTTTCCAAGCATTTATCTCCAACATTGCTGCCATGCTTTACATTTCTAAACAGTGATCTAACAGTGGAAGATCTTAATATCCCTGCTCCTTAACTGTGTATTAATCCTACTGCTGTTTCTCCACCAGGTGTAACTTATTATGTGTTTATTTAGCAGACGCCTTTATCCAAGGCGACGTACAGAAACTAGGGTGTGTGAACTATGCATCAGGTGCAGCGTCACTTACAACAACGTCTCACCTGAAAGACGAAGCACAAGGAGGTTAAGTGACTTGCTCACACACAGTGAGTCAGTGGCTGAGCTGGGATTTGAACCGGGGACCTCCTGGTAACCTCCTGGACCTTTTCTTTAACCACTGGACCACATTGATCCACTTAGTAACATTACTGTATTTAATACATTGAAAGGGCTGCAGGTTTGAGGTCTGCAAAATGAAAATGTTAATCCAACGGTATTAAGGTTTGCCACTGTTTTGATCAATTCGATTCAGGAATCCCATCCAGAACAAAAGGAAATGCATATCCAAGCCAAGTAAATGAAACATATTTCATCCAAAGCTAATAAGATGTGATCAAGACATGAAAATTCATCTCTTTTGAATAAACAATATGATGCTGCTCCTGAATCATTTATGAAATATGCACAGTGCTTTAGGAGCTAATGCAAATCCATCACTATGAGTAGCATTGCAGTGTGGGGTATCCTCATAACAATTGGGGGGTTTATATTGAACACTCAATTTAAAATCCATTCAAAATCTAAAATTTAAAGAAATGCATTTCCTATTGTGTAGAGTGTATGGGTTCCCCTTTAAGCTAATCTCATGATTAACTTCCATGGTTTGATTATTAAAGCAGGTAGGATTAGTGGGCATGAACAAGAAGTGGACAACAGAGAAAGCCCCAGCACATTGATCTGGATTAGGATTAATGAGAAGCCATCTTGAGACAGTGTGGTTTTGTTGAAGAAACACCAATGATGGGACCTTAGAGACCTTAGAATGGTATAGGGGGTATCCATAGAAAGATGCAAAATACCATCAGTACAAGGCTTGTGTTGTCATTACATATAAATTGTTCCTTGAATGGTTAAACTAGAAATTATTAACATGACCAACTGTGGCAGGAATGGCTGAGGGTCTGACGTCACGGCAGAAGAAGGGACCACAACAACAAAAAGGTATTGTGCAGTGGCGCGGGCGCCGTTTTATTTAATGAATCCAAAAAAATAAATAAAATATTCAAACAGAAAACACTCGCTCACAGAGCAAAATAAATAATTAAACAAAAAGAAATCACTAACACAAAAACACAGGTCAGGCTGGGCAGATCGCCGTCACTGTTCCTGTTTACTGTTAAATTTCAATTTCTCTCCTCTCGTTCTCCCGTTCCTCCTGTCGAACACCCACCTAAAACACCCACCCCGAGCTGGAGAGCTGCAGGCTTTTTATATTCAGGTGACCATCTCCCGATTAGCAACAAAATTAATCACTTAATTAATTCGGGAGATGGCCACCTTCTGCACGAGTTTTTTCATTACACCTGGCAGAGGACGAGCACCGATCTCGCCTCTGCCAGGACATGTTTTAAAACTAAACAAAACAATAACAAACATACGGCGCTCGCCGTCATGCATACAACAATCAAAATAAACAAACACAAAATAACACAGGAGCGGAGGGGGAACCCTCGTTCTAAAAATAAACAAATCAATGTACAGGGCTGCTCGCCCTGTTACATATCCCCCCCCTTGTGCAAAGCACACATGGCCCAACGGCCACCTTCCCCCTCAGTCTCATAGTCCCGGAAGAGGGGAAAGCCCAGTGTCCATGGGGGTGGCCATGGTGGGATGTCCTCCACCCCCCAATTCTTCATGGCCGGCAGCTCCCTCTTCCGGGGCTCCCGCCACACTCTCTCCTGCCGCGAAATTGCGGCTGGGGGAGCTGGTCTCCTGACCTTCCCCCTCCTCTTCATGGCCAGCAGTTCCCCTCCGTGGGGCTCTGACCACACAGACTCCGGCCGCGAAAGTGCGGCTGGGGGAGCTGGTCTCCTGACCTCCCCCCCCTTCTTCATGGCCGGCAGTTCCCCTCCGTGGGGCTCCGACCACACAAACTCCTGCCGCGAAAGTGCGGCTGGGGGAGCTGGTCTCCGGACCTCTCCCCCTTTCTTCATGGCCGTCCGTTCCCCTCCGTGGGGCGCCGGCCATAGCGTAGTGATCCCAGGCGAAACCGGATCCCTGGCGACCCCAGGCGAAGCCGGATCCCTGGCGACCCCAGGCGACGGCAGCGGACCCTCGGGAGGCGACGGCAGTGGACCCTCGGGAGGCGACGGCAGCGGACCCTCGGGAGGCGACGGCAGCGGCAGCGGTCCCTCGGGAGGCGACGCAGGACCGGCAGCAACCCTAGGAGACGCAAGGGAAACACAGGCGACCCCAGGCGATGCCGACGGCGGGAGGGGAGCCCCTGGCCATGAAGGCGGCAGCAGGAGCTCCACTTCTCCCAATGGTGGTGGTGGTGGAGGTAGAGGTAGCTCCTGCTCCTCTCCTCTAGACGGTAAAGGCGGCAGGGGCTCCTCCTCTTCTGGCGGCCAAGGCGGCAGGGGCTCCTCCCCTTCAGGCGGCCAAGGCGGCATGGGCTCCTCCCCTTCAGGCGGCCAAGGCGGCAGGGCTTCCTCCCCTTCAGGCTGCGAAGGCGGCAGGGGCTCCTCCCCTTCAGGCTGCGAAGGCGGCAGGGCTTCCTCCCCTTCAGGCTGCGAAGGCGGCAGGGCTTCCTCCCCTTCAGGCTGCGAAGGCGGCAGGGCTTCCTCCCCTTCAGGCGGCCCAGGCGGCAGGGCTTCCTCCCCTTCAGGCTGCGAAGGCGGCAGGGCTTCCTCCCCTTCAGGCTGCGAAGGCGGCAGGGCTTCCTCCCCTTCAGGCGGCCCAGGCGGCAGGGCTTCCTCGCCTTCAGGCGGCCCAGGCGGCAGGGCTTCCTCCCCTTCAGGCTGTGAAGGCAGCTCCTCCCCTTCTGGCAGCGAAGGCGGCTCCTCCCCTTCTGGCAGCGAAGGCGGCTCCTCCCCTTCTGGCAGCGAAGGCGGCTCCTCCCCTTCTGGCAGCGAAGGCGGCAGGGGCGCCTCCCCTTCTGGCTGCAACAGGGAAACCAGCAGGCATGTTCCCTCTGCTGGTGGTGGGAGCGACTCACAGTCCTCCCACGGAGACGGAGGTAGCACCAGCAGGTATTCTCCCTCTGCTGGCGGAGGTGGGAGCGACTCACAGTCCTCCCAGGGCGGTGGAGATGGCACCAGCAGGAATGCTCCCTCTGCTGGCGGAGGTGGGAGCGACTCACAGTCCTCCCACGGGGACGGAGGTGGAACCAGCAGGTATGCTCCCTCTGCTGGCGGAGGTGGGAGCGACTCACAGTCCTCCCACGGGGACGGAGGTGGAACCAGCAGGTATGCTCCCTCTGCTGGCGGAGGTGGGAGCGACTCACAGTCCTCCCAGGGCGGTGGAGGTGGAACCAGCAGGAATGCTCCCTCTGCTGGCGGAGGTGGAAGCGACTCCCAGTCCTCCCAGGGCAGTGGAGATGGCACCAGCAGGTATTCTCCCTCTGCAGGCAGAGGTGGGAGCGACTCACAGTCCTCCCAGGGCGGTGGAGGTGGAACCAGCAGGAATGCTCCCTCTGCTGGCGGAGGTGGGAGCGGCTCACAGTCCTCCCACGGAGACGGAGGCGGCACCAGCAGGTATTCTCCCTCTGCTGGCGGAGGTGGGAGCGACTCACAGTCCTCCCATGGAGATGGAGGCGGCACCAGCAGGTATTCCCCCTCTGCTGGCAGGTACCTGGGCTGTGGACCTTCGGCCTTCCCCTTCTTGGGCCGTGGACGCACCGACTCCCCCCTCTCGGGCCGTGGACGCACCGACTCCCCCCTCTCGGGCCGTGGACGCACCGACTCCCCCCTCTCGGGCCGTGGACGCACCGACTCCCCCCTCTCGGGCCGTGGACGCACCGACTCCCCCCTCTCGGGCCGTGGACGCACCGACTCCCCCCTTTTAGGCGCAGGACGTTCGGGCTCCTCCCTTTTAGGCGCAGGACGTTCGGGCTCCTCCCTTTTAGGCGCAGGACGTTCGGGCTCCTCCCACTCAGGCGCAGGACGTTCGGGCTCCTCCCACTCAGGCGCAGGACGTTCGGGCTCCTCCCTTTTAGGCGCAGGACGTTCGGGGTCCTCCCACTCAGGCGCAGGACGTTCCAACTCCTCCCTCTTGTCTCCCCTCCAGCAGCTGTAATCCCAGTCTTCAGGGAGGGGGCAATTAACTGGGAAATGCCCCCGCTCCCCACAGATGCAGCAACAACTCAGCTGGCTTATGCTATGGAGGAGGGCTTCCCAGCTCATCTCCTCCTGTGCCTGCTGTTGTTGCTGCAGCGGCTGCTGTCTCCTCATCCTCCTTCTTCCTCCCATCTTCCTTCCTCCCATCCTCCTCTTCACTCTCCTTTTCTCCACACACAAAAACGAAAAAAAAACGAAAAAACCTGCAGTACCCTCTTCTGCCTGCGTCCTGGAGGCGCTGCAATCCCACCGCTGCCACCACGTGTGGCAGGAATGGCTGAGGGTCTGACGTCACGGCAGAAGAAGGGACCACAACAACAAAAAGGTATTGTGCAGTGGCGCGGGCGCCGTTTTATTTAATGAATCCAAAAAAATAAATAAAATATTCAAACAGAAAACACTCGCTCACAGAGCAAAATAAATAATTAAACAAAAAGAAATCACTAACACAAAAACACAGGTCAGGCTGGGCAGATCGCCGTCACTGTTCCTGTTTACTGTTTACTGTTAAATTTCAATTTCTCTCCTCTCGTTCTCCCGTTCCTCCTGTCGAACACCCACCTAAAACACCCACCCCGAGCTGGAGAGCTGCAGGCTTTTTATATTCAGGTGACCATCTCCCGATTAGCAACAAAATTAATCACTTAATTAATTCGGGAGATGGCCACCTTCTGCACGAGTTTTTTCATTACACCTGGCAGAGGACGAGCACCGATCTCGCCTCTGCCAGGACATGTTTTAAAACTAAACAAAACAATAACAAACATACGGCGCTCGCCGTCATGCATACAACAATCAAAATAAACAAACACAAAATAACACAGGAGCGGAGGGGGAACCCTCGTTCTAAAAATAAACAAATCAATGTACAGGGCTGCTCGCCCTGTTACACCAACCCTGATCTGATTTTCATTTTCCATGATTAACCCTAGTCAGACCATGCTTTGCATATGACAACACAGCCAAACCACGTTTTCATTGTCAGATCATTGAGGTTCGAAGCATGGCTGTACAGTACACCATAACTAGCGGTAGTCGTTGTTACACCACGAGTTCCCATGAAACAGTTTTCCAAATGTCTCAGCTGTTGCCTCAGTGGTAAGGTGGTCATTTTGTTCATGAATGGCTGCTCTGCTGCTATTAGTCAGGTCAGTGTAATTTGATATGTCGATGCTTGTTTACTGTGGCGTCATACAACGTATTTTGTATTGTTTCACCTCTTGTTTCTGTATGTGAAGATGCCTGAGGTTAGAGAAGGCAGAGTATTCAAATACATATTATGCACCTCACATCAGCAAAGCAAACACGCAGGATCATTATGGCAAGCTGTCTGTAAAACAGAGACATTTCAAATTAGACTATCTTAAACTCATTCGAGGCATAGACTTTCGAATGTCATTTATCGTATCGTGTTATAAAAGATGTATGGATAAATAGATACATTTTAAAACAAGAAGGAAATATGGATTACATAACTACATATTATTACCAAAAAGAAACAGCTATAGTATATTTTTAAGCTACAAATAAAAGCCTCTCACAGGTGTTGATTTCCAATATACAATTTAGCAGTAATTTGCAAGTTAGAAATGAATGCTTTATTCTTCCAGTTCACATTTTTTAAGATATTATAAAATATTTGATTATGTTTTATATTATCATAAAGTGAGATACAGCAGCAGCCTTTAGTCTTATCTTTTACACACACTTTTAATAACTAGTTAATACACACTTTCAAGTCCTTTACATATTGGTTTGCGTTTTATGTTCAAATACCAGGACTTACTTTTTTTTTTCCAACTGTTAATTGCTAAAATATTTCTAGAGTAGTTTCAAGCAATATCTTGAATCACTCTGGTTCAAACCATTCATATCGTGTCAAGGCAAGTACTAAACGGGTCCATAGAGGACTGAGGCCCACATCACAAAACCTTGTACAGGTCAACACTGAAAACATGTGTTTGCTGATTAGATTTGGAAATACAAGCTTGTACTTTTATTGATAATAATGCTCCAACTTAAAAAAAAAAAAAAATTGTATTACCGGTTTGTAAAAACCATAATGACTTTAAATCCAGCCCTTCTACAGTATACAAATTAGTTAGATAATAATGCATGCATGCAGGCAAATTTCAAGTCAGACCTCAGCCATTTGGAAAGAGTGAGCACAGAACATTCTGTCTAGATAGATTACACATTTCCATACCTTGTGTGAACAAGCAGGCAAGACAAGAACAATTCATGGTAAGAGTTTCCATAACCTGTCTTTAAGTTAGCCAATGTATGTGTGTTAGCATGTGGTGGTATTTATTTTTGTGTAATACAGCTTCCAGATTCAGGCACACTTTTAAAATCAGGATGTTTTAAGCACCAGTAGTTAATATTGTTCAAGGAATCTTCAGATACTATACTTGACAAGTACATTTCAAATACAGATTCCACCTTGTGAACATGCATGCTTATAGTATAAAAATGTATACTTCAGTAGTCTAGACCATAAACCATAAACCCGACCAACAGAAAATCCCATAAAAAATAGAGGTTTGTTTAACTGTGCTTATAAAACAAGCTTCTATTTGTTAAGCTTATTATACAGAAACTTTTCTAATAACATGGTTCCAGGGCTCATTGCTTATTTATATGAAGCAAACCTCATTTTATCTTTGCAGTGAGTCGATATCCAAATGACCATGCTGACTATTAGGGATTTTTTCCTGTCTCAGGCTGTACTAAATTGAGAAAATGGTCTTGAAAGCAAGCTATTATACTTAGATTCCGACTTTCTCGCTTAGGGCATTGATTTAAAAATAAGCTGAGTTCACTTGACTTTTTTTTTTTAAAATACATTTCATTACTACAAAAATAACAGCCGATAGCTAAAACAGATCAGAATGCTTGGCTAATGTCACTGTGAAAAAAGGCTTATCTCATACAGGTGGAAGTAAGTCCTAGTCCATGGGCCTTGTGCAAGCATCTACAGTATGTTACACCTTAATTGACTTCTGGCTTCCTAATTACTTATTTAATATATCTCTTTGCTTTTTATTTAATTATTCACTACAGCCATCATTTTTTCCCAGTTCTGCTTGCCTAATTTATTTCCAGGATAGTTAACCTCTGATGTTACACTTGAGTGGTATTTTATAATATGTTTTAATCTCCTATTATTTAGTTAATCTACAGCCACTTGGCAGTTCCCTTTAATTACATTTACATGTAATTAACAGTTTTGAAAAAAAAATGAAAATTGAAATATGCCATGAGTGAATGCATGTTCTCACCTACAACAAGAAGAGTATCCTTTTGGACTGGAGTCTGCAACTTCTCCCTCCCTTTTATAGATTGATCAATAACAACTCTTCAGTTATGCCATTTTACTCCAAGTATGGGGATTAGATCTGCTATCTATGAGAGTGTTTCATTAATTCATTAGTGACCAGCACTGACTGAAAGCTGGTGGATAAGGCATTGTGGACTGTACCTAAAGCACTATCCACCTTTCTGATCTTAGTACTAAGTTCTGTCGCATTCAACACATTATTCTTGAATGTTTTGGACCACTGTAATTACCAGTAGGCATCTCTGTGCTCACCACAATGTCAGAACAATGCTGTTCAAAGGTTAACACCCAGTCGCCTCTACTGGGGGACATACTGTATAGTGTAAGAGCACAGCAAGTATTGACATATGTTCTAGTATACAAAAACATGTAACAAAGGGGTTGGTTTGATAAAGGAACTTAGATCCTGTCAGAGAGGGGAAAAGGAACCACCTGGATTTTTTAATAAATAGGGGAAGCCATGTTCTGTCGGGAGAAAAATAAAACTGCTTGTGGCAATGAACCAATTTGTGAAATAAGTTCCTATTGTCAGTAGTTTGTAAACAGTTCCTCCGTTCGTTCAGGTAAAATCTGATAGAGCTCCAAGCATATATAAGCACTTACAGTACCAGTTAACATTTAAACCGCAATATCAAAAGCAAAAAGAAAAATGCTCGTTCTGCAAGTTTATGTGAGAAGAATTCCACTTTGTATAGCTTGGCTGAACAGGCATTTACTTACGCTAAGATAAAAACTGCAGTTAAAAGCAAACACATTTCCCATAGTCAGTCCCTATGGGAGCTTGTGAAGAAGAGACAGACTGAAGTGCTGCAAGTTACAACAGGTTAGCAAAAGAACGTCTCTTTTGTGAGTCTCCAGCAATAAACCTTCACATTATAGAGAAACAATAAAGGATTCATTCACCCGAGCTTCAAAAGACAAAAGTAAAAATTCACATTTTCTGAGTGTAGATCGTAAATATTTTGTTCAAACATTACACACCATTTCTTGACTTAAATACTGGATACTGAAATTTGCACTGTAAAGGAAGGTGCTAGTGATGATTGGCGATGAAAATTAGAAGCAGGTAGAATGTATTTTAATGGCATCATTTCAGATAAAGTAGCAAAACATTTCAAAACATGTTATGGGCAATGTAATATAATAATGCACTGTACAATATACAATAACAAGGAACTAACATAGCTATCTTCCCAAACTAAGTTAGTTCATGAATGCTTCTGTACAGTACCTTAAGGGTATCAAATGAAAGAAAGGTGTTCAGCAGCACTAGGCTTTCTTCCATTGAACTCTGTGTATCTCAGTACTGAGACTTGTAGATGAAGGCAATCCCAGTGAGCAGCACACATGTTATGGATAACCATTTTGTGTGCTTTAAAACAGCACTGTCTCATTAAAACCTTTACCTACTGTAAGGAACCATTTATTCCCAATACTGCAGGTCTGATACTTCATACAGTTCCCTTTGAAGCCATTGTAACAATCCTGTCATTCATCTGTAGAACATGTGCATTCTGCATATGTACTGCATCTTATTGTTGATGCTTGCTTCTTTACAGACAATTATCAAAAAATAGCTGGAAGTTAAGGGATTCAAATCTATCAATCGGCTTGCCAACCACATTGAGTTGCTTTACAATAGTCTACTTTAGAACGCTGATGTCATTGTAACATTGCTTTCTTCTCATTATCCCATTGCCTTATTAATCAGCAATGGTCTGGCGTCTTCCTCCACTGGAAATGAAAATGCACCAAGGCTGTGAGCTCTTATTTCTATTATTGCAGCTGCCACATGCAGTTTACGTCAACAGCATAACAGCATCTATAGCAATAATGATGGTGGATGTCAATACCATTGTGCTGTTATGCTATCATTTTTAAATGCTGTTTTCAAGGGAAGCATTATTGCCAATTTCTATAAAATACAGTGAAAAATAATCTTGGCAGTCAGACACATTGTGAAGCACTCAGGGTTACATGACAACAGTTTGGGTAAAATCTCCCAGATTTAATAGTTTTGTATGACAATTTTTAAGCAAATCTTCAGTTAAAAAAATAAAATTATATATATATATATATATATATATATATATATATATATATATATATATATATATACACACACTGAGACATACACTTATCATACTTTGTGTGCAATCTGTATTATATTTAATAGTTATCATGCAAGGAAATCATTACTGTGTCAAAGCAATGAGGCATTTTTGTAAATGTTTATATCTATTTCAACTGTGTTTATTATAATTGTCATTATTCTTCAACAGTTTATTAGGATACCCTAGTATATACCTGATACTTTATTGAAATGTTAATACTGATATAAAAGTGTTTGCTTTTAAATTATTTAAGTGTACATTTTCTTTACATAAAAAACAACAACAATATAAAACAGACCAAGACAAATTGCCAAGTTTCCAGGCATCTATTAGAAATTAAAGGTTTTTTAAATTACAATGTCTCATTTCTAAGCCATGCGATTTGCCAGGAGCTCATTTGCAAAGCCCCATCCTGCAGTCATGTGGTTTATAGTTTGGGAATAGAACACATGGCAGCCAGGTGGGCAGCAGTTTGGGGCATGCATGCATGGCAGCTGAGCTGATATATATAGCAGTTTAGGACATGAATGCACGATTGAGATCGGCAGTCTAACAGCAGTCTGCAATTGAAGCACCTGGATGCTGGGTGAACTGGCCTGCCTTTCTCACAGTCTGATTGGCAAGGCTCAGAAAAACATATATTGAGCATCTCTTTCTGAATACAAATGGAAACAATTGAAACTGTTTTAAGCTTATCTCAAGAATCTTCTAGTTATTGATCTGAACAGCTGTTCTCATTCCATTCAAATCATGTGACATTATGACCTTTCTACTAATAATTGCAAACACCATAAAATAATGAGGTAAAGGCACCTCTCAGACCAGTTAAGTCAAATTCTAAACTCACATACACAAAAACACATCTCAACAGCAAGTTGCTCCTAATGGTTGAAATACATTGTTCAAATGCAGTACAGTGGTAGCAAAAGAAAAGAAAACAAAAAAACAGAAAAGGTATACACATTGCATTTAAAATTTGTTGCTTAGAGACTCTAAAATTGCTCTGTTAGTTGCAGTTCAGTTGTCTGTATTACAAAGTATATGCCTGGGATGTATTGTGTCTATTTGAATGATTTAATTCCCCTCTATCCCTTCTCTCTCAATGCAGTGGAAGCAGTCAAGGGGAAGAGAATGCATCAGGATAGGACAAACCCCTGAAAAAGCACCAAGCACAGTGAAACTCTTATGCAATAGAAGCATGGTCTAGAGAACCTTCCTTTTTAAGGGCTCTAATAACAATGTATTAACTCCAACATGAAACGCATGATTCTATTGTTTTTATTCTCAACTCATGCATTCTTTGTATGCAGGCTGGTCAAATGTGAGAGCTAAAAGAAAGTTCAAAGGTCGAGAATGTTCAGCTTCATTAGGTATTTCTAATGCTGCTGTTTTCTTCTTGTCCCGCAGAAATTATAATACCAATTATAAATGAACATGCTAATTATAATACAGGCAATCTGTTTCACAGCTGGTAAGTCAAATGTGTACAGAACAAAGCAGCCCTGGTTTTGTAATTCCCTGTGTAGACAATGAAAAGGTCACAACCGTAATAATGATTTTAAAATCCGTCGTGGGATTTGTTACCCCAAAATACTTGAATGCGCAAAAAAAAGGCAGAAGTTAGCTTTCACAAATAAGAAAAAAAACACCATTTTATTTTGATGTTAAACATGGAGATGCAACCTGCAACGAATGCAACGGGAAAGAAAAGCCAAGGGATTGTTTACCATTTCAGTCGGAGGGTAAGACAACAGGCAAAGATTTGTATCATCCCAGAAGGAAAAAATAATACTGTACTTAAATGCCAATAACCCTGGCACACTTTGACTGTTAAATGTCAGCAAAACCTCAGGCATTTAGAAGATTTTGATCCCAGTGGAGATCGAGACTTCAAGGTTTTGCTTAGAAGGGTGATTTCAGGTTTAAAGGATCACTGGATTTAATTATCAATTAACAAAATATATCTGTACCCTTATAAAAGTGCACAGCAATATACTGTACCATGGTAAAAAAAAAAAATACCACTGTGAAATCAGTGCTGACAAGCATAGTGCAATGTAAGTGTTTTTTTTTTTATAAAGTGGTCATGTATTATCATTGACCGATGCGGTATATTTATTTCCATCTTTGGATATCCACTGTTTCAAAGTTTTGGTTTAGGAAAGCACTATTGATCAAATACCTCAATTGAAAGTAATACAATTACCCTCTTCAGTTTCTCCCATACCCTTCTCTGTGGTGAGCTATTACCAGGCAAGAGATGTAGCTTCTAATGGATCCTTGGGGAAGGCTTACAGAGGGCTATGCATAAATAGCACATGATTTTTAAGGCTGAAATGGCATCCACTTAATCAAGTTAAAGTGTTCATAGTATATACATTATCCTATAGGAGTTTCCTACAAAGAAAAACATAGAAACCGGTATACAATAACTACTTATACACCACCCTCAGCATGATGCTGAAAAGTAGGACATATATCTGAGTCAGGGTTTATTAAGGCATTTTTTAATTGATACACAAACTGCATTTCATAAATTAACCTCAAGAAAAAAAACAAAAAAAAAACTTCACTGAGAATAAATGTGATTATATATATATATATATATATATATATATATATATATATATATATATATTACATATATATATATACATTATATATATTATGTAAAATATGCATCAAATGCCCCACCGCCAAGCACCACAGACCAGCATAGGCTTTAAATATATTGGTATGGCAAGGTTTAATAGGAGTTACTTTCTTCCTTCCTAGCTTAAGTGCTGATGATATGTGAACCAAAATGCATTTCAATTCCCCCACTGCTGACATAAGTGTTTGTGACAGAGTTCAGTTCATCACAATGAATTCCTTGTCAAATGTCTATAGTCTGCCCCTTGAAACTGAATCTACTTTCTTTTATACATATTTACCAGCAGTTAATATCAGATTTCAGAAAATAATAGATTCAATAATATTTGTGCCATACCAGCTCCCCACGAATCTTGCAGATATAAGAGAAACAGAATCATGCAAGAATGGTTCAGTTACATTTGCTCACCTCTAATTCAATTATATTCTCTGGAAGCTGCCAACTTACATTAAAAGTGCATTCAAAAATGAGAAATTACAAAACCATTGGGAAAGGGAAAAGGAAAGGTATCAGACTCAATCAAACCCTGTCCTATGGTACTTTTTAACCAAACTTAGACACACCCCTGCATTTACAAATTAGCAGAAACTAAATTCATTTTAAAACATATGCACAGAGTGTCTAGGAAGTTTTTTTCTACTGCAGTTTTTGCGATTTTATTTTCACCTAAATTAGCCAGTAAGTAATGGACATGGGTTTAAAAACTTAAAAGATAAAATGCATATACCTGCCACTTAGCCTTAGCAATATTTCCTTTTCAAATGTAAAGCAGCTTGACTCTTCATAATACATCAGCAAACTGCTTGGCGGAATGGGCATATAAATCTACCACTCTCAAAGATGCTATACATGTATTACATTTACTATTAATTTATTATAGTATGTGTTTTACTTTCAAAACAATTTATCCTATAGCAATTACTTAGCAAAGTACTGTATCAATTACTTATCAAAGCACAAGTAAGTTATTATAATACTTCATTTGCACGGATATAACTTGCAGTACACTATGTTTTATATTAAAATATGTATTTATTTATTTATTTATTTATTTATTTATTTATTGATGCATTAAAATATGTATCCAGGATACAATACAATTTACAACTGCCAAAAAGATGACCCTACTTACCCTGTATGATTTTCTAGTTGCTTGAATCATGGGATTGATGCATGTTCATGTGACTGTGGAGACACACACACATAGCGTGTTACTTGGAACAGCTACCCTTCTAACCGCTATACACTGCGCAACCGGGTAACAATTTAATATCACATCATCGATGTAATATTGTATCTATTATATTTAAGTGAATAAACATAAGTGAAAGAGAAAAAAAAACCCAAACATCTATGTATTTCCATGGTATATGTATTTACGGTTACGTTACTGCTTACAGTATTAAATGTCCAGACAGAAATTCCTGGCTTTAGGACCCTGTTATAGGTGCAACCAGGATTTCCCCTTTGGGCTGCGGGAGGGACAGATGACGCATGCGCCCGCTTTACTATCACTAGATTCCGATCGCTGGAACAAACGGACTAGGATGAAATGTAACAAAACAGGCGACAACACTGTACCTGCTTAAAGGAGCCGCTGTCTTAGTGAAACCTCAAATCTACTGAGCGAGTAAGTAAAGAAAACACTTTCCAAGTGGGATTGTTGAAGGAAAACCACAAAACTGAGCTGAAAAACTAAATAAAACTACAGCTGAACAAGTGTGGACTCTTGACGTTAATGAAACCAAAGGAAGCAGGAGTCAGAATAGGATAGCATTGCATAGGATCGACCCAGGGGGATCAAATAGCAAACATGTTATTATAGAAGAGGAAGAGAAAACATGAAAACTGGAAACACATGCGAATGAAAGCGCCTGAAGTGGACCAGCGGATTACCATGGCTTTTTATTTTTATTGTGGAGGATTGTTTGAAAAAAAGTAAAGTTTGCAGCGTTTGATTGTGGAATTGTGTTTCTATGAAACAGCTGATTTTAGCTGTGCCTGTTTCTGCTGGCGGAGCCACCTGTTTTTTGATTCATTTCTAATCACCATGTCCAAAGTGATACAAAAGAAAAACCACTGGACCACCAAAGTTCACGACTGTACGGTTTGCAAAGACGCCGAAGGAGAGCTGAATGTGGGCTTGCTCGGCGGGGCGGAGAATGGAGAGTTTCCTTATGTTGGAGAGGTTAACGAGGATAATGTGGTTTACAAAGACGGGAAATTAACAGAAGGAGACTTGATCCTGGAAGTGGAGGGGCTTGCCGTGTCCGGATTACCCCTCTATGATGTGTTGACAGTGATCAAGAACTGCAAAGGTCCCGTCAGGTTGAAGTGTGTCAGACAAGGTAGGTGATGCAAGCAGTCGACACCCGACATGGTGATGTAAGTCCCATCCACAGCACACACATCCAATCCTCTTTCATGTTTTGCCTCACTGAACTGCTGTTCGATACAGCCAGGGAATGGAGCCAGCGGGCAAAGTGCATTAGAGAGAACGAGCGAAGGATTTTAAAAATGAACGATAAAATATTTACAGCTAAGGCGTATCTAGTGAGACTTTCTATGTATCGTTGTCTCTTGCTGATGTATACAATAAATCTATTATTACGTCATACTGTTCTAAAATGTGAAACTTTATTTTGTTGATTGGTTCAAAATAATTATATGTTACGTGTGGTAATTATTGTGTAACTTGGAAATGACACACACACACACAGCCAGCTCAGGAGTTTCCTCAAACGGAACGTGACATTCCTTTAAACCCATAGATATAATGCACTGTTAATGGTAAATTCTGTATTATCTTCAAATGTTCTTTCTATACTGCTCATGGTTTGTGTTTATGATTAAGTCACTTAAGCATCTTTTGGCAACCTTGCTCATAAGCCTGACATTACTTAGCTAATGCATTTACAGCATTCGGCGAGTTGCATGTCCCTCATGTTTTGTATTAGATCTGTGGTTTCCCCATAAGGAAGGATGCAAATCGAATACAACACACTCACATGTAAACAGGATTTGTAATGAGGAAGACGTATGACAGTAGGCCAGTGGGCCAGTAATCCAGTCTTTGTTCCTGTCTGACACTGCGGAGTAGTGTTGTGATCAACCAAAACCTCTTCAATTTGTTACTGTTATTACATACAGTTATTACATTTTTTTAAAGCAGATTATACATCTAAGAAGCTAGTGTGAATAGACAGTTTATGGAAAAAGCACAAAAGCAGCTCAAGAGGTCCTTCAGGGGTTTCTTTCACAAGTATCTCAGTGGCACTGAAGCCACTGCTTTTGCTATTACCCAGTGATTTGTTTTGAAAATCTTTTCAATATTCTTTTGGTTACAACATTTGGCTTTCATTATGTCATCAAACTGGTAACTGAAGTAAACAAAAATGATATTGGAATACCATATCAATTGATAGTCATATCAGTATTTGACAGAAGAAGACTGCAGTACTTTACACAACCTAGGGTCAGTTGTCATTAACCTGGTACTAAATACACATGTTTAGAAAGCTGGCACCCATTTTGAGCGTTACACTGCAAGTAATTATGACTGTGCAATCACATGGCAGCCACATTTCATTATAATGCTATAAGGGGACAATCTAATGATGGGATTCAAAACGGGGGGGGGGGGGGGGAGTGTGTTAGCAAGAGTGTCCTTACTCTTCCAATTTAGTTTTCTTTTATAGTACTTAATAAATTGGCAAATAATAAAAAGAAAACACAGACAGACTTTAAGTCAAACAAGTATTTCAAAAATTTCATTCAGTTGACGTTGAATGTGATCACTTGGGGTCTCGGTACATTGTCATATGATAAAGAAACTCAAAAGTTGTAATACAAGTTAAATGGGAGTATGTGCTGTATTCATAATCAGTTTTTTTTTCTCCTGAGGTGTATAATAGCAGTTGCTTTTGCTGTTGAACTATATCTCATACCCTCAAACTGTCAGTCAGCTGGAGTGCTCAGTGTGTGCAGATGCTTTGGTCTTACTATATATATATATATATATATATATATATATATATATATATAATATATATATATACACACATACATACATACATATATACATATATACATACATACATACATAGAGAAGATGCGGCTGCTAAATCTGAAATGACGAATGCTGTGTATTGCCAGCACTTGGATAAACAAACTAACAGCATCACCATTTCTCTTCCTATGCTTCAGTAGAGCCCATATATTTACCTGCAATGAAAAGAGACTGATAATTGAGATTGTATTGTTTCTTAATTGGCTGCTTTATATATTGAGTGGTCCTCCTTGTAAGGAATCCTAATACAATCTCTTCTAGTGGATTTACAAACATATCGTTAACTTGTTTTCTGCTTGTTTTGAGCGGCTGACTTGTCAGTCTTTTTTATCTGTTCAGTTTAACATTTTACTGGTGATAACATGTTCTGAAACAGTATTTGCCATGTCAGTGAAAGAGGAACTCAAGAGAATAACTGACTTTACAGAGCCAAAATGATGTCTAAAAAAAGTATGTACAGTAACAACAGTGTGTGTTTACCCTTCCACGACAGGTCATTTATTTTACTTTGTTTTAATGTCACCAAGTATGCTTGAGCACACTATTGAATTTATAATGTGCAAGACATTAACTTTCTGCCCTTCCTAATCCTGTTTTGCTGGGGTGAGTTCCAGCACACATGCACTGTTGGGTTTCGGTTCAGCGTATGTTGAATCGTACTTCAAGCTTTGTTAATTGCATGCCACAATGCAGACAATGAGCTTTTACATACAGTGCATTCTTTATTGATTTGTATTCGTTTGTTCTGTGTGTGTCTTAATGAAGTTTGCTAATCCATGACTGAAAAGGCAGACGGGTCCTGAAGAGGTTTCTCTCTACAGTGTAACCTCTCAATTTTGTCTTGTGACTGCCATATTTAGGTGCACTTGCTTATTGTGGAGATGTCAAACTGCCTTTTAAACACCTGACTTTCTTATTGGGCATGCTTTTATTAAACTCTGAAGATGGTTAAAAAAACTATTAAACTTAAAAGAACTACTGATCTTGAGAACATGTTGTAACACCTCCCAATGTATTCCTAATTGAGTTGGAGATTCCCAGACTGTTCCCACTTTCTGTCTGTTTCCATGGCAGTCACCCAGGCTCCTTGCGGTACACAAGCACACAATTCTCACATTTCAAAGTGTACATCGTAAGGGAACCTATTTGGATTTTCCACATTTTCTTCTTAGGATGTGTTGAAAATTCTCTTTCACTGGAAATGTAATTTCATACAGTAATGTTAGGTGGAAAATGTAAAATAGTTGTAATAAAATAAATAAATTTTGTGATACCTTCATTTTTTTAACCTAAATTAAATAAGTAATGCCTTAATATTACAACATGGGGGAGAATGCGGCCCAAAACTATTATTATTTTAGCATTCCCTTTATTTAGCAGACGCCTTTATCCAAGGCGACTTACAGAGACTAGGGTGTGTGAACTATGCATCAGCTGCAGAGTCACTTACAAATACGGCTCACCCGAAAGACGGAGCACAAGGAGGTTAAGTGACTTGCTCAGAGTCACACAATGAGTCAGTGGCTGAGGTGGGATTTGAACCGGGGACCTCCTGGTTACAAGCCCTTTTCTTTAACCACTGGACCACACTGCCTCCTATTTTCAATCCCCTATTTACAACAAGGAAATACAAAAATGGAATAAAACAAATGCCACCATATTCACTCTGTATTTACTGTTGCTGTATAACTCAACTCGTATTTGTAATCTAAGGTAGCAACCCAAATTCCCCCATCTGCCAATGTGAACAAACATGCTAGAAAGACTTGATCGATCTATCTATCTATCTATCTATCTATCTATCTATCTATCTATCTATCTATCTATCTATCTATATCAGCCATGTATACACAGTGTTACTGTCATAGACAGAAAATGGAACTTGAAACAAAACGTCTGAAAGAGTTCAGCTGGCTTGCTTCGCTGTCTCCCCTGGCATTATCCTCCCTTTGTATTTATCAAACCAGGTTGCTGAGGAGGTGGAAAAACAATGAAGCACGTTGCTTAGCAGGGATTACTTGTCTTTACAGTAGGCAAGGCAGTCATGCTGTGTAAACACCAAGCAATATTACACTCCTAGCCAGTGGTGTAGTAGTAAATATAAAAGTGGGTAAACGCCCCTGTTTGGTGGAGTTGAACAGATAGATTAAACAGTTAAACATGAACAGATACATTGTTATTGGCCCTAAGCCAACCAGAGCCACCCATACAGTCCTTTACCGTTTCAGATGCTGTTCACCTGAACAGCCACAGAGCCGACGCTGCACTTCACTGAACAGTTCTGTGAGCGTCCTTTCATGGGCTAGGATGAAGGCTACTAGCACCGCCCTGCAGGTCCAGTGTGCCTAACAACATAACATTAACAGAACATAAACAACCAGTCATACTCGCTCACACACGCACACACACACTCAGAACACACAGTCCAGTAGCCACGCCCCCCTGCTCACACCACAGTTCTAACTGAGCGTGCTCAGCTGTCAGTCTAGCGCCCAGCAACGCAACACAGACACTCACTGTTAAAATATCTTGTCTTTAATCCAGGATTTGCATATCACAGGAGAGCAGAAATGAGTAAACTCCGTATCCCTTATATGAGAAGTGGGTAAACGCTATATTGCCAAATTAAAAGTGAGTAAACGCCGTTTACCTGTGTATACCCTCGACTACACCACTGCTCCTAGCCTCGTATAGATCTTTGGGATTGCATTTGTTTATAATCCTATGCATATTTATAACCTTTCAGGTACTGAGCAATTATTGTAGAATGATGTAATAATATTTAGTTTTTACTGCAAAGATGGATGATAAGTTCTATTTCCCACAAGAAATCACAGAGGCTTTTTAAATACCCAGAGCAAACATAATGGTCCCAGTTGAAGCAGTCAGAAGCAATTCCATGCATAAAAAATGCATTTTATACTGAAGCTGAAAAAAAAAAAAAACATGCTGAGATGAAATCAGCTGTCAAATTGAACATTATATTAAGACATTACTGCACCTCGAGGGGAGATCTTTAATGTGATGCTCACATTGTAGGCAGATTGTAATAAGATGGAATAATAACCCCCTCGTTGCTTGCTTTTTGGCTTTCTTTAGAACTCTGTGGCCCATTTTGATCCTTAGGGTATGTTCACTTTTTATATGTGTATTGCACAAAATAAAAATAGTTCAAATTGAATTTTGAAGATGAACCATCCATTCAGCTTTGTAAACAGCAGCTACAGACACACATACTATACAGCTTCTGGAATCTGGAAACAAATTATCATTAGCCAGTAAATTCTGTCAAACTTTACTTCCTTATTGAATACATTTATTTGGTGTCCTAGTCCCGTTTCTTTTAAGCCAGTGATGTAAGATTGTGTACTTGGGAGACTTTTTTCCAGTACCTTTATAATTATAATCTTACACATGCCCTTGGGCCTCATTACAAGCTGTACATCTCATTACATCCAAGGTTTTGTCATCCCCCACCACCCACCCCTGCCCTGCTTGGTCTGACTGCACAGTTCTAGATTTTAAAATAATATAAAACCTGAGGATGTAGAAATTCCTCTTGGTCCTGGATTAAGTACATATTCAAGCACTGTGTTTTACCAAATAGCACTGCAGTGCAGATATGGAGGTGCAATCATTTTTCTTTTACTATACCCTGCAACACAATTGTGATGAAACGTGCTCAAGTAATGGTGTTGTGAATATCAGTCTGGGATGTCTGTATGTCACATGTAGTGATTTACTTGTTTAAATAATGTTAAGGTGCTGGTTTAAAGAAGAGCCAGCCTAGTTACAGGAGTTTGTGTTAAGATTGCACCGCTCTGTAAATCATTTTGCCAGGCTGATGGGAGCAGCAGCTTCCCATTCAAAGCACAAGCTGCCTCCCGCGTTCTCTGTCTTGCAGATGGATGGATATCTGCTTTTCTATCACCATGGCGCACTGCAGGAACCTCTGGTGTCATACTAGAAAGTGTCTCTGCAGTTCTGCAGGAATGCACATCAGTCAAGAAAAAAGCTCTTTTACAATTTGCCATCAAAATTGTATTTATTAATGCAATTCAGCATTGTAAGAAAGTAACAGCCCCTTGGAGAGTTGAAGAGTTTAATGTTTTTGTTCTATATTAAAGGGTACATAAGGACCTTTTTATTTTATTGTGTTACATGTTCCCGTGTGATGCTACAACTATTTACGTAAGGTGTGTGTATTTTTTATAAATCAGTGTAATTGTGTGACGTGTGGTTTACTGTGTGCAATTATGTTGCCTTTTGATCCCACCTACAGTTTATTAAATATATATTTTTAATATAGAGGTCATAAAGTGTATACGCTGCTACAGGAACTCTTTTGAGTCATATCCCCAATTCCCAGGATTGCTTATATAACACAGAAAGAACACACCCTCAGCCATTCCTTGATGGCATAACTCCTTACCCTTAGCCTTCAGTGTATTGTGACCCCAGATCTGATGCCAACCTGGTTCTGCCTAAACAGGTTTGTTGACAGAGCAGTGGAAAAAAAAAGAGCTGAATATGGCCTTGTAACTGCTGTGTTGTCACAGGCCCTGTTGTGTCATGTGTTTACACAGCTAGTAACTCTGCTACAGGGGGCTGTGAAACATTCCCCATTATGACAGTGTGCATGTATAATGTTTACCTGGCAATGTGGCACATGCAGGGTTTTTTTTGGTCATTTTATAACACTTTATTTATTCATTATTTATTAATTAATTTGTGTCTGTAAACTATTAAGTACAGTTTTGTCATTCAATTTGCAACATTTTTTTTTGTCATCTAACAAATACTAAGCACATTTTCCTAAACCCTTTTTAGTGTGCAGCTTGGCTAAAGGGGGTTTATCAGTGACCGTTTGATAAACATCACAGACACGGCAAACAAAAAGCTTCTCAGTGGGTCAGACAAGTACAATTGAAAAAATACAAGGTTTATTGTCGGTAGTACTGTATGTGAGGGAATGCATATGTTTCAACAATTGTTAATCGCAACACGTGCACTGCAGTTATATTATCTGCAGTTCAGCTCCAAGTAACAAAATGAAATAGCTTAATTTTATGTGCCCTGTTTTGAAGCAAGTGTAAAGGAATATTTTAATTCAGGATTAGAATGGTTGTAACAGTACACAAACTAGCAGTAAACTATGCTCAACACATTTCACTGCTCTTGCAGCGCAGTAAAACTCTCATTGTAGTGCACAAAGTATACCGTTATTAGGATTTCTTTTTACATGTGCATTTGAGTGTATGTAATAGCAGCCTTCTTGCAGTAATGTAAGGCCTTAACTCAGTGATTAAATCCTTTGGCCATTCCCGTATTCCTCTTCATACAAGTTAAAACAATATGCATCTTTCTCTGGGAGGTCAAAATATATTTTTCTGTAATAAAATGTTAAATGTTAGTAAAGTTGTTCTGATGATGATACAGTAAAGACTATCCTGGTTGTATCTTGGAATAGTTGTAACTTTTAGCAGGCTGTAATGACATGTGAGAAAGTTAATGTAGCTGTTTTTAAAAGTTAGCAAATAATTAGTTCTTATTTCTGTTACATTTTGTTTTAAAAACAATTAAACAAACAAAATGATATGATGTAGCTCAAAATTAAAAACAAACAAACAAACAAAAAAAACAAGTGTGTATGGCAGGGTTCCAGTTTCAGTAAGAAAACCAAAGCTGTTACAATACTTCTGCATTGTCAAAACCATCTTGTTGAGCAACATGTTATTACACCCTATTATGTTAATTAAGTTCAGGCGTTATAGGTGTACTTTATTGTAACATTTGCCCTTCAGTACATTGTTGTTGGTAGAAGCCCAAGATGATGCAGAGTGCACTGAATTCCTAACATTGTTTAAAAAGGTGAAGCAATTTTCTGGAATTACAGCAATGCACACTGTAGATTCTTCATTTCAGTTGCAGTGTAGGTTTAGTAACTAATCCTTAATCAAGTTCTGTTTTACAAGTTCTGCAGTTTTAACCGTGCTGACTTTACTCTTATCTATTTTAACTAAATACAGAGATGTAGAAATGAAGGCTTTTAAAATCAAATAGAAGAGCATTAACCCATTAAAGCCCACTGTTAAAGCCTTTTGTATTATTTAAATAGACACATTCTTAAACCCATTAGCCAGTTTTAAACAAAGAAAAAAGGAATTTGCAGGCATGAATCTCCCAGCTGATTAATGGTAACTCTACCAAGCTAAATAGCTCTTTTGAGATTCGTTTGTGGATAGTTACATTTGAAAAATTTCTAAGGTTATAGATTTTATTATGTTTTACTATGGGAGGAATGTCTTCAGTTTATTTTTATTTACTTTTTTTTAGGAAAAAGGCATGCATTCTTCTTTTGAAACAATCACTGCTTTTAATAAAAGACTTGGACCTGGTACCATGGGGAAGAGGAAAAACAAACTAACAATCAAAACCACAAACCCTGCTGAGAGTATTATACTGTGCCTGCCCCAGCAGCTGGCCTCTGTTTCAGTATAGTTGACAACACCGGAATGGAAATGCACATTGTGCATATATACTATTTCATGTAATAGATGCTTTGGATTCATGCTACTGCTAATTACCTTCTTTGTAATTCATTTCTTTATGTTTTGAGTTCTACATGTCCAGGTAAAATAAGCAAGGTGTTGTCAATCTTAAACAGTGTTTTAGTGTCAGTGGCCAAAACATATTTATTTTATTTCTAGACAGTGTGCTTGTGAAGGTTGAATCCAAAGTAAATGGATAAACTGGAAAAAGACACACCACTGACAGAGAATGCACTTCTGTTTTGTTTTCATGTGGGGATACGGTACATCACAAAAACAATAGACCTCGCTGTCTCAATACTGCAGTACTGAGGCCGGTGAGTAATTAAGTGTGAGCAACAAATGTTCCCTTGCTTTCAAAAGTTACCAGGCCGGTCAAACTGTAATAACACTGGCTAGGAATGAAAAATCCTGAAGGAGTCCACTTGACGGTACAGATGATCTATAGTCACACCAATGAAACACAAAAACAAGAAATAAAATACTGTACACTGGAGAAAACAGTTACATGGGTATGCTAGTGTAGGAGTAAAAAAGCCCACCACTTTTAAAACGTATCCCTTATGGCCTGTAAATGGAGGACTTTAAATGAAGCCAGGCTGTTTTTTATTGAGAGTATTGATTTTAATTATCTGAAAGAAGGGAGGTTTAACAAACACGGGAACCTCATTTAATATAAGGTGGTGACAGCATAATATACAGAATATTATTTATTGTTGAATTCACATATTGTAGTGATCTGGCACCTGGCTGCATTTCGTTTAGTTTGCTTTCTGTTTATTTGGCTGACATTTGTCCACTATGAATGGTCACATTGCTAAAGTCAAGTAAACCTTTTGGATTACAGTGAGTGATAAGTGGCTCCTGCCAGCGTTGCTGTTATGCACTGTATTAGCAGTTGTGTTTTGTCATATTGTAAACTTAGCGACTGCTTTTTAGCCTTCAAAATAAATGCAATTGTTTACAAAGATGTTCCTCTTTAACCGAATAATGTTGTTTTGTTGTTAATTTCAATGCACTGGCTAGTCACAAATCTATGGTAAAAGTCCTTTCTGTAATAGTGTTAATCCACATTGTCCACATTCCTAGAAATAACAGCATTATAACCATACTATTAATGTTACATTATATCCCAGTGCTGGTTTAAACCAGTTGTATAAGATAAGAGTGTGCAAGCTGATAATTAATTCTGTGAATCTCATTGTGTGAAAAAATGTAAGACATTAAGAATGCCAAAGAAGCTGAGGAAAACTGGTGCAGTAATTCACAGGAATTTCAAATAATACCTGTCTGCTAAGAAGCAGATAAGAAGAAATCAGCATTTTTATTATTTTGTCTTTCTGGTGTGGGGCTAAAGAATGGCCTATGGCTGCTATATCTCTGAAAACCATGATGGATTTAATGTCCTATAATTTACTTAATTTGATTCTAAAAGTTGAAGAATTAAACAGCATGCTGGGGAGATACTTTGTACTTCCTGTGACCTTTATGAAGTATATTGCTTTATACTTCCTCGTTTTCTTCACTTGACGATTAAGTACTTTGACATTCTTGTTCATTAGAAAAAGGTTTGTAAATAAGTGTTGAAACTAGTAAAAAAAAGACCATATCTTCCAATTTGAAATCCTTATATGAAACTAAAGGTTTGTCTTAAAACTCATTTGGAAACAAACCCAGACAGTGTGCAACCTGCAGTTGGAGAGGATACACAAAGCCAGGGGAAGGTGTGTCCTTTTCTCACAGGTAATTGTGGAACTGTGATGAAATGCAGGCCTCGGGTGGTGCAGTATTCTGAGGAATGTTTTGCGTCACACTTTTGCAAAGAGAATAACATAACCTTGAATGACTGACCTTTTGTATAGCAACCTGTAATCACTGTTTTTACTGACTGTTTCAATGATTAATGGCAGCTGTTTATCAGTATCTCAGAAGTGTATTTTAACGCAGTTAAAAAACATGATTACACTGAATAAAAAGATTCCTGGAAGTGTACATATATAGTTCACTGAATTGAGATTATAGTTCACTGAATTGAGATTAACCATAGTCTGTATATTTACATGTTGATATACTGCTACTGTAAATACTATTTTTGCATTTTTGCAAGGTGACATATGGTTTGGTACAATGCAGTTCTGGCTGAGGTATTTTAGACACCTGTTACCCAAGTTGTACCTGTTGAGCCTGTTTGACAGAAACTAGCATAGTTTTAATGCACCTGCTTTTGCTTGGAAAAGGGCAGGCCTATACTAGGAAGGTGTCATTGGAAAGGTATGTGGTTTATGTAAATAAACTCTGGAGTTTCAGGAAATGCAAACAAGTGTTTTATTGATGAGTCACTTGTGTTTTTCTTAAAGCGGTAGTGAAATATTTAGTGAAATAGAAGTCAGGAGTGCTAGAAACAAAAGAGGCTTTCATGTTGCCCAATGTAAAGCACATTCTGATGGCTTGATAAAACAATGTTGGCATTTTTTTTTTCCTTTTAAGTTATAACTGAGCGTGAATTTAAGCATTTGAACTTGATTAGCTGAGCAATATTGAGCCAACTGTAATGGGATGAACCAGCTTGTGAAGGCCTAGTCTAGTCCTCTTAGTTCTTTATGCTGTGTTACCACAGGAAAGGCAGTAAGAAGCTGTTTTCACATTCCAGAAAGTTATAAGTCGTAGAGTTGGTGCATTGCCAGGGCTGAACCTCTGAGGTTGATGTTGCAGGTGTTGTTCCGTGTCTTTACCAAAGGCTAAAAATATAACCTAACCTAAAATGACCTAACTCACTGGAAGACAGGGTTTTTTTTGTGGCATTCAAATAAGCATATATAATCGCTTACATAAATGTATGTACAGCCCGTATAAAGTTCAGTTCTCACGTTCTCATCTCCTCTGGCTGGCATATCCTGTTGTATTATACAGTAGAATGCTGGCATAAATGGGAGATTTCCTCACGGCTCTAATTGTTTGTTTTTCTAAAACAGGAACAGTGACTCACAGATTCCAGGTTATCAAAGTTATATAATTTAAGAGAAATCTCTGGATCCATGAGATAAGCCCCTTGTACTTATTTGTCTTTCCATTTTTTTTTTTTTTTTCAAATGATGTAGGCCTTCAGAAATCTATTGACAAGTAAAAAAAAAAGGAAAGAATTATGAATTGAGGAATTGGTACGTAACTTTGTTTTAGTTTGTGTCAAAAATTAGGTTTCCACTCTCCACCCTTTTCAGTTAGGGTTTAGTATCATCTACACCAGCGTGAAATTATTGCTGTAAACAAAGTGACCTCCCCATTTTGTGGCGTATTGATCTGTGGAAGTATCAATGATTCAGACAGTCCCTCTTGGTGTAACACCTGCTTTATCTGAGGTCAACAGCTTCAGAGAATTTGTATTGACTTAATGCGATCTGTCAAGGAATATTCTCCTCCATAATTTGTTTCCTTAGTTGATGTTCTTTGAGTGCAACTACTGAAATTAAATTAATCTGAAATGTAACATCTAGATATTTTATTGTTTGTACACTCTCCAACCTAATGTAATGAGCTTTCAAGACTAACATTTTATAGACTATGATTGTTCAGAAAGTGTGCCCAGCTCAAATTAGAGAGAATAAAAATAATGGTTCTATTTCCATTACTTGCAATTTATAAATTGGGGTCAGACTATGATTATGTGGATTCCATTTTATTTATTTTGTTGGTGTTTCATTAAATTGTTGCTTGTTTTCCTCTGTTTTGTTTGGAAGTTACAGAGACTCGCTTTACATGCACTTCCTGTTGGGAGTCGACAGCCATTTTGGTTTGTGAAAGCACGCAATATCTGGCACAGCTGGGTGTGATACCCTGAGAAAGAGCACTGTAATTGCAAACGGGAAGCTGTTTTTAAAATAATATAAATTAAACAAAAGAAATAACAGAATGCCATAAACATAGTTACATATCAGTTTATAGGGTGGGGTAGACTGACTATGCTTAAAATAGTTTGCAGTCATGGCATTTTCTGATACATAATACTATAGATCTTTTTAGTCATCCTAAATTGCAGTTCATTAAGAAGAAAGTTGTATATCTTTTTTGTTAACCATTGACTTTGGGCCAATTATAGGAAAGTCAATACTTGGTCTTTGCTACTACATAAAAAGGTTAGAAACTCACACTAATCTTTTATTTAAATGGTTTGGAGCAATCGGGCCCCTGCTAAATAAACTGTTACTCCCCTATACCGTACCTGCATGAAAAACTCACAGTAAACATACAGTAGACTCAGGTGAGACATATTCATACTGTGGTCAGTGCGATCAGTTCACATTTAGCAGGGCCTGATTTCTGAAATGTCTGGCACCACATTATTTCAATAGTATGCCTAAACAAAGGAAACCAGGACATTATCTACATTCTTGGACAGAGCGGAGGGTAAACAGAGCAGTGCAGTTGAGATCCTGAGGCTAAGGATGAAACCCAGAACAGCCGTCTTTCAATCGTCTATCCAAATGAAAGCTCAATTTTACAACAATGGCACTGTTAGGTTTCAAATACCGAGTGATTCTAAACCGTGAACCGAAAACTAGGGGCACGGATTTGAGCTGTGTTTGGTTGCATGTCCAAGTTGATTGCATACAAATATTAAAGCAACTGCAATTCTGATCAATATATTTCAGGAAGACTATTAGTAATTGGAGACTGGGTGACTGTAAATATTGAGTTTGTTCTAAGGGCTTCATGGTGTTCTGTAAGCATAGGTTGTACTTTTTTTTCCAGCTGCAATCCTATTCTCCATTAGATATTAACATTTTTGTTATGCCTCAGGGTCTGGAAGGAAATGAGAATGTGAGAAATTTTTTAAAAAGACAAGAAGCTACCGGTATAAACATAATTAAACATTTATGAACTATGAAGAGCAGTGAAATAAAATGTACACTTTAAAAACCAGATTTTGTCAGAGAGTCAAACTTATTTTGGTACATATAGCATCATAGAAATGATTAGAACCACTCGATCAAATGGAATATAGGAGTTGCATTGAGCTTTACTTAACAATCAGTCAATCTTTATTTTATATAGCGCCTTTCATAGTGGACCACCAACAGGTTTCTCTAGAATTGCTTTCTGTGTGTAAAACCACATCACAAAAAAGGCCCAGTATTGCCAGCAGAACCTGTGGTCATTGAATTGATATAAGGATGTTGTGGTTGTGTGATCCAGATGATTTTAGCACCTAGTTGAGCGATAGAATAATTGTGTACATTCTTATTGGGCACTACTGAATTCGCTACAGGATGTCCATTACGTGTGAGTAAAGATTTAATGGGGATTTTTTGGTTGGCAGCAACTACATTTATGTAAAAAGCATAACTCTTCTGAGTTGATTAAAAAATATACTGAATAATTTAAAGTCCTTTTTTTTTTCAATGAAGCCCTGAAGGTAATAGCTGCATTTCGTTTTTAAGCTTCAACAGCACATTAATATTTCCTTAATCTGGAGTTACTTATTCACATAAATATGAAGCCTAATGGCTGGGTGGTGGTGGATCCAAAAACAGTGCTTGTATTTAATACTCCATTCACTGAACTCCAGAAACAACGTGCATAAGTGTAGCTCTGTGCTGTGCTCTTCTGTTAGAACCTGGACCTCTGTTAGCACTCAGCAGGCATTGAGTTTAACAAGAGCTCCATTCCTTAATTATGACAGTGGTGTTGCAGTTTTCCGATATCAAAAGTTGAGGGAAGCTTGTCATGAAGCAAAGATTTTTTCTTTCTGTATTTTGAGAATACACAAGCAGCAATGCCTCCTTTGACAGCTATGTGAACCATGAAAAGACTGAATAATATCAGAGTTCAGAATCGGCAGAAACTGGAATTTATTTTGATAGCCTGATATGATTACTTCTGTCTCCCTTTGTGTAATTTTGATAGGCTTTGTGTTTTAAGATGAGCCTATTAGATGCTACTATTGGGGGAAGATTAGACACGATGTATCTGGAAATCCAAACTGTGTAGGCAGTCATTATCATATTTTTTTCAGAATAATGATCCAGTTGTTATCTGTTGCTTTAGTATGTTTTCAAGACAACTCACAAGGTCCAGTAAGGTCTGCATCCCTATTAAAGTCAATTTATGTGTCGGCGCTAAAATATCACTGGGAGTCAAACCTTGTTCAGAAGACCATGGATATTACCTCCATATTTGACATTTTATATTGACTGCTGACAGATCCTGGAGGCACTCATCTGTGTTCAATGAAGGATATATTTCAGATATTGGTAAACCAGTAAGAGACCAGACCAGACTGTTATGTTTCCAGCATTTGCAGTTTTAACTCCTCCAATACTTTCTTTTTTTCTCTAAGTGATTATTTGAGGTTTTTCTGCAGATGTAGAAATGTTTTTGTCTTCATTATTTCACTTTCACAACATTCCACATCTCAAAGTTTAGTGGTGGTTTCTAGCTGATCATTTTTAATTGGATTATTTAGGTTAATAGTAGTTGCTCAATTAAGACTTAAATAACTGATAAAACATTTTGCAGCTGTCAGCTAGAATTATTGTTCCTAAGGATTATCTCAACATCCATAAACATATTATCATTGTTAATATTGGATGTGAACATTAGGAAATGTTCTTTCTGAGCGACTAAACTTCACTGCTGTGTTTAACAAATAAAGGAATATAGTCGTTTAAAGAAATAACTCAGAGTGGAGCAGTTGTGATTCCAGTAGGTGCCATTATCCAACCTAGGTTATTGTTCTCAGGCTGATTTTATATCATTTTAAAAAATTAGCGATGTGACCTTTTACAATATTGACCATAAATATTTAGATCATGACCAAGTCGATGAGTCCCATGCAGCTTAAATGTAAATCCTGAAACCAAGTGTTTTTTTTAAATCTATACAGCCTCTGTACACTTATTGGCCACGTATTTTCAGATGAAACTCTTAAGAAAATCTGAAAACTTAACAAGAAATTGACAAATGCTGATTGTTTAACAAAAGGACCTCTGTAATGAAAGCTCTTTGGTCTTGATTGTGAGTGCTTCTATTAGGGGGGCAATTCATTTCCTTTGTAGTCTTTTTTTAGTACACGAAACACTGATCTTTATTTACAGACTTCAGAAACCTTACTTTGGGCATTCCAACAAAATGTAGGAGACAACTTTTTGTTCTTCTTTTAAAGTCTTGTAATATTGATGCTGCAATTAGTTTAGTTGATGAAGCAAGATAAACTCTCACAGGACCCTCGTTATTTTCGTACCTAAAAAAAAACAAAAAAACAGAAGTGTTATTTTTCCTAAACTTGTACACAATATATAGATTCCCTCCTAAACTGCCGTTCCTGTGTTCTAAGATGTCACCCTGACAGCTGCTTTACATGGTGCTGTGATTGATGTACTGCACTACATACTCGCAACACGTTTCATCTGCACTTTTCGGACCCCCACAGCTTTAGAGAAGGCAGACTGTATAATGTTTCTCCCATTGGTCTAGCCTCTTCTTTTGAAGTCCCTTTCAGGTCAATCTAGATTTTTTTTTAAAAGCTCTTTAAGGATTGGTATACACTTATCCTAGCTTTAGCTACTCCCGACCTATCTTTTCTTATTTATCTCTTTCAGATAATTTTGTATTACAGTACGGGGTGTCATTTTAACAGTGTATTGTATTTGCAGATTTAGTCTCTAACAAAACTGGTGTCTGCTGTGATTAACCCTGGCTCCATTATGCAACAGACTGTTTGAATAATGAGAAACCATGTAGTCTGAATTGAGATTTCTGTAGTTAGCTTGCCAAAGACTGGAGGAGGAGAGCTATTACTATGTAGCAGAATAAGCCAATTGGTCCCCTAGGTCCACTGCTAAAGGTGATATGGATGCTACCTGCATAGTTAGGCTATTGGAGTGTGGAACACAAATAACTTTATTGTACTGGGCTTCAGTATATAAGGTCTATGAGTTTGATCCCTCAATCAGGCTTGTGTTCATACAAGCTTGTCCGTTAATTGCAGACTAGTTTGGCGTGGCCAGTTTGTCTGCTGGCTGAAGCAAACGCACCTAATACTCGTCTGCCCTATTGAGCCTTGAGGGCTTGACAACAACTACAGTCCTCTCTCTATACATCAAATTTACACAACCATTCACACCTCTGCAAAGGGGGTTATAGTGGAGTGGCTTGTCGGTATGTACAGTACATTTCTCGCGCATTTGAGTTTCTACCTAGAGACCCACATATCCAATTGTGATTAAACTAGCAATAAGAGCATCACAATTTGGTCACACACAGAAAGAGGTGCCTTTCAGTCTGTCGTCTGTTCAATGACTCTCCTGGGAACTTTTAAAATGAACTCTGAACTCTGAACCCCACCCACAGACAGTGTTGCCTGGTCGATGTAAGCCAAAATCTGTAAGCTGTCATGGGCACGAATTGAAGTTTGACTTGAAAACAATCTATTTGTATAGTACTGCTGCTTTATAAACAAACACAAAAAAACTGTATTCATATGTCTGTCGATCTACCTGCGACAGCAAATGATGTTCTCCATGGTACATAATGAACACATGCTAAATCTCTCACTGGTAACCCACTTCTAGCTCTGAGTTTTTAGGTTTTGATATCTGTTTTTGTTACAGTGTTCCAGCAGTTTAACAGGATATTGTTACTCAAGGTCTCCATCTTAAAGTGCTTTTAAAAGCAGCTCACTGGTAATTGCTGCAAAACAAGATAACATTATTACAATTTTTAGATGACAACCATTTTTCAACCAGGCTGGTTCCTCCAGAGATACAGAAAATCAGCTGTTTTTTATGTTGGATGAATTAGGCATGTTATTTAAAGCCAAGAGTAGTCTGGTGGATTCAATAGAATATAGACAGATTTCATCTTATTTAGCACAGTCATATGTCATAATTTAAATTGTACAAATATTTAATATGAATTACAAAGCTGTGTATGTATTTTATTTTATTTTAATTGTATCCTTTTGTTTTCATACTTCATTAATTGAAGCAAACTTGTCTCTTGTTTCCAGGGTAATGGAGAAAATGACACTTAAAATGGGACAGTAGTGTGGAAGGTATTGTGCAGAAAATATAGACTTAAAATACTTCACCTTGTAGCTCAGTTAAAAAATAAAATTATAAGTGAAGGGAAATACATATCCATCACATACACAACTCCATGGCTGCATACATTGAAAATGAAGAGAGAATTCTAGTGGATCCAGGTCACACATCATTTATAGGTTTAATTAAAAGCTTCCTCTTGACAGCTAGAGAGGGTCTCTTTGTTAGATAGAAATCATTTGGCCTGTATCTGATGAGTATCCTTTCTGCTGTTTGAGTGGATTATTATTTCTGCATATGCGTTATTATTTTTAATCCAATAGATTTAAAATCAAGTGATGAGCAATTCTCACTGTTCAGGTGGCAAATAAGAAACTTGACTAGAATTCAGAATAATACACCTATTGAATTGGTAGACCAAGAATGCTATTCATTTCATCAGGATTGCTTTAGAAAACTGTTTTTAACTAAATAAAATATTGGCAACTTTATCAGGCAAATAAAATGTTTTGTGCTTATACTCTGAAATAACAGGGGTAAACACAGTATCAAAATTGAGGATACATGCAAAATAGGTATTTATTGATTCTAACAAGAGCTGCACCTTAAGCACCATCCGGTGGTTTAATATTGTAATTGAAGTGTTAAAATGTAACAGGATTTCTGTTTTAAAGAAACCTCTCACTTGTAAAAAATTGGTTACATTCTGTTTTGCTGTTAGAAAGATGATATGTTTTCAGATCCTGGAAACATATCAGCTGGTATGTCTCAGAAATGCAACGTTCGACTCTACTAGCATTATAGTAATAATTGAAGAGGTTTTGTCGTTTCTGCTGCCTCCTATATCATCTGCATGCCTTATGCACTTTTTAATGCACCCAGAGCAACAATTTTACAATATTTCAGCTTTCTGGTTTGTTTTGCAAGGACATTAGATTCCGTGGTGTTCCTTTTGGGCATCCGTGACCTTTTCTTGTGGATAGTTTTATTACTGTGATGACATCTGCATAGCTAGCAAAGGACATGGGTCTTTTAGCTTTGCCCTGCAACATGATACAAATGTGGAGGGGAAAGAAATGAACTGGGATGATGCATTGTTATTTTAAAGTCATTTTACAGTAATTGGACTGTAATTCCAACATTATAGTGTTGTGTGTGAAAATACATTGAGCAAAAGGGAATCAGCTGTATACTTTGCACACACCATAGTATTGTATTAGCTTTCACACACAAAATGGTGCGGCTCAGCTCTTTCTGCTTTAGGCATCTTGATTTTAACAACCATAGTCAGTCATCATTTCTGAGTTAGCTATTTTTGGTTAGAATGTCAGAGGATGAAAAAGAAATACTGTCATTTCCAAAAGAATTGTCTAACAGACTAACATAGCATTTATTCTATAGAGCATGAAATGTAGCCTTGATTTTTGTAAAGATTGTTTTTAAAAGACTTATTTGCTGATGTCTTCCTGCTTTATATCTTTTTCAAACAAAATATATTCTATATAAAATATATTAAAATAAGGGGTGATTCTCTGGAATGTACCAGTGTAGGTTTCTAGTGTCAGGTATGGGGGCTCCCGCATGGAGTGCAGGCTGCACCCTATAGCCTGGAGGCTGCAGGCTCGAGTCCAGGCTATTCCACTGCTGTCTGGGGACAGAAGTTCCCAGGGGGCGGCACACAATTAGCCAAGCGCCGCCCAGGTGGGGAGGGCTTAGGTCGGCCAGGGTGTCCTCGGCTCAGAGTGCACCAGCGACCCCTGTAGACTGCCTGTAAGCTCTGAGGTGGCTGCATGGCGGGCCTGCAGAGTGAAAAGAAGCAGGCGGCTGACGGCACACGTTTCGGAGGACGCGTGTGACCATCTTCGTCTCTCCCGAGTCAGCGCGGGGGTGGCAGCGGTGAGCCTGACTGAAATAAGAAAAAAAAATTGGGCTTTCCAAACTGGGGAGAAAATGAGAAAAAATAATTGGTGGTTCTAAATAATAATAATAAAAAAAAGATTAGAAAGGTATATGTTTCCCATGCAACTTGATTCCATTCTTCATACAGGAGCCTTGTGTGTGGTTTCAGGACAGGGTCAAGTTTAAGATCATTTATTTTACTTTGTTTGTTTTTAGTTTTATCAAGTGAAAAAGTGAAAGTGAAGGTTGTATTCTGATGCTGATGGTCTGCACAGTGTGGTCGTTCTTCTAATGAGATGTTGGCCTTGGTGTTCAGTTTTGTTAATCAATTGTTAACCTGCTTTGACTTACTGCTTTCACTCAACAGGTAATTGGCACATTTGTGACTTTAATGATTGAAGTTTCTGCACACATTTTGAATTTTGGTCAAATCATATTAATTACTTACGTTAAATACTCTTATTACTACTCTGAAATTATGGTACATAAAAAAATTCTGCACAGCATTCAAAACAAATCCCCCTAAACTTCAAAGAAAAGAAGAAAAAAAATCAATTCAAGTTTTTCTTAATAAAAAATGACGTACATCCTGCATAGCTGCTCAAACTGATGGTCTGCAGGGATCATCTTTGCATAAGAAGTAAATGAAGTCTTTTGTAATTAGCAGTCTGAGGAGAGTCTGTGAAATCACATGCATCTGGGATCGCTGTCCTGAACTCTTTATATAAAACAGACGAAAAGAAAATCTTTGTTTTTAGATCAGATAAATTCCTAGAAAATTGGGTCCAAGGTTAAGGCTCAGAGCAGGGCTTGAAATACCTATTATATGGCTTGAAATGCCTATTACAAAATGTTCCCTGACCTAGCAAGCATGCAGGGGTGCAAGCATTTTGATTGCACTCCAGCAGACCCAAGCACACGAGAATGTTCAAAGAAACTAGAAGCTCTATAGGAATATTGGGGTGCTATGTGATAAAATAATTTTAAAAAAATTAAATTAAAACCGGCTTTGTTCTGGTCCTTGTATTCAGTAGCATCAATCAAGCTTGACTCCTGCGTTTTTATATTTGTTGAAATGGTGGGTAATTGGATGCAATAATAACCATATGGGGGTATTTGAAAATACTACAAGGGGCTCCACACATAAGAGCAATCAGAATGAAACCGCTTTCACAATGGCAGGATTGACAACAGCCTTTGGCACCTGGTTTTGAAACGCACGCGTTTCAGTGTTATTTAGATTTCCTGACCAATCGCCCTTTTTATACTGTTTCAAGAGCAGTTAGAAACAGTCAAATGGATGTAATAGCAGAGTATTTTAATCTTGACGATATGTTTAAAATGATCAGTTACGTGTGTTGATTTTGAGTTTGACTTCAGTAATTGACCATGCCTACCATTCTGTTAAGTCCTGGTGCATCCTGATACCATTAAAACCAGTATTTGCTTCACAGTGTAGAAAATGTGATCTTAGGTTTCTGAGCCAGCTCTTTTGGATTGTTTGATACAATTATTTCTTCATATTGCCCACAGTTGAGTGATACAGTTATTAAAACCCCCTTCAGCGGTCAATAGGAGAAAGTCTTTTTTGGAGCTTGCTCAACAAGTAAAGAGACAGCTGTGACAGATTTGGTAGGGGTTTGGAAAGTTCACTCTCTCTGTGGTTGTTTTTTAAATCTTTTTTTTTTTTTGCTGTTGCAGTGTACTGTTAACTCATACAGTGTGTGCAGCGTGAGCATTGATTGTAGTGACCCTTAAGTCAACAAGACTGGCAGTTCCTCTAATGTTCTTCAGAGTGGACACAAGAAATGGGTTATAAGGAAACCTCATCTTGGATTACCTCAGCAATATTTCCTGCAATATGTATCTGAATCACTTCTAATTACGATGTCAAGAAACTAATTTAAGTCATTCTGGAAAGCACTGCCACAGCCATGCTCTAATGAGCCATTTGACTCATTGTTGCCACTGAGATAAACATAACATTCCCCACTGCGACTTTGCATTTGTACATGCGTCTTCATCAGTTCCTGTCAGTGTACTGGTCTAATGACAAATGACTAACCTAGAACTAACCTGTATTGAAATTTGAAAGAGAGCGTTGAAGTTAACACAGTCTAGTCTACAATTTGTGTGAACTAGCAAGTGAATCTTAGACCAACGGGAAGCTTGTGCTGTGGAAGAGAAATGCGCTTTTGTTACAAAATCATTCAACTTGTCAGTCATCGTAGCTATATACTGTAGGAGCTTTTTAAATAATTGTGCTGTGACTCTTAAATTAAAAAAGAAACCCCATATTTGCAGAACCAATAGAACGTGTTCTCCAGTAATATGTGTTTTTTTTGTTTTTTGTTGTAAATTGAGGAATATATTGCCCAGTTGATTTATGATCCATGACGTGTGATTAAAAATGTAAAAAGAGTCAGCAATATGCTGAAAAATATAACACTGAGATATGGACAACACAGGGAACAGCAAAGGTAACAGAATGTGTTTCTTGTAAACTTTGCAGGGTGTTCTGTAACACTTTAAGGACTAACAATTTTATGATTGTATGTTTGGTTCCAATAATATACAAAAATACAGTTTATTGATGATGGTATGTTTATTAAAAATCAGCGCAAATTCCAATCCAATTATAGTGCATTATACTGAACCATTTTAAGAGATAAGTTTAGAACATACTCTCGAACAAAATATCCCACAGCCCCTTATGAGATAGTCATGCACACATAGCCTGTTCATCTGAAAGTCATATTCCACCCCCTGTAAGGTACTGTGATCTTTCTGGAGTATATCTGTCAGTTTGAGATTTTAACACACAAAATAATGGCAATGCAAAGGTAAAAAATCCCAGTGTGTTTCAGTTCCTTGAAGTGCTATCTGTAAACACATTCTGGTTGTCTTGTGTTCCCTCCTTGTTCACCACCCCCTCTTGTTTGAAACTATCCTTCATGGTGCTTTTGAATCAAAGTATTGTCTGATCAAGCCCCTGCTAATCCCCTACTCGGCTCAGTAATTTAAAGCAGATGGTTCATTGGCTTTCATTCATCATTTCCTTCATGGTTAAGCCATACTTTTAACTTTTGAACTAACTTTTGAATTTATCATTGTCTCAATGCATCTCTCTCTCTCTCTCTCTCTCTCTTTCTCTCTCGACTTACAATAATCAAGTGTACAATGGTTTTAATTCAAGTGCTGACATATTAACATTGCACATTTACAGTACAATACTAAATACATTTAACATCATGTCTATCGCAAAATACTGGGATTATACCAACAATGAGAAGTCTCAATAGGGGGTGCAGACAGTATGGGCTCCCAAGGCAGCACTTATTCAACTTGACTAGTCTGCAAGGTGCTATATTGTGCTGGAGGTATATGCGACCGTCTTGGTTGGGGGCTGCATCTCCTGAATGACATTCATCACTTTTGAGAGCGTTCTACATGAAACATCAATAGATTTGCCGTGTTTCCCATTGTGACTGCGAGATGCCTCTTTTACATACAGCTGCCACTTGATCAGCCAATACCCAATAATCTGAAACTCTGGGAGTTAATTTCTCCTATAAAGTAATGTTAGTTTGGATAATTTCTACTGTAATTGTAGAATAGCTATCTCCTGTGTATTGCTGTAATGCTGTCAAATCTGTGTAATTATTGCAGATTGTTGGGCTCATACCAATTCAGCATGTGACAGGCTAGAGAGCTCTTCTACTTTTCCTTAATATCCGTAATTCTATGTTAATGGACAGGCATCGTGTTCAGCATGATCAAGCAGTTGATATTTAACACACTTTAATTCTGGCAAAAATGGATTGCTATTTGGAATTCCTTTTCTTTCTAATGAAAGGATTGTGTGACATTTATCAAGTACTAGGATATTGAGACCATATTATGCTCTTTATGGACGCTTGACAAATTTGTGCCTGCCAGTCAGTGATTGGGGAGCAATTTGCATTATTCATGATGGTTATGGAAATATTATTAAACAATACAAGTTTAAAGTAGCCAATCTGTTCCATATACAATGCAGGATAAGTTCCCAATTGAAGTACGGGGGGGGCTAAGCCATGCTCTGGCTGATGGAAGAAAGTGTCTGTACCAACTGCTTCAAGTAAACAGCTAGGGACCACAACATGTATACGTAAAAACGTCAAGATAAAACCACAAATGAAAGGTATTTATGCATATACTGTATCTATTCCCACACCCACCATATTCTATATTTAAGAGTGAGTGGAGCGATTCAGGCATCATTTTAGACATTCTGTAAAAGGTTGTTAGTTCCGTTTACCAGGTCTACCTGGTGTTACAATGACTCTTTAGTGCTTTATGGGGCAAGAGGATCATAATGGTACAATGTACTGGAACCCTAATAGTTTAACCTTCCTCAAAAGCTTGAAGAAAAAGTATACAGTCTGCACAGCAGTAGCCTAACGTAATCAGTATTGCCTGTCAGACTGGGCATTGTGTAATACAATCTCTGCCCCACCTATCGTTACATCAGCAGCCAAGCCTAAATCCCAGGGCTGCTCCCACAGGTATAGGGTGTGAGTGGAATGGATCAGGAAGAAAGGAAGAACAGCACAGTTATAGGAGGTCTATCTTGAAGCCCCTAGGAGCACTATACTGTGCTAACAAAGGCTGGAAAGGTTAGTACTAGAAAACAGCTTGCATGGGGTTATTTGGTATAGCTTGAACAATCCTACAGCACAATAACAACTGAGCTTTTTCTGTTTCAGAAATCTGTAGCGTTTACACTTGTGTTGGCTTAAAATGGTGAAAAAGTTTGTAGGAAACTGGAAGTAAACTTTCGTTATTGAAGTAAAATTAAAATAAATCTAAAGGTAGGCTAGTTATCTTGCGGTAAAGGAGGGTTATGATTATGCAAATAAAAATAATAAGTCATACAGTATTGGGGCCTGTAGCATACTGTAACTTTCTTTATTGTTTTTTTTTTATAAGAGTCATGTGTGTTTTATATGATAAAATAACTTGAAGAAAACATGTATTTGTTTCTAGATGTTGTCCTCTGGCACCATAAACCACTCTGTTTTTTCTCCCATACGGTATTTTGATTATCGGGACAGGTCACAGCATGTTTAAGCCCGACTATTTTGGTGGATTACATTTATATTGAGTAATGGAGCATGGAAGAGAGATTCTTGTTTTGAGATGAATGAGATCTGCCTGGAATACATGTAAAATTGTAATTTTTGTCATGACTGATGTGCTCATAATAATTTCTTGACAGATGTCATAGGCATGTGACCCATAATAGCACATTTTATATTAAGTTATCTGATGTATAGAATACTCCACAGTAGTAGTTTAGGCTCAGATGCAAGCAATTCTGAGCAGTGGTGTGTTGTGTTGTGGGCCTGGCTGTTTGTGTGTGGTCGCTGTTTTGTGCCCAGCCTCTGCTCTGTAACGTGTTAGCTGGTTTTTCTACAAGTAGATCAGAGTGAAGACACAAAAAGAATTTCCCACATTCATAACTAGATATACAAGTAGCTTGTTAAACATAACCAGTTAATTCTAATTTAGTAACACAGGAGAAGCTTGACTCTTAAAAATGAGTCTCTCTTGCTTTACTGTTGAATGTTTGAAATGGACGTGCTCTGATCTCAGGCTTACTGCCCTGCAAGTTAAGTTTAACAGCCTATAGTAGAGACCAACAGAAACATTTCACCGCTACATTTGTGGGACTCAGCAGTGGAGGAACATAATGTTGCTCTGAGGCTACGTTTACTCTTTTGAATAAGTTGTGTATAGGCCTAAGAGAGAACTGTAAATGGGCAGTTGCAAAGAAACATGCTGGTATTATGTGTGTGCCATGTCTACACTACCAGAACCCTGGGGCATTCTGTGTGAAATGGAGCAAATCCGTAAGCTGATTTAAAAAAAAGAATTTTTAGATCTCGTGCTGTAGGTCCAATCTGTCTACACCTAGGTAATGATAGGCTGTCTTTCTCTGTGCCATATGTTCTTCTTTGGAGCCTTGTGGGTGTAGGTCTCTTGTGGTATTGCATCTGTCAAATACACATTTGCTTATGTGAGAAAAGAAATGAAAAAAACAAGATGCATGTGGAATATTCATTTACATGTATAATATTTACTTGTGAGAAAAATATGTCTGAATGACTTAAACTACAGAGAGGAAAGGGGGTTTTGGGATGTTCAATTATGACCCTTTACAGACCATATTATATGGATCATAAGCACCCTACAATTACATTCTTGTTCTACACATTGCTATTTAAAGCCTTCTAAATCCCGGTACTAAAATGGGCACCAGTTAAGAAACCAGCAAAAAAAAAAAGAAAATCTTTAACAATCATTTAAAAATTGAAACTGCCGTGTGTGTGTGTGTGTAGTAAAATCAAAATTACAGAGGTGTCTGTCGGAAACATCAGTTTTACTCAAAAACAAAACAATTTACAGTATAATGAATTTTGTAACTTGTGAAGTAATCTGTCAAAGTGTTCAAGCCGGACTATCACCAGTAGAGTATCACAGTACGTATCATCTCATGAAATGAAGCCCTTGCAGCCCTTCTTCAATGAGCTCTGTTGCTATGGTACACGTTACATCCAGCACTGAGTTCACAGACGTGTCATTATTTTTCATTTATCACTGACACAAGTGCTTTACAATCAACAGTGCAGTAGTTATGAGAAAACACAAATTCCTCTAAAAGAAAGATGCGTTCAGCTTGACTCAAGAAACAGGGTACCCCACCTTTTGTTCTGTAATTCTATCATTCAAAGCCCTGTGTGTATATGTTGAATGAAAAAATAAAAGAAACTGATTGAAAAATGTAAACATATACTGAAGTTTGCTTTAGTGCTGGAATACATTTTTAGACATACTGTGGGTTATTTTAGGTCAATTATTGTGAGTTGGCACAAAATAATCACAAGGGGCAATCTGGTTAAAACATCTGAGGCTTTTTTGTTTGTATATTTTTGTAACATTGCTTATTCTGTGTTAAAAAAAGGCTTTCAAAGTCACAATGTTGAGCACAATGTTTTTAAAAATTCCTAAGTGGATAAAGATGACATTCCCTACCTTCTAAGTTGCCATTTGGATAGTTGACGTAATTTGGCTCTAAAATATTGTTATTGAACAGCCAGCCAATCAATTCCCTTATTTAACCAGCTGGAGAGCATAGAGAATAACTTCTAATTGTCACCAAGAAGATGCAGCAAGGCTTTACCAAATAGGTAATTATTTTTTGCTGTTTCATTTATGTTCATGTGCTGGTGCAACATGATTCAAATCTGCTTCCGAACGGCGCTATGAAATGATATTTAGAATGATGCATGGCTGTGAATGTTGACCTCTCCATATAGTGATGCACATTTTATAATTGTGTGTCTTTAAAAAAAAAAAAGATTCTGTAATGGAATTTTAAGGCTCAATTAAAGTTTTAAAATTCAGTTTTGTACAATGCATTTGATCTGGTGAATGCTGCTCTGATATTGTTATGAAATGACAGTGTAGTTAAAAAAAATCTTTCTTTGCTCTGTCCCCATGTCATCTCACTGAAACAATAGTATGTGACACATAGGAGAATTGTTTTTTTCAAACACATTGCTGGAAGTTGATGTGTCTGAAAGAGATGTGCCGCTTCCTCTTAAACATGTAAAGTGTTTGGTTTTCAGAAATGCATTCTCCAACATTTTGTAATGTTTTAAATTTAAATAATCTTCTATGACTGAATGTGATTTTAAGCAAATACACCTTACTTGTGAAGACCTTTTCCAGTAGTTGGTAATAATAGTTATGGGTTTATTAAAGGAAAAACCTTGTTATTCTTTTTCCACTTCAAGCTTTGTAGAAAATGAATGATTGTGTGCAATAGTTAATGTGGTTTAAAGGGAACAGTAAAGTGCAGATGGAAACGAGTACACAGGCAGAGAAAGGGGTTCACAAGCAGGGCATTTTCTATGAAGTCATTCCACTTAAAATATATATATATATTTGGTACAGCCCTCTCCTGGGAATAAGTGACGTCAGGTTGTCCCCAACTGTCACAGCTGCTTTCAGCTAGGATAATCTCTGTGTGTGTTTTTTTATTTTTTTTTATTTTTAGTTATTTTCTTCGAGCAGAGTATGGAGTGACCTGGAAAGCACTTTACAAGCTGTGGTACTTGACGAGTCCCAGTTGGGCTTTTTATCTCTCCTCTGTTCTGTCAATGCCACTTTAAAAAAAGTAACAAATAATAAGATAAACCACAACTGCAGTAAAGGTTACTGATATTTTTGGACATGTTCTACATGAAATAATTGAACATTTTTGTTATTAGGAACTGGCATACTAGGTGTGTGGAGTTCTACTGGCTACAGTCTCAAACTTAGGTGGCCTCATCTAAATATGCAGTGTAACTTTTCACAATCAAATATTCAAGTGGTATTAATCGGTGTGTTTCAAGTTGTGGCGAATGTAAATGCGCTTTAGTTTTGAACGGCGCAGTTTTGATGATTTGAAATGGTTAACAGCCATATATGAAATGATGCATTTGGTTCATTTCACTGCCGCGTAGAGATCAGGATCTGAATCCCTTTTTAGTTTCTCCACAGTGCTGTGTGTTCAGTCCCCTGGGCAGTCAGTTCCATACTGTAGTGCCCAATCCGGGTTTATATTTCATTGTCAACGTGTCCCCTGGGTGGTGGAGTGTTGTCAGACTCTCATGAACTCAGCTGGCATACTAGAGTCTTCCAGCCACGCACAGCTGATTCATACGTCAGATTAGATGCTTCAGCTCTTGAAGTCTTCAGTGCGCAGAGTTTCACGGAATACCAATTGAGCTGTGTTTTATACAAACAGAATGGGCAGATTAATTTTTTTAAACATTTGATTAATGAGGAATCCCCTTATTACTAATAAACCTTGAATGATAAGCTTTTCATTCCTGTTGAAATTGTTTCTAAGCATGTGGTGGACCCCTCTTGTTTAGCCTGTTAGTATTTTAATGCCCACAGAAGGTGTCTGGAGGTGGAAGAAATGGCAAGTTTGACCTAAGACCTAAGTAACATTAACATTTAAAAGCAATTCAGGGATTTAATCAATTGACGAAAGAGGTTGAATAACCCTAGTTTGACCCACTTAAGTTTGAATGACCTTATACTGATAATAAAGCATATTTGGGGGATCTTTTTTAAGAAAAAAAAAAAAAAGTTGTCATCCACACTTAAATTGTATTCTGGTAATCAATATTCAGGGCAGAATACCATTGCTGGTAGTCTGTCTGCCTTCAAAAGGTTTTCTTCAGGTTGTCATGATAGAGTAGAAAGATACAGCACTCTTAAAGTTGCTGATGTGAAATAAGAATCCCCACAACTCAAGTTTGACTTTAAAGTCACTCTTCAAGTGAAGCGTTAATATGTATCATAACAAATTGGTAACTGTAACGAACTGAATTCCGTTCCCAACTCAAAGACATTATAAACATTGTATATAGTGAACGCACCGCAATACGGACTTCTTATATGTATACAGTTTTAAAAGATGAGAAAAAAAAAAACATCTGCCGGTTTGAAATTCTGAAATATAATAAAATGTGCTCTAAAAGATAAGCATACTTACCAGGGAGGGACGTGGTGGTCCTGGGTCCGGGAGGAGGTGGAGTTGATCGGATTCCTGGAAAAAAGAACTACATAAATAAATAGAAAATCAAAGTGAAGTACAGGTGGTAGTTGAACGGCTAGTCGTACAGGGACGGCGATCTCAATGAATGGAGGCCTACATGCATTGATCTCGCAGCATCTCTGTTAGTAAATAAACAGTTTACTTTTAACTTTAATTTGGAGAATAAGGGTTAGGTTTGTTTTTAGTGCAGTAAATGTGGTAATGCGGTGATCTAATGTTATTAATAGGGCAGCAGTGTGGAGTAGTGGTTAGGACTCTGGACTCTTGACCGGAGGGTTGTGGGTTCAATCCCCAGTGGGGACACTGCTGCTGTACCCTTGAGCAAGGTACTTTACCTAGATTGCTCCAGTAAAAACCCAACTGTAAAATGGGTAATTGTATGTAAAAATAATGTGATATCATGTAACAATTGAAAGGTATAAATAGCTTGGGTCAGCCTTGCCAGTTTTTTGTATGTGAGACTGTTGTGACCATATACAGAGCTTAGTGGGATCTGTTTACCAGCTTATAGCCGCTTTTGAATAGCCAGTACATTATTGTTTTGTTTGGTTTGTTTTTTATTTTATCACAGTTAACCACTTGTTCTGAGGTTTTTGCACTGCACTGCTTGTGAATAATAAAATATAGCCAGCTTGGCGCACAGAAAGGAATATTTTTTTGTCTTCACTTGAAGTTTTTATCTTCACCCGCACACCGGTCCCTAACAGTAACATAATGAAAATGTAATATTGTAAATCAGAGTTGTGAATTCTAAACACGTGCGTTGCCTGCGAGTCTGTGTCTCTAATTCAAAGATGCAGGTGTCGAGAGAATGCGCGAGGAGAAATGCTGGATAACTGCACCTTTTTCAGGAAGTGTTAAAGTAATTTGGCAGGCGTTTTGAAGAGCTTATTCTTTGCCATCTAAACAACTTACTATAATTTAGGTTTTTAGCTATTAACTGCACACTTGGCAGTTGGAGCAGTAATGAATTTAGATTAAGGCATCTCTTTGATAGTGATGTGAAGGGCTGAGCAAGTGTTTTTCATTACATTTCTGAGCTGGGATTAATGTACTTTGCTTTGTTTAAGGTGAGAAGTGTTTCATTTCAATTTGCTGTGAAGCTGAATCTTGGTTCTGCCATGTTTTTTTTTTCATTTGCTTTACTTCAGTAAAGGACAGACAGACAGACATATTTTTATATGAACTTGTACAGCAGTCTTTACACAAGTGTTTGTATGTATTTTTGTCTCCACTCACCCAGGAATTACCAGCCATGCAAGCTTAGGGCATAGTCTTCCAAACTGGCCCCATAATCAGTTGTAATTCTGATGTGGATGATCTCATTAGTTAATTAAATCCGTGGGTATTAGTTGTCATTTCTGAACATGTCATTTCTTAATTATAGACAGTAATTGCTCACGAGATGTGACTTTGTGTTGCAAAAGAACACATCCCGTCGCCTAGCAACTTGATGCCTCACAAAAATAAATGACCTTTTAGAATTGAATTCATAATTAGGAATAATAAATACATTGAAATTCCTGTGCTGTTCAGATCTAGATCTGCATCAAGACAACCACATTATTTAGGTGTAAATAGGGCACAGCACTAAAGTACATGTGTTCTAGGTGAAATTATTGTTGGGACATATATCTGAATATTCGTACAACTTTGTTTCACATGTATTCAAAGGATATCCGAACATAAAAATACCGTTTGTGAAAATTGCACAGGTGCTGACAGCACTGTAATTCCAGTCCAAGTTTCTGGTTTAATTACAGCATTTATTATTGTGTTTTTTCCCCCTATTTTGCTGTTATGTGAGGATGGTTTATTCTGATTTGATGTTTTTGATTTGTTAAAACCGGACTATATGTATTTTTTTCATATGCTTTAATAACACATCCTTAACCTACCCAATAATTTCAAGTAGCTACCACAGTGCAACTGTTATAGAGGCAAAATCATTATTATATATTGTCTACCGATTTAGTATACTAGTGTAACTGTGGAGGTTTCAATATATCACTAGACTCATTTGTGGATAGCATTTTGCCTCATTAAGGCCCCAGGCTATTTCATCTGTAGTAAGTACCCTGGAACTGTAGAAAGATATTTGCTGTCTAATAAACCGATATTAAGTCACAAAGATCTCCTTTCAGTAACAATTCAATCTTTACCACCAGACTTGTTAATCCTTCAGGGAGAGGGGATCTGCAGTGGCCACAGTGTCCTGTCAGTTACTTGCTGTTAATATCACGTGATTTCAGCAACGAAAGACACATGGCAACACAGACCTGGTAGCCGTGGCAGTCCGGTGATTAATAAAATCTCATAATTCGAGACACAGAACTTGGAACCATTCACATGGGAAAGATTTATATTGTAGTTGTTGACAACAATTTATGTTTAGCAATTAGAAGGAGCAGTGATCCAAAAGATAGATAGTGTACATTAATTTGAATCTGACAGAAAACTTTTGGATTAAGCGCTTACTTACTCCAAGATGCATAAGCACACAGATTTGTGTTGTCTGACAACATATCACAATACTTCCTTTGTAGTCATATGATCAGCAGTTGGAATGTCTGGTTAAAGTGTGCAGTGTGCAGTGTGACTGTACATCTTATATCTGCTCCGCACTGGTCATGAGGTGGAAGGCTTTTAAATGTGCCCAACTGCTTTCATCTGTTCCACTGCCTTCAGCCAGATCGAAAATGGTTTTGACCAAAATCGAACAGTCTGACATATCTAAGCCACACCTGAAATGATTCTGAGTGAAAATTGGGAAGAGGGCTTTGATGGGAACAGGTTGCCAGAGTTTTTAAGAATTGTGTCTTTGTGTTAGTGGTGCAATTCTTAGAGTGGTCTAACTCTTCTTAGCTCAGCATTTCTCTTCAGTGTTGAACCGTTACTGCTTTACAAGAAATCTCACAGACATTAAAGAAACATTTTTTTTTTTAATTTCTAAATCTCAAAAGAGTGCACCTTTAACTCCAGCACATTTTATACATAATCCATATTCCTAGTTAGTCATTTGTGAAGTCTGTTGCCTACCAGCACCATTTGTCTTGCTGTTAATGGGCTTTCCTGCGTGTGATGGTGCAGACTGCCTCAGTGGATTTCTGAAGGGCTTTGGTTCCTTACCTCCACACCGACTGCAGGATGATTTATTTCTTGTATCTGTCTCTGTAATCCTCCATATCACAGCAATTTTGAATTCCACCTCAGAGCCTCTCCGGGGAGCAATGTTCCACTGGAGGTGAACACTCACTCATTTGTCAAAATGAAAGTGTGACCGTTAACTGATTTTTCTGATTTAGAACTTAGTGGTTGTAAAAGCTTATCAACCTGTTTATAGAGGCAATGTTGTCTTCTGGCTACTTCATTAACTTGGAATCAAAAGTGGATTTCTGTTTTTCAAACTGAAAAGCCTAATGGAGGTTAGAAAATATACCTGGGTGTCATTCTGCTGTCTCGGAACGTTGTGACTAGCACATATTCCAAATTCAAAACTATAAAATAGAATCGGAACAAACTATACAGCAGTCCTCAACGTTCCTTGGCCACACAAGGTCTAGGCTATGATATATTTTTTTCTCGTGACAGTTAACTAACTAATCCAAAATGTAAAATGAAATGACAGAATAATGTAGGTTTATCGAACCGCACAATAGCAGAGATTGAGTGAACAGAGTAAGAGATTGTAATAGATCCTCTTGTGCTACACCAGTTCTGCACAAATTCATCCTGCTGTGATGTTAAATTCCAGTCCAGATGAATTCATCAGGTTTCAGTGCGGTGCCACTTGCATTTATACAGAAGAGTAGTTGTGCCACAGATAATTGCACTGCCATTCTGCTCTGTCAGCATGTTGCAAATTCAGCTGAAGAATCATCGGTCCAATAAAACCGTGCTGAATTTGCCAAGCTTATGGGTTTGTGGCCTTAACTGTAATAAAAATGAATAGCTGTGCTTTAGACTTGCTTGCTAATGTGATTGTTATAGTATTTGTATTTCTGTAAATACAACTAGCATAGCAGAGTAACATCTATCTACATTTAAATATAACATGGCAATGCATTATGCATTTTTCTTTCTCTGTAATCAAGTTGATGCTTTAAAAGATAATGAAAAATGTCTTGTTTTCAGCTGCCACCAAGAAAGCGGGCTGGAAGATATTTTGGGATGTTGTGTTACACTATTAGACCCTTTTATGAAGTTGCTACTGCCACATAAAAACATGGCCTTTGTTTTCGAAACAGAAAGGAACAGGGTTTGTCCAGCTCTTTGGGCACAGAGAAGTTTTTTATACAGTTAAACTCCTTTTACCAGATGATGTTTAGAGAACTCTTTCCAGATCAATGGCTGTGCCAACAAAATTAGCCAGAGGGCAAAATAGCTGATGTAATTTGTTAATTATTGTAATGGAAGCAGCAGAAGCTTACAATCATCTGTTTATCCTGTAAATCTCTATTTACTCTCGAACGACTATCCCCACCCCCCACCCACCAACCATGTGGCTGAATACCTGCCTTTTCTAAAAGCTTCAAATGAACAAAGGCCTGTTTGTTGTGATAACACGTGTGCAGCATTATCATTTGGCAGCAAGGCAGACTAAAGTTAATATTAACTTCATTTTATCAAATCAGACTTAAAAAGAGTAACATTTTAAGGTTTCAGGAAAAAATGGAAATTGTGGTAAACAGTAGGGTTGTTTTGGTTGACTGTGCTAAAATTACCACTTCTGTCAAATGTAAAATCTGACTAGATACAGTTCATGTGTTTTGGCTTCTTGTGTGGTGTTTTGCAGTTGTTTATTTGGGAGGCTTTCCCTGCAAAGCCTCTTGCAAAGCTGCATCTATCTTCCACCCCAATTGTGCAAAGATTGATGGTTTGCATTTGTGACACATATCTTTTGGAGCTAGCATGCATTTCAGATTTACTTGTGTGTGTTACTGTATGAATGTTGGTGGGTGTAAAAGATTTACCTCAATCTTCTCTGGGCATTCCAAGGAAACACACACCATTAGCTTGTCTTGAAACAAAAACATACAATAACAAAACCAAACTGAAAAAAAGTTTTGGCATTTTGACTGCATAGGACACATTGTGTCAAATGTCCATCTCTTTCACACCTGCTATGTAAATCTATGACGTGGCTGGATTTGAGCATTAAACTAGGTGTTTGAAAGGGTACTGAGAGCAGAAGCACATTTGGCTGATAGTGATACTGTACATTACACCCAGGAACTGGATAGAAAGCTGCCACATAGTCAGCACAAACAGCTGGCTAAATTTACCATTATCCATTAAAGAGGCAATGCAATTTATTTATTGGCTAGATTACGAAGGATCCCAAGTTGGTCCAAAACAAAAAAAAATGTGAATGTGAAAACGCACCATATCACTGATGTGGTAAACTTACTTTCCAATCACCCTGTATATATAAAACCAGTACTGTAATCTCTAGCAATACTGTGGTGTGGATTTATAATATTTTGTGGACTAATAGTATTGTGATATTATTACTATTTATTTATTTTTGTGTCAGGGTGCTGTGTAATTTCCATTGCTATATTATAGTGCACTCTGACCCCAGTGTGTGCCAACCCAATCCCTTTCTTTTATATACCATTTTTATTTTTTATTTGATATGACCTTTTGGCTCCATTCCTCACACTTTATAACAACCCATCTGGTCACATGAGAAATAAGAGCTCAGCTTAATTAGCATTCAATTGAATTACATGGTATGTGGGTAATTTGAAATTCCTGAGATTCTGAGCTATTGAAAATAATCTAGTATGTCTGTGGGCTTTACTTGAGTCACATGTCTGATTTAAAACTTGGCATAGTCCTACTGCTTAATGTTTCCACATTTTTTCACTTCAACTTATTACAAAGGACGGCCTAATATTGCCATGCTTCCATCAAGGGAGTGTACACAGGTATATTAAAATGTTGAATGTTACAATAAGGACAGCTAAATCTAGTCTAGCTTATATACTGTAACTCACCCAGCCTTACCTTTTTAACACAAAATGTTCAAAGTGTTGGTTATTCAGACAATATTAATAACCAAATAAAAACACACACACAGCTGTCTGAGAAGCCTGGTTGAGCTAAGCCTTTTGTTTCAGTAATACACTGTACAGGACCTCTTGGATCTCCTCACTAATGCGACACTCTTTATAATTAATGAATATGAATTTGATTAAGCTTAAAAGAGATAAATGTAAGTTGTCTGATCTCTAGTCTCGTGAGGATAACCGTGTACACATTCACTTTGGAAGAAGATTTTGCCAGCAGTGCTTCAATGTGCAGTTCCACAGAGCATCCTGCCATGTGGAGAGTTACATGTTTTTATTCATTTTACTTTTAGAAATGGTCTATTGCAGGCAGTATCATTTTGATTTTCCATATACCACGCCTCCTTATGTCTCTTTCCATCTTGCACATCAGAAAAACTGTGTTGTTTTTCCGGCTTAAAACAAATAAAATAAACACAATGCGGTATTCTTGCAGGGTCAATAAGGGACTAAGTGCTACTGCATAGCTCCCTATAAAAGTGAGGTTATATGAGGTATCCATCCATCTTGATTGGAGCTGACCAATTTCATGTTCAGTAGATCAAAACTAGTTCTTGGCTAAATTGCATTTTTTTTAACCAGCCTTTTAAGCAGGAGCAGTGATTGAAATGGAACAGGATGAATTCGATGTAGGCACTTTGTCTCTGAATGAATAGTGGTGTGGGTGAGGGCATAGGAAATGGGACAAGACAGCCAGACTGAGGAGATCTTGGGCTTGATAGCTGTTAATAATTGCATGTGTGTCTGCATGGGTGTCTCCTGACCACTTCCTTGTCACTATTCAGAGGCTGGTGTAAACAAAATCTCCACAACGAATTCCGCTGTCACTGCACACACTAACACAATGCAAGATCAAGTGTAACAAATCTGAAATTGGTCAGGTTTCTTCAAGGCAAAAGGAGATTGTTTGTTTGAAATTCACAAGTCGGAGCGAGTTTCACTGTATTGTTTAATATAACAAGTACATGACATGATTATTACCACTACTTTGGAGAGAAATATATTTATTTTAATTAAATACAGTCCACTGCAAAGATTTCTATTTTGTATATGGTGCTTGAGACATATTTTAGATGGTTCCTTAGATTCACTAGAGCGGGAGTCACCATGCACAGTTGCTTACACCTTTTGGTATGTGTACTGTAGGTATTACACCTTCCGTGTGGCTTACCAATGGGGTAAATGATTCAGTTACACAACAGTTCAGTGGATATTGTTTCAGCAAATAAGATTTATAATATTTATAATAATGAACGTTATCGTCATGATTTTGCTTTGTTTCGTCCCCTTTAAGCAAATATTCTCGTTCCACTAAATCATTTCTACTGGTTTTGTATGTATCTCATGATGAAGCATAACATGTCTGACCAGAAGATTATATCATTTAATTGAAGTAGAAAGAAACAACAGGATTAAAATAAGCCACGGAAGAGACTGTGCGAGTCTGCTATATGGGGTCGAAGTTTTGATTCAGTGTAAGTCTTTGCATGCCTCAGTTGGCACTTGAATTTTAAATAAAATCCTTAGGTCTTCACAGGCAGACTAAAGCAGCCTCTTGATACTGCAAGTTTCATCTGAGTTATCTCATTTGCATTTAAATAGTTTTGATTTTCTTTACTGGCATTATAAATAAAGCCGCTCTCCACTTGTTCAGCTGTGTATCTGTTAAAAGTTAAGGGCTATTCAACGTACAATGGAAAATATCTGTATATTCTTATCCCATTGACTGTTCCTGAACTGAAAAAGCAAAGGGAAATTCTACTGTAGACTAATGGTACATACTGTATGTAAAATTAGCCCATTTAGAAGTTACAAACCTGTAGTCTTTTTAAAATCTTTACAAACCATTTTACTGAAGTTAGCCTCTTGGTACAGCAGTACAGTAAATCAACTCCTTATAGAGGACTAAGTTCAGGTAGTGGACAAAAAAATGGAAACACCTGGGTAAATGAGGGACACCAAGTATGTTGAAAGCAAAGGCTTCCACACAGGTGTGGCTCATGCATTAATTAAGCAAATAACATCCCAGCATGCTTAGGGTCATGTATACGGGTGGATACGTGACAGATACTGTACTCATAATATGTCTTTTAGTTGGTAAAGTGTTGTATTATTTCACAGCTTTACACACAATTCCTCACCTCTAATAAATATGTGGCTTAATATATTCATGCCAGGAGTTTAATACTGTAGAACTGGACAACGTGGTACAATAAACACAAGCGTCTATTTACATGTAAACCTGTCACTGTTTCAGTTGCAGAGTAAAACTTGTGGTGTTGGCCTAGTTTGTGAATCTTTTGGCTCATAGTTTGACCCTGCCGATTTGGTGTCTAGCCACAAAAAAAAAAATTTCAAGCAGAGGAGCTGAGCTATATGGCCTTTTTTATGGGTTTGACATTATGTTCTTCCTTTTATTGAACTCAACGGTCATTGCAGTGTTTGTGTCTGCTGGAATATACTCTCTAATTTCAGAGATACATTTCTCTTAAGGCATAATTATAATGGGAGGGAGCAAAGCTATGCAAACAAGATAACCATGCATTTCCTTTAAAGCTGTGAATCACAGTACTTAAGCACACACATAAAAGACGCATCTGAGGAAGCCGTGCCAGTTTCAAGCACTGTGAATCACTGTTATTACTAATTCTGTTGTGTGGTAAGGAATAGCAACTGTCTTTTTTAATATGAAAAACAGAAGTACAAAAGATTTACTAAATTTGTATTTCTGTGATTTTTTGAAAAACTTCTCAAAAAGGGGATTCTAAATTCTGCTCCCTAGTAACACTTTTATTTTGATTTCAGTATCCCCTTACATTTTTAATTGGTGTAAACATGTGTACATGCTAAAGTGAGTGCTGGTTAGCTGCCATAAATAAAAGCCACTTCCTAGAATCATAGGAATACAGTAAGTCCACCAAACCAGGACTTGCTGATCGCAAAACCAGTTCAAGATATAAAATTGTTTGATAATAAAATGTTTTCATACATTATTTCTTTTAAATCCCTACTAGAATGGAGACATGTGTTTAAATCAATAAGAGAAAGAGAAATACGCACTGCTTATGTCGCTATACAAGTCGCTCCTGAGCACTTATATCGGATCACAACACAATGTCTCAATATTTCATTAAACCAACCATACACAATTTAACACGAGTATATCCATATTAATGTCAAATGTGGTGTTCTGGGACATTTCTCGATTTCTACTATCATCATCTGTTTTATTTAATATTCAGTTTTAAATTACAGATTGATTTCTAGAGTCCCATTGAGGCCCATTTCCAATGAAATGATCCTCCCAGCTACAGTATTGTTAAGTGTTCATCTGTTTTGATACATCAGTCAGTGGAATCCAAATGTAATTTTAATATGAAACTGTTGTTTCTGATTGATGGGTACAGCAGATCTAGTGTCGACAGTATGGTATGCTTAATGAGTATATGTATAGACTTAGTTCCTTGTGGTGACCAACGTGATGTTCTGCACATTGTGAAATCTAATGTTGACAGCCATTGGATCTTTAGTGAAAATGCTCCCCCCGCTGTTGCTGTAACACACAACCTGGATCTGACAAGCAGAACGTTTCTTAACATGTAAACTGAGAATTGTGATCATTATTAACCCTCACCCTCCTCAATGTACTATACTGTATTTAAACAGGGCCTCTGTTTAGCGTTTCATACGAGGACTTCTTACCTATTATAACTCCTTGCTGGAGAATGGATTGACCACAAACATCACTGATATTGATTGTAAGTCTCCCATAAAACCAGAACCATAATTTCAAGTTTTTATATTGCAATGATCTCCAAGCTATAGAAGGCTGGTACAGTAGCATCATAGTCAGATGTATTATTGTGAGACCTGGTATGTTTACTTTTAGATAGAGTGCCTGGGAAAAGGTAGTTCAAAATCCAAGGTAAAATATTGCAACATGTCACAATTAAAATGGTTAGATGGCAGCGTATGTAGTGATACCAGCATAAAGCTGTAAAAGACGGAGCAGCAAAATCTTTCTATTTACTTTTTTGTTGCAACATTTTTTTTGCTGGAGCAGTCTGGAGATCTTTAATGCACATTTTACTCTTTGCATAGCAATTTTACAATGTCTGGATTAGCTTAACTTGAAAATGTCAGCAATGTAAAAACCTAGTCAGTGCAAGGCACTTATCAAACATTGATCCTGCAGAGGAGTTATCTTGAATGGGAGGCAAATGGAAATTAGGATTTCAAACTGTAATGGATACAGAAAACAATGTAAGCTTTAAAAAAAAAAAAAAAAAAAAAGTGTTGGGCATGCAAACACTCTTTTTTTGCTTGCTTCTGAAAGACTGCATTCAAAGGGGAGGCAAAGATTAAACAGAGGCTTAAAAATGTATCTACCTCTGATTTTAATGTATACATTTCGCACTATATCGCGATTTAAAATGCAGGATTTTAAAATGTTTAAACAAATATATTCTGAAAAAAGGTTCAAATGTGTCTCGCAGAACCCTTACATTTCCTATAGTGAAAGTAAAGTGTAGTAAAGCACAGTGAAAGCATATGTAATGTGAAGAATTGTGCAGGGCTAAACTCTTCACTTTAGGAAATTTTTCCAGAGATGAGTGATTCAGACAAGGCCCAGTTAAGTAACACAAGACTTCTCTTTAATCACAGCTCAGTAGTGAAAAGCAAAATAAAGTATTCTGTTAAACCCTGAAAACATCCAGCAGTTAGGACATTATATAAACAGGGTTGTGTTAATCGTAATCAAGAAACACACATGTCCCTTGGAACCTCGTTATTACCCCAAACACCACATTTACTGCGGTACACTTTCATAAGGGAAGTTTTGTCATACAAGTTTAGAAATGTAATTTCTTACTCATAAAAAAAAAAATAATAATAACAAGCATTAATTAATTATCTTGTTAACATTTTTCTGGCATTAAAAAAAAAATAATGCCGTTGGCTGCTAAATTGTTTTAATTGTTGTGTAATTTGCTATTTGACCTGAGACCACACTCTTTAATGAAAACAGTGATGCAGCTCTATTACTGGAGTGTTTTCATTTCATAAGAAAAGGCGAGCACTCGGATATTCCGTTTGTTTTAAAACTGGTCTCTTTGTATTATTTAAAGCATACAATATTAAGGTCCTTGCATTAATTGACGTGTGGCATATTGTTCAAATCGGCCTGTCAAATGCAATACAAACCCACATAAAAAGTTTTAGCTTTCAGTTGTGGGTTTGCTGAAATGTTTGGGCAACCAGCAATGCCTGGAACTTGAACAGCCCCTCCTTCAAAGCATATCATGGTTATGACAATGTTGACTCAGTGCAGATGTTTAGAAAATCATCTGATGTTCTGTAGATTAAGTTACTGTAAAGGGTTGCAGTTGCAGGTCCGGTACCATAGTATGCCATCAAATGCTGTGGTTTCATGATTTTAGAAATGGTCAGTAAAAAGATTGTAGCACTGGTATTTTTTTTTTTTTTTACTGTTAAGATTTTATGAAAATAACATACATAGACACTATTAAAATAGTATTTAAAGCTACTTCCTTTTTAAATTAAAATATCACAGTATGGTGATTTTGATTAGTAATTGCAGTAATATTCAGTTAAGGTACTTCTTGTGTTTTGTTTTTGCTGATTTTTCAAAGTGAAATGTAAAGTATTAGTAATTGATTGCTTCTTAATGTGTGCTTTTTCTTTTCATAAAAAATACCAGGACCTTTCACTGTAATGAAGCACAACAGCTCCCCTGTAGAGACACTACTGTTCAAGTCATTAAAGTCTTTTACAAGCATTCTTTGAAAGTCAGCAGATTTTCCAGTTTAACATCTGTGCAAAGACCTAGTTGGGACATTTATTACCGATTAATCCTGCCAATACTTTAAAAACAAATACAATACAAGGACATACAAAAATGAGATTCACCAGCAATGAACATGAACAAAACAACAAACTATTATCAAATATTATAATAATGAATATTGAAGATTAAGCAAATGTATTATGTTCAAATTGTGTATTGTACGAACACAATAGTCTATACATGTGTACTAGTTGCAAGAATGCATTTCTATAACCCCAAATGTCCTTAGTACTGCTAAATGTGTTGGGTTATGACAAGAAAATGATAAAATGTGAATCCATGGCAACTTTGATGTTTTTCCCAGGACTCTTGTGCGATATTTACATGTCTTCCTATAGTGGTGCTTGTATTGTATTTCACATTGAAGTGAGCAGGGTGGATTTTATGTTTTCTCCAAATTTTCTGTTCATTTTGTTGAGCAACACGGTTGCATCTTTTAGCAGGACAATGTCAAATGACCATTTTTTGCTATTTACTCATAGTTTATCTCCATTTATAGTGTGGGGAAATCACAGGTAAACACCCAGTGTCACAGTACTCGCACAAATTAACAGTGGCAAAAATGAAGCTCACACATAAACACGGTTAACTTATAAATTAAAGAAGAAAATCAACACCAAACACAGTGCCCACATTTAATAACCGTTGCTCAGGCCGATTACATTTTGTCTGCTGCTTAGAAGTTTTGTCTCTTAAGTTCAGGTCTCTTAAGAAGGAAATAAACAATATTTTGTAAACGAGCAAAAGATAGTTTGATCTCAATAAGCCGCAAGTCCTTGGCTCACCTTGAATAGATAGACGCCTTTACTGGAGAATTATATTCCACCAAGCAGACCATTAAAATATAGTACCTATTTTACCTCTGACAGCCAATCACAATGGAATACAGCTTGGGGCTAAAACATTTGTCATATAATAGCTTTTTTTCTGGAACAGGTTATTGAAGCAAGCTGAGCTACACTGTGGATTGGTTTTGTTAAGAGCACCTCTCATTACATTTATATAGAAAATACCTTTTATACATGTAATTGCAATTTTAAAATGAGATGCTGTAAAGACTGACTCCAAGTGCATTGGCAGCTACAGCAGCAGTTTACCTGCTGTATTCCCAATATGTGGCTATTAAGAAAATTAGATCTGCCGCAGTCATAACGGACGCATCCACATGAAAGAATTCCATTCACGTTCGTGTGGCACTGAATGCATTCGGTATATAGGTAGAGAAAATGATTTGACCATCAGTGATGTGGGCTGTGTAAATCAATCCCAGAGTCTCACTTCAATATGCTAGGTCCACTGTTGTCAATTCGGAAAGGGACAATAATTATTTTAGTGTACTTTGTGCCAAAATTGGTTGGGACGATAGAATAAGAAACAGGGGCATCTCAAAATGCTGTAGGGTGCTAATTATCAATTAAACCAGTGCACAATTTTGATTGTTTCACTTGAACTGTTGAACCAAGTCTCTATCATCTTTTGCAATTAAGAACACATAGTCCTTAAAAGCAATAAACTTATTTTAAATAGTAATTAAGTCAGTTTGAGGTTGGTTCATAATTGAGTTGGCAAGAGCTGCAGAATAGCATGCTCTGTAGTTCGGTAAACGAGAAAGGTTTATCGGGAAGAAGCCTTGATATTCAGCTTTCTATTAGTATTCCATCAGTGCAGGTCCATTAGAGTGTGGATCAGCTCCCTCCATTCCACTGGCAATAACATGTACCATCACACTGTGACAAGAGACTTAGTTTATATGTAAAACTGTGTGGCTTTGATTCTAGTTTACCAATTCATTTAATGCTCACTGCTTTCTCATTTGTGCTGCTTAGAGACACAGGGGACGCTGGCTCAGTCAGAGATATATACATGTTGTATCTATAATGAGGTTTGTTGTATGAGACAAGTTACCTGCGGAGAACTGCAGAGCAACAGCTTTTCATATGTAAAGAAGATCTTGCCTTTGCAAGTCATGGATGTTAGAAGATTCTTGGGATTTCTAAAATGAGGTTTGTGATATGAAGGAACTGTTAATGGAGCTCATTGGACCAAATCAATATTAAAGCATTTGTATTATATAGATTCTGGTTTTATGTGTTGCTGTGATTTGACTGTGGTTAACTAGGCATGATGACCACTGGTCCAGTGGGTATGTTAGTACACCTTGGTCTGCAAAAAAATATTTATGAGAAGTTGCTGCTTGCTGTTACAGATTCTGCAGATGAGATGAAACACAGAAAGCAAACTGGGTGACACAAATTCCAATACCATGGCACAGCTTTTCCTATTCAATTATTCAGTCAATCAATCAATCAATCAATCAATCAAATTATTTTTATACAGCGGCTTTCATGGCGAGGCATCCCAAAGCAAAAAACTAAAAATATAAAAATATAATCACACTCCAAAGGCTTGAGAGAATATAGGCCTTCATCCATGACTTACATTTTGCCAGGGAATCAGCATTTCTATTATAAAAATGAGCCAGGTAGTTATTTTCTAAAACAAAGTAATTACTGTATCCAAATACGCCACTGATAAAAAAATAAATGTATGCATAGAACAGAGATTAAAGCATGCTTAGTGTTGGCACAACAGAAAATGTGACTTTCATTTTGCAATCAATACTGTCAGTAAAACACCAGGTGGCACTATGTGCTCATTTAAATTTCTCATTAGACAGTTACAACATCAGGCCAGCTTGTGGCGGTGTTGTGATTTATTCGCTATAGCTTAAAATACTGGGGAACTAAATCTCTCTCTGAGTATAATGTCCCAGTGAATTTCAGTTCAAAGTATCCCACACAATCGTTTCTTAGTTGTGCATGTTGGGGGCAGTTATTTTCCTTAGAGAGGGGGTTGGTTTGGCTTGGTGCTAGTCTGTTCTGTACAAAGCGGCTGGATGCTAGCTGATGACCCAGAAGCGGTCATTAACAGGCAGTGACTGCAAGTAAGCTTGCAGCAATGTCAGTCCTAGCAGGAGCTGACAGCATCTTGTGCAGCCGATGTATTCAGAGGGGAAACTATGTATGGAATGAAGACTGAAAGAATGCCTCTTGCCTCCTGTTCTGTTTTTCATCTTTAATCCGTGCTTTAAATTAAGTTACAGCCATTATTGAATCCTGAGGAGGATCTTCTATGCTGAACCGTTAACGAACATTCTATACTGGGTTCCAAAAATTTATTTAATTGCTAATCCCTTTGTGAAACAAAAACACTCCAGGTTCAAATGAAACCCTGTTATAGAGCTGTATCAAGAATCAGTATTGTGTGTGGAGGTTTAACTGTAACAAATACTACAAATGACAGCTAACCGCACATAATGTAATTTCTAAGGCGATGAAGAGAACTGTTTTCTGAGGCATGCCTTGTCCAAATCATCCATTTCTTATTAGGAAGAGTTAATGATGGAAGTCATATGCTTCCCAGCATTCCTACGCACCCCAATACGAATTTTCAGATTTTAACAAATTGTCTTGTTGCCAAGTGTCAGGATAGTCCCAGGGCTTTAATTTCATACACAACATTAAAAAAAAAACACCCTGCATTCATTTTGGGTTTAGTTGTAGAAAAGCACTTGCAATGAACTGTACTTTAGGGTGGATAATACTTCCCCTCGTTGTGTATTAGTGGCATCCTTCTCTGACTCAGAAGCAGCAGCACAGAAATGTAGGTCAATCCCTGCTGCACATAGGAGTGCATTCTGAAAACATGGAGGAAGGGAAAACATGATCCCTCAGACACCTCATGTATCTCCCAATCTACAGTGTGGGAGGAAACTCTCAAGGTTACAACAGGCAGGGTACTGTTGCATAGCAGAATGGTGTCGGAGCCAAGGAAAGCTATTTGAGGTGCTTCAGGAGCTATGCAAACAGGACAGAAACAGGGAGGGGACCTCCTTACTAGCGCTTTGTGTTTTATGTTTTTTTTTCTGCCCTCCTTCAGGCTGATTGCAAAGCTGCTGTAATAAACATCTGTCCTAGTGGACATTTGCTGCATAATTTGTGTTTTTTTTGTTTTTTTTTTGCTCTGGAGCTTGCCAGCACAGCGGACTACTGTGGTTTTAGGCTTCAAATGAGTATTGTCTCAGTTAAGGAACAGATGTAGACTACAGCTCATGTTATAATTGAGATATGTGGCAAGTGCTATTAAATTTAACTACAGGAGTTCTGGTTGAAGTTGAATTGAAATTCATTATAGTGGAGGCCACCGACTCGGGCAACAATTAAAGAAAGTTTCCTAACGATTCATACCGTCTCGGTTTGGAGTATCACCACTTGCACTGAGCCACAGATTGTAGAGATGTGGTTGTACCTTTTATATATTCTAATTGTACATTTCATTTCAGGTTTTCATTTGGTGATATGTAGGTGTCACTTACTTAAACTATAGGTAGCCTAACTTTTAATTTGCTGGAATCTCTATATAGAGATAATACCGGGACTTTGGGGGGCTATACTGTACACAAAAAGAAGCACACCTCTTATCTGTGATTATTTCAGCCACTGCTATTTGAATAAAAGTGAGACTTTAAGGATTCTCAGGTTACCATAGGAGACATGAGGACGGAATTCATTGTGTTTCTACAGACCTTCAATTCTCTGCTATATGAGAACTGTTTAGTTTGAGCCAAATAGACTTTTGGTCAAAATCATTTATCCCTTGAGGGAATATATAACTTAGAGAATGTCTAGTAACCATTCAAATTCAGTAACTATCAAAATATGTCAAATTACAATAAATATAAGAACAACATTGAGCCTTTTGTTTAATGAAAGTCTAGTTATTTATTTTAGTCTTATTTATTTATTTATTATTTTTACACAAATATATAATGAGGCTTTTGCATTTACAAACATTACAGTAGTTGGTGAATGTCCATTGCAAATTAAAATAAATATTTCAGAACATAGTTTGAAATCAGCTCAGCTAGCCCACATGACTAAAAGAGAAACATGTTCATTTGTTTCCATTGGTTTCCTTCTATAGAGCTTAAACTGAATTTAGCAGACTGTTTTCAAGTACTTTGTGAAATTACCCAGGGTGACTAATGGCTATTTAATGATGGCTATCAGATTCTACACTGCCTGCTCAAACGAATCTGAGACATGATCACTGGTTGCCCTAATATATTGGAAAAGGTGACATGATCTACAGTATCAGCTAGAGGTCCTGGTCCCATTACACCACAGCTCCCTGCAGTCCATGGCTTCTTCTTGATTAAGAAATGATGAAACGCCAGGAACTTCACAACTGATAGTTGGCTCCAGTGAATTTGTCGCACAGTACTGGTGATTGGGGCTCCCATCATGGCTCATGATCCCATTTATTCATCTTCAAAAAGCCCCTGCAACTTAAGCATACAATTACCTTCTCTGAAACAACTTCACACTTCATCTCTATTTGGGATATTTGACACACGTGATTTATTTTGAAACAGAAAAGGCAAAGCCATTCATTTTACTTAAAGGAAAAATGGATAAATGAATACTGTGTACCAGTACCAACACTGAAAAGTAACACTAAAAGAACTTGCTTCTTATGGTGCTTCAGATAACATTAAACTATCTGCAGATGTAAGATCCACAATCTATATTCTTTAACACATTACAACATTAGTTGCTTGTTTGCACATAATATGCGTTTGGATCATTTAATACTGTATACAGAATGGGTGTGTCATTGTAAGTCTCTTGAATGAGAGATGTCATTTTAATAAATATTTTAGCTACTTGTACACTATGGACATTGAGAATTATGCATTTCAAATGGCATACTCTCAAATCCCAATTGGTGGCAAAAAAATGAAGAGACTAGAATTGAAGTGCCATCTTGTGGTCATTTTAATACTGTTTTGGTTGATTTTTGCTTCTGTTTTTGTATCCTATTTTATTGGCTTTTAACCAAATGTGCATGTAATTAGAATCACTACAGTATATGTGTGTGGTCCAAAAGAAAACCAACCATGTCCATATGGCTCATTTCAAGATAATTGTGATCCCATTCTGATTTGTAAAGGGGTTTACAAATGAATAATTATCCACCTTCTCTGCCTCTTGTAAATACATCTGTTATAAAGTGTCTGTTCATATCCACATTACATCTCACACCAAGATATCCTTTTGAGTTTGCGAAAACAAGTCGTGGTTCTATAGATTGTGCTATCCTATAAAAAAAAAAACAGGTTAAAAGCAACATCAAATCATCTGTTTGCTTATGCAGTTTTCACAATTTGTCGGGGCGGCATAAAAAGCATCTAATACTCTTTATGGTTTATGCATACAATGTACTGCTTGCAGTGCAAAAAACGTAAAACATCACATGATGCTTTATAATTTTAAAGCTGAAAAAATAAAAATTGCTTTTTGAAATGTATGCGTCTGCATCAATGTGACTTCAGGATTTATTGAGATATTATTCTAAGAGTTTGACTGTGAAGTGGGTGACTCAATGAAGTGAATACATAAATACATAAGCCTTTATTAAAAGGAGTGATGACCTTGGCTTTTATTTTTTTACTATCCTCCACTGGGGATGCATACAGTATAATGCAGTTTGTACAAGTTGTGTTTTCTTGCTCTCTAGAGAACCACTTGTGCAACTGCTAAGAAACTCGCGAAGGACCTTCTTTAGCAGAAGTACATACAGTGGATGTAGGTAATAGTGATCACGTTTTCTTCCAGCTGTTGGCATTACCTGTAGCAGTATTTTCTCTGGTCCTCCTTTTTCTTGTACTCAAAATCTTAGTTGTTTATTTTTACTTTTAAATGCTGATTTATTGAAGACCATGCCCTCCTTATTCTGGCCTGCAACATCATCAAAGAGTAAGTAATAGTCATATTAGAGAAGGTCATGAAGGCAGTAGCGCTATCCGAACCTTTAGGAACCTACGGTCTGCTTGACCTATTACATACAGTATACAGCACCTGTCTGTATTGAGTTATAAAATCAAGGGACAAGCTCATGTTTCTTTATTCCGTCATGCTTTGGGTGCAATTAAAGACAAGTGGTCTGCAATACATTATCAAGTACAATTGGATTGGATCTCAGTGGTCAGATGTTTCCGTCACTGCAATGGAATGGTACAGCAAGAGACAGCTTGGCAAAGCTCTGAAGGGAGTGTGTGAACCTGTTTATAGTTGCACGGTTATTGATTGTATGCCTTCTAAAAATACCTCTGTAGATGTAGTTAATAATAATTCAGCACACAGGCAACATGTAATGTATGGAAGTGTGCTACAGTGTGCTTTAAATGCTGAGCGAGTATTTTTCTGTTGAATAATTTTCTCCTTTGTTTGAGCTAACACCTGCAAGGCAATTTGTGCTTAACTATGAATGCAATCCACAGTCTGTCACTTGTGTGGGGCCTGAGAAAATGGGGCTTGTCAATAATGAGGCTACAGGATTGACAGGTCATTACAGCCAGAAATGACTCCCTGAAAATGCAATACAAATAAATCAATAAAAACAACATTAACTGTTTTGTTAATTCACCAGGCCAGAAAACGTATGTTTTTTTTTTTTTTTTTTTTTAATGGATTAACCTGCTTTTTTGTGTATGGGGGGGAAAGGCAGGTATTCATGAATTGGTGTCTCAAATCCTTTGGGATTTTTCAGCATTTGCTGTTGATAATAAGAAAAAAGAAAAAGCAACCCCTCACTGTTTTGAGGTTACCTCACGCTTTCAGCAAATGTTTGCTTTTCTTCTCAAACCTTGGACTCTGAGCTCAGCAAGAAAAGCCATGCCAACTAGAAATAAATAAGCACTGTATGAATTGCAACTACGTTTAGGCATAAGGTACTGTAGCTGTGTAAATGCACTGCAATATTGTATTTATCAAGGTCCACATGGAAGCTGACAACAGGAGAAGCATGAAGTGAAATGATGTATATTATTATTATTATTATTATTATTATTATTATTATTATTATTATTATTATTATTATTATTATTATTATCATGTTCACATATTCACATTTAATTAGGATTTACAAAGCAATTCAGATCCGATGTGTTACAAAGACTGTGAAAGTTGCAGCTCAGTATTGTAGAATAGATGTGTGTATTATGCAAGGCTTGTAACTTTCTGAAGATTGCAATATAAAATGACTCCCTATTATCCCTTCTATTTTTATTTATTTATTTGTAGAATGTTAAAGCTATATTCAGTAAGGTAGCCCTGGTTTGCAGTTATCATGCATATTTACTGTCTTTTTATGACTGACTGTGCATCATACAGTCTGCTTCATTATGGTACATCTGTTTTAAATAACAATGCCCTCCTGGTGACTACAGTAGAGGTTATCTACAACTGAACTTTGATTAGTTTTTCTGTGGCTTAAGCTCACAAAGCAGGCTTTGTAATGGAGAATCTGATAAGCACTTGCTTTGACAGAAACCATTTGGCTTTTATAGAAGATGTCAGAATGGGGATCTTCTTCTCCCCTTACATCACACTTTCTAAGTGCTGTTTGACAATATAAAGGTTATAATATAAAAGCACTATAACTACTTCATCAAAAGCACCTTATTTTATACAGAGCCATATTTACAGCAAAGCCCTTTCAGGTGTTATACTGTATGATCCATCCATAACATTAAGAAAAGAAACATTACGAAAAGAAAGTCAAGAAGATAAGCGTTTTATTTGCATAGCTTGTTAGTATGAAAAGTAAATGGACCAAAAATCAGACGTTTTATTTGAATACAGCTAAAATGTAAACTTTAACAACCAGTATGCTGGGTTGCTGCAAGCTGTGAATGTGTTAAACTGTACTTGGAGGCTGTCATTCAATGAAGGTAGACACACCTGGCATAGTCAGAAGAGGCCTAGCCTTCTCAGTTCTGAGACTCCTCTCTTCCCAGAGCATTTAACACTGCCTGTTTGATGTCTCACATAGAAAGGAGTGCCAAGTTTGCCTCGAACATTAGCTTAGATGGTATTAACATAGTGAGCAATACTTGGCACTGCAGTCGTTTAACCCATTTGCACCTAAATATTTAAGAGTACCTTCTCTGGCTGCTGGAGGGGATTTTTAGAGGTGTAGAAGTCTGCTGGATTGTTTTGAAAAAGTATAATTGCTTTCAGGTTTGGAAACTTCTGGAAGTTTGCCAGGCATGGACGTTTGCAAGGACTGAAATGATTTGAGATGGGAGATGTTGTACCAGCTGCTGTTTGCACTTTATCCACAGATTGCCAAAACTGTGTGATTTGATTTTGAGCCTCAGTTTTCATGAATCAACCTTTGAGTTTTAACATGCAGATATTGATTGAATGCTCCTTTTCATATCTACAGGCTAAATTATACAATATATGTATAAACATCTGCAGTCATTTTAATCCCTTCAGCCAGTGCATTACACCTAAACAATTAAAATGTACATCCCTAATATTAAAGCACAGTTATTGACAAAACATGATTTTGGCATTGCTGTACTACATTATGCAACAGAGTTTGATTTTAATGAGGCATGGAAATGTGAGGCAAGGATTTCTTATTTTGATAAATTAATTAATAACTGGTTTCTTGATGGTAAATCTCAACAATAGAAAAAAAAGTTATTATCAATATTATACACAACCTGTAGCTTTTTGCTTTGGAAAGGAATTCTCACAATGAGCCCTATTTGATTTATTTAGACATCAATTGAATGGCCATCTGTATGTTGTCAATGTACCTGTTTTTTTATGGTAGAGTATAAAGATCACCCTGGATTTTCTAGCAACACTGGACAAAATGGGGGGAGATTCATGTGATGTGACCTGTAGCGCATATTACATGAATCTTCCCCCTGCCCCTTTGTGTCCAGTGACTTGTTTTTTATTAAACATAGCCTGTAGATATACATGCACTGAAGCCTCATCAGTCATGGTGAATTCTCAGAAAGCAGCTTTGCACTCCCAGCTTTCTTTTGTTCTTCTGAAATGTAATATTGAACCGTGTGGGGCCTGTTAAAAGCAAAGACCAATGAAAACTGTTTATCTTAAAGTTTCATTGTGGCAACTCTCAAACATAGCGCTTCAGGAAATCATGCTCAGCCAGATGCCACCTGTTTTTAATTAATTTATTTGAATAATATCAGTATATTGGTATGTGGAATAGTGATGGGTAGACATCCCAGGAAAAAAAATAGCCATAATATTTTCACTCCTCCAAAGTGTTGGTCACAGGTCATGATTTTAACTTGCTAATGTACAGATAGTTAAATATTATTTTCCTGAGTGAATGTTCTGTAATTCCAGTTAATTTTAAAATACATCAGATTTCTTTGGAAGGAGTGTAGACGCAATACTTGCCATTTTAACATAGCCCACTGTTTCTCCTAATGTGTGCTGTAGGTTTCACAGTTTAACAGGAGCAATTCAATTCATTGTGTTATCCATATAACATGGCAGCTTCTCATAAAGTGCTTACCAGAAACTAATATCCAGTTCAGGCACTGAAACCACTCCCCATTGCATCCCAAGCAGAGGAGCTGCACTGCTGTTCCTAGGAGGCATGCCCATCAATCACACATTTTATTGGATCTTTGCAGTTTTAAATGAATCATCGGTGTAGGGTTACTGTTTGGGAGTGGGAGCGGGGGGATCAATACAAGCACTCTCTTTGCTGTAAACAATTCAGTTTTGTGGTTATAAACTCAGACCTGATCTTTCATCATTCTTTTAAAAGTAAAACTCATTTGAAACTGACAGTTATTACTTACTATATGCAATATATATATATATATATATATATATATATATATATATATATATAATCAGACTATAACCATATTAAAAATAATAATTCTCTGTTGCTATAGTAACTTCTTTTTGCAGACTGGCTAGAATTGCCATGGTAGGTTGCATGGTGCCTATCCGCAACATCACTGTCTACAGTGTATCTAGTGCCATTGTTCCACACCTTACATGTACAACATTGGAGAAGTACAATTACTTCTGGAAAGTACCAAATAATGACATCATCTGTTCAAATACACTTAGTTAATGGAACGCATTGTCAAAAAGCTGTGAAAGTGGGTGGGCTGTTTGAAGAAGCAAACATGATGGTCTGATAGCTGCTACTGATTTTTATAAATTGAATCGTCAACCCCCCTCCCCCACCAGCCCCCTTCAAGACAGTCTGTAATGTCTATTAATGACGATAAGCAGAGTGTAATACGTTTCAATTATAGTTAACTGTCCTGTTGGAAGTATGCGTCAAATTCATTTATTTTAAAGAAACAAAGAGCAGTAATAGACAAGAAGTAAAATACAGTAGCTACAATTTATCATGAAACCTCATTTCCTTCCCTTTTTGAAGAGAATAGCCTTAAACACTTGCCTCATTCTCCACATGACAGATAAACTAATCGCATGTGAATATTTGCTTATTAAAGTACCCAGTGGATGGCAGCAGACAGGGCTCTGATGGGAGGCTCTGTGGTATCTAACCTTGGTTTCCATAGAGACGGTGCTGCTATTGTGGTGGAAGCTTTGCTAATGAATGAGGATGCAGAGGGCAGCATTGAGCTAAAACAGAAACTGAATTACAATAGAATGAGCACATGGTATTGAAAACAGCAGCCAAGCACTGGGAAGCAAATGTTTTACAGCTTTTCTTATCATAGAAATCCCAGGAGCAGAAGGAAGTCCTGCCTCGATATTGTGCTTTTTAATTTTTAGCACACATACACGGTCCTTGAAATGAACAGTATTATACCCAAATGCAATCTGATGGGTCTTTAGGAGGCGATGTTTTTGTAAAAGAAATTCAAGGCGTTGATGGTGTTGGGCTGACTGACACAATCAGTGCATAAGGGTCCACGTTTTGAATTGAAACCCTAAGAAATAAGCTTAAAGTAAACCTATATATTGACAATTCCATGTACATTTCATATAGCATTTGTACAATTGTTGTTTTTCAGCTTTGTTCCACATTTTTAAATGCATGCAGCAAACACATTTAGATATATTTAGAAACATTAATTTCTTACATGTCCATTTTCATAGTTTATTGGTTTCAAACACTGGATTTAGAAATTGATGGTAATCTGTAAATGTGTAATTAAAACAGATATTAAGGGAGGTTTTAGTATTGATTTAGGTGCCTGGTGTCTGTAGAAGGAAAGTCATTTTGGATTAATTTAAATATATTTTCATTAGCTTGCTGTAAATATGTCTGAGACTCTCAGGGGACGGAATCAAGGAGTGTGATTGCACATCCTGATTATATAAAGCTACCCACTGTTTGAAGAAGGTCTTATTGAACACCACATAATACATTTATAATGTGTTAATAATGCTGTTTAACCCTTGCACTACTGGTGTTTTCCATTGAAGGAACTAATACAAATACATCTCTGTTTTACATTTAAAGAAATCACTGAAATGTTGTTGGGATACAGACTGGTCAGTGCTGGACTATCCTATAATTTTATATTTGGTGTTTTTTTTGTTTGTTTTGTTTTGTTTCTTCCTAACAGCTGCCTGTTGGTGTTTTTAGTTTTCCCTAAAATACAATTTCTTGGTTTCTGTTCTAACGTTGTGCATGCCACTTCATCAGGCACTAAACTTGTTGTCCAATTTGTTTACCTTGCCCAACTGCCTGCAAGTGACCTCTCCCTGAAGTGTATGTTTGACTCCTCCCCTACTGTCACTTTCTCCTTTTGTCACTCTTCCTGTCTGCCTCTCATTTGTCTCCCCATCTGTCTCAGTCACCCCACATGCACACTGGCCAGGGAGGGAAACTGTTCATTTATATGTATGAGGCCCTCGTATAGAAAGCCTAGATGTTATATCTCAATGTATTATTTCTTTTCACCAAAAGCTATTCTTTCACCAAAAAGCTATTATTTCTACAGTTGTATCTCGCTTGGTGAGGGCAAAACAACCCTTAGTCAATTAGAGAAAGGCAATTACACACAAAGACATTAAAAGTGACCAAAAACAAGTCAGTAACAAATAGTAAAAGTTAAAAAGAGAAATCAATATAATCGAGACTAAATTTGCTGAACGTACAATTTCCCTAATAGGTTTGTTTATGTGTAAGCAGTGTGAGTGTTTTTTTCCAGCATTACATTTCCTGTTTTGCTGTATAGCTGTAACAATCGCTTGCGTTCCCCCAAGGGAGTGTTCTGCTTATATTGATTCCTACATATCTACACTCATCGTGGTGTACAGGTTTCGTTCTTATCAGTACATTCTTTCTATTTTATTTTTAATTGGGTTTAATTTGCCTGCCAGCCAAGTGCTAGAATAACTGACTGTTTGAGTGTTTGAGCCTTGGTGCTTCATTATTTTCATTGCAGTTAGATGGAGCATTACAGCTGTAATCTGTGCTGGAGCTGGGCTTCTAGTTACCTTTTTGATGTGCGTATTGACAAGTGACATATAAACTGGTGCATGCTGATTATTAATCCCCCCCCCCAAGATGAAACATTTCTTCCCAGGCTTAAACATTATGCAAATGGTAATGACTCAAAGCTAGACTGAATGTCTACTTAGATCTTTCTGACTGCTGCATGCATATATACTGAAAATCATCTTCAACATTTCTAAATTTAAACACACCACCGTTGAAAGCTGAAATTAAATATTCCAGAGGGAGGGGATAGGGAGGCTGCCCAGCTGAAATGTGTTTTTTCTTTTACTAATTATTCATTTGCAACAGAATTTCTTTGGAGACAGCCAACTGTTCAGTTGACCTGGTTTAGATTTAAATCATTTGTCAGATCTGCTCTGTGCTGCATCATAATGCTGCTGAACATGTGACACAGATGGGACAGGGATGTCCTTGTTCTTAGAAAACGTTGTCTCCTGTGGAGAGCTGTATTGGAAATCCTATTGATGGATTAATCCCTTTAGGGTCAGACTTTATAGATCAGTGATAAAACTTGGCAATATCATTCTCTACCACAATTATGGAAATCTAACTTTCCGGATACAAGTTAGATGTAGGTCCTAAATACCAACTCAGCAAAACCTTGAGAAATTGCATTGCCACCTATTCAATACCATTTTGTTGCTTCGACCTTGATATGTTCCTGATTAAATTTAAGCCACAGGGAGGAATAAAACAAACAAACAAAAAAAACTATAAAGCAAAAATGTTTTTTAAGAAAAAAAAGTTTATTGCTCATCTCACACATTCTGCAAATGTGGCTGCCAAAAAAAATTGGATAGAAAGTAGTTGGGTCATTAGAGAAAAGCGTTTGTGTTGCAGAATTGTAGAGCAGTTGTCATTAAATCAGTATTTATAACAGGAGCAGCGTTTGATGAGATGTCTTGCAGTTAGCAATTGGTGGTGTACAGCTTGGTTAGTGAATACAAATGGTCTCTTAAAGGATTTTAATGACACCTGAGTTTGGGTTTGCACATATCAGCTTAAACACAGTAATATCAGGAATATTGAGATGTAATTGTACTGTGCTTTGGTCTTGAATTCCCTTAATGAAACAACACCACATTTCATGATACATGGATGAGGTTCTAATGGGTTTTGAGACCTGTCTGTAAACCTGCAGTAAATTATCTGGGAGCCAGCTGCAGCCAAGAAAGACAAATTTGAAATTATAGAGAAAAATATTCAGCACAGCATCCGCATCTATTGCGTTGCTTGGTTTTCCAGATATTCGATTTTCCCCGTGACACTGCGGATTGAAGTGTCCTATGGGATATTGTGGTTTTTTTTCCTGTTTTTTTTTTTTTTAGATGACCAATTTACACCCCTGTAATATATAAATAGAAAATGTGTCCCGTGTGTTGATAATATCACGTTGGTTTATTTGTGTAATCCTGTATTACAGCTATTTACGTAGTACATATCAGTGACAATACAAGCTCAAAAGTGTATCCATTCTGCAGGTTCATTTATACCATTTTAAAACTGTATCTTTAGAAATGTTAAAGAATACAGATTAATTAGGGTTTCATGCATTTGATGTTTAGTATATGGGAAAATAGTACCCTATTTGGAAATCCATTCTACTGTAGATGGATCACTAATGCAGTTTTGTATTTGAGTCATTACATCTCATTCATCCTTCTTTAATGAGAAAGTGGTATACATTTCTCCTTTTAAATATACAAATGTGTTAAAGCTAGCTTCAAACGGCAGCAGGATTTTCACAGCATTTGCTTGTCCCTGGTGGTTTTAATATCAAAACATCCTTTCTATAATAGTGTTTTTAATATTTAAGGGATTATTTAATATAGATTGCCATCATTTGGTATACTGATACTGTGCATAATGATTATAATTCTAACAGATTTGGAAGTTTAGTTTTATACCACCAGTAGATGCCGAAACCCCAAACCTGCTGAAGCATGGATTTAGCATGTAAATAATTTCCTATAGCATGCAACAGTTGCTTGACAATTAACCTTATTTTTCTTCAACCTGTCGCCGCTATTTTACATCTGTTTGGTAGTGTGCAGTCCTTTAATGAGCCAGTCACACTCTAAATGTTAAATGCTATATAACACCAGGATCTAATTAGAATGACCTCATTCAGGAAGCAATGAATTTCTCTGAAAACTACTTTGCATTATAGTTCAGTGACTTTGGCCTTTTTTTTTTTCTATTACCGCTGTGTGTGTAAAAATGCAGAAGTGCATGATGGGAATGCAAGCACAGAGCTTGGTTTGTAATCTCAGAAGCACAACAGCAATCCTTGAAAATATTAAATATTTGATGTCTTGTTCGTTGATTTACTATGACACCTGAGCTTCCTTCTTCCCATTTTAGAAAATGTATTACAAATGTTTGCACAAGGTGGTATAATATAAATTAGCAGAGCTGCAGGCACTGTAATAGGATTAGAAAGCAATACAAGAACGAAAGCATCCTCTTGCGTATAACTTTTTTTTTTTTTTTCACTGAGTGATTTGGTGTTTTGTATTTGATTGAGAGAAATATGTTCTCCTCCTTAAATAGAGGGCCATATTTTGACCTGGAAAAGAGACTTTTTAAATGTAAGCAGCAACCCCAGCAAGGACCTTGCCCATGGCTGTCGATAAACTGGTTGCTAGGCAACAACCACCTGACTGTGCTTCAGTCTTTCAGATTTGTAAAGAACACTTTCTACACTGTGATAGCAAGTTAATTACAGTACCATAGAAAATGGGCCAGGCCCCTTTTAATTATAGAACTGTTCTGTTTAGATACAGTATAGTCACAATAAACTGCACGTTACCCTGTAATTGCATTGTAAACATTAACAATATTCAACCTTGGCATATTGGCAATTGACATTTCTTTCGTGGGTCCTCACGCCTTCTTTATCAGCACTGCAGTATCTTCAGCTGCTAAACCGTGCTTGAGAAAAATACATTTTAATTACTATTCAGGTTTGGAACCTTAATCGGATAGATCTAAGCAAGCATTCCAATACAAATAGTTTATAGAAAAAATCTTTTTAGCATTTGTATTGCCTATACATGAAAATCAATCTACCTGCAACCTGTGTGGAGCCTGCATTTATTAATATTAATTAAGTTATATAGTATAATCCTAAATGCTGCACAGATTTTATGCAGTTAGTATTCTCAACATATGTTATGTTTTCAAGGTAATCTGCAGAGGTACTGTGTCTAAACAGTTCCATGGCTTGTCTGATTTGTAGTTAGTAGAAGTTCTGTTGCAGATATGAATGTGCAATACATAACTTAAAATACCTGTAAACCAAAACGCAGCATGGTTACTCAGTGTTTTCCATATGTTCTGTTTGTGCTGGAACTTAATGAGGTATAGAAATTTAATTGGTGTCTTCAGAGAGTTGTGTAACGACATTATCTCAAAATGCCAGGAGACCCCAATTTGCTTAGTTAGGAGCTGAAATTGTCCACATTTAAATGTAATTTAATTTGTAACGGTTGCATTATGAAAAAAGGCCATGGCTCGAAAGGATGTGTGACTGACAGGAGCGAAGGGATGTTATCTGGGACAGTGAGTGAGTGGAAATGCAGTTAAGTACATTATAGGAAAACTTGATGGATGGAAAAAGCACATTTAGGGATGGTGGGCGATCTTGATGTACAATGTGCTAGAGAGCAAGATTAATATAGCACTTCTGTGATTTATAATATAATGTGTGTGGGCCAGATAATCTCAAAACCACAGGCTATAAACAGTGTCTTCCTTTTTAATTGAATGCGTCTCCGGTTGCTTTGAAGTACCTACACATTCACCTTTACCTTAGGAATACACAGCATGTCTCATCATTCCCCTTTTAAGCCATAGCTGTTTCATTTTCAATGCCTCTCATTACACCATCAGCACTAAGCCTTGAGAGCTGCCATTTTTCCAACGTTCTTTTTGGTCATAAATATAATCTTGTTCCAAACTGAGCAAGTACATGCAGTCACTAAATGTATTTGGCATCTCAATTAATACTAGCTTTCAACACATTTTAGGAATTTCAAATGTATACCATAAGACAAGAAATCTAACATTGCAATCAGGCTAAACATTTTCAGACTTTTTTTTTTTTTTCTAGGGTGCCATACCTTTTAAGTCCAAAACTGGCAAATTAATTTCTCTTCAAGCATTTATATTTAGTGATGAAAACATGATAATTTTTGTAGAATTAATTACATTTTTGCGCCTCAGAACAAAAAGACCAATTTGGTTTGAAGACTGCCTGGCAATAGGGCACTATTATGAACTGCCGTTTTTATACACAATCTACAAGTATTCAGGACAATCAATCTTTGTGAAAGTTACTTGGATCTGCACAGCCTATGCCTCCGAAACAAGAGCGTGCATTGTTTTAATTATGTGCCGTCCAAGCCGAGTATCTTAATTAAGAAAACGTATTTATTTATTTTTTTCTACTAATCTTTAAAGAATTTTTTATCTAGGAAAACATGTTGATCTAGGTTTTTTTGTATAGTCCTTAGAAGCGATGGTCTGAAAAGAATGATTTTTTTTTTTTAATCGTTTTTTATTGTTAAAATAAGTTTACAAACACTGTTTTGATATCCAAAGTTGCTGAAACACTTTATTGACTATATGTTGTTTCTGATACTCCTTTCATCTCGCCTTTCTTTTTTTCGCTCTGTCTCCTATATATAAATATATATATGAATTTTATCTGACCAAGAAAACCATTTTAAAATACTTGACAACCAAGCCAAGAGAATTAGCTTCAGGCAACCAGTGTCTAATTCTCCAAAGTAACGGAATTATCATACTTTCATTTATGAAGGTTACAACAACATCATTTTTAGTCACCTTTCCTGATGAATCTTTTTCATAGTTACTATAAGTCATGCTCACTCGTGGATTGCTTGTTTGACATAAATTGGTGTAGTCCTTCGGGAGCCTGAGTTTAAAAATAGCAGTTTTTATTTAATTTTTTCTGCCTTTATTTTAAGCTGTGGAGCCTTTTTCAAGTGCCAGCTGTAGCTAGTCCTTATGGGATTCAAATCTTAAATCTGTCATGTGTGCATTAAGATAAACATTGTTCATCTCATCTCAATAGGTGACTGTTTTTGTGCTTCAGATACAACTTAAAAAGAGACTGGAAGATAAGACTGAAAGAAAACAAACCATACCAAATTAACATTCAGTTCATACAATTTCTCACAATCAACCACTATTGTGGTTAATAGTACTGAAAGTAAAATGGTCACAGTAAAAAAAAGGTGTTAATGCTTCTTGATAAATGCTATATTTTACTCTACTCTAGTACTGGCCATCATTCACAACCTGGATAAATGCATTTGCATTTGTACTGCATTATTCTTTAAACCCTGAACAGAATATGTTCTTTTTTTTCATTCTTTTTGCTCTACTTTTTATATCAGACCTGTATTAAATTCTTCTCAGTTGACCTACTGTTGTGACCTAACAGCAAAATTTACTGTACTGTAGTGGCGTTTTAAAACATGGTTTAAATTGTTCTTTGAAAGGCAATTCTCAGAGTGTCTAGGCAATTCCCACCTAGTTCCTGTACTGCTGATAGCTCAGAGCAGTACAGCAAGGACAAACAAGAACATCACATGAGCTACAGGGCCTCTGATGCAATGCTAGCACTTGGCTTATATCTTCCTGTTGCCAAGGAGCCAAGTGAAGTATAGTAATTACCAGTCAAAAGTAATCCAAACTATCAGCATTACATTCACTAAGTGTAGCAATCAAAAGAGTTCCCCGAGTCGTCATCATTATTTCAAAAACATTTTGAATAAGAATGCAAAGCTCATGTACAGTCTACATGTTTTAACTGTTTATTTGTACTCTCTATACTTGGTATACACAAAAGACTACAAAAAATAAGACAGCTACAGTAGGTTCTGCATCTACAGTAATCATTTCATTGGTGTTTTTTGCTATCAACACAAGACTCTGTGAATCTGACCATTAGCATACAGTACGGTATAGTGCTCTATAGGAACCCCAGACTAGTTAGGTCTGGGTATTACAAGATTTATATCCTCCTTATTCACAAATTGAATGCATTCATTGCACTTCCTTGTGAAATAAAATGTACGTTGGGTATAATAGTTGGCTTACAATGCAAAGAAATTCAAAAATACACAACACTTTGACTAGCTCACTGGGTATCTTTCACAATCAATGTCTATCTCCCATGTGATGAGGTAATGAAGGTGGCAATCTGCCAGAAGCCATTCAATAGCACTAACCGGTGCCCAAGATTGTACAGCACTTCATAGGGTGCCCCAGTGCATCCGCACAAACACAATGCTGTTATTGTACAAACCGCTGCTGCCTGTTGCGGGCTGTAGCGGGAAAACAGAACCTTCAATAAATGTACAACAAGCATTATCTTTATCCTAAATGGTGTGTATGCCCATAAACTCTGTTGTTGTTGTTGTTGTTGTTGTTGTTGTTGTTGTTGTTGTTGTTTCATACTACTTCAGTGATTACACATTTAGTCATTGGAGTTGGATCAGCTGACGCTTGCAATTCTACATTAAACCCACTCAGATAATAGCCAAGTATGACCTGCTGTGTCTGTGCATGCCTTTTACTAGGGTCATTTTCAATACTGTTATAAGGTATTTTTGAAAGGTCACAACATATATATTGTGATTCATCCGAACATACCCTCTGGGGTTCTAGGACAGGGTATTTCTGTGACACCACCGTTCATGTTCTGCTGTTTACTGTATACTGATGGGTTACTTTCTATGATTCTCCCAAGTCTTGAGCCTTTTGATTTTCTGGTTTAGGGTTAGGGTTTAGGGTTAGGGTTAGGGTTACTGTTATTAATTAATCTGGGTTTACTGCAGATTAATTAATAACATTAAAATCCATTTGTTCTGTGGGCTGTGTGCTTAAGAAAATACCTACATTTTGAAGATAAATTCAAACAAAACTTCCATACAAATTCAACTGCTATACAGTTTTCAGCTGTAAGCTTTAAATGCGCTGTTGTTTTTGCCTATGAGTAAAGGTCATTTCTTTATTCAGTGTAATGTGTAGGACATTTCTGTTGCTGATGGAAGTACAAGCAATCCTGTTCATCAACCATTACTTGTTTTGATCTAGAAAGTGGAACTTGAGTGCTTTTTCCCTGCTAGAGGGGTAATACTGTACCTTGGAGTCTGGGGCAAATGCTGTGTGCTCGTGTTTTTCATTCATGTTATATGAGCTGGTCTAGTGCCACATTTATTATCTTTCCTTTGAAAGCCCGCTTGTGCAGTGATGTTCAATGCAATTTATTTTTTCGTCCATTTTAAATGCGAGTGCCATCTGGAAACAATAGCTTTCTTATTCAAACCTGATTGATTGTTGAAAACCAAGTAATTGATCATATCAATGATTTCTTTTTTTATATAAATGTAACTGAGAACTAGACATTTTGTTGTGTCTGTATTTATAGAAGCACCGTCATACTAATGTGCCTCAAATGATGTTGGGCCAATTAAGGAGGAGGTAGATTTGTATGTTAGTAAGCAGATAAGAGTTGTTTATGTGCAGTGAGTAATACCTGAAAAACAAACTGAAATTTTTAGACAAAAAAAAAAAATAGAAAGCGTAAGGTAGACAACAAATAATAATAATAATAAAAAAAATCACATTTAGAGAGCAGTTTACAAATCCTGTGTAATTTTAAAACTGTTGATAAATAAATAAGAAAGATGTAATTCTGTTAAGACAACTTATAGAATCCTGTAATGTGATGTGAATCACTATAAAATGCATAGCAGCTGCACTGTAAAGAAAATAGGACATTAGATGTGCATGTTTACAGGGAAATTCAGAAGCTGATGAAAAAAAAAAGGTCCATTTAAGAGTTTTTAATTAATTAATTAACAGAACAGAGGCTGATTTTAAGGCTTAGATATTACACAAGGCAAACAACACAGTAACCATTTTACTTTGTCTGGTTTTTCTATATGTTAAGAATGAAAGCTAAATAATCGAAAAGATTTCCAGAAGCACAGGTGAAATTCACTGCCACTCCCTTGCCTAGGAGGGACAGAGGTCAATTGAAATGATTTCGATTTAGCTTTAATTTATGGTCCCTGGGTCTGCAGACACCATGGGCTTTAATTTAATAAATGACCTGAAAGAATCATATGCATGCAGCACACATTGGATTCAGCTCTTTAGAACAGTCCTCATGAAGAGGGGGGCCATATAACAAAAGGCCTATGTCACCCCTTGTGCATGTACCGCTTTCTACAAAAAAACTAATCTGAAGAATACATCTGCAATTATCTCTCTTCAGAACATTTTTTTTAAACACTATTGTCATTCTCATAGGGTGTTTGTATCTAACTATTTTTAATACAAAGGCTAGAAAAGATGTATATTTAGGGGGATGAGAGATTCTTTCAAAGCATTATTGCTATAGTGATCATTAAGCATACCAACATTAGACATTACATGTCTGTATCTTAGGTCAAAAACACGTGGGACCAGTAATATGATGAGCATACAGCTTATAAAGTTGGTTAAAACCCTGAAGGGGCTGGCCATTGTTTTCCTTTGGTTAATAGCTGCTGGCAGATGCAGAAAAGTTCACTTCAGTAAATCACAGTTTTATTGTTGTGACCAGCATATGGCCTATGCGTGCCCTAATTGCTGAATATCTCTCTAGAGTTCACTAGTCAACACCCTTGCAACCCCACCCCCAAAAGTGCAGCAGATGGAAAGAGCATAAAACAAAATCCGCAGGGAATGAAAGTAATTGATCTATACAATACGTGTGCTACTTATTTACATTAACCCTTTTTTTACCTTTCCGATGCACAGTTGTGCCATCCCTCCCAAACGCTACCCTACCCTTCTTCAATCCTTGACAGAACACTGTTGTATATAGGATCACTATAACTAACAGATTCATATTCTCCTGTGATTGTCAAATGAGCTCCAAGGTTAGCTTTGGGATCTGTCACTGGTTGTAATTAGTTTCACAAGCTTGTTTCTTGTGAGATGGGGCAAAGGCATTAGAGTTGTCAATCAATGTGGACGAAACAGAATTCAGATATTTTCAGAATGGAGCTTTGTTTCAAAATATAATAACTAAACATATGTCATTTTTATAACATTTTGTTCACCAAGTTATAAAAAAGCTTCCTGAGTGGAGCAACTATCTCCATGGCAGGTTATATTATTTCTAGGTTTAATATATATATGTATTGTTTATTATTGTTTTTTTTTTTATGTTTTGGATTGGAAACTGCAGAAATATGTGACTGGTCACTCGTGGCAAGGCCCCAGATTTTGACCTTTGGCTGAAATGTATTTATTTCATGTCTCAGTGTTCCATCGGGAGCAATCTTTCCAACTATCCTCCTTCTCAAAACACATAATTTACTTAAAAGCAATAAAAGTCTGAAGGATGTTATTACATCTTCCATAAACTCAATTATAAGATAGAACTAAAATATGATTGTATCACTGTTTCTTCTGCATTATTACATCTACAGTAACAGTGGTTACTGTATAAAGATATATAGATACACCCACCCTTCGTTATGTCGCCCCTCGCTGTACTGTGGATTCGGATATATAGCAGTCCTGGAGTTGGCTCCCAATTTTAACTGCATGCCTTAGCTGCACTATACATAGACAATTTCACTTATAATTACTGTTCGTTTTATTTTGTACTGCACATCACAAACTAAAATATACAGAACAATTGAAAACAAAGTGTTAATATATATACAGACACATTGCACAATAACACAAAGCAAATTAAATATCTGCTTGCACTAGCAAAAGTCACAGGGCAGTGACGTCAGCTCCCTGGCAACAAACCTCCTATGTTGGGAATGGATTCTTTCAATGCAGCGGTTTGTGCATTTGAGAAAGATTCATGAAATTAATTGGAGACTTCAGTTGATGAGAAGCAATTACCCTCCACAGTACTAATTAAAACGGTGTGCTGCTTTTATAAGAAAAATGAGAAAAAGCGGTTTGCGTGGAGGATTTATATTGGACCCTGACGCCCACGATAAAACGAGGGAGTGGTTGTACAGTATTTGTTATTAGCCTATTTGTTTTTCTATGGGTCTCTCGCTATATCACGGCCCTCGATATATAGAGGATTTGTATTGGACCCCGACACCCGCGATATATCGAGTGGGTGGTGTATTACTAAGGCTGAAAAATGGGCATCAGGAATAATATAATATAAAACCTTCCAAAAAGCCATATTATTACTAAATGGGTAATTTAAATGAATAATCGACCAGGGTAAAAGAATGAAAGTTTAAGTTAATAAATTAAGGCCACTTTTACATTCAGCTCCTTTCAAGGTCTATATTTATTTCAACTACAATTCTGCATGTTAATATTTAAACCAATGTCTGGTCAAGAACGTGAATATCATTTTATTAAAATGGGATTTTCTTTTGCTTGAGAAGTCATCCAGCTGATTTAGAAACATGTCTTTCTGAAATTCAGCAATGTTAGATGGAGAATTTTGTAAACTGTTATAATGAACTGAGTTTCAATTTCAATGGGGTCCCTGTGGTAGATGGGAGAAAAAATGTGCTTGAATATTGATATTGATAGTTTGAAGCAACGTTCTGTAATTTATTACTTTACAAATGAGTCAAACACACCATGTATATGATTGTAATCTTTTCCAAAGTGAGTGTAAACAAGTGTAAAACTATGTTGTAGACCTGTTGATATGTGCAAGAAGGATAGGGTTGCGTTCCATTTGAAGTTAAGACAAGACCTCCTGTTGTAGGAGAACACCTGTCTTTAAAGAACAGTTGCCTTTTGTCAGTTTTATGAATTTAAACCGACAACCACCTGTTACTTTTCCCATAAACAAGGAGGATCTCTATGAAAGGTCTTACATAGTGTAGCTATTTTACTATAGTTAGGCAAACAATAGCACTCAGATTTGACCACGATATTCATATGCAATTTTTAAAATATATATTCCTAGTAACGTGACTTAAAATGATTACCTGAAAATCTATTCTACCCTGCATGTAGTCCAATGTATTTCCTGCATGTATAATTCGACCATGTTTTCCCATCTATGCTTGGTATACTAGAGACTGTTTTCTAGGCAGAGCAACTTCCTCCATGCAGTTCACATAAACAGTCTTAAAGAGTCAAACTTTAATATTTTAATATTTTTTGCATGGAACAAACATGAAGATAGTTTCCTCTAGCATCCAAACTAGTAAACTTGCATTATGTTGTTTGCGCCTCTACCACCAGTCAGTATTTCATGACTTCTTCGAGTAAGGTTTTAACAAAGCTGCTTCTGTGTGTTTGTTTTCCAGGCAGCCGACTCAACAAGGATCTCAAGCATTATCTAAGTCTGAGGTTTCAGAAATCATCCCAAGACCACGAGCTGCAACAAACCATCAGAGATAACCTTTACCGCCACGCTGTGCCTTGTAAGTACTCACACCTTTATCAGCTGCTGTCTTTTTCTCCTCCTTATTGTGGATTCAGTGTCTCCCAGGTACTCGGTTTCTGGAGCTACTGGCAGAATCTAGTATTCAGGTGAATATCAGTCAGAGTTTATATTCCTGAATTAAACAGACAAACAACAGAATAATTCAAAGGTTTGATCCCCATTTTACATTTGGTATTTGAATTACATTTGGTGAAGTCCATCATTGTTCCAAACCTACTGTATTTCTTGTGGTATAATGCGCACACTCTTACAATTTCTACATGTAATATAGCCATTGTGTGTTGTATACGAGTTCTTAGGGTTGGAGTATTCTATATGCTGTAGCAGCAGTAGGGAACCTTGTCTCTTCCATTGTAAGGCTTTGTTACAGCCAGTTGCTAGTCTAATATACAAGGGTGCTCTGTATACACAGGGTGTGTGTAATGTTCTTAAAACCACTGTATTTACACAAATAGTAATGATATAACCGACTGAAGTGTTTTAAATAGCAAATGTACTGTTGAGTCCCTTATTGTTGAAAACATACTTAGCTGTATAATTAAGTTGCTTCTGTTTCTGACCATCAAAAGAAAAACCCTGTTTCATTCTGTTACCATTGTGTTGATTAAATTGAGATTCTATTCGACTTCCATGATGTCATAATGCTTACTAAATGTAACACCTTGGCCAAGGAACTATGCAAGTGTGGAGGAAGGTATGTTCAGGAAAAGAATTCAAACGGTCCTACTCATTAAAAAACCTAGTACATAAATAAGTCATGCAATGATAAATGAATACAAATCTATATCAAATGATCATTGCAGTATACCGTTTGGCAGGTTAGCATTACTTTTTATATACACCAGTCAACATTTTATTCAGAGAAGGGCCCCAAATAGAAAGTATATAAGTATGTAATCTTAATCCCATGGTGACAAGACTGCCAAAAACGTCAACACACACTTTGTATTGTATTTTAGAGTGTGGTTTTGTGCCGTGCTTCAAAGTCCCTCTGGAAAGTAATTACTCTGAATTGAGACAATCTGGTTTCTATCTGGTAAATTGGGAACTTAGACATGTAAAATACATATTTAATATAATCATTTCCACAACACGCCATGTTTAGGAGAATAAAAAGAAAATAGACAGTGTTTAAAAAAAAAAAATAGTAATAATAATAATAATAACAATGTAAACCTCTGTCCTAACTTGGAACAACATTATGTTTGAAGAGTGCTGTCCAACAACAATCTGATCTGAAACCAACCCATCTGCGTCCTTTAGATGAATATTTTCTGAAGTGCATGTGACTGGTAAATCTAGAGATCTTGACCAAGCTCTAGAACTGTTGGATTATGATGTCTTGCATTTTGAAAATAGAATTCCCTTGTGATTTATGTTGTAAACATGGATGCATAAAAGGTCAAGGCAATTGACCATGTCTGCGGATCAAGTGCATCTTGCATGGAGAGAGAGAGAGATGGAAGCGATTTAAAACAGACCATGGTTCTTTCTTTTAAATCGTTAGGCAAAGGGACATAAAATATTGATTATTATATATGTGTGACATTGGTTATATCACCAGATCATACCATTTTAAACGCACGCTTCTCAATTCTGCTACTTCGGTTGCACTGGACAAGATATTCCGAGCTCGTGTGAGATTAAAAAAAAAAAAGAAAGAAGCCATCAATTTCATTAATTGTACATTTCAGAGAATTTCTTTCAAATCCCTCGTTTACTAATGCTGTTGAATGAGGAGTGAATTACTCCTTCGTTAACAGGACACTGCTAATGGATTATTTCAAATTCACTTTCAATAAGTGTTGCTGTGTGTATGTTTATGGTAGGCCTTAAAAACGCCTGGCTCTGTTTGACCCTGAGCGGGTCTCAGCTGGAAGTGACCTTTAATCACTTGCCACACATTTGGCCTCAGGCCAAAGTGAAAGATCCTAATGAAAAGGCCACTGCCTTTACGAGGAGATACTGTGATTTACTGCAGGGATATGGAAACCCCCTGGGGAAAAACAGTTTTTTTTCTTCTTTTTATTATGCATGATCTATTAAAAGCTACATCTGAACCGTTAGTTTAGTGTTAAGAGGTTATTTCACGTAGTGCGAGTTCCGGCCATGGTGTGACCTACTTGGTATGTATGCCTTGTATGTAGGAGAGAGGCTGATAACAGATGGGTTGCTTAGTGGTCATTTTGTTTTTGTTCTTTTCATATTTATTGATGTTATGCTAAATATTCTTTGAAACTCAAGCATATTGACTTTAAATTGTGGTACGAAAGTTACAAAATATGACATTTTGTTAAGGATTGTCTAATTGGGGTAAATATAAAGTTTCAAATACGTTACACACCGGGGCTAGCTACCATAGTGTGTTAATGTTTTTTCAACAGTGCTGGGGCATGTAATGTGTAAAACAGCATCTTTTTTTTCCAAATCAATTTGAAAAAATGACTTTGAATCAGCCCTTAATATGCAAAGTGTAGAGTGTGCAAAAATAATCTAATTTGTACACTGAATCATCACTGACTTTTGCTTCTGGTCTCATTTAAAAAAACATGACAAAAAAAGCTATCCTTTAAACGAGTGTATGGATCCATTGCAGAAGTGAATGATGAAAATGACTCCTCTGAAGGGTTTTAAGCTGATTGATTAAACTTGTGAAAGTGATCAATGGGTTTCATTTTGACAGGAAGCCACATCTTTAGCCACGGAGAAATTTGGTCACGTGCCTGTGTGCTGTCGTTACAGCTGGCTGATGGAAGCCATTATGTGGACAGAGGATAGAGAGCGCAGCAGGTGGCACAAGGCAGCTTCAGATCAGACAGGCGTAGTAGGGGCCCTGTGCTGAGGTTTGATACTCAACACTACGTGCTCTGCACCTTAACACAACCCCATGTTTTCACATCCCTGGAGCGGTTATTGAAGAAGCAATCGATATCACAGAACTGGCTTTGCTCAAGCTTGCTGATGAATTCGTTAGGTTTCTCAGGAGAAGGTCAGAATTGGGTAGCTACATTTTAAGGAAGAGATGTGATTCGAGTCCATCTTATTGCGAACAGCTGAATACAGTTGAATTATAAAATCATGTGTGCATGATTTTCAAAAATAAAGTTTTTTTTTAATTTTATTTATAGCTTTTGTTACTGGACGGGAACTGATCAATTATGAATCTTATTTTTTTTTTAAAACCAAAAGTCAAAACCACTTGTTAACTTGCATGGCCCAATCAGCTGATTGGTTAGTCAGGAATCTGTGAAATTGACATTTAAGAACTGGATGGATGCTAATGCTTTTTGCAACTGCAGCTCAGTTCAGTGTACTAGGTCACAAGACGAGACTTTTAATTCATGTGACCTGATCTAATGTAGTAGGTCTATGTATAAAACAGTGTTGCAGAACTGTGTGTGTTGGAATGTGAGTCTGACCAGTTTGTTGCTGATTTGATAATCATATAGATAGCTTTCTCCATCATGAATTTGCTAAGTTTTCTGGACGATGGGACATCTTACCAGGTTAGCGTGAGCTGAAGGGCCTCCAAAAGAGGCTTAGCTTAGTTTAGTTTAGCTTAGCTTAGTTTAGTTTAGTTAAGTTTAGTTTAGTCACTTTGTGCCTACAGGGCCAGCACAGGTACATGTCAATAATGCAGCACTAATACAAAGAGACCTAAGTAGACCATACTCAATAATAAACAATACAACAATTATTCAACATCCAGGTAATATCAATAAAAACACACATGTACACACATATACATACAATACACAAATATATTAAAAGATAAAGGTATTTATATTTAAATTTCATTACAACTAAAACAAGTTCACCTCAAACGCAGATGACGCTGATCAGCAGTTTTAAACCCAGAGAGGCTTGATAATGACACAATGGAATCCATAAGGGCATTCCATAACCCCAAGGCTGTACCAAAGAAAGAATAACGACACAACTGAAGAGACAAGGACTGATGGTCAGAGCAGCTCTGTAGAGACCCCTCAGCCCAGGTCTTTTACGAGCACAGACTGACACAGAGGGTTATTCTCCTGCCAAAGGGGGAATTATCAGTGCTGTGTTTGTGTGTGTGTGTTACCAGTGAATTTATCACCCTTTCCATTTTTTAACAGTTATATTATGGTGTACATTTCTCAAAGAAAGCTGCTTTTTTTTTTTTTTTTTTTAAGAAACCCTAACAGAGACTGCAAGAATGAAAGCATTATTGGTTGAAATACAAATGCTTTTATACTGTAAATCTGACTGTGATTTAAATGGCTAAGGTTTGGATTTGATTTTGAATCTCACTTTAAGAGAGGTTGGGGGAGGGGGAAACAAGAAGGTTGCATTGCTACTAAAACAGTAAATCCTCATGTCATTGTTGAATGTGAATATAATTTTTAAATTGACATTGCAGTGTAGCTTTTTATGAATTCCACACTGGCCGCTACGTCTTTTGACTGAAATAGCACCAAGCTCTGTGTTCATTATGAACATGTGTGTTGTGGTGTTTTTTTTTTGTTCATTTGGACTCAAACAGGTGCTAATGTTGTTATTCCCAAGACCTGTATTTAAAGGCACCTCAGAAAGTGGGTATTGCAATGTAATTTGCATTTCTTATGTTCCTAGCTCCAGTACAGATGGGCATTGTTCTGGAAATGTCACCAGCCATATAAAAGACAGTCTGCTGAAATTTTCATTTTGCACTGTTAGCTGCTCCTGCCAGTGCTCCTCCATCCCTCCTCCCAATAGCTCTCTCGCTCTCTCTTTTCCATTTTTAAAATGTTTTGTTGAATGGCAGCCTCTCTGTTGTAAGTAAGCCCCTTTACTCCCCACACATTTACAATTCCTGCAGCTTTTTCTTCTTTTTTTTTATTTCCACTCGAAAGCCACGGATCATTATTCAAGACGACTTTCAGATTGGAGCTCACAAAGGGAGGATTAATCTTTCAGTTGGGCTTGTATTTCTGAGGATTCAGGCAAGTGTGAGCATTTTTAGATGTGAGACCATTTCCTAACTGCATTTAATATATGCAAAGCAAGCTAGATATGTGTATTGTCGGGGAATCGCTTGAGATTTATATGTAGGCTAAGGGGATGAGAGGTGGGGGTGGGGAGGAGGCACGTTCAGTCAGATCTTGCCCAGAAGGACAGATGGCTAGTGGCCGTGGTACTTTTTTTCTAATTCATCCAGCAGCCTTTACACAAGGCCCACTGGTACACAGACCTCCTTTTCACTCTGCTGGAGACTGGTGTGCTCAGTGAAGGGGGAGGGGGTGGGGGGTGGTCATCAGGCACAAACAGGCGGCGATCTGGTCCAGATGCCTGCAGAACAAAAGGGCTTTTTCACAAAAAGCAGGGAGGAAGCGTGGCGCTCGCATTGTGTTTCCCACCGCATTGCAGGTTGGAATTGGGGAGCTAAATTTTAATGAAGTGCATTCCATAACATAATCGGCAAGCGAAAAAGAGCCCCTGTCAAGGAAGGGTGGAGAAATAAAAGAAGCTAATGACAGATTGTAGAAAATGGGGGGGGAAATTAAGTGTGCACCCCAGGTTGCTGTGCAAAAAAATACCGAAAGAAAAATACCGTTAGGATTTTCTGGTGCATGCTAATGAAGTTATGGCAGGTGTTGGATAGCTGTAGGGGTATGTTTTTGCTGCATTGTGTAGGCTATAGACCAGTCTGAACTGTTAATTTTAGATTGGTTGCCTAAATACACTTTCAAATAGACGACTCGTTGGTTACATTTTTTAAAATGGTGCATAACTGGTGAGGTTGTATATACAGCATCTGTGTCGATGCTGTTGTAATGGCTGATACAGTAATATTATCAGTAGAGCACTTTAGATTAATTTGTGCATGTAAAATTGTAAAGGCTTATTTGTAGAAAAATACATTAGGTTGCATATTTTAAATTAATTTGTATTGTATAAGAATGAACACAATCGATATAGCGTACAATTAGAATTTGTGTTTGTCGGTAGAAATCTGCAAAGAGGCAAAATACACCTGTTTACTGTTCTAAATATTATGTTAAGCATTCATCATGTGTATCATGAGGATCAGACGTACCTGAAATGACCCCCAACTAGTTAAAGCTCAGCATTGCACAGACAAGAATGTCAAATCACAGTGGACCTGTGTGAACATTCATCTTTGAAAACCAAGCCTTAAACCTTGGAGAAAAAGGTATTCCTATTGGGTAACTCATTTGCCTGTCCCACAGTAAAAATAGCAATTTTATGTTATTCTTTTAAAACCTTTGTTTGAGCATTTTCCGACCACATAACTACATTAATTACAAACCGTGATAACATACAGTATAGGTTTCCGCACAGCATATTAGAAACCTGTAGCAGTGGTTTCTGACTATTTTGTTTCTTCAGTTTCAGAAACCGTGTTGTCAAATCCCAGTACAAGTAAGTTGGTTTATAACAGAAAGAGGGTTTCTAACAACGGACAAGCCCTGATGGGCCGAATGGCCTTTTCTCGTTCCATAACTTTCTGTATGTTCTATACGGGTTATACATTTTTCTAAAGGAGAAAAAAAAATTGGGATGATTCTTGAACAGAACTAGGAAGAGGCTTTTTTTTTTAAGGAAACCACACAATTTTCTTGTAGTTTACACAGTGTTACAACCTTTATTTTTAACAATATCGAGGCATCTTGTCATTGACACATTAGAAAAGATAGTAAAATGACAAGATCTATCATCAAAGGCACTGAACAGGTTAAATAACTAGTTTGTGGTTTTGTTGTCATCTCAGTTTTTGTTTGGATGGGAGAGGGGTCATTATTAAATGACACTGCATTTATAGCAGAGTTGATATCTACGTGCCAATGTGAACCACACCTCATGTGAACTTAACCTCATGGCAGCAGTGTGGAGTAGTGGTTAGGGCTCTGGACTCTTGCCCAAAGGTTCGTGGGTTCAATCCCCGGTGGGGGACACTGCTGTTGTACCCTTGAGCAAGGTACTTTACCTAGATTGCTCCAGTAAAAACCCAACTGTATAAATGGGTAATTGTATGTAAAAATAATGTGATATCTTGTAACAATTGTAAGTCGCCCTGGATAAGGGCATCTGCTAAGAAATAAATAATAATAATGTTGAAATGCTATTTTTTTTATTTGTCAGAAATTTCAAATTAATTGGATGTCCAAACCAAATCATGTAAGTGTTTTAAAAAATGTTTCCATTACAGGTATATTATTTAAAAAATGTACATAAGGATTTTTTACAATCTGTTAAAAATAAAATGTATTCCTTAATTGAAAAGTCCTCAGGGACAGGTTCATGTAGTAGGCAGATGTGTGTGTGTTATTTCTCTCCAGTGTCCCTGTTCTGCCGAAAGGCTCAGTCCTACATTGGAATGGTGCAAAGAAAAAAACATTTCATAATATTTCATTAGCCATTAGATTTCAAGCCAGTTCACTATGCTAATCTTAGCACAGTCTCTCTGGTGAAAAACGAATCCTGGGTTCAATTGCTGGGTGTATATGCTTGAATGGACTTTGCTTTCCTGATGTATATACATCGGAATGGCAGCAGTAGGTCACAGTCATGGACAGCTCACTGCAAATCTTCTGCTGTTCTGGAGCTTATTTATTGTGACTTGGAACAGAAAGGTGTACGTACCCCCTGGTAATGGCAAAACAAGAGGAAAAACTTCTTCAGTTTTAATTGAATTGCCCATCCATCTTGTCTAGTAACAGCTGAGCACAGCTATTAGCTACAGAGGCAGTAGCTGAATTATTTATAACCTCTTGATAGGCCATTGAAAAATAAACTTTTGGGCCTTTTTAGACTAAGACTTTTCTTTTAGATTAAAAAACACTGTCATGCATTCTGAAGAACAAGGACTTCAGGGTTTACATTACTACATTTTCTGTGTAGACCATATTCCTAATGTTTTGTAAATACCCCAGCAAGTCAAACATAAGATGGTGGTAGCCGTATAATGGAATGATCAGTTTTACTTTAATCTGCAAACAATTGAATATTAATTATTAATAGTTGTGTTTTATAGTACAAAGTATCCCATAAAAAATAAGCCATGAGCAGTTTCTGTAAATAAGTGTAATTTGTATTGCTGGTGATCCACATTTAGGCAATATAAACAAAATCTGCTTTCTGATGAAGTACATGTATACAGGATAAATATACTTGTAGAATAACATTAAACGTGACAGTTCTGGAATAAAATTGGGAACAGTTTAAAACTGTTCAGTGCTTAGCCTGGTGGGACGCAGCGTGATCCAATTATTACCTGTGTCACCCAGCCCAGTAGAAATGAATAGCAATGTTCTATTTATAGGGTCATACGGTCAGGTAAGGAAGTGGGGAGTTGAGTTTTCAGCCTTTGGGCATTCCCTCTGGAGATGCTGGCAAAGCTTAAAGTCTGGCCGTTAATGAGCCAGGTAAGGTGGAAACATGGGGAAAGAAACAATCCTGTCTAAAAGTAAGCTGCAAAGTGTCTGCTTTTAATACCCAAAGGATCAGACACCAAAATAACCATTTTTCACCAGGAGTGACACATGTCAAAAAGAGTGCATGTAGAAAGAGTGCAAGCATTGTACCCAGTAGAATAGAAAACATATTGGTCATATTGTAACTGTCCATACCTCAGCTACCGGGTCCATACCTACCGAAAGGATAAAAACTATTAAAGACTAGTGGACAACTCGACACTGTCTTTTCACGTGACTGACTGGAAATGGATCGTTCATTCATTCATTCATTCATTCGCAACTGGTTACAGTGTCATTTCATAATGAGTGAGAAGCGACAAATGAGTTCTCGTTCAACTGGCTTTAAAGCTCAGGTGATTCGGGATAACAAGCTTATCAGCAGAACTTTCAAAGCGGGTGTTTCTGCACGCGAAACAATCGACAATGCTTGATTTCTGTGTGAAACTGTAAGTTGTTTATTATTGTTTTTGTTCACCGAGTTAATTCTGTATAATGTACATTTGTTAACTTTTGCTATTTAAGCCATCAAATTATACAACACGTACAAGTATAGTCAACAGTTTGTGGTTGGATTGTTTTCGTAAAAATAACGCTGTCGTTATTTTATTAATTCTTATTTCATTCGAATTATACGAGTCGTACCGAGTTTGTATAGTACTGTATACTGTAATTGATTAATTCACTGCAGTTCTTTCAACCGTTTTCATAAGGACATTTAACTAAAAATAAACTTGTAAATACTGTAGTCCTGTAAACGTGTGAGTTCTGTTACTTATATGACACTAAATGGCATCCCCGTGGGGTGTCGAGTTAACCAAGGTTGACTCTATAGCAATAGAGATGCATAAAGAAATGATTTATGCCACTTAAAGATGCCCAGAGTAGATTAAACACTGCTAAAGGATGGAGTTGCAATTGATTGAATGGGGTGGGGTTACAATGTTGCTTCCAAGCTTGTAAACAGACCTACTTGTTTAGTTAGATAGACAGTTATTGTCATCCCTGATAATACTCTGAAAAGGTTTCAGGTTTTATTTACTTAAAACAAAGCATTAAGGCAATAATAACATTAGCTGCAATTCTACCTTTTAGTGTCACTACTATGACATTATAATAAGGTTTTCTTATTGTTGCTCCCTTAGTAAAGTAGCTAAAAACAATATGCTTTTTAATTCCTTGTCTCTGACAGCATTATGTAGGCTATAAATATCTAAAGTTCTGTTGTTGTTTTTACAGGGGGAAATAGAAAGCAGCATGTCTGCTTGAAGAAAATGCATCATCTGTAGCTTAAATTAAACATTTAGAAAATAAATAAGTGAGAAACCCAACAGTCGCTATGTAAATCTAAACACCCATGTACTTTTGTCTTGAGAATACCTAAACACATACTTTCAACTTGCCCTGCCTTCTACAGTCAGGGTTTACAGGAACTATCATGTACTAACCTGTAATTTTCTCTGCCTTTCTCTAATACCTGTTAAAAAACACAGGGCAATGTTACAAAAAATAAGCTCTGTTTCTTGGTAACACTTTATGAATATAAGTGATTGCTATTTACAGTTTAATTTCTTTATTCATATTACATATGCAATAGAAAACTGGGTTTTGTCAAAACTGTAAAATCTATACCATAAACACATATTTAGATATGACTTAAGAGCAGCAATTAAAAGCAAATGTTTAGAATCTACTGTGTACTATTTTGAAGGACTGTAAAGTAAATAAAATCAAGCAATGGACCTGTGTGCATGCAGGACCTGTCCAGCTAGCTTTATCTCTAAATCCCATTCAGGCCTAATCTTTTGGAACCCCATCATTTGCTTTTGTAGTGTTGATTGCCAGGGTCACATGACCCGCGGGAGGGTGATCCGAGTGCCTTGTTTATGAGAGGAGCATGTGTGTGTGTGTGTGTGTGTGTGTGTGTGTGTGTGTGTGTGGAGGTGGGCGGGTGCACCAGGGGAACCGAGGGGCAGAGAGACACTGTCTTCAGACAAGCTCTTCAGTGTGAGTAGCTCACATTGGCTTAGCTTCTAAGCTGGGCAGGAGGACTAATTTGCTGTGCTTGTGGGCTTTGATAAAAAAAAAAAAAAGGCAGCTGCCAGTGCTTGCTCAGATGCAAGTGGATGAAGCTGGGTGGGGGGCTGAACGGCAAACCAGGAGAATAATTCTCCCACACGAGACCTGCTGCTGTGCTGTATCAGATTTGGAGATTTCAGCAAGGAGAAGGTACAAGGCATTTTTTCATGAGGTATTTTTTGTTGTCGTGAATGATTCCTTGGCTTCAGAGGTTCGTTGGTTAAGTGGGGGTGGGTGCATTAAACGGAAAGCATCAGTGAGGCTTATGCAGATCCATTGTACGGTGAACATTGATGTATTTAGCTGTGGTGATGAGACATTGTTTTTTGTCCCTGTTTCTAAACGGGACTCCTTTTTGATGCAATGAATGAAGTAATCCAGTTCTCACCGTGGTCTGTTGTCGCTTGTTTGAGGCCATTATCAGCCAGTGCTCCTATACGGAAAGGTGTACAGGATGCCGGCTCACTCTCTTTTTCTAGCTCTCTCCCTCCTCTCCCTCTCCCTGCCTCTGCTGCTTCTGGGTCTCCAGCTCTTTAAATGGAAGATTTAAAGCTTTTTTTCTCATCCTGCTTGCCTTTGGTAAAGGAGCTTTTACTGAAAGAAAGAGAAAAAACCTATAGTATTTTTTGCAAGGTTTCTGGATAATTAGGCTTTGAATTTTGTTGTGTAGCCTGTAGGTTTTTTTTTTCTTTCCTTCTATTATTTCTCAAACGTTCGCAAATAAAACTGTGGCTCAGCTGGAGAAAATGGAGAACTGTAAAAGGCTGTGAAGGATGGCCTATTGTGTTGAGATTCATTGTGCTTCTCTCTCGCTCTCTCTCTCGCTCTCTCTCTCTCTCTCTCTCTCTCTCTCTCTCTCTCTCTCTTTATTTATATGTGCTATGCCCTGTGCCTACAGAAAACAAGGGGTCGGGGGGACACTGTGGTTAAAACCATGGGGTCGGTGTTGCCCTGAATTGAGAATATATAGACTGAAATTTCAGACCTCTATTGAAGATTGTCTGGAGGGATTAACCCTTTCATGGGACAGATGGTTTTCTGCCTGTGTTCTGTGTTAGACTTGCTGTTCGTCTGCTGCTTATGTGCAGATAAAGACTCTGCTCTGTGATCAATTTTATATGGTTTCCAGACCTTTCTGGTCATAACAAGGGGATCTTTGAGTCTGCATATAAACCATCTGTAAAACTGAACTAGCTGTTAGTGACTCAACTATGATTTTATGAATTATTTTCTCACTATACCATTGTAAAGCTATTTAGCGTTTTTTATTTTTTTTTAAATCTACATAGCTTTATAGAAAATGTGTACAGCATTATTATTTGACGATAGTATCAGCTCATACATAAAAACATTCAGAACTTCAGGGGTTAAGTGTGGCAGATGTTTGAAAGAGCAAGCATTTGTAAGACAATGTATTGTTGTACATCCTAGACTAGAGTCTACAGAGCATGGAAAGCCTCAAAATGTTAGCTTACTGCATGTCTGATTTAACTCTGTACTGTCCAGACTGGCAGATTTAAAGACATCTATTAAATCAGCTTAGAGCAGTGCAGGTTGTAGTTGCCTAAAAGTTTCTGTGTACTAATCTGTCCTATCAGTATGTATTACAACCTGTCAAAATGTGTATGTTGGCCACAAATCCTGATATGTGACTGCAGATTATTTGCATAAAAAACTATGTTGATGTGATCAGATTTTGTCAAGGATTCATATTTGAATCTCACCAACATGTTTTTCACACACATGCAAAATGTTATTCACCAAATAACCAGTTTTTCTGAAAAGCAATTTAAAATATAGAAAGGAAAATTGGTAACCAGTAAAAAAAAAAAAAAATGGCTACAGCATACCGTACCTTTTAAGGGGGGGGGGGGGGGGGGGGAAAGGCTGTGACTGAGGATTGGTTTTAGGAAGGAACTCATTTGCCCAGAAACATTGTAAGAGGAAAATATTTTCAGTGTTACTTTGATTGGCTGTGGTTTTACCTAGTATAAACATGTTCTTCCCTCCTGTCATGTGGACTGTTTCATTTGTACAACGTAATGCAATAGGCATGATTACCACACAAGAATTAATTGGACCGTTTAATTGGAATGACTTGGGGTCATCTGTTGACCTTATTCAAGCCTATAGTCTAGGTCCGAAATAACCTTTTCAGTGACATGTTCATTTTAGAAGGAGTTACACTTCCTAATTGTAAAAAATAGATGTATTGACCAGCTGACTGATTCCACGTCAAGACTCTACATCCCATTGTGGAATGCTGTGGTGAATACATCACACTTTCTTTGCTGTATTTCATTTGTGCCAGCTGTACTAATTACCTGTGGGTATTTAATGCCTGTTCACTCATTTGTCTATAGGCCTATATTTCTCTCTGATAATAGATTTATTTTTCTTTTAATCCAGATTCTGGCCTACAAAGACAGTTCGTCGTCACGTTTATGTATTTCTAGCTCCAGAATTATGCCATGATAACGAACATCTAGTGCATACAAAACCCTTATCTACCACCCACATGCTTGGGGTTGTGATATATAAATCCTGTGAAATAAGTGTTGTCCCAGTGGCCTTGTCTGTCTCTCACTGCATTAGGGAGGCTGCGCATATCCAAAGTTCTGTTGTTTTTTGGTGGGGGAAATAGAAAGCTGGTCTGCTTGAAGAACATGCATCTGTAGCTAATGGCAACTGTATTTGCATGAGGTAAGGAGACATTAGAGCTGCTCTGTCTGAGCCAAACCTCTCTCATGGTCGTACAGCATTGAGCATTCAGAAAACATTGAGTGGTACAATGGTACAAGCAGTCTGAATTGCACTGCATACCCTGTGGATCATAGTCATGAAATATTAAATCTAGCATTGCAGATAACATTTTCCTCCTTATTTGTAACATTTTCTAGAAAGAAAAAAAAAGCACATTGCTTAGAATCCAAATCTTTGTATGCAGCGGTTTTGATACATGGCCGCTTTGCAAACAGGTTATCATAGCAGCTGCTTCCCTGATTAAAATTGCCCAGTGAGTCGTTTTACACTGCAATCATTTTCATCTATTTGTAGCACTTTGACTTGTTAGGTCTTATGTGCCTGATTACTAAAGGTTGGTACTTACATTCAATATACTAGATCCTGCATTGTGGAAATGTAAATCATTGACGGATTGTGTGGTTACATTTACCGACCCCTCAGTCTTTGGTTAGACATCACAGACATCTCTCCAAGTATGTATTAGATGTCGCATTAAATGGAATGCAATTGGACTGATTGGAACCTGAGTCCGTTGATGCTCTGTTTTCATAGGTAGGCTGACATCCTTACACATCCTCCAAAGCACCACTATCAGAGTGCCCTCCAGTAATAATTGACATTTTATCCAGCTATTTGACTCTATTAATCATATTCACTGAGATTCTAGATATTGTGCCACCTCATTCAACATTTACTTCCACTTCACTTCCATTGTTCATATTTCATATGTAATTAAATAATATTGTACCACCATTTGTTGTACAAATATCATAGTTCATCCACATAGTTGCCATTTTAAACCTCCAATCCCACTCCTGTTCGTAGTTGTCCACTGTACCCTGAAAAAAAAAATAGAAGGGTTAGGATTTGAGAGTTCCTCCTGGGATGTGCTTTTGGCATCACAGTGCTGCTGTATAGGGTAACCTTCCAAAACATTTAATTAAACAGCCTGTTCTTAATCAAACCAGTTAAATCAATACAGATTACAGACCTACCACTGGTATTATCTAACACTAGATAGAGTTGCTAAATTCTTCTTGCTTACAGAAATACGTAAAATGGCTAATGATGATGCAACAACCCAATAGTTGTTTTATAATGCATGATCACAATGGTCAATGTACGAACTGTGCTGAAAAAAATGATTTTGTGTCCTGATAAGATAACGATCACTGCAAGTGTAATTTGAAAGTCGAAGTTGTCAATTGGTCATATTGGGTTTCAAGAACCTTTTGCAACACTGAGATCTTCCCTGGCCCCTTTTGGAAACCTAGCCACGTTGACAGACCGATAGGTTGATGAGAACTTATTAAAAGTATCCCTTGTTGTCATTGTACTTAAGCAGTGTCACTTGAAGGATGATATCCAACGAGTTTGAAATGAGAGATAATGTCACCAGCCACATTAAAGGTCAACATTGCAGATCAATATGAATAATTTCTAGTTAAACAACACCTTTGCAATCAGGAGCTAGTAAATTGTCAAGAAATAGCAGATAGTGCTGTGCTGGTGGTAGGACTTGAACAAGACGGTTTTATATTGTATTAATGAAACTGGAGTCTGCTTGATCCTTCACCCTGAGATAACACGTGTGGCAGGCTTATCAGCAAGGTGTCGCTGCACGACATTGTTTTTGAATCAGTAGGGAAGTTGTTTGTTTGATGATTAATAATATAATGTGTTTTACATTGCCCCACAAACACGAACACACACACCAGTATAGTGTGCCCCCATTTATTCAACCTAAAAAACACACACGCAGTGCCCTTGTCTCTTGTTTTCAATGTAGGTCACAGCTGAAATTCAAACCTAGAACCTCAGGGACTTCAGCCTTTAGCTCCTTCATTTTAAGAACAAAGCAGAAATCATCTTCTTTGTTAATGTTGCTATAAATAGAAGTCCCCAAAAGGTTTAGATCAAAACTGTGTATTTCATTGAATTTTCAAGTCTGTGGATTACGTTGGTGCAAAAGAAATATTAAGCATACATTTGTTTCAGTTTGCAGAGAAAACCTGTGATTTGAAATTGTGAAATGGTCACATTTGTGACCCTGGGGTCTGAAGGGGGTATATAATGTTATAAGGACCAAACAAAGTTTCATCCAAATAGTATACATGAAAAGCTCATCTAATCACGTACAAGTCAGTTCCATAAGGTGTCTGTATTGTAAAATTGTTGGTCACCATGGCCTCGAATGTGATCAGGTATACAATATATTTATACCGTTCCCAGTTTGCCAATGTTTTCCAAATTGGGGACAGTCTTGTTAAAAACATACTGTACACATTTATATTTTAGATATTGTTGTTAAGACCATAACTCTTAAAGAAAAAAAGAAAAAACAAGAAGATGTAAGGATGTGCAGTGATATGTGTAATGTTAACTGTGTGGGTGCATGAGAAGAAATTGATGTAGTTATCCAGTTAGCTTCCAAAGACTGAAGAAGAAATACATACTTTTATCTCGTTAAATTCAGCAACACCTAAAATAGGAAATAGAAAGGTAAACATTAAAGATAGAAGCTAGAGTACCCTGTGTGCAGTTAGCAACCGAACCCAACTCAAGTCAATTGGACTAAACTGATCTATTGTTGTTTGCGTAACATGGTTTTCAAGGTCAAAATCTCATTCTAAATGGGGAAGTTATTATTTAGGGTGTACTACACATTAGCACAGCAGATGAATTCAAAATACTGTGAGGAAAAACTCCCTTTTGGCCATCTCCTATAAAAAGAAGTGCTTTGGTAATCCAGGTCTGGAAGATATTGCTGTCGCGCACTGAAAGAAAAAGAATCAGAAATACATGTATGCATATAGTGAAGACCTCCACCCTGTAATTTAATTCCAATAAATGCTGCGCAGGTCTCATTTGATAAATGCCTTCTGGTGGGATTGTGCCTCCGATGCTTTGTTTTTGCAGCAGCGGTTTGAATGATCACTGCATAGCTCGGGCTCGCACCGTTGATGTTGATTTATTCTGATACTCTTTTTGGAAAGGAGAAGCTGCTCCCTCAATACAAGCAGAACAACACCACGGAATCCATTAGATACACAGGGTACGAACCAGGACATTGCATCTGAATTCTGCGATCTAACAACACGGCGCAGGGATTTCAGGAGTCTGATTTAGGGTTGAAAGTAGTGTGTGTTTGGAAAAGAGGTTTGAAATGCCAGTTAGGTAATTTCTTTTTGCTCAGGGTAACGGAGCGGCCGTTGCTCTCTCTCTCATCCCAGCCATTTGGCTGCTGCGCTCAGTAGTTATTTGGCAGCAGCTGACAATTGATGTCGAGGCTGGGAGCACACAGCTGCTGATTTGATGATTTAGTGTTTCCATCTTCTAACTTTTGGAGCATTACAAGAATATTTATGCACCTCATCACGCTTAATTGCATTTGGTGCAGCGGTTACCCCCCACGAACAATAGAATTGGTTTTATAGTTGTATGGTGGTATCGTACTGTTCCTTTAGTCTTGCAGGGTTTAGGAATATATCTGTATATAACCAATACAATACTATATGGTTCTGAAACTGGTTCATTCACAGAGTCATTGAAAAGAAAGGCCTACAGTACTCGTCTGTTCTGCAGAGTATGTATTTTATTTAAACATTGTCGGTTTTCGCTGCTATTCTCACAGAATAGTATCACATATGGGTTAATTACCATACAACTAAGGAACTTCTGACAGCTTCATCATATAATTACTTCACATTGTACATTACTGGGAATGGAAGTTGTTACTATAGGTATTCTCCGGGGACTAAACAGGTTTCTTGTGTTACGGCTGAAGTGCATGTGAGGAGGGGTAATAACTCGGATTTATTTTTGTAAACATGCACACCTACTGTAAGATGCATTAAGAGTAATGCTGTTTTTCCAAGGTTAAGTGCCATTACCAATACTAGATGGTATTACTAGGCAATCTATTGTTAATGTAAAAAATAATACACAGTGTAATAAAATAGTTTATTTTGAGGCAAATAGCTTGGAGTTTTCTTGATTTGAATGTTGAAATGATATGTATTTGAACTAAACCGGACTTTTAATTTTAATAAAAACTGCTAAATAGATATTATGGGGCCTATTATGATACCAGTTTGCCTTTGATTGTGCAAAATTGATATAAAGTACTGTAGCTTCTCTATATTCCATAATAAATACACAGACACATGTTTTTATTGTGAAAGCTTTAACAAGTAGGTTGTGCTACATTATTTCTTGGATATCCCAATACTTTAGGAAGCTTGGAAAATCATTTCTATCCAGGTTTTCATTCGGTAGGTAGATAGATAGACATATATTAAAAAAGATTTTCAGTTCACGAAACACAATCTTGTGCCATATTCACATACTGAAGATGACATGTTAGTTTTTGTAAATCTATATTTAATGTAGCTTGCTTTGTTCGACAAGTATTGTTGAAATGCAGCTAGGTGTGCTGATTTAGTGGTACTGTATGGGGGAAAAAATAAGATAACAAGTGATGCTGTAATGTTTTTAAGGTTGTGTGGTATGTGACAGACCCATTTTTCATTGTTTGAGTGAGGCTGGTGGCTGGGGTGGTTGGCAGGCGCAGGCCTTCTGGACTGACAGGTGGTTGGAGGCTCCCAGCGGATCACAGCGCTTGAGAAGAGGGGCAGGCAGACCAAAGCAACTTTAAAAGAAGAAAAACAAACTTTGTGATTGATTGTAGGTAGCTGACAAGGTCAAGAGAAACAAACTCAGTGGACAGTGGAGCTAAGACTCAAACTGAACAACTCATTCAGTCTGCTGTGAAGCACCATGCAGCGCTCTCTCAAAAATAGAGTTTCTGCTCCATTTCTAACCCAGCAAATTATAACTTGACCATTTATTCATCAGATTTGCAAATTCTACTGGTGCATTGAAATGCTGTGTTTGTGGTTTGCCAAAGAAATGTGTGAGTTCCAACAAACACATTTGAGGTCTGTGCAAAGAAAACCTCAAAGTTTCTAAAGCGCAGGAGACCCATCAAGTGAATTGCCCAGTTCAAGACATATGATCCTAAATAGAACAGCCACGTGTGTCTTGATTTAATGGGTTGTTGATCTTGATTCAGAACATCAATTTTAGAGAGTTGTAGAGTTTCCCCTACGAAGCACACTGCTAAATACAATGGTGATTTGTCTGCTCCATCATACACTTAAAGATCTGATATTCTGCTTACGAGGTTGAGTAAATGCTGCTTTCTAAAATGCCGAATACATTCTTAAAATGAATTCAATCCATTGAGCCTGATTTTGATTGTTAAACTAAAAACATATTTTTATTGTGTCACATAATTGGTGAGTTACTAACATAATACAACAAAATAATTAACTTGCTGTACATCTTACCACAGTACAAAACGAATCCCTTCATTCGACACAATTCATTGTGTGCTATCAAACAAGTGGGGCTGTGGTGTTTATTGGCAGAGCTGATATCAAGTCCATGTGCAGTAAATGACTCAGTAAGCCTTTGTTCTCAGATTGTATCATGCTGCTTATTCATCATAACGTTATTTTTGGAAGAAGTTATTTTCTTAGGTGTCAAACTGGAAGGAGAGTGATTTAGATAAGGGGTCTGGTGGAAACCTGACATCTTTTCCAGTCATTAATGAGTCCTGACTGCTCTGATTATTGTTTCAGTTCAAGGTTATACACCATAGATGTGATGCCAAGTGAATAAGGGTCCATTTGTTTATTTATTGGCACATTACTAGATTGTTACAGTATGGTCCTAATCGCTCCAGTGGAGGCAGGAAGTTATATCATAGGGGCAGTTACTACTTAAAAGCAACTTTAACAATAATTTGTTATGAAAATTCCACAAAATTTCCATTATTCACGCAAGTTTATAAGCAATTATGACTATCTGATTTATACAGTTGTTAGTAAATCCTAAGAAAAATAATACAGATTGCAACTGCAGGCATTTCCTAAAACAGCCTCTATGGAGGAAGGGTCAAGGCAGCAGGGTAAACTAATTCAGTGTAACGCTTGATCTCAAGTGGACATTGATCTTTACCTTGACAAGACATTATGATGTTGCACTGAAGGATCAACATCTGTTACACGTCGGCAATTATTTAGGAAGGCTATCGGAAAGAAAAAAAATAATAATCTTGCCTGCAGATGTTGCAGAGAAATGTATCATGCATTAATAATTCTTTTTTCTGCTCTTCTTTTGCAAATGGCTACTAATGGCAAGCAGGCTTGTCACATTCTCTTTGAGAAAGTATTCTAGATATTAATTAATATGATTTATCCATCTAGAAAGTGTTACGCATCACAGAAAGTGGAAACATTTCTCCCATTAAGAAACATGTCGTGGATAAGCAATGGTTTTGGCTCAATGATCTAAAAAGCACAAATAAAAACACAGAGTAATTAGTCTAAATAAAGACTGTCAATTTATTCTGGCCTATCTGATTGCATGGTTGTCAGAATATAGCAATACAATCTTGGTAGTTTCGTTCAAGGTTCAACGTTCAACTTACACTAGTGGCTTTAGACATTTGAGTGTTCCTTGGGAATACTTTTAGCTTTCATATGACTAATATTTTGATGCACTGAGGTTGAGTTCAATTGTAAGTTGAACTGTGTATGTATCCATCATGTAACCTAAATGTCTGGTTTTCCAGCATTTATATGAATCTTATACGGTAACTTTACAAATCCACCGTCACCACAACTACAACTGCTAATATATTAAAAACCATTTAAACTTGCAACTTTATATTTTCAGACTTGGATGCCATATTAGGGCTGCCATATTGGGTCAAAGTTCCATTTTAGATGGTTAATGCAGTAGAAATTAACCATTTCACTGCCACATGTTTTCAGCCTCTGACATTCACTGCCACATGTTTTCAGCCTCTGACATTCACAAAAACTTGTATTTTTAGTTTCTAGTTATGTCTGACATTATCAACCTTTATTAATTAACTATTCAGATGTGTGCATTCCTTAATGTTTGATTTTTAAAAATTTTAATTTCATTTTTTCAAAATTATGTGTGCATGCAGTATCCTAATTTGCAGCATATAATGCATACTATGAACCAGTTTATAACACAGCCTGAAGACAGCAAGCATACATTTTTTTATAGAGTGCATGTTATACTGTGGAAATGGTGGTCCTGTCCTCATACCATCTTGGTTATTTACTTCAAGGTGGATACATCTCAAAATAGAAGGCTTTATAACACTGAAAATTCAAATCTCTTTCACCCAGTCAAATGTTATGCAGACATATCTACGGCAGTAACAAGAGGTTCATTTCTGAGGGATTATCGTGTGTGACTCACGCCATGGAATATAGGGCATGCTGAAGTATGGATGCATTTCTGCCTTTGTACCAATTAAGAGGCCTGTAAATCCTTCTGCTGTGTCTGATCATAATACTCATTCACGCCTTGCATCAGAACACATGATTTTTCTGAGAGAGACATTGCGCAAGATATAGGGTATAGTCTTCTGTGAACATTTTCAGGCAGCATTATATTTCATGACTTAACCAAAGTGTAACCCCTTCCATTCATCCCAGTTTTTCTAACCTATTCATGATGACATTTTCAGGTTCACGAATTCCCTGAATCACGTTCACTTTCATTAGGGTTACCATATGGCTCCAGATTAACCGGACGCTTTGAGACAGACCGGGATTTCAAAATTCCCCCTAAATTGAAAGTAATTCACGTATAAATGAGCTTCACCTTTGCTGAGATTAATCCTGCTGTGGTGGAATTGCTTAGGCGCAGCAAACAAGTCACACTGATCAGCTGCTTCTGATCAGATCTTAATGAACGAATAGCTGATCTATCGATAGAGCAACGAGACGATGATGCGATTGTTTTTGCAGAATAATATGGGCGATTGAATTTTAACAAACAGAAAAAAATAGCGACTGGCTGCAATTCATTCTTAGTATAATACAATTATTTGACACGCATGCGGGTATTTAAGCACCATTATTAATTGTAGCTCAGGATGGTTCATTTACGCATTCATTTATTTCAATTTAGGGGCAAGTTTGAAATCCCGTTCTGTCTCACAGCGTCCAGTTAATCTGGAGCCACATGGTAACCCTACTTTCATTTTTGCATGCAGGACTCATTTTGTTGTTTTCATAGAGATTATTGTAACCAAACAATGTGTCATCTGGCCCCAGTAGTTGTTTGATAGACAGACCGAAAGCTGTCCAAATTTGCACTATATTTCGTGCTATGTTACCTAAGCAGATCTTTTAGAAAAATGGATGTCATATTTTATGTTAAGTCTGTCTAACTTTTAAATGAAAAGTGACTTCTGGTGCAACAATAGTTACACTTGAAAATGTCACACATCCATTATTCAGCGTTCAATCTTGTGCATACGTCGTGAACTTTAGAGACTAACTCTGGTACAGAAGGATGATCAGAAGTCTTAAGGGTTTTTTCTAACATACTATTATAACCAGACACACACAAACACAAACCTCCCTGGATCTCTGGGCCTCAAACTGAGACCTGACATGCATTGTCCAGGTATATGAGAACCACAAGCTCCTATAAAAGGTTTTACACAATTGTAGTATAAATACTGTGTTAAATAAATGCTGCTCCAAGAGAAAGGTTACTGTTCGCCATTTCAAAACAATATAGATGTTTTCTGTCTTTCTAATAGAAAATAAGATCTTTCAACGCATTATAAACAAACTCACTGCTTCTGTGATACTCACCAATAGAAGATGAGTCATTTGGAAAAGGATTAAGGTACACTGACCAAGTACTGTGGAGGACAGGACAAAAGTAACTCATGCATGTATTTGAAATGCATTTGAATATAATAATTTGTTTATTAGGAATCAATGCTTAAGTATTAAAAAAAAAGTAGTGTTTAAAGTAGTCCCTTAAACTGCTTGTGAATCTGGGATTTATCCCTTGTATAAGATTATTATTATTTTATTATTTTTTTTTAATCAATTGCAAAAATAATTTACAAAAGTAAAATTGCTCAATAATTTTGTAGGAATAATGCAGTTTCTTCATAGACCGTTGAAAGAAAGGCATGTGCGGGTTCACTTAAAGGGACGTATGGCCTATAGACACTTAAAACAAAAAAAAAGTATACATTTTTTAATTTATGAAACTTGGTAAACAAAATCTGGCTGCCTTCGCATGGTGCACACGTAGTGTGAGACGCATCTAAATTCATAGTGAGCGTGGCTTGTAATCATTGTTTGTGTCCCAGATGGTTTATGAAAACATTTTGCAATGCCATCTGCCAGGCGTGTGTCCAGCCATCCGCATGTCACTGCAAGAAAGGACTGGGCTCTTATTGAACAGCACACAGCCAACAATCACTCTGGTCCTGGGCTTTCTTCTAAATGAGCGACCTTCCCACAAAAAAGGTTACGTAGGTTCTGTCATGATCAATCCTCATGTCTTTGTTAAGATTTCGATTGTGCAGGCTCACAATTTAACATTTTAAAAGGCACGCTTCCTCCACAGGCAATGTTTACTGTCGTGATAGATTTGTATTTAGTTTAAAAACCTCAATATCTTTATTGTTAACTGGAATGTTTCTGTAACATTACAGCATTTTACTAAGAATTCATAAAAAACATGTTTTTGAAATAAATGTGTGAGATAAGCTGTATTGTGTGTGAGAGAGTGAGGTTCGATGCACTGTATATGAGTGTGCATGGAATGTCTGGCGATCTTGTTGACTAGTGAATGGACTGAACCATTTTATACATTTCTAAGTGTATATTGTAAAATACTCCAAGGCATCCGAATCATAATTGAAGCTAGTCATTGTACTCTCACTATGGTAATTTACAGAGAATAAACCTGGCAGGCCCAGGCATGGTCTCTGAATCCACATCTGAAGTGACATTTGTCTTCCATTGGGAAGGAACACACACACACATCTTTTACTGTACAGTGCTGGACTTGTGTTGTTTGTAAATGAAATTTAAATGTAAAGGATAAAGAAATAATACATGCGAATATTCTAGCAAGCTTCCTATAATATTATGGTATTGCATATTTGAAGTAAAATGTATTATAGTTATCGTTATGTAAAACAACAACATGACCACATACTCTGCTTGGTAGTTTTATAACATAGCAATGTATTAGTACCACTAACGTTCTTGATTTTTTATTTTTTTTTTCAGGCACAACCCGTGCCCCTAGAGACGGAGAAGTCCCAGGTGTAGATTACAACTTTCTCACAGTGCAGGAATTTTTTAACCTTGAACAGAGTGGAACTCTTCTTGAAATTGGAACATATGAAGGTAAACCTTTCAGTCTGAATTCTGGCCAGCACACTGCAAACCCAACAATACATTTCTCTATTCCTTAGCATTCCGTTTTATTTATATGTAACCCGATCAGAGAATGGATTTTTTATGTGAACCAACCAAAATAAGTTATCCTGTCCACGCTCTAACCGCATGTCAACTCTCAGTTCTAATTTAGCTCACATACAAATTCCACTGGTGTTTTTACTTTGGTCCACAGAGAGCATGCTAGCAGTTTCACAAGTTAGCTACAGTGACTGCTTCCTTCTTTTTTTTTTTAAGAACTCAAGGGCCAGTACGCTTTCTGCTGACTGTCGAAAATGTTTCTCCAGTCCTTGTATTACCATTGCCTAATTACTGCCACATTTCTCTTTTCCAACATACTCCCGGGAGCCTCTGCCACTTGAAACAGCCATTCTTTACAACATCAGCCCCTTGCTTCTGTGCATGACAGGTGATTGTCACTTTAGACATTGTTTACATGCAATGTGTGTACAACTTGTCCGTTGGCTCTGTTAACAGGGAAATGGTTAGGCAAAGAGCCCTTAAGGAAAATGAAGAAGGGGTTTTATTTGAGAGTTACTGTAGCTTATGGCTTTGTGATGGTGGAAGGAACCTACATGCACTATACAGTATCTATATATTAAAAGGCAAACAACATCAGAAGCTACAGTAACTGAAGTCTTAATGCTCACATTAAACATGCCATTTTCCACAAAGGTAACATTGTAAGTACCTGTTTATTACATTATTTCATAGTTCAACATTGTGTGTTCTCAGCGTTTTTTACAGTATTTTTTTTTACTAGCTGTCATTGAAACCTGGCCAAAACGTAACTCTGTGTGCTCTTTTTTCAGACATAGTATGATATCATATTCGATAATATTCAAGCTCAGAAACCCAAACTGTGATGGAATGTAACAGTACCAGTGTTCATGAAAAAACCAGTGTTCAAAAAAACACATGAAACAAAAACTCAGCAGCATTCAGCTTCTGTAGTAATCACGTGCACTTGTGGTCAAAGACACATAGTGCGTATAGGGTATGATGTTGTAATTTAGAATTGCTTGATACAATAATTAACTACATTACATTATTTAATTTAATACATAGTTCTGTCCAATTTCTGCATATCAACAAGTTATTTATTATTAATGAATTGTCTTTTCTTGACAGTGACACATGTGAGTGGTTTATTTTGATGGCTGTTGGGGAGTTGACGTTTGGTCAGTATGCAGCATTTAGCACACTGGCAGGCTTAACTGACTTTTCTAAATGTTTTCTAAGTGGTGAAGCCCTGCCATAGCTTGTCTAAAATTCCATGCTTAGTGCCGTTTAGAAACTCTGTCAGGTTTTATTGTCTATTTGTCAGGTTTATTATTTAATTCTATTTTGGTTTAAAAAAAAAAAAAGAAACATCCTTTGGGACCTTCGCCTTTTCACCTTTTGCAAAAACTGCACTTTTCAGGATGTGTCCTGCAAGAAAACAAACACAGGAACACAGTTGGTGATCAAATGTAAAACTGATGTCTACAGGGGACAGTGTTAAATCAATGTATTGCTTGTGGCCTCTAGACAACAGACATCGTCTTCATAAAACAAAAACACCCCAGTTTGAATGATGTGGTATCTCAGACAGACCTACGATTGGATGAACCTGAAGACTGAACTATCCTTTCACTCTCCCTGGAGATAACGTTCAAGGTTCATAGGTTAGAAGAGCTCAAACAGCACCGGTCTAGGCTGTGTTTTATACCTGGGTTGCAGATTTTTTAAAAAAAGGTCTTCAGTCTCCACTGCTGTCAGTCCAGTTGCATGGGAGCCTAATTCATTAAATTTTTAAACACAGATCTCATATATCATTACAGGGTGTATGATCAGCTTGGTTAAAAAAAAAGAAGTTATTCTTATGAAAATACAAACTGAAATTAGAATTGAATGCATTGTGAATAGCCCTAAGAGAATTGCAGATTTTTGCTAAAATTGAGCATCCCAGTAAATATAATTCAGTTACACTAAAAAAAACCTTTCTAAAATAACATTGACCACATACCGCTTACCAAAAATGTGTTTATATAATAAATAAATAAAAAATGGCAATCATGTCTAGTACCTCCTGGTTTATTCAGGTCCTCCTGATTGTAGACTTGTTGCCTTTAATTTCATTATCTGCTTCTGTCTACTTTGTGGGATTATTCAATGATGACATCCCCAAACAAAAGCTGTTTACAGAGAAGCAACTGTAAATCAACTGGCAATCTCTAATATGTAAGCTATTAACCTATGAAAATACCTCAGTCTCCATGTCAGACTTTCATTTTTAGGCCTAGCTGAATCAAACAGGTTCACTGGGATTATATTGGATGTGTGTGTAAATCTCTCTGGAAAAAAAACAGCCCATTGTGTTTCTTCAGGTATAGCAAGTTAATACTTAGTCACCTAGCAACAGAGGACTTGCCAGCACTAAAAAGGAGGGTTTGCACATCTGAAGTCAGTGCATTTTGTTGTCTCAACTAATCTTTTTATTTACTGGATATTGCATTTTGTTAAATTTACATTCCCATTAGCTTACATGAAAAATAGAACAATGCTACTAAATAAAGCACTTCAACTCAAAATGTCAACAACAGCCAGCGAATATGAATTCAAGTGGTTTGCTTTTCTATGTGAAATTGGTGTGGGTTTTTATTTGACAGCTCTGAATGGGGACCTCATTTTCTTCTGGGTTATACATTTTCATATTTCCAGACTGGAAGGATGTTTAACAATCTACATGTGTTTGAAGTAACAACTTGAAAATATTCTGGTTTTATTCCCCCTGGAATGAGTTATTATGTTAGAGATCCAGTTTTTATTAGGTTTGCCAGTAGCAGAAATATATCTCTTATTGTCGAAGAATTGTTTATTTTTTAGGTAGATTTTATTCTTCAGTGTATACAGTACACAAACATAATTGAGATTGTTGGTTGAGATAACCTTGTGTGACTAGACATGTCAGTAATTGAAATTCAAATGTGATGAGGTAAAGTTTCGCTATTCAGTGCATGGGCCATTGTTTCAGTATTGCATGCTTGCTGCACCTAAACAATAGGCCTTATCTTGCTAAGTGGCATTTTCAGGATGAAGAATAATAATTTGAAAAAAAAAATCTTTGGAATCAAATGCTTGTTACTTCCACTATTAAATACATTAGCAAGCAAAGGCAGTCTTTCCCTCTGCACACAAAGACCTGGTGATTATAAAACTTGTGTTCCCATTTTTTTTTTTAACATGCTAATGTCCTCTTGTCGCCTAGGTAACTATTATGGAACACCCAAGCCTCCAAGCCAGCCCCTCAGTGGGAAAGTGATTACCAGTGATGCTTTGCAAGACAGCCAGTCTGGCTCCCAGCACTCAACCCCCAAACGAACCAAGTCTTACAATGATATGCAAAATGCTGGTCTAGTCCACACAGAGAATGAAGATGATGAAGAAGTCTTTGAAATGAATAGTAGCTTTACAGGTAAACTAGCTGTTAAAACAGCATTTTTTATGTTTTAAAGCAAAACGTGCTGATTGTGCCATTTGTCACTGTCCTTTGTATAAATGTGGTCTGAATTGTGTAACTTGAGTCCTGCTGCCCACAGGGCCCTCAAGAGAAAAAAAGGGATGTTACCATTGGCTTTCCTGGTGAATGAACATTTTAAAAAAGATAAACTAAGTGGGGCAAGATATATTAAATAGGAAGCAAACCAAGTCTTACCCAGTGTGTAAGGTAGTTTGTGTCAGAACTGTATTGTATGGATTATGAAGCCTTTAAACACTAGGCCACAGTAGTATATTTAGCCTGTTGGTAATCATTTTGAAGTAGTCTAGTGCTCTATGTGAACTTAGGTTCAGTAGTCACTGCCCAGTTCCCATTTTATTGGGGAGTAAGAGACAACACTGCAATTACAGCTAACACTAAGGGGGCACACTGGTAAACTGTCTATGCATGTCAAATCACAGTTTGTAGTTCTCCCAAGGTAGGAATAAGGTGCATGCATATTGGCTTGTCTGTGAATGAATAGAGATGTCAGTCTGGCACCTTTCATTAGCACCTAATTCGTCAGAAAAAAAAGAAAAGATGGATCAGTGTGAACTGGAGTAATCTGTGCACCACAACCCTGGTGTGTGCTGAGACAATGCTTTGTCACTGTCTTCTTGGTGGTTAGGGTTGCTGACGTGACATATTGGCCCAATTTATCAAAGTTTTTACTCTAGGGTCCATTTTGAATTTGTTTTTTTGGTGCAAACACAACAAAATGTCACAGAACTAGTAAGATGAACAAACTTTCTTTTGCAAAAGTGGTGTATATTGCTAACATGCCTTAAAAGCTTTGATATTATTGTCATGAGAAAGATGAGAAAAACACGACTTTATTAAAACTTGTTTTTGGCCTCTTGACCTTCCTTAAAATGCCATTGGTACCTTTCCGAAAACCATGCTGTATTTGGATCTTGCTTTCTATCTCTTTATTGCTGTATGGAATTATTTGCTGTCTGAGAATGAATACAAATATGCTCCCTATTTATGCTTTAATAATATACAAAGCTTCAGAATGGCTTAATGTTGGTGGTTCTTTTATTGCATTTTGACCATATTTTCATTACATGGACTGTTTGTAATGTTAGGGATTAGTTGGAAATAAACCTTTATATATGAAGTGACCAGGTAATCAACCTGGATGTTAAGCACTTTATTGTAATGTTATCAGAATAGCGTGCTTCAATGTAAAGTTGATTGCATTTGTTTGTGTTATGTCTGTGTGTGTAGTGTGTGTAAGCTTGACCAAGTTTGAAATTGGAGCCACACCCATTTTCTTCCTGGCTGATGGAAGTGTTGCCCTATTAAAAGAACCCCCCACTGTTTCTTTAACCAGAGCAGTGAGAAACTGATTGTGTTAGGTCACACGCTGCGCATGCACAATTCTATAAACCAGGGAGGTTTGTTCTGAGACAAGCTTGAAAAATACATGATAACTTCAAAAGGCACAGTGATTGATGTAGGATTCGAATGGTACAAAAGGTACAGTAGGAAATTCTGATTCTACACTTTTTCACTTTACATAGTTTATGTATTTATTATTAAGTAATCAAATTACGTTTACATTAAACATGTATTTAACATGCATTTTTAAAAATACAGTAGATAATGGATAATCACAAAACAAGGTACGCAGGGAATGCATGAGCAGTTATAGTGGGGGCTTCACTCTAACCTTTCATGGCTTCAGTACAGCCCTTCAGGCAACATGCATTAGGGTTTGTTGATTCTCTTTCATTGCAGTTCCTGGCTTCTCACAAAGACTGCCAGCAAAGGTGTCAGTGACATGTGATTACTTCCGAACTGACTGAAACTGCTCCACTGATCTTGCAGAGATAAACTTGGTATTGAATTGCCATTCCATTGAGGCATCAAGACTGTGACGCTTATTTACTTTTAGGAAACACAGACATCTTGCCAGTGTCTAGTTTTTGACTTGTGCTTTCCTGAAAAAGAGATTTACTCACATCAATAATATAGCAAATAAATACATATTTAAGTTTCCAAATTAATGGTGGTGGGAATGTTAAGGCTTAAATGCTTACTGTATGCTTTCTCAGCAGATTCTAGTGAACACGACGAGCACATCTCAACACACCCACCACCGAGAGAGAAAGCCCCCTCGTACAGCGTCAACAACGCCGCTGTGTCAATCACGGAAAACTCTCAGCAGCCCCACCCACACCTTCACCCTCCTGAAGAGGACGAGCTAGGCCCTCTGCCAGAGAACTGGGAGATGGCATACACAGAGAACGGAGAGGTCTACTTTATAGAGTAAGTACTACTCTGTTATGTCATACTGTTCATCTATATTGAGTGATTACAATATAATACCAACCTCCAGTTATTTTGTATTTTAAAGATAATGTTAAGTAGTTGATGCTGTACACTGCAGTTACACAGTGTTTGTTATTAGTAACACTTTGGCTTCAGTGCTGCAGATGTATATAATCACAGTAGCCTGGTGTATAGGGTATTGCTTTGAGGAAGCTGAAATATAGTAGTTAGACAAATTAGTGGTGGGGCCTTCAGTTTTCTCATTGGTGAATATATACATTATGTGACGCTTTGGTGTCAGAAGGGGTTTTGGCGTAATAATAAGCCGTTTCCATTTTTGTTTTACAGCCACAACACAAAAACAACATCCTGGATAGACCCACGGTGTCTGGAAAAGCAACAGAAACCACTAGAAGAATGTGAAGATGACGGTATGTACACTATTTTATACACAAACCCCTTTTAAGCATTAGGGGGCACACTTGAGCTGCAGCATTCTCACTTCCTTGCATTTAATATTGTCAAATAAAAAGAACTGTGCTTTGCAGACACCGGGCATAATTTCTGTTCAGTTTGAGTGAGTGCCCAATTTTCCCCAAAAGTTTATTAATAAATACGTGCATATATATGCATGCATTTTTGTAATTTTGGTGCATAGTTACTGTTTAACAATATAACATATTATTGCAGTAGGTAAGCCTGGTCCTTCAGAATAATCATATTCAGTGTTACACTAGATTCAAAGAGGTTTCAAGCCATTACATTGATAACAGCTTGGTTGCCTTGTGTCACAAATACCTCAGTAATGAAGTAATCAGAGTTAGGCAGCATTACTTTCAAAGTGGAATCTCACCAACAGTGGCAGGCTGCCACCTGTTGACGTGTTTTGGATTTGTTTTGAAGCGAGGAAACGTATCTAAAATGTAAAATGGCTCCGCCTTTAACGCTGTAGCAGCTGACAAGTTTAACACCAGTGCTCAATTATACACCTTTAATTTGAAAAACGTGTAACATTTGCATGCATGCAAAAAAAAAACAGACTGCAATAAAAGGGTGTGTGTGAAAGAAATAATTAATAAACAAGTTTTTCTGAGGTTTGAAGCAACTTTATTTAAATGATAAATAGCTTAAGGGAAAGGTGGACAAATAAGGGATGTCAAGTTACGTAACCTTTTAAACCAACTGAAACAAAATGGTTGTTTTGGGTTCTGCTTTATGTTGTTCTTCTCATAAGGTTTGGGACTGTTCCTGCATTATTACAAATGCATACATGTTCTGTTCCAAATAAAAAAAATAAAAAAACAAACAAACAAAACCAAGTAACCTAATCGAACCTTTTGTGGACTTGAAAGTATTTTTGCTACCTCCATTAATACAGTAGTGCAGTGTGTTGTTCTTGCCTGGTGTTGGTGTCATGGGCTTTGTCAAAGTGTTAGATGATTGTCAAAATCACTGTGCTGCAAACAAGACTGCGCACGATTGTATTTATATATTTGCAATGTAAGCAACTTATTTTTTCTTACAATACCCTGGAGCATTAGTCTTTAGAATAAGTAAATACAGTAATTAAAATATAAAAAAGGAATGATATAATCAACTAACATGTAGCACATTACTTATTCTGTAGGGTGTTCGGTGGAAGAATATAATTACTTTGTGCATGAATAAATACCTACAAATAAAACAGTAAAACTGTTCAAAAACCAAATGCTCCACCGAAGTAGTCTGTATTTAAGATATAGTGATCTTATGGTGGTTTTTAACATTGCTTTTTGATTTCTGCCTATTGAAACCATACTGAGGTTGGCAAAACACTATTTAGATAATCAAAGATAAATGCTGGATTTCATAGCTGTCCTTAGTTATTCTTTGTAGAAAGTCTTTGTTTGACAGATTCATTTGTCTTTAAGTCTCCAATATCAATATTTACAATGATTTACAATATATTTCTACAGTAAACATACCATAATTAAATGATTCAATATCTGACTGATTTGCCATTTTTAATGCATTTTAATGAATCTGAATAAATGTAATGTTTAAGAAAGCTTTCAAGTCCTTCAGTTTGATTGTGCTAACTTGCTTTGCTGCTGTTTTGCCTGGTGTGGGTCTTGCTTTGTGCTTGTACATGAATGTCTTTCTTTTCCTGTCTCTTTCCTTCATTTGCTGCCTTTCCCTTGGAGAAGAAGGGGTACACACAGAGGAACTGGACAATGAGCTAGGTAACGCAGCCTTCGCTTCATATTGCATGACTTACCGACAGACAGGAAAAAAAGAAAGCAGTGCGCTTTCATGCCGACATATTCTGCAAGGTGATGGACTATAAACTATTTCTACTTAAACCCCTGGTTTTGGTTTCTGTGTTTTTGCTACTAATATTGTTTTTAGTTTGTATTGTCTTTGTTTCTTATTATCTCAATTTGTACCTGATTTGCTGCCTGAAGTGTTGTTAGACCATCCTATGTGAGGTGTTTTCACAGACTGATTAAAGCAGTATCTGCTAGATATACAATTTCAGATAAATAAACCCTATACAAGTATTTTATTTAGTATAAAAATATGGGACTGATCGCATGCCTTTATTTATTGCAGTTTAAAAGCAGCAAACACATACTGTAAAAACCTTTGTATAAGTCTATTTTTAAAAAAAATGGTCTTATACAAAGGTCCTAAAAAGGGGGGAGCGACTTATACACCATTTTTTACGGTGCATACGTGAATTCAAAAGCAGGATTTTAAAGGGATATATCTCTATATTTGATAAATGTAATATCTATTCACACATTTATCATGCATTTTACAGTAATACCTTTACCTTAGAGAAGATTGAAAAGTCATTTGAAATAGTTCAGAGTCCTTATACTGATTTATTAATCATAATCCAGATGTAGTGTGGTTATGGAAGGTGGAGAGCTCTAAGGTGTGAATTACATTTATATACCTGCATTTGCATACATCTGAAAACTGCATTTATTTAATTCTGACTGTCATATATTTTATTATTTAGCTTTGTGTCAATTTAGAAAAAAAAAATATTATATAAATCTATCCACACCCTCACATGCTCGTTATTTCTTTATTGTCTGGAACTGCCTGGAACAGTTATTGTGCTGATAATAGCTTCTATATATAAAAAAGTCTTTATTCTTTCTCTTTAGAAGAACATGTTTAAAAATTCTATTATATTGTGATCCGGCTTTTGGTGATGATGAATGGTCTGATGCCTTTCATTAAAAAAAAAAGATAGACTTTAAAGTTTTAAAAGAGTGCTTAGAGGGCTGCGCTAAAGTGGAATGAATTCCTGTTCCTGCTCCTCTGTGTCCTTCGAGCCAGACAATCACCTCCTATTATGTCAGACAGGTTAGACACAAAGAAGCCAATAATTATTGATTGGGAATTTGCAGATTAAGCAGAATGCAGTTTGTGTGGTTTTGCAGTGGAATAGGAGATGCCCACGAATACAGCAATTCCCTTCTTCACAGAGCAACTGGATACAGTTGAGATAAAAATGAGATGCAAACATTTCAATAGGCAATTTGTCACCAAATTCCCTCTGAGCAGAAACCTATTCTTAATAAAGATTGTATTTATTTTAAGCAAAGCCTTTAGATGAGATTGCATTTATGTACTGGTAATAATAATTTTTAAATAATACATTCATACAGGGTTCTACCCATTAGGAGGATAGAAGAAATAATGCATAGTGCCAGTGTACGATCCAGATTTAATTATGCAAAAAGCTGAAATATTTGACAGTGCAAGGAACTCGGTGTTTAGCAAACTCGGCTGTGTTGGATGAGATAGTAGGCCAGCTTAGCTAAACTTTCCAAGTTAAATTATAGTATCCTATCTGTTATTTCTTACAAATTGTATGTGCAATCGATTTGCATATAATAGATGCTGTGTCTTCTGCCTTTGTTTTAATGAACATGGTCCTTGGCTGTGAACAGTTTCAGAGCAAGGAAATCTTTGGTTATTATTCAGTGTGTTGATACGTAAATAAATCCTGTTCGCCTGCGGGGCGTATCAACTTCAACCTCCGTCTCGATCTCCTGCCTGTCACTCAGCAGCGAATGCACACACCCACATGGCAGACAGCTACCCTGTCACAAGCATTAATACCCTGCATCTTTCTAAACAAGGGATTTAGGGCAGCTCCCTAATAAAAGCTGAATCTCAAAACAATAATTGTGTGAATATAGTAATTGTTACAGCTGTGTAAAATGATATTTAGAACAGGATTCATTCATCTGACTTTTTACATATCCTTACTTTGGTGCCACCGCAGTTGGATACAGGACGGATTACTGTATACCTTTTCATAGATACAATAGAAATATGTGAATGAAATAAAGGATTGATAGTAAGCAGATTTATGTAGTGTTGCATTTTTAAGGGTAGTCATAACTTTTGTCTTTTTCCTTTGGTGAGCAGATACATTTAAAGTCACTTGTCATGAACACATCTTTCTCTTCTTTAATGAGTATATTATGCTATAGCATTTTAAGCTCCAGGCTCCTATAAAATGAATGGAAATGAGTGTTTATAATAATCTAAACCTAATCTGTAGCTGGGCCTTTAATATTGGAAACGCAGTAGCATCTAGAAGACAAATAGGGGTAATTGCAATAATGGAAAATATGAAAATGCTGGTTAATAAGCAATACTAGAAATTGGAAGCAGGTGTCATTTTCAACTACATAGTTGCAGAAATCTAGAATGGAATCTAGAATTATTACAGATATATTCATAGTTATATTTCAGATCTATTCAAATATACAAAAGGCAAATCTTGCACATGAATAATGTATGGATAATGCCACTAGCATCAGTTTAACCCGGGGGGGGGGGGGGGGGGGGGGGGGTTAGTCATTGGCAAGCCAGTTAGAACTGCTCATTATCATGTCCAGATAAGACTGAATTGTAGTACCAATACTAAATTAATTTTGTCCACACTACAGTATTAAGTGGTGTGGTATTTTGAAGCAAATTACAGTATAGCTAAATCCCTATCTCTCATTGATATAGCTTTGGCATGCTTCCTCCTTTACCTCTTCACCCTTGAGGTCAGGTATAATCCACATCTCATTCCATTTCATTAGGCTTTATTAAGGACAATTGGCCTCAGTATAACCTTATCCTTTTGGATGTTTCTGCATGCAGAAGATGTTATGCTACAAATCAGCACCATATTGTAAAATAAATGATGGATGGGAAATAATTAGATTTAAAAAATGTCCCCTTTTAAAGTTTTGTTTCAGAGCCATGATTAAATATAAGTGCTATAATATATGTATACATTCTATCAAAGAAAGATAAATATATATGTGTGGGGATTGTGTTGGATTTCCCACAAGATAAGAGTCGGAATCTTTTACAGCCAGTGAGAGATGGAAGTATTATTTATTCATTAAACTGCAGTGAGAATGTGGATGGTGACCTGAGCTTGATGGTGTAGCAGTTTGATTCTTAGGGAGAGTCTTGCAACATCTACATAAGATATACATACAGCTTTTTTTTGTGAAGACAATAGAGATTAAAAATGCATATCCTGGTTGCATATCCTCAAAGGAATAGCAGCCAGCCACCCTTGTTGTTTGTTATCCATCTAACCATCTATCATTTATTTTTTGTACCAGTCGCCCTCTTTATTATAACATTGCACCCAGCATAATCCATTAGATTATATAACATACTGCATTCACATTGCTTGCAAGCTGATAGAACCGAACTCACAGTTTGCAGGCCTCTGTCTCTGCTCTCAGTCTTCTGGATGCACTGCAGTTGATTTTCTTTGGCCTGGTTTAAACAGCTCCCCACACTGCCTTTTTTAGGTCATTGCACAAACATTGCAACATCACACGTCTGTAACTGTATCAGAATTGCCAAATGGTACGATATTGTAGGTGCCTATTAGACTGGAGAAGTTTAGACCCCCTGCTGGAGTAAGAATGAGTTATCCATTTTAAAAGCTACTTGCACAGACACTGCACAGATGCTGTAAGGAGATGTTAAGCTAAATTGGACACCTACCTTCAGAGTGGTGCATTTCTTTTCTTGACACAAGCTTAACCACCTTTTGTTTCTGTCCTATTTTAGAATTACCGGCTGGATGGGAGAAAATTGAAGACCCAGTTTATGGTGTTTACTATGTGGAGTAGGTTCAATATATTATCTTTCGTGTATCATATTGCTTATATGCCTAGTGAAAATAGTACTGCCAGTGTTGGAAGCTGGTTTTTACATATGCTGAAACGTAAAAAGAAAAAAAAAATCAAATAAGTTAGAAGCATCTAGAAATAAAAGTCAGTCCTGTTTTCAGGGTAATTGGATACCTTTTTTTTTCTTCAATGGAATTGCCTATACTCTATTTCTCCTTTAAGCAGCATTTTGCAGGGATGGTCATGCATGCCTTGCTTTCTGTGTCTGTTCTTATTTTTTCTGTGCTGGAGTGTGTCAGACAGCATGTAAACCAATTTATCATTGTCTCAATGCATCTCTCTCTCTCTCTCTCTCTCTCTCTCTCTCTCTCTCTCTCTCTCCATCAGTCACATCAACAGGAAGACACAGTATGAAAATCCTGTTCTGGAAGCCAAAAGGAAAAAACAGCTCGAACAGCAACAGCCACCAGAAGGTGAGCGATACATTCGAGGTTCGTTCCAAAGCCAGGAATGGCACCATTTATATCTGTTTTATTTTTATCAATCATTTAAGATTAGTTTATTATTATTATTATTTTTAATCAATAAGAAAACAGTCATCTGTAGACATTCATAGAAATAAACACTTTGATTGTAACAGCAATAAACATCCAACCATTAATAAGTTATTTTGGATTTAAAGATGTAAACATAGTTTACTGTTAGAAAATGTACCTTTTTACGTACGTGTTCTTAAAAATGAACCCGTCTTATATTTGTTTCCTTTGGTTCAAAATCAATGGTGGTTACACAACTATAAGTTTGATCCTCTTAAATGTATGCAGTGTTCTGAAATATCCTCAAATAAGATGTTATTTTGTATGTGTCCTGTTTATTAATTCAATAATTACTTTAAGAATTGTACTTTTAGCCAATTTTTAAGCACCACATAGCCTACACATTTCAAAATGTGAGAGACAAAGAGAGAATGACTAGCTATGGGTGTTCATGTTGTCTTGAACCCAAAACGGGTCCTAAATAACTGGAACCCTCAATGTAGTCCTGCTAATTTAATAAAATAATGAATAGGCATATTGTTTTTGTCCTTTTTTATTTTTTCTTCCTGGGGTGAGGGGGATAAGTACAGCAGTCACTTTCCTTCCTTTGTTCCCCACCATTTGAATGTAGCTACAGTATTCAGATATTATTACTTCCACCTATGGTGGAGATGTCTTGTGCACTGACATATCATTTAAGTGAGACACTCTAAAGTTGACGACCTGGAAGAGGATATTAAACACCACTCTTGTGGTCTTTTACTTCTAGAATGGATAGAGGGGCACTCGTCTGCTGGGCCTCCCCTTGCCAATTATGCTTCAAACCACCAGGAGACCTATAGAGAGGCCCAAGCAGCACCCCCACCACTACCACCACAACAGCAGCAGCCGCAACAACAACCCCAACAACATGGTGAGAGAAAACAAATGGGATTTGTATTTAGGTGTGTGGCAAGAAGGTGCTGTAGCAGCTTAATGAAGGTGGAGGATTGGAACAGGATAACATGTTGGAGTTGTCATTATTTATCAGTTGCACAAAGGCAGGCAGAACGTTTACCAACTAGCAGAAATGTTTTTGTGTCTGTCAGTGATATCTCAGTACAAATAACTGCGACTATGTCGTATAAGAGCTGACAAGATGAGACCAGCTCCTTGTGTTTTTAAATGTATGTTCAGACTGCTGAAATTATATCCAGTGGTGCAATATACTAGTAATAAGACCTTACCACCTGCCAGTTGTCTTCCAGACTTAACATTTGATATAAAATGTAAGCATAACATCAGAATTTCTCTTTAATATGTTATTTTTTGGACTATTCTTACATCTTTTAATTAGTGATCCATACCACTATTAGACGGTCATTTAAATCGTGTTGTACAGCTTTAATCAGTCATGTCCATTTTGTATTTTAGCAGGAAAGGCATTCTTCACCAGAAACCCTGCCGAGCTTAAAGGGACATTTATCCACACAAAACTAAAGAAAAGCAGGCGAGGGTTTGGCTTCACTGTGGTTGGTGGGGATGAACCTGACGAATTCCTTCAGATTAAAAGCTTGGTTCTTGATGGGCCTGCTGCACTCGATGGAAAAATGGAGACAGGTAGTTACCTCCTTCTGTTTAGGAATATACTCTCTACACTTTTGGGACTAAGGAGGTGTATAATACATTTATTGTAGGACAAGATGGTGTAAAATCTATTTCACACTACAGATGCGTAAGCAGTTGATGTTTAAGTTGATACATCAGTGATATTTGTTAAAAAAGCAATTGCTGTTTAATCAAGTGACAACTTACTACAATGTCTATGTACTAGGAATATAATATTACCTTATTGTTGTTTGTCTCTCCTAGGTGATGTTATTGTAAGTGTTAATGACACATGTGTACTGGGATATACGCACGCTCAAGTTGTGAAAATCTTCCAGTCCATACCAATTGGTGCCATGGTGGACCTTGAACTGTGCCGGGGTTACCCTCTGCCCTTTGACCCAGATGACCCCAACACCAGCTTGGTGACCTCTGTGGCAATTGTGGACAAGGAGCCCATCATTGTCAATGGCCAAGAAAACTATGACTCGCCATCTAGCCACAGTAGCCAAACAGGAAACACGAACGGAATGAAGGAGCCAAGACCCTATAGTCCTTCAGCTGAGGTTACGTCCAATGGTTCCCATAGTTACCCCAGTGATGTTGTCACCTTGGCATCTTCTATTGCAACACAGCCTGAACTCATTACAGTTCATATGGAGAAAGGAGACAAAGGCTTTGGTTTTACCATTGCAGACAGTCTTGGCGGTGGTGGGCAGAGGGTGAAACAGATTGTTGATTATCCAAGGTGCAGAGGCCTAAAAGAAGGGGATATTATAATTGAAGTAAACAAGAAGAATGTGCAGAACCTGACTCATAATCAAGTTGTGGAAATGTTGAGTAAATGCCCTAAAGGAAGCGAAGTGACAATGCTGGTTCAAAGAGGTATTTATTTACTTATTTTTTTAAATTATTATTTTTCAGTTGTAAAATATTTGTGTTGATACCCTATGCTAGTCAAATATGAGAAACACATTAATTACATTTAGCATGTCTCTTATAATTAAATAGAAAATATAGCTTTGATCTCATTGTCAGAATGGGCCAAAAGCTTTGCATCACCCTAGAATGATCACATTTTGCTTTGTGAAGTCGAATGAAACCTGTTGAATAATGTACATTTAACATTACATACTGCTTTGTAGTTTTCCATATATTTAATGGAAAATTGAAAAATGTGACATTTCAAAATCTAACATTAAAAAACAAAAAACAAACATGATTTCCGAAAAGACGTTGCAAACCTTAACAAGGGTTACTCAATTAGAAGTGGTAACGAGTAGATGTAAGCTTTATAAGCATGATTTCTATATAGATAGAGCAAGCCAAGGGGAAGAGCCGTACCTCCTCGGAAACCCAGTCAGCCATCATTGCACTTCATAGGTTTTAGCAGTCGTCAAGTAGCCAACAAGAGGGTATGCCAGCCAAAGCACAGCATCTAGAATCATCCAGAAATATAAGAAGACTGGAAGCTGTAAAGCTGCCTCCATGTCTGGACGTCCAAGTCAGCACTGCTAGGATCGCCTCCTATGCGGTTCAAGTTTTAAATAGGATGGCCACTAGTGTCACTGACTGAGGCAATGGAAAGAAGTTGGAGTGAAGGCGTCTGCGTGCACAGTGAGGAGGCATCTCTTGGAGAATGGTCTGGTGTCAGGGAGCTCTTCTAAGAAGCCCCTTCTGAGCAAGAAAAACAGGTCGAAAATAGGTCTTAGATTCATAATTTGAGTAATGCCTGACAGTTAATCAGCCCTGTAATACTAAATGGTTATAATGAGAAACTTCGATTGGTGAATTAATGACAAACTGTTCGGTGAGGTCTGCTGCTTTTATTAATGAATCACATTTGGTCAACTGTCGCTAATGAGCCTATAAAAACATGCTGAAGATGATGTGTGACCCAGTGTTATATACTGTAGTGGGAATGAAACACTGGCTTTTTTTTCAGACATGATTTCGTAGTGCGAATTGATTTTCATTATGTCATTTTTAGAATTTTTATTTCATTGTTTTGAGACATGCCAGTCTTCTTTAATTACAGATATCTAAAATTGGTATTTGATTTGGAACAGAGTTGTGCAAAATGTTTCTGTGTTCAATCGATTCATTAACGAGTTAGAGGTAGTAGCTAGGGGTCAGTGATTCACCCTGGAGCGACTAGGTGCCAAGCAACATTTTCAGCACTGTAAACATTGTAGACATGTTTATATTCAGCTTTTACTTTAATATTCAAATCCAGGAAGATCACTTCAAATGGCAAATTGGTTTGCTTAGATTATATAACAGATTTTTAAATTTGTGTGTCCTATATCTACTTCATGTTGTGTCACATAAAAAGCTTATTGGCAGCCATGATTTGCATAAATGCATATATATAGAAAATATTATTTGCAAATGTATTGTAAATACTTGCAGCAGAACTGAAGCTTTTAGTAAAGAGGTTACTGTTTTAATGTCTGTTTATAATTTGTTAATACACGTTGCGCTGTCGTTAAAACAGGACTTTGATTGTACTCTTCGATTCCATTGTCACAGTCAGAAACCCTAATGTCACTGGGTACCAGCTGATTTTTAAGGAACCTACCCGTGATGATATACACTGTTTTTATTTTTTTTGCTGCATTGTCTTTCTTCATGTTAGCCAGCAGCTGCAATTACAGCCTTTTATATCCACTCACTAATTGTCAGATTCTTGTATTATCTTGCATTCTTTTTAAAGTAAAACTGTTCCAGGCACCACAGCCTCTAATTGTAATAAACACAGGGTCTTATGTGTGTCCTGCATGAAATGCTTTTTAATTTCCATTGGAAGAAGAATTTGCAAATATTACTAGACATTGTCAAGTGCTGTCTGAATACGGAATTTAACTGTCTGGAAATATAAATCTTTGTGGAATTCTGTTTGAAAGTCCATGCTAATCCTGCATTGTAATAATTTCCTTTTGCACAACAAGAGACGGTGTTGCATATATATTGCCTTTTATGAGTGATAAATCATTCACCATTCTATTAGATTATAATGCCTATAGAATAGATCAAGTTTGGGAGTGGTTCTTTATCAGAACTGTGTTGATCGAATAGCAGAGTGAAATGAACCTAGATTTGCTAGCTCGCAAATATGAATATGCATTAGAAAAAAAAAATATACCTTGTGTAGCATTTTGAAAAAAAACAGTATTTCCTACAAATGGATCCAAGCTAATTAGCTATCCATTACTGGTCTGCAGAAGTGCAGTACTCTCCTAAACCACTGATTCATCTTCTCAATTATGCCACTGTTTTAAAGTGTGTTCCCTGTGTTGCAGACATAGCAGTTCCTGGAATGTTCCCTAATGCCCTATTTCCGATGTCTGAGAGTTTAGGTATTGTATACTTATGGGAACAATACAGAATCTTATTACATATTATGGATTTTGTTAGCTGTAGCTTTATGCTGAATGGGTTTTTTTAAGGATCTACAGTATATTGTTTAGGTGTCAAATTCATAATGTGTGACCAAGCCTGTATGATTTCAGAAAACTATTAGTCTGTGGGAATATAGTACTGTGTGTATTTTTTCTAATGCAGACTCCCCTGAGAGGTTTGTTAGGCATAGTGTCACATTGGGGATGTGTTATCAAGGCTGAAGTCAGAATGAAAATGTTCTATTCGTAAGTCAAAGTTCATGGAGTTCTGACTGTTGGCGGTGTAGTGGTTTATTTGGAAGATGTGGCTTGCACGGAAGAAAAAGTTGGTGTTGCCATAAATATCTCACAGTAATAATTCACAATTATTTAGAATTTAAATTAAATGACAATTGTGATTTATTATTATTTCATACCTGGAGATCCTTAAGGCTCCTGAAATGCACCCTTTGTCTGTCTGCTCTACTGGACAATAGGCAGCAGCACTGCGATGGGGTTTTACATAGTGTGTCTGACAGGTTTGTCAATTTTTAAATATTATTTGGCAACACATTTCACAGTTGTATACAGAATATGCATAACGGATGGTTTCCCCAAGGTATCTTGTGTATTTGTTGAGAAAGAGTCGAGTAATTCTGCTGATAATACATTTATAGCAGTGTTTGTGCTGTGCAGTTGTCAGCACTGTAAGCTATTTCTTTCAGGATATGTCTGAAGCCATTTGCTTGTGCTAGCTTTCACAGTTGATTATATCAACCCCCCACCCCACCCCCCCAGAGCCAGCTAGAGCCATGTTTGAATGTCTCTGTGTGGAGCAGAAGTCTGTCTCTGAAGGCGCAATATATTATTCTCAGTATAATAATATATTTTCACACAATAAAACTGTTTTCAGGGAAGTTCTGTCCCAACTTTATAGAGCAGCTTTTGAAACCAACTGTTTTTTTTTTAAATGTTTTAAAAAGCTATTCATATTTTTGAAAGAAAGCCATTCAAATTAAATATCCACGTGTCACTGAAAAGAAGCCAATTTTCACATTCAGCAAGCCTGTTTTGTCTGACAGATGGGCTGGTCTGTCAGAGACTGTTCTCACAGGCCAGCAGTAAGAGGTGCCCTTTATACTCTATGTGTACATGATAATCGTGCCATTAATTGGTTTAATTTAGTGTCTGCTGAGTTTGACACATTTCAGATCGACCTGAGGTTCGGCACGCCATGGCAACTGGCAAGTGATTAATCTGATGTCAGTGTAGGATGGGCATGCTTAATTATACCCTGTCTAATTATGATTATCCTTATTTAAAGTTAGCTGTTCTTTCATGGGGATCAGTATTTTTATAGCCTTTTCTTTAAAAATGGGAATTCCACAGGTCTGCGGGGCTAAACATTTGCTGAACACGGTAGTATTAACATTTCACCAACTAAAATGGACCCTGGAGTTTTTATACACACTGCTATATTTGTGGCACCCGACTAAGTTAAATGAAAGAATTGAAACGGTCCAAACAGATTACATCCTTATCCACATGTAGTCCATTGTGTATATTATATTTACTGTAGGTTTGTACAGTACCTTATCTGTCTGTCCCTACAGCTACAGTGTGTGTAATACCAATATTTGGTCTTAATATGTCTGTCTGGCTAGCTGAAAAAACAGCCTTTTTAGAAAAATAAATTGTGTGTTTTCTTTCTCCATGAGCTCTAATCATGCACATAAAAATGAATATATTTATTAAGCTGCTTCCTTGTTTGTTTGTTTTTGTAAAGCCCTAGTCTGAAGTCACTGTGAATGTCACTGTTGTGTTCAGTTCTACCCATCCTATGCCTGTAGTGAACACAGTCTATGAGAAACGTCATTGTCTGACATTGTGTGTGTGTGTGTATCACAGAATGGCCAAAGATTTTCAATATTTTTTTTTCCCCAGTCATTTTACACATTCCTTTGAAATTGAAATAGCTGTAATTAATTATAAATCATGTAGGAAGGGCTGTAGTGCAGCAAGGAGCTGTTACGTTTTAACATTTAATGACTTGTACCACTGCTAAGACAGTACGCTGCAGATGAAGCTTAAGACTTGTATCATTTGCACAGTGAGTAATAGCTGTCCAAATTAAAACACTGTGTGATGGTATTAGCATGGAAAGGATTTGCAGGGCCCACAAAATAGTGCATATGATTAATGTACGACAATTTGTAGGACAACCATGTCTCCAGAATTCTTGTATGTCAAGAGCTCATATTTTATTAAGCAGAGCATTCGTAAAATTAAAGGACAATAAAAACAGTTTTTGCTCTTGAAACACTGAAACGGTCTGAAAGCCCTGTACTGTGTTTATTTTAGAATTCGAAGGCAATACAGCCAATGATGCAGGTAACCAAAGTACAATAGTTTTCCTGGATGATTTGTTTTTCTCAACTAATCACTTCCTTGTTGCAAATTAGTGTTTTTAATCAATGAAAGGCTTTAGTGTAAGAAAAAGACCAACTCAAATGTGTAAATCTGGAGTTTGGAAGACATGTACGTATAGATAGATTTTGCAGGTTCTTTACAATTTACAACATTGTTGTGTAAGGAATTTAACCCTAGATGTGTTGTTAAAAAAATTTATAATAATAACTGCACATTTGCTTATAAACCTGCCTCATTATGTTTGGTTCAATAATAATATTTTCTTATCTACAGCTTGACCTACATGGATTATGCTGCTCAGAATATTTTATCAAGGTCCTTCTTGACGGTTCTGTATTTGTGTATGGAATTATTAATTCAAGCAATTTGAATTTGATTTATTTTCAAGAGAAAGAGAGGAGGGAGGGAGGGAGGGAGCGAGGCATTGAGAGACAGACGAAAGAATCAGAGAGAGAGAGAGAGAGAGAGAGAGAGAGAGAGAGAGAGAGAGAGAGAGAGAGAGAGAGAGAGAGAGAGAGAGAGAGAGAGAGAGAGAGAGAGAGAGAGAGAGAGAGAGAGAGATCTGCTTTTCAGTATGCATGCCTTTACCGGCAGAGCTGATAGGTGAAAATACATTTTGAAGATGGTTTCAATGAAAGAAAAAATGTCGCGTGCCTTTAATTTTATGTCAAGTCTCTTGGAATCCCTTTTGCTGGGTAATAGTTGAGATTCTGCCCAAGTATTCAATTTCCCAGCCCACTGAGGTCTGTGCATTTCTTTAGCCAGCCCTCCAGGGCTGCTGCAGCACAAGTCAGCATAGCTAATGCAGATAGATCTCGTTCGACTCTAATTCCTTATGAACAGACCGATAACTCGGGCGCTTGAGAGGAGTCTGCCACTGCTCCACAAACGGCTACATAGGAACCTTCCGTTGTGGGATTTGTTTTTCTTGTGGGGAAGGTAACAATTTTACATTAATAATGAATGGTTTTCTCTTGTGATGCTGCTTTACAGGACTGGTGGCTGCAAAGAAAGGTCCAATGCCGGTGAGTACTGATGTTTGTCATTCTTGTTTCCTTTGTCATTTTCCTTCTGTGGTTTTTCTTTATGGATGATGTGTTGCAGTTATTAAAGAAAAAATACAATTTGTAAAGTGTTTTTTTATTAATTTTTTTGCTCATATATGCATCACTGCAATACCTACATCCCCTGATCCACTACTGAATTAGAACCACCTGGCATGCAAGGCAGGGTGCCAGTTTGCAGTGGGAATACACCAACTCATTGCAGGGCAGTTTTACAGTAATTACTTCATAACAGCCTGCAATAGCTGGGTGAACCAAAAAAAAGAGAATTTATTTTGTTGTTGTTTTTTAAAATAAAATAGATACACTTCACAGAATATTGTCGTATTTTGCTACTTCCCCCACTAAGGTTATAAGTTTAATAATTCATGTCAATGATTCAAAAACTGTTGCTTCAGAAAATCACCAGTATTTCAATCCTGATGTAACCATGTCATAAAATAAGATATGTATTTAGATTGGGCATTAAATGTATTTCTGTTTTTTCTTTTTTCTTATTTTGGAGAAATGGTTCTGTGGGGGCTTTTTGAATGTGGACTGGTGCTTTCAATCACACCTATACTTGTGTGCTGCCTGTTATGATAGGTGGACATTTTCCTTTCCCAACATTCCTAGAATGTTATCCTCTACCAGTGCTCTCTCATCAGTGTTCTGCTGATGTGTAGCTGCCTCCCTCTCTGTCGAATATTTGCCTCTGGCTGGGACTGTGATTTGTGTGATGGGGCTGTACTGCAGGTTGGGATGTGGAATCTGAGACTGAGCCAAACGGAGAATCTCCTGTTTTCACATCCCAAGTCTCAGTACAAGTTCTCTGCTCGACCACGAAGAAAGCGTGGAAATAACTATGGCAATGAGTGCGATGACTTGAGGCGATGCTGATTAAAGTCACATGACTCTGGGCCTAGACCCAGTTGTCAGTTTGGATTAGGGCTGAGAGGGGAAAACCTGGTTTGTGCTCCCTCTCAGATTGTGGAAATGTCAGTCTCAGTGTGCTTCTGTGTCAGGTGTTGGTGAAACACAGAGATGTGCTATGTTTAGATATACAGTGAATTTCATGGAGTCAGTAAATGCTTTCAGCTTTATATGAAAAAAAAATGATTGACACATACAGATGAGTCTCAACTCTCTGTTAGTCTAATAAAAAAATCAAGCTCTGCATGCTATACACTGTGATATGTGGGGCGTGCACTTTAAATTATGCCTGGGAATAATGTTAATGGGTAAAGCTATTCTTTATTAAATGAGAAAATTCAAGGTTAGCTTTGATTTGTATTCTTGTAACATGCATTAGTTCAATTAAAGTACGACTTTTATCTAAACATATGCATCGAAAATATGCATTTCCTAGGCAGAAGGTGCCATTAAATGTGTATAATGGTATTATAACTTTGAGTCATTCTACATAGCTTAATGACTAATGCTGTTAATATAAATAAAATTAGCTTATTAATGCAATGAATCAGCTTTAAATGAATTAGCAAATGAGGATTTCTATTTGCTATGCATTTTCTACCCAGGGTTATGTACGAATAACAGCTTCCAAATACAAATGCAATTCATTTTACAGATAGTAAACTGAATTGAAAATCATTTTAGGAATCAGTTTACTTACAATAGTCCATATGATACAATTCCCTGAGTGGTGTATATGCACAGTGGACTGTGTATGGGAATAACACCCACTTGAAGTCCAATAATAAGCTCTCTCTTTGTGTGTCTTGCCTTGATCCCGCAGCAACAGCTTGAGAGAAAAGACAGTCAGAACAGCTCCCAGCACAGCGTTTCCAGCCACCGTAGTGTGCACACAGACTCCCCAGCTCACAGCACCCCAGTGCTTCCCAGCTACCCCAACAACAACAGCAGCAGCGAGGCGCCCGCACCAGACCCAGGGGACGGCTCGGCACAGAAAAAGCCAGATCCCTTTAAAATCTGGGCTCAGTCAAGGAGCATGTATGAAAGTAGGCGTAAGTATATTAAGTAACTAGTGACAGTGGCAGAGGTAGGGTAGTAAGCTTCCATGTGCCCAATATTCTGACCATTTCCAATATTGTATGTGAATCTACAATATACATCCTTTCACAGTCCTTTCCACCAACAGTATTTCACCTTACTGACATCCAATAATAAATTCTTAAGCGTCATCCCAATTTGTCATACAAATGTGCATTTACAATAAGACAACATTATTAGCATACATTTCCTTCTGTCTTGAGATATATATAAAAGGCCAAGCCACTCAATTAAAACGAATATTCTTCAAATGCTGGCAGGAAGGAAAAGTGTTTTCAGGTCCAGGGCCAGTGAGTCACTTCATTTGCAATATGTTCTGCTTCCCAGCACAAGCAATACTGTTACATTATGGAACACTTCATTTTCTGTGTTTTATTCTATTGTCAAGCAATATGCCCAGGCTTTATCAGCTGTGATCAGCTGGAATTCTGTTAATTATTCAAGCGCTGTAGTTGATTATTGTCTGCAAATTGTGTCCTGCTTTGAATAGAGCTACTCTCTCCAAAGTCATCTTATGTCAGAACAGAAGCAAAACACAGGTAGTCTTGAGATGAAATGTATATAACTTTTGTAATTTAAGGGATTTTGTAGAATTAGTCTCAGCATCTTGGTAACACATTGACCAACCACTAGTGTCAAATACAAATAATATATTGGATATACATTATACATCAAAAAAATGTAAAATGTTGAAAATTGCTAAATTTAGTACTTGTGCAATATACTGTTAACATAGCCTAACTCGTTCAGCAGGCTGTCATTTTAAAGAAGTATTAATGGCAGATGGTGAAATGTGTCTTATAGAATAGACACCTTTCTAGTTTGTTTATCGGTATTGTCCGATTTTGTTTTTGTTTTTTTAGTACTGCTCATTTGCTAGCATTCAGGGCTCCAGAATAGGTTGTTTATCTGGTGGTAGTTTGCACATGGCTGTGCCGTTTATCTCAGGCTTTCTTCTTTTCATTATGTGGAGTGTAGGAATTGCCTTAGGCATTCTACTTCTAGTAATGTGAGGAAAACACACATGTCTGAATATTTGTCTGATTTGGACTAGGAATTTGTTTTGATGGTTTGCGGTTTAAAAGCCATTATGCTTTAGTGTAGATACGTATGGGTATGACACAGATTGGGTCACAAGATTAGACTTTACCTGTAGACTGTATCTGTAGTAACCACAGCTGTGTGTTTGCTAACAATGGACTGGGTTTCAGCTTGGATGTGAATGTTTGTTTGTTTGTTTGTTTGTTTGTTTGTTTGTTTTTTATTATAAACTCACCATAGAAGTGAGTAACTGGAGCATGAGAAATGTCCCATTTGGTGCCCCCATTGTGACTGCAGACTTGCCAAATGCTAAAGTGAGAAAATGTACATGCTGGGCATCCCTGCAGCAGCCATTTTGTCCATCGCAGGAGAGCAGCATGCTTGAGTGGTTTGTCCTGGCAGTGCTGTGCTGTGTTTGGGCATTGCTTTCTAAGGAATTCATTAAAACTGAAAAAATAAAGCTACAGATCTTGAGATATTGTACAATGGTAACAGTCATGGCCAGTTTTAAAATACATTTTTTTTTTATCTCTTAATCTTCATCTGTGCTTTGTCAGCATCTTAAATTTGCTGACTTGTACATTACAAATATTCCATGAACTGTAGCTACACCGAATCAGCTATACTTTAGTGATGCATCTTTTAAATGGTTAATTTTATTGGCACTAAGCCTCTTTAGTGATTCATTACTCTTGTCAAACTAAAATAGTGTGTGTAATAGTGAGCCATTTAGATCACTGAAAAGGCTGTGCACAGTTCCTAAATCAAAATGCAGCTAGATTTTATTAGAACGATTTCAGAAAAAAGTATACGGACATTACTAGGTTTAGTTCTGATACAGTTTTTTTCTGTTTTTCAAGCAGTCTTGCCATGTTATCAACACCTTACAGATTAAGACTCCTTCTGTTGTAGAGAAGCTTAAGACTTTCATGTGTGTGCACGCTGTAATTTCTCACTATACTATAAAGCTCCAGTAGGCTTCAACTGTATTTGAAGCCCAAGTGTTTTTCCTGAATCTCTTTGTGTTTATTCGGCATACCTATACTGTACCATTCATTTACATCAATTTTAAAAGGCTGCCTGACTTATCGGCCTGGGCATTGCAGCTACATTTTACAATTCCCGTCAACAATAAACATCCAAGAAAGGCTACTGCTGTGATTCACAATTGGTTGCTCTTACTGCTACATAGCTGTAATTTACAGTGAAAAGCATTGGATAGGGCAATTTAGGTCTTTTCAGCTGTGAAACCTTTGATTACATTTTATCAATTGCTTTCCAAGGCTGTAAAATTGCTAGAACTGTTCACCGTGAGGTGACCTGTGCATTTTCTTCCGATAACCATTCTAAATAAGGTGTTCGTTGTGTCCCCTTCAGAACCTGATTATCAGGAGCAGGACATTTTCCTGTGGAGAAAAGACACAGGGTTTGGATTTCGAATTCTGGGAGGCAATGAACCAGGAGAGCCTGTAAGTAGTGGCTTTTTTTGTTCTGCTAATCCCTGTGTTATAGATATTCATTGGTTGTATGTATGTGCAGTATGTAGAAACAGATGTATTGTTGCATTTCCTCTGCAAAGCAGTACTATTCCAGTTTTAATTCACAAGAACATGCCACTAGGAACGAGCTGCAAAATGTATTGCTGAATGGTAAATATGAGCCTAAAATCTGTAGTTAAAGTAAAAGAAAATATTGCTTTTGCATATGGTAATATGCAATGAGTTATTTAGATGAATTATTAAAGAAAGTCGTGTTTTAATATAAAATAAGGACTGTGGAGAAAGAAAAAGGTAATTATATTCATAGGCATGCATAAATGTTCTAGACCATTATTAAAAAAAAAAGATATGTCTTGTTATCCACGCCATATGAAAAAAGCAAGCAGAGACACCTCATGAAAAATGTTTGTGTGTTCATAGAGGCTATTTCATTATTCATCAGCGCTTTGCTATAGGAGTAATGGATATTCTTTTCCATCAGTGCAAGCAATAGAGACATGAGTAAGACATTGAGTATTTTTTTTTCCCTCTGTACAGATTTATATTGGTCATATAGTGAAATACGGTGCTTCAGATGAGGACGGGCGTCTCAGGTCAGGAGATGAGGTGATCTGTGTGGACGGAACCTCAGTCGTAGCCAAGTCCCACCAGCTGGTAGTGCAGCTGATGCAACAGGCTGCCAAGCAGGGGCATGTGAACCTTACTGTGAGGCGTAAAACAGGATATGCAGGCAAGTTGGGCAAAGGTTATGGCAATGCGTTACATTGCCAATTAAATTCAGGACTTTCTACTTTTTTGACATTTCTTTTTTGACATTTCTAACACGAAATAAGAACAGCATCCTAAAGGGAAGTTATATTAGCCACAATAATTGAGACTCACTGTGGCATATCAAGATGAAAAAAGATGCCCCCAATCCCAAATTAAAATGTTTGTGTAATTTTCAAAAATCATGGTCAGTTGAGAAAAAATTTAATATTTTGCATTTAAATTGGGACAGCATAGGCATGTCATATTTGAATCCCGCTAAAAGATTTTAGTGTATTTTATGTGAAAGCCAACAGTAATCCAGATTCATACTTTGTAATGTATAACACCCTATCAAAATGTAGCATGCAACAAAAAAAAAAATAGAACAATAGAACAGTCCCTGCTGAATGGTGGTGGTTCAAAATTCATTTTAAAAAAGACTGAGTGCTCAGCCTCCAGATGTCTTCTCATGTAATAATTATTTATCAGCTACAAAATGAATCATCAAAAGTTCAGGGATCGTGAAACCGCAGGACATGGAAAATTGCTCAGATGGGAATATCCACAACATAATGTGTGTCTGCTGTGCTGAAGTTAAACCCATTATGGGAGACTCAATTTGCAAGGTGTCACAATAAAGGGACTGCATTGTTCAGGCCAAATGTAATAAACCATTGCCCCAGAGGTTTTCTTGAAGGTAGCAATAGCAGCTTACAATAACACACTGTTGCTAATCTCTTTAACCTTGGTGTGACAGTTTAGCACTATACATTAGCTCACTGCGTCTGTAAGCTTTACTGCATTCGGTGCTGTTAAATAACACTCTTTTCCTTATGGTACCACAGCAGTGTCAAAAGGTGAAAACGAGGTCCCGGCCTCCCCTGCCTCCTCCCATCACAGCAGTAACCAGGCGCCCTCCCTGACGGAGGAGAAGCGGACTCCGCAGGGAAGCCAGAACTCCCTGAACACTGTGAGCTCGGGGAGCGGCAGCACAAGTGGCATCGGCAGTGGGGGTGGGGGCGGGAGTGCTGTAGTCAGCACCGCGGTCCAGCCGTACGATGTTGAGATCCGCCGCGGAGAGAACGAAGGCTTTGGTTTTGTGATAGTTTCTTCAGTCAGCCGACCAGAGGCCGGAACTACTTTTGGTAAGTTTTTAAAGCCTGCTGGTCGCTCCAGTGGTCATGGATATTGCCTCACCAGTTTTCCAGGATTTCCAAATTTACAATGAGGCTGCTTATTGAATGTGCCTCCTCTTGTCTTTTTGCTGTGAAAAAATAAAACCTCTTAATTGCTTGTAAGATCACGTTATATTGTCTAAATATAGTTGATTTGGTGGCTCCCGAGTGTTGTATCCAGTAAAGGCGCTCCGCGTGGAGTGCAGGATGTGTCCTATACCCTGGAAGTCGCCGGTTCGAGTCCAGGCCGACCGTGGATGGGAGTTCTCAGGGGGCGGCGCACAATTGGCTGAGAGGCGCCCGGGGAGGAAGGGCTTAGGTCGGCCAGGGTGTCCTCGGCTCACCGTGCACCAGCGACCCCTGTAGAGTGGCCGTGTGCCTGCGGGCTTGCATGTAAGCTACCCAGAACTGTGTTGTCCTACGACCCTGTAGTTCTGGTTTGGCTGCATGGCGGGCCTGCAGAGTGAAAAGAAGCGGTCAGCTGACGGCACACGTTTTGGAGGACAGCGTGTGCTCATCTTCGCCGCTCCCGAGTCAGAGCAGGGGTGGTAGCGGTAAACTGAGCCTAAAATACAATTGAATAATTCAAATTGAGAGAAAAATGGGGTAAAATCAATTGGCGACTACTAAATTTATAAAAAAAAAATAATGTTTAATGTTTAGCCAATAATGTTTATGTAACTGTGCTTAACAGAGAGATATACAATTCGACAAAGCATTTTAAGTAACATAATAATAGCATAGCACATATATACAATGAACTGCCTCAATATGATTTTTTGTTGTATAAACTTGCATGTTGAACAAGTACCCTTGATTATTGTCAATGCATTACAATACTTGCATGCAGTGTACATACTGTGCATACATTATATGTACAGTAAATGGTTTTGAAAATATTCTTTATGTAAATATAATGCATTGTTTTATAAGTGATTACTTGATGCGTTCTGCAGCTTCCTAATGCCCGGAATGGAGTCTCTGTCTTAAGCTGTGCGGTGCTTGGTTATTCCCTATTACTGTGTGGCAGCCCTGTGCCTTCCCTTTTACTGTCTTTGGTGATTACTTGTGACACGGTTCATGATCTGCATTTAGAAGGAATGCATGCACTGTGTATCTTGGTGTGGTATGACTGAGGTTCTTCCTTTAGCAAATCACATTAAGTCTAAAAATGTGCCTTTCTGAAGCAGAAAGAAGAAAACATTGGCAAGAATTCCGTCTTATTTGTGCTTGTATTGAGCGCTTGTGGTTTAGAAATGAGATGCAGAATATGACAAGCCACACTGTTAGGCTTTTTCTTTTGTCAGTTAATTTCTGATTAGAGCACTGCAGCTTCATCATTTTCAATGCTGGTTTCTTTATGCTGTGGTATACTGTACATACAGCCAAAATGCCTGTTAAGATTCAGTGTGACATTAATGTATTGAGTTGCATGCAGTGACAGGAGTAAACACTCACTGTAACATGTAATATACTAACAGCGTTAAATAATTATCCCTTTTTATTATTAGTTATTGAGTTAAGCATATTCATAATAGTGAGAGTTCATAATAGTCAAAGAACAATTTGAAGAATACAATCAGAGCATATTAAAGTTAAATATTAAGCAATATTTTAATTGGATCAATGCTCACCCTGATTCTTTGCCAATGTTTTCCTTGGGGTTTGGGACAATCCTGTATGAGATTTGCTTGGTGGCTCGGATAATTAACCCTTAACCTTCTGTTTCCCCTTGCCTCTCCTTTTCTTTTTTTCCCTTTCCCGTTGTTACCAAAATCAATCAATCAATCAAATGAATCAATGACACAAACAAACCAAAATGATACAAAAGCGGGAAATGCATGTGTGGCCATGCCTCACAAAATAGGTCGGATAATTGAGGGGAGCCCTGCTGACCGCTGCGGCAAGCTGAAGGTGGGAGACAGAATCCTGGCTGTCAACAGCTGCTCCATCACCAATAAGTCACACTCGGACATCGTCAACTTAATCAAAGAAGCTGGAAACACTGTCACGCTACGAATCATTCCAGGAGACGGTATGTGAAGTCAAATGCCACCAGAGGCACAGTAGTAAATGAAAGGTCTGGGAGACAGGTTCAGCTCACATTATTTCACTGTTTATAGTGTCAGAAGGACGTAACATGACAACATTCTCGCCAATGTTTTTGTCAGATTTTGCAACCAGTTCTCTCCCCTGTATATGCATATTTTAGTAGCACTATTTATATTTCATCATGTAATTTAAGTAATGTAGTTAACAGGTTCGGTTGTTATAATAATGGTCCCTACAAAGCTTTCAAAGACTTAAAAGACAATTTTGATTAATTAAGTAATGCTGACTTCTTCTAATGTATAATATAACCATAAATACCACATTTAATTTGATCTGTCATTACAGACTTTAAGTAGTAATGTAACAGTGATTTAAACCACACCTGAATGAGGGGAAATGAACTGTATAGCTGAACTGGAGGCCACTGTCCTTGAACTGTTTCCTATAGCTGTTAAAGTTGTATTTGTGCTCCCTATGTTTGTGCAGAGAAGTACTGTTGAATCCTACCCATTACAGCTGATTGCAAGCAGCAATTGTTTATCTGCCAGTGAAATTTGCATGCCTTCTAAGAGTTAGATAACCATTGCAGTGCTTTAAAAACAAAATCCTCCAGGGAGGCATAAATGTGGCTTAATTTAAACTTTCAAACTAATATGAAGCATTACTTGTGTTTAGCCGTCTGTTAAATAAAGTATGGCAGCTAGATTAAGGAAACTCAAAGTTACCTTTAATGCTGTAGAATATAGAACGCAGTACAATAATTTAGAATATCTTTTCCACAAAACCATATGTACAGTGTATTTGAATAATGTGTTTTTCGTTAGGTTCTCCTCTATATGCAAATCAGTCCATGCACTCAGGAATATTGCTCTGCCAGTGCACTAACCAAATTAGGAATTAATGAATTTTGCTGACGTGTATGGTGAAGAAATCAGATTTATATTAAAATATAATGAATGTGATGTATTTACATAACGAGGGCTCCTGGCTTAAGCAATTCAATTTAGCAGTCATGGAACCATCACTGATTTCGTTTTCTCTAGCACTGCTGTAATAAACAGGGACTTTCTTGTGGAAGAATTTTTTTTTGTACCACGCTCCATTGTATCAGTGTGGTTCAATGAAATGGGTGAAGTGAGAATAATGTTTTACAGACTTAGATACAGTGAGACCAGAATTAAACAGTCAAAAACAGAACTAAATAGGCTGCTAAAGATGATCTTTGGGCTTCTTTTTGAAGGTGCCTCTCTCATTCAGTTGTTCTCTTGTATTAAAACAATAAAATATAATAAACAATGTTACACAAAGGGTGTAGCATTAGAGCAGTGGTTCCAAACTGTAGCATGCAAGGTCCATTCCAGTCACCGTCTTTGTTCAAATCAAGCCCTGAATTAGATAGTTGATCCTTAGCAGATTCAATTAACTAATTTAGGACCTGCTTGGAATAAAGACCTGGACAGGAATATATCTGAAGTGCCAGAGTAAGTGACCACTGCATGAGAGCAACACACGCACACACACACGTTTAACAGAAAATCAATCCTTTTATTTCAGAGATCATAGGACTTACAGTCAGAAGCTTGCCATATTGCTCCATCCTGTGTTTCTTTACAGAGAGTGGAGGATGTAATAAACTGCCACAGACAGTTGTTAATGTCAGCTGTTGTTATCTGAGCAATTTCTTTGCAGACATGTGAAGCTATGTGTTGAAATCGGTTTTATGACTCTGCCTTGTCATGCAATCTAACAGCTTAATGAAATGGTCCAGTTTGAGGAGTGTTTGCAATCTGGACATCTATGACATAAGACTCTAATCCTTTTATCTTTCATTTCCATCTAGAATCCTCTAATGCGTCCTTATTGACCAATGCAGAAAAGATTGCAACCATAACAACCACACATACCCCTCAGCAGCAGGCAGCACCAGAGGCTAGGTAAGTGATATTTCACATTTTGCAAGTGCAAATATTGGATTGTTCTTAATGATCTAGTTTTTTTTAAGATGGCTCTTCTTTTGTATTAACAGCTGTGTCAGGGAACCTTTCCATTATTCTGTTTGCACTCACCTTTTTTTTTTTTTTTTTTAAATCTTTTTAGAAACAATACAAAACCAAAACAGGATTCTCAGTATGAATTTAAGGCCCCACCACCAACAACGCAACCTCAAGCACAGGTAATTTTAGTTTATCCCACATCTGTCTTATATTTCTTCTTGACAATCTGTACTGTTTCCAGCATGCTCTTATTTCTGAGAGGTCAGTGCCCTCATACTCACAACCAACAAAAAAGATATGAACCATAAGGTTGTGGTTCTCATGCTCAAAAATCTGAATGCTGGAGCATGCACCGCTTTGTACTGGTGCAGCAGGAAGAAAGAGCATCCACTGGCATGACCTGGCATCTACAACACAAAGCATCGCTAGTTTTTCCGACACCAAGGTCTTAGTCTTTCGATTCAAAGTCTAGGGCCTCGATAGACAGAAACCTTGCACTTGTAATTTTGTTAATATTACTTGCTCGTCTGTAGCTATTATTTTATCCATCTTTTGGTATCAAACTTTTTTTGCACCATAAAGTATTGTTTTTATTCGTCGGCTGTTATTTGGCCTATAATTATTTTAAATAGAGTCATTAATTCTCCGCGTGTTGGTATTGCATCCTTGTGTAATCCTGGAGGATCACGAGTTAAAATATCTTTTTCTGCTTTTTTTTGTTTTGTTTTGTTTATTTCATTGGTTGTAAAGGATCCAGAGTTTTACACTGTCGATCTGGAAAGGGGAAATAAAGGGTTTGGATTCAGTCTGCGAGGAGGCCGGGAATACAACATGGATCTCTATGTTCTTCGGTTAGCTGAAGATGGCGCTGCTGTGCGCTGTGGGAAAATTAGGGTAAGAACCACCACCTCTCTGCTTTCTACAGGCCCCACGCTCGCTCATGCTTGACATCCTGTCAAAACAGAATGAAAATAAGTACCTTACCAAAAGCCTGGCATCTAATAATAGTTGTCAGCTAAGTGCTTTAAATTGATAAATTGATTAGAAATGCGTTTCCCTGAATTATTGTAAAAGGCCAAATCTGGCATATTTTGATTTATTTCCGTTAAATCTTGTGTTTGACCTGTTGAATTGTTTTAGTTTGATCTATTTAGCTACATTAAAGACAATAGAAACGCAAGTCCTACAAATACATTACAGTACAGTGTTAATTTGATTCAGTGTCAGTTTATTGTTGAAAAAATGCTAATACATTTGAGGGAAACACTCAGATATTTCACACTAAGGAAAATGCAGCTTTTTATTTGTCCTTTTGCAAGTACATTTACTAGGTCAATTACTGATCTGCATAGTACATTTGAACTAGTTCAGTATACATATACCTTTTAAATGTCTTTCTCTTCACTACATTTGAGGTTCATTCCTGTTAGATTTCATATTCTTAATTGGAATGTTTTGAAGTCACCTTATATAAATGACAGGTGTCAGACTCCAGTTTTTTATTCTTAATAAAAATGAGTTTGATTTGAACTGGAAAGAAATGTTCATTACCATAAATCTATGCAGTTCAGATTTGCATGCATATTTGTATGCCATTGCAGTGTTTGGCCATTAGATGTGCTGTGCAAAAATCCTGTTAAAAGCAAATGAAAATAAAATCTAACTTGAAAGTCTGTATGCTAAATATCTGACATTTGACCTTAGTAAAAATAAAAAATAAACCCTGTGTTGTTTTTGTCTCTTTGGTACAGGTTGGCGATGAGATTCTTGAGATCAATGGAGAAAGCACAAAAACCATGAAGCACGCTCGCGCAATAGAGCTCATTAAAAACGGGGGCCACAGAGTCCACATGGTTCTGAAACGTGGAGATGGTTCTGTCCCAGAATATGGTGGGTCAATCTATGAAAACATTCCTTTCCCCCCTGCCATCACACCATGAAATAATGGGTGTCTGGATCTATTTCGGGAATTCTCTTTCTTCATACCAAGTCTTGTGGCTCCTGTTTGGGCTCTGCTTAGTACTGATTCTTTCTTGCATCTTGTCTTATGCTTGCTTCCTTGGGCTGGGGTATAGTGTAAGGGAGATCAATAGACTAATTGGGAATCTCCAAATTTTAAACATGCTTGCGGCATCTGCAGTATTTGTTTGTGCCATATACCAACTGTAAGAAGTTCAAAAATATACTTGGAATATGTTCTGTAAATATCAGTTCATATTTTTTTTCTACTCGGATGTAAAATACATCTTCAGTATTATAAAAATGTTTGTTGCATTTTCACTTGACTATGTACACTTGAAAATGCTTTTTATGTAGTTCATTAATATACTGAACGTATATAAATGTTGTATTTATTGGCAAAAATTACTGCATTTAGAAACCCTTAAAATGTGTTAATGTAAAGAATGAAATACCCTTATACTCCTACGCCCTTTCAATGGAAAATCCCAATACTGTATTTCTGTCTTTCTGCCATGTAGCAATAAGTCATCGTCATGACCCATAGAAAGATTGTGCCACCTGCTGTAATCATTTTATTTAGAACTGCAAAACTTGAAGTTCAACTAAACCCAAATACAACTCCAGACATTATTATAATTTTTTTTTGTTACTATTATAATTTTTTTATTGAGAATTTTAGCACATTGGAGGCATTCCAGGCTTGGTTCTTGGATTATTTATTTATTTATTTATTTTAATTATTAATACATCTTTCATGGTAGCTCTGCTTATCTCCATTTAAAATATTTTTTATTGGGTCATTAAAAAATCTTAACTGGCCTGCTATCCTAGTTACTTTCAAGTCATTACTATTTTAATGCATTCACATTTTTAGTGTTTTTACTGGTCTTTGGGATTAGTCTGAAGTGTCCATTTACTGTAAGGTTATCCGTGTGATGTGAAATGTTTGTTTTTCATCATATAACTTCTTTGGGAGGTTGTATATTTTTATAACATGTACTTTGGGTTAAATGTAGATTGTTTATACAGTTTTGTGCGTGCATCCTCTGTCTCATTGTTTGTTGACTGTGGGAGATTGCCTTCACTTTGTTGTGGTCTCCGTTGAGCTCTGTGATGACTCTGTTACTGCTGTTTCTTCAGACAATTGGGTGTTGTCTGGGCAATCTTGCTCTTTAATTTTTTTTTTTTTTTAAATAAATATTTTTATCCACCATTAAAAAAAACAGATTAATTCTTCTTTCTTCTTGCTATTCGGAGGATCTAAACCTTCTGCTTTTCTCTTCTTTTTTCTGTTTTTTTTCTCTCTCTCTACTTTCTTTGATGCTGGGTTCTTCCATCTTCCTTCAGCGATGATTCCTCCCCATCTCGCTGCATGTATGAGAAATGACAAGCTTGGGGAACCTTGTTTCTACCTTATGGGCCATAATCAAACTACGGTTTGTAGATGAAATCAGTACCCTCTAGGTATCTCTGTGGTGTGGCCTGATTCACCCGTCACCTGTGCTGTGCTTCATGCCTTTGAATCCATTCATTACATACACACACCAGTGTGTAACTGCAGCCTGGGCGCTGTCTCTGATGAATAGATTCATGCGTTGCTCCTTGCATTTAATTTATGGGAATGTCCACACTTTTTACATGTGAAGTTTTCCTTTTGTTCCTTTGTTCTTTCTTACACGTTTCTCACCTCATTAATATTTCTACACTCCCTTTGTTTTCCTTCTGCTCTTTTCCTATGTCAGCTTAAACATCCCTACTCCCCCTCTCAACAAATGGAGGAAAAACCAGCTTCAACAAATGAAAATAAATTCAATACAGATGGCATAAAACTACAACTCTCTATGAAATGCATTATTATTTTCATCAACATTCACCCCACAGCCATTCAGGGGTGTTGCATGTCACAATTGGAAAGTCAATAGAATATATTATTATGTTAAGAATAAGCATTGCATTATTATTGGAGTCTAATATTGTCAGATTTAAAAAAACAAAAGCTAGTGGCTTTAGTATTGATTCACGTACAGCACACAGTTATTTAAAAAACTGAGCCCAATACATTTCTCAAAAGATGACTCAATCTGAATATGCAGAAATGATCATGTTTGCCTGTCACCTGTGAGATAAGATTTTAATTTTTTGGTACCATTACCCAAGATTTCAGTGCAGTTGTAATATGACAAAATGGGTGAATCAAAACTGTGTAATTAAGTATTAAAATATAGCATTGAACATTGTGCTGGACACACAATCAATTTAATGTACTCCCATTGCATTATCACACTGTTCTTACAAAAAGTTGACCAGCTTTTAATACTTTTTATAGTAAAAAGAGATTCCTTGGTTTACTTTACAGTTTATACTTTTTGAAAACTGTACACATTTCTGATACCAACTCATATTAAAAATGAACTTGAGTTAATTAAAAAATTAGCACAAAGCTATTAAAAGCAGTTAAATATACAGTGGGAATTGTTTTTTTAGTGTTTTTTTTACAGCAGCTCTGGCTGTGCTGCACCGCTCTTGTCGCCTTATGCTTCTGGCTCATAAACACTAATCTATTGCTGTTAATATAGTGTTAATAATATAAAAATGTTAAACTTGCTGCAGTTAACCTGGGAACTCGCTTTTAATAATGTTAACTGCTATTTTGCTTTGTAGTAAGTATTGCAGTCTGACTAAATATTGCCCATGATGACCAAGAATAAGTTGTACCAAAACCCCTTACCTTTTATATATGTTGCAGACCCCAGCAATGACAGGAACACTCCCACCCCCGGTTCACAAAATCTTCCGAAAATGAGAACCATTCCATCAGACAGTCGATTACACCCATTATCGGAGTCCAATTACCCACCAGAACTTCACAAATCATTACAACATGGGGACAAGGGAACAAGAGAGTCTAGAGGCAACAGGGAGCACAGCAGACTCCCTAATGAGCACCACACGTGGAATGGACACGGAAACTACAGCAGCCTTTCAAATAGGAGACACAGGTCACCAGAGCGGAGGAGGACACAGGAACCAGAAAAGAAGGTCACAGAGAACCCAGTCTTAAAGTTGGGACAGCAGCTACTGAAGAAGATGGACCTGCAATCGTCAAAGAAGGTAGACCACCAACCGAGAATGAGGACGGAAAACGGTCTGCACCACAGTAACCATCGGTCTCCCGAGAAGAGGCATAGTGGAGCCGAGAATGCTGACAGTACCTGGGACAAGAGGCAAGGAAGGAGGAGGGAGCGGTCCCCTGAGAGGAGACGGGAGGAGAGCTCTCCACCCCGCCGAAGGAGGTCCCTGGACAGACACGAGGATACAAGAAGGTCGCCCGAAAGGAAAAGGAACTACTCTCCTGAACGGACAAGGGCAAAGTCAACCGACAGAAGACGAGAGAGATCTCCAGAGAGGAGGAGAGACAGGTCGCCTAACAGAAGGTACACAGATGATAAGTTCTGGCAGCAAATCAAAGAGGGAAACACTATACAGTCCAGTTCAAGCAGAGGTTCCAGACAACCCCCAGAACCCAAACGACGACCCTACAAAGAGAACCACAAAGATCTCAGCATCTGATCCAGAATCTGGGTTGAGCTGCATTTCTTTGCTCAGGACCAGTCCATCGTCCTTGGATGAAATGGAGCCTGAACTTTGGAAGAAATTCATACTTTTGATTTGTGTTTTTGTGTTTCCAGACATCCAGGAACTACCAACCTTTACAGCAGAAGTACAATCTTAAAGGTGCATTTTTTCAGAAATGCCTTCATCTGAATTTTATAGACAAACAAAAAGTAAATATGTGCCTAACATACTGTATTAATGAGGGTTTTTGTTTGACAAAAGACAGGCTTTTTTTCAAACTGTTATGCTTACTTTATTTTTAGAGAACCCCTACAGTCACCAGACTACTTTTGATCACTGATATGATCATATATATATATATATATATATATATATATATATATATATAATTTAGTTGAAAGGTTACATTTTTTTTTAATAGTACTGCTATTTTTTTAGATATATTACCCGATTATAGCACAAACCTGTTTCACTTTGTATAGCTTTTTAACACAGTTTGCAGTGTATGTACATTCAGAAATGATGATTTTAAAGAAAGAAATTAAGAAATGATTTAAAAGAAAATATTATTAGAAAAAGTAAATAATATATCAAATTTAGCCTCTAAAAAGAATTGTGAAGTATATTTATAGAAATTCAGCACAGAAATTAGCACATTTTAAATTTCACTAACGGGACAATGGCGTTTCACTATCACACTGGCAAATATGACTTGATTGTTCTTGTACTTATTAAATACTGCTGTAAACTGCTGCAAAGGTAATAGGAGCCATACCTCTCAACCTTCCAGCAATGAAATGCATGAATAACAAGAGACAACTGAGAACTAATATTAGATAAAATGTATTGTAAAAAGCTAATTTCATACATGACCCCTTCACAACACAAAATGGGGTAACATTTCGGCTATGCAAGGCTAAAGTAAATTCTGATTTGAAAAGAGGCCTGGTTATTGAAAGGAATGGTTTGTTATTTATGCCTGTATTGTGAAGGTGTTGAGATTTCCCTTGCGAATAATACTGCCTTTTGCTGAGCCTACAAAAACAAAAACTTAAAACTAATGAAGTGCTTTTTTTAGTTTTCTCGTGACAAAACAAATTAAAGTTGATTTCCAGATTTTATGTTTATGAATTGAGTGCACTGAAGCAATGTGATAAATAATGTTCCAGTCAAGAACAATTGAAGATGATAAATATATATAAAAGGTCCTCTGGATGTAATGCCTCGATACAACTGTACAGTAAATGGCCGTCGAGCACACCGTTTAAATACCAAACTGCATTCTTGGTGTTGTGTGATTAAGGTCTGCTGTGGTACAGATTGTGAAATTGATAGCTAACTGCCTCGCTGAGCCATGATGTTTGCCATTACTGTTGGACCACTAAAGTAAATTGCTGCTTACAGTGCATTAGTGTGTATATGTATAATGTTTCACGTTTTTCCATGAAAAAAAAAAACACACAACAAAAACATTGCAAGTTTTATCACTGTTGTTGCCATGGTACTGTAACAAAGTTTAATGGCCAACCATCATGTGTACAGAAGTTTAATATGTAATTAATAGAGCCTGTTCGGGAGGTGGGGGAGGGGGAACACGATGACAAATGTTGCCTTTTTTCTTGTATAAAAAAAAATTATGATAAAATTTAGCTGCAAGGAATGTGAGAAGTGTTTATATTTCTGAAATGGAATAAATGATTCATGGGGAAATATTTTAATGTATACTGAATCAGGTATGTAAAGCAGTTTTAAAGGAAGACTATATAAGTAAATCTGACACTTTTGTTGGTTTGGTTTTTGTTCGTGATGGTGGGGCCTGCCTGTGTATTATAAGCACTTGTATGCAGTGTATGTTTTCTAAGCATTATTTCTTGCAATGTGCTATAGACATAATGCTATCTTCTGTGTTGATAAAAAAAAGCAGTATATGGGCCAATCTTTTTATAAAACACTATGCATATATAAATACTACATTGTTCATAGCTTTATTTGACCCATAAGGCTATACATAACATTAGTGAAGTACAAATAGATGTGTACTTACCCAGTGCAAGCTTCTTTCCTTGAACAAATCACAATGTATATGTAGCTATGAAAGAAGTCTGTGAATGCTATTTTTATTATCAAATAAAGTTTTCCATACAAATACATGTGTGTCACGTTGAAGAGATGTATAAAGAATGAATCAGTCTTTTTTTTTTAATAATTCACTTCATAGTAGTCTAGTCAAATGTCCTGCAATGTAAAATATATGACAGATTCACTCACTCTTCTAGCACTTGCTAGGAAATCTACTTAAGTATAATGCGGGGAACAGTTTAATAAATGTACATTTGTTCCCCATTATTTTGCAGTAGTTGCCACTGTCCTAACTGCAAGCCTGTTTTTGTTCCTTTACTTTTTCATATGACAAAGCTAAAAGTGTATAAGGTGTTCTATATCTATATATTCTATATCTGACCAAAACATTTTACATGTGTACAATAAGCACATTAGAAAAAAAAAGGGTCAGCCACATAATGATGTTATAGCTACAAAAACTGCTAGGTTACAAAGGGGTTTACTCTTAATCACAGTAGAGGGTTTTGTTTGGAGCCACTTGATCCAACATAACCCTAAAGGGTTCTGCATTTGAAGCATCAAATAGAGTATGGAACCCCTATTGGCTCTATTTGGAACCCTTTGGTTTCATGTAGTTCAGTTTATAATGATGAAGTAACTACGTGGCTCCATATAAAACGCCCAGGAGTCCTTTTTGTGTAGATACTGTATGTTGAGAAACATAAACAGAATGACATTGCAACATCTTTGGTAAAAAGTTTGGTTCTGTAAACAGAGTAGTTTTTCTTTGCTGAAAGCACTCTCTGTATTTGAAAGAATGGCACCATCTAACATATATGAATTTATGCAAAGCCAGCCAAAAGGTGAGACAACAGATGGTCATGTCAGCGACACAGATTTAAAAAATACTCCCCGTTTGTTTTTTATTTCTGTTCAGTAACACAAGTGAAAATATCTATTTTTTATGGGAATATGTGTAAAGGTAACTTTCAATATGTACAGTCCTTTCTCAAAACATTTCTAGAACATTTGAGAATCATTTCCCACCTTTTTTAAAGCATTAGGGGGTGAATTGTAATCTCAAAAGCACTGATGCTTTCAAATAACCCCCGAAAACAATCAAAGCAATCCCTATATAGATGATATCAACACAGATACAACATTAAACATAAAGTTTATGAGGAGATATTGAAATGCTCCTCATTGTCTGTCAGTGGATGTACCATAGTGGGTATCTACTCAGTGTCACACAATAAAGAAAATCTGCAGAAAGAATTACAATTACATTTCATTTACCAGAATCACCTGATGTCTTCACTTGTCATCAGCTAGATGTGACATGTGTCTTGTTGTGCAGTATCATTGTTTTATGTGTAATTATGTACTGTGAGCTGCACAGTTACTTTCACTGCGCTGGTAACAGTGCTTTCAAATGTAGTCATTTGTAAAGTTTTTAATTTCCTTGGTCATTTATTGTACATGTTATTATCTTAATAACACTTCAACAGTTAATAGTTAATATATAATAACCAATTTACAAACTAATAAATAAATGTATTGTATAGAACCAGATCTCATTTCAAAATGTTCCCAGAATAATATCTTGCCTTTAAACAAATGTAATTCTATTTCAGTTATACTTGGAGTTGGTAATCTGATTTTGCTGAACATGTTTAATTGACCTTTTTAATTAGTTCATAAATTGGTTACTATGGTATATAATAACTAACAATAAACACAAACAAACGAACACTTGGTAATATGATGGTAAATTCGGTAAACTAAAGCATTTTATTACTAGACCTGTCTGTCTTCTAAGCTTGCTGTAAAATTTGAAGAACCAGCTTTGGGAATACAAATAAATGACAACTGGGGAAAAATGTGTCTTGTCCTAATAAAGTAAGTATAATACATATTAACCTAGTTCTGTGAAATGGGCCATTTCCCAACAAATATAAGCCTCATCATTCTCTTATGGGAATAGAATTGAGAGTACCATGTCCCAACAGACTATTCAACTGCAACATAATTCTCTTAACCACTTTACCACAACCATTTGTAGAACTTCAGCACTAGCCGGTATAAGATGTAGTTTTGTCAACTAATGTCAAACTGAATTAATCAAATTAAAAGAGAACACTTAAATTATGTCATGAACCAATGGAGGAGCATTGTACCAAGAAAAGAATGAGAAGACAGATAGCCAGCTTTACTGTCTTTTTCTTGTGCAATGCTGACGTACCTTGACAACACATGATACAGAAATTGACCTAATAACACCTGTATAGACCATTACTGCATGCTAAACTTTTCATTACCTACCAACACCAAAACGCATAAGAAACCTCACAAAACACATTATACCATATGAATTTAAAGATTAAGTCAAAACATTTGCCAAAGAATTGTAATAGTTTCTATTTGTATTTCTACGCAAGGTACATTTTCACCCACTTCTACTCTTCAGCTGTATAAATCAGCTATTTCAAGTCCAAAAATGGAACATAATGCCTGGAATGTATCTCGCCACACATCAGTTTGATAACATGATTAATGGAGCCTTAAACTAAGATTTAAACCAGAAACCAATTACAGTACCCAGTATGGAGGACAATGATGAATTCTGTTGCTTTAACACCGCTGCCCCAGTTCTAGAGAAAGCAAGCAAACAACCCCTGCATACAGTGTACAAGCACAGAAGAAGCTGGTGAGTCTTTGTGACCGACTGAGCAGGGTGGAAGCTGGGTTGCTGACTCAGAGACTAATGCTAACTGATCCCACTTAGATTGGAATTAGTCATTACAGAGTATTAGAAAAAGCTACACTGATTGCAGGTGAAGCAAATTGATTAATTAGTGCAAATCCTGCATCAAATAGAGTATGTTGGGCAACATTAAAACGGGATCCTATTTGAATATGTTTTGGAACTGAGATTCAAGATGTACTGTGTTTTGTGTGGTGAAGAGGTAGGAAATAGTTGATTTGAATGTAAATAACACTAAATAGGTTGTCTTGTTTTTTTTCTGATGCACCTGGTTAGTCTAGGCCAGTGATTCTTGCATCTAATTTATGAAGGTGTCATTGCCAATATACATTTTGATTTAATCTGATCCCAGGAGGACTAGTTTTAGTTATTAACAAATCCCGGATCTCACTACCAGTCAGCTCCTGGATTATGTTGAGAAAGTGGGACTTGTGGAGCAAGGACTTGCACTGTAATGGATTGATTGAGCCATAATGAGCAGTGTTTTTTATTCTGTTTTGTGTAAGTGAGTCACTCACTGTTGACAGAAGAGCAGTACTTCCATGAGCATTCAGGAGGCGCCGCACTCCCTAAGCAATGTGAGAATCGAACACAAAGCGGAAATGACTGAGCAGTCACATTGAGCTGAGGCCTGTGGTTTACCGTTTGCTAAGCTGAAAATCCTCTTTAGATGTTAATGTAAACAATGGAAAACTGCAAGTGGGCATTTAAACAGATTATTTGGAACAGTTTGTTACTGATAATCAGGTGACCGTTCAATCTTACTTCCCACACTAAAGCCCTTTTCACACTGGCACACTGGGTTAATCCACCGTCCGAGCCAGGTACGTGGTTTCACACTGCGCGGGATTGGGACCCAGTTAGCCGGACCCGGGTAGGAGTGCCAGTGTGAAAGGGGCTTAAGTGTACTGTCCGGATACAAATTAATCTAGCTCTTTTGACTAACTGAAATTCATCAAACCTCTCATTTAGATCATTTAGATGAATTTATATGAAAAATAAATAAATAAATGCTGACTGAGGAAGTTTCAGAGCTATTACATAAAAAAATATAAGAAGCAGGTTTCATACCATTTTAGATTTTTACACGTATAGATGAATGTTTTAGAGCTATTTAGAACCTATCGTCCAATTGTGACGTTCGTTCACAACATAATCTAAGTCTATGTTCTATTTCCTAACAGTACAAACGAACCTGAACATTTGGAGGATCTTAATACATATACTGTATTGGGATGTGTTTAACAAACTAGCTAGTTATATGCAAGGGGCTACAGACAGATATACTTGTTTCTATAATTGCATTGAAAATACATGGTAGTGTAGATGATTGTGTTTACGGATTTTCAAAGGGATTGTGTTATATTACAGTATTAATGGGCAGTAATAAAGATAACTATTGATAAAGTGCCATGTAATGTCATGTTGCATTATGATGTAATGACAACATTTTATATTCATCACTGTGTTGTTGGAAATCAGGCAGTATGTAGATCTGTAATATCAACAGCAACGCCTTTAGGGTATGATTGAGAGGAGAGTTTACAGGTTTTTATCTAGTCTAGTACAATTTGTGCCAGCTCAAAACCTTTAATAAAAATAAAATAAAAAAACACATAATCATGATATCAATAATATTGCTAACAGCTAGGAGACTGACTGACTTTAATGTGCATTCTTTAGTTGTCATGGAAACATAAAAAATGATGTGTCTTTGATAAGTTGTTTATGACTGGCAGTTTTGACATTGGAGGTTTACTGTATTTGGAGTCTGATATGCTTGAATAAGGGGGGGGGGTTAAAGGCATGTTTACAGGAATTTGTATCACATAATTTACTGTCTCTCTAATCTAATGCAAATGGGCCCCTGCTGTTACTTCCTACCTGTCTAAAATAAAGGATTTAGCAGCAGTGGGGTTATCTTCTCTTTCCATCAATGCCTCTGTGAGCACAGTACAGCTGCTTACCTGTACAGCAAGCATCACTGATGTCTTTCATCTATCACATCTAGAATTCTGCTTCACAGCCTTGAATTTATGAAATGCATTCAATTTTCATGAACATCTCTACCTGTATTAAAACAGACACACACACAATACCATCAACACTGGTTTTACCTTGCTGGTTTAACCACTATCCAAACCAGCTAATAAAGTGCATAATAAAGGTTGCTGTACTTCAGGGAATAACCCTATTGCACACTGTTTAACACTGCAGAACAGTAGACACTGCAAAATGACGTTGTTCTGACATTGTTCTGGTCTAAAGGTAGGTACAGTAGGTTGAGACATCAATTTAGTGCAGTTCTGATACTGTCTGGGGTATTTATGCACCACGGACTCAATTGGTTTTTATTTGATTGATAGTAAAACACATACTCCATTCTGAACCAGTACTGGTGCATATCACATAAATCAGCTTGAATTTTTCTTGTGAACAGTATTTAACTCTTTCACAGATGGGGATGGATTAAAAAAAAACTCTTCTAGTTTTTCCATTGGGACATATGGAAGAGGCAAAAGTAGAACAACCTCACGTGAGGATGACATTTTTCCCCCATATAAAGCAATTGAAAAAAAAAAAAATCAATGAAAAATATATTTATTATGTATCTAAAACTACTTTTACCCCCAACTCAATATTTTGTGCATGAAAGTCCTTCTTAAAGATTACTTAAAGTTGCGTAAGAGAGTAATTAAAGCCCAAATCTGGACATATATGTTTAATTGGTGAAGTGAAGTGTAAGTATTTTTTCAGTAGCAGACTGAACTGCTGTTCTCTCCTGATACACTGATCTGTTTTGCATAAGGAATGTAATGTTCAGTGCATGTCAAGGTATAGCATTGTTGTCATGAGAGGCACTACATGAAGTGGATCAGAGTAGAACACATCATTCATGCTTCGTGGTCTGTATGTCAGTGTGTACAACCAACCTAGAGTGTTGCAGTTATGTTTACCGCAGAGTTTGTTTGTGTTTCTGTCTGGTACTTATTTAAAATGAGTTGGAGAAGGCGGGGAAAAGAAGACTAGAGCAGATTTAAAAAACGGCTAAATAAGTATTTTTTTTTTCTTTTTCAAAACAGTAGTTTATTTTTATTTTGTACTAAGCTGAATTGTTACTGAAAGGTAATATCCTCGTGCTTATTTACACTCCACAAGAGGTCAGAGTGGGCGAAAACCAGCTTGCATCTCACACAGCACTCTATACTGTATTTATAATATAAAAGTAAATAATAATGATGAAATAGTATAGCTAATTTTAATATGACGTAGCATGTATATCTGATTGTGTCATGTTTCTTATTCTGATGCTTTTGCCAGCAGCATTGCTGGGAAATATGTGAGTGAAGTACAGTAATCAGAATTTGTATTCTGTGAGGGAACCGATGGCGCTAGGGTTGCTATAGCTACTTAAGAGGTCATTAACACAGGGCTGTATAGGTGTTTGTTTTACTGCGGTAAGATACATGTTATTGCATTCTGTTGTCTAACTAGTAATACACATGTACTGTATTTACCAAAAACATATTTTTGGATTATAAGCAATAATTAAATACACCCATTTGTATGCAGCTTGTCATACACCCAGCCTTGTGTTTGTCTCTCATTAACTGAAGGCTCAAAGCTACTTCTGTGCAGAACACTGCAGCTTTAAGTAAATATCTGCATTCTATTTTCTTTGATATAGTTGATGTAACTGCATTATTTTTTTTTTCTAAAATAATTAAAAGGGTGGTATTTAGTTTCAATAAAACCATGTTTCATATCATAGTTCTTCATTAGAGATGTGCTTATGGTTCTTTATTGATATTTCAAGTAGAGTACTGCACCAAAGAGTGTGCTGATTTCCTTTAACCACGTTGCCTTGGCAACCTTTTCATAGAACACCAATACACTGCATAAGGCATGATGTGCAGAAGAACACAACACAGTAGATGCATTACACATACGAATGCATGTCAGGTTGAACTGCCGAATCATTTTTTAACGTTTATGTTTGCCAAAAAGATCATTCTAATTATTTTACTTCTAATTTATTTGCTTCATCATGGGTTTACTCGTTTTACGACTGAAATTTGTTTGTATCAAATAATGCATAATAAATGAAAGGTATTAGTTTACACATGTTTCAAAATTCCAAAAGTGTATTACTGTATATACTAAATATGTATAGGTTGTAAATGTGCCCCTCAACCATCCAATTAATGATGTCAGATGCATTTACCACAAATACAGGTTTACACAGTACACAAAAAAATGACTGTAAAGTAAAATTCAGCAGCACAAAAATACACTTAACATAAAAGCCATGGGTCATGTAGAATTGTGTTGATAGCAACAGTGGTAATGGTTTGGTAATGGTTCCATGGTGCAGGCAATATATTATTATTATTATTTTTTTTAGCTTTCATATTTTCACAGATCATCAACTTTTTTTAATATACTAGTTGAGAGAAACAGTTATGTTTTAAGTTCTTCCTGTGCAAGTTATCAAATTACGTACTATACTCTGAGTAATTCTTACAGCTTATTAATTATGGTACTGTCAGATCTCTGTGTATTTTGCCTTGGTGTCATTTTAGTGTCTTTTGTGGAAGATTGCTAGTTTATCTGAAGAGCAAAAATAATGGTTTCAGTCTTAGACAGTGGAGAAAGTCAGGAGCATAATTCTATGATATTTTCAATCTGTAAGCATGCAGGCAGTGTGAATGTAGACATCTAGAAATACAGATAAATCAACAGTTACACCAATATCTCAGCATATACATATCGATATTATTGAAAACGAAATAAGATGCACCACTCTTGTAATATAGGAAAGGGAAGCCTGTTTGTAAAAGCCTTACCCTAAGGGTACATTTTAATTATCGTTCAAAAAGGTTCCGAATAACAAAAGCTATGAGGAATGTGTGCACTTAGTTTAATGCTAACATTGAATAACATGTCCCAAATCATCTGTTTTGTTATTTGTCATTTTTCAAAAGCTTTTACAAGGATAGAGGTGCCATGGGATTAGTAAAGTTAATATGGACACAAGCTGTAATTCAGCCCCCAGTCAGTACAAGTGTGTTTTTTTTCTACACCATTGTGACATACAGTTATTCTTTACATAAGTTATTTCAAGGGCATCTTCTTTCATAAAGAGTTTTTATTATCTTTAAACCCCACCTGAGACACAAATGTATTGAATTTATTTTTGTGTCCTTGCTTTGTTTATGTCATGAGCGAGGAATGCGGTGAGAAATGAAAGCATGTTAATGTCACAGGATAATGTGGCTCATCTGGAGGGACTCTGTCCTTTCTGTCGTGACCTGGGTTACCTTTATTTCGTTTGTAAACTGTAATATACTTCTTTTTTGGAAATGGACAATGTATGTATTTAATAAATCCATTTATTTAAATAGACTTACAATTACGTCTCACCTGAAAGACGGAGCACAAGGAGGTTAAGTGACTTGCTCAGGGTCGCACAATGAGTCAGTGGCTGAGGTGGGATTTGAACCGGGGACCTCCTGGTTACAAGCCCTTTTCTTTAACCACTGGACCACACAGCCTCCTATTATTTGTGCTGTGTACATTGTTTGAAGCATACAGCAAATAAAATGCATACTCTGATTACCTAAAAGCTATCCACTTACTATTTATGTTAGGATTTGAGTATCCAATAACTTGCTTGTATCTGTTGTTCCTCTCACACTAGTGAGACTTGGCATGGACTCTTGTATTCGGGTGGTTTAGCCTCAAACAAATAGGACAGTAACATAAAATATGGCATCAGAGTCAATGTTAGAAATCTAGTGAACCTGCTCTGTTCTGACTGTATGACTCACCCGGTATACCCAATTTAATATAAACAAGCAGAAATGTTAATAGATTTTGGATGATTTCTATTTACCATTCCAACACACATGGATTTGTGTGACTTAAAAACACATGTTTGTGCATAGAACAATTTCATTTTAATGCTTTATTGAAAACATCTTCTTGTCAACTGTTATAGACAGCAGACAGGTGCAACCTGTGTTAAAATAGCTTTCAATGTTAAGGCTTTTTCTTTTTTAAATACATTCCTGTACCACACATTTAATGTGTGCTGAAAACTCATTCTGTCAGCTATAATTTAAGGATTATACTTAATCTTTAGGATTTGATCGCTTAAACTGATGAGCTGGCAAGTATAGCAGGGGCAGATCCCCCCCTTTCGCTAAAAATGTCAATGTATTGTTTACTTTAATGGTATGTTTCGTATCAGGTAACCCCCCTTCATGACAGTCTAGATCTGCCCCTGTGTAGGTCAGATGTAGTTTGAACATTCCTTAATATTACAAGGGAAAAATACTCCCATTAAAATGTACTACTTATTCTACAATAATACATACCACTTCTGTAAATTTACCCATAGTTAGAGCTTGAAGATTTGCAATAGATATGCATCAGCTATTAGGAAATGTTAGCTAGGAGATATGCGTGAGAATGTTATCTGTTTTCAAAGATACTTCAAAAAGACTTGCATTAAATTCAGTTTGTGTGTGTGTGTTTAATTTTCATAAAATGTTTTTCAGATAGACGATATCCGTCGTAATCTTCATCTACAATCCATTTTAGAAAGTCTGGATTGATTTCTTTAGATTGTCAAATCAATGTAAGGGTCACTGTTAAATTTAAATAACCTTGCATGTAAAGCTAAATCATATTAAACGGTTGTGTTGCCTAATCTGCATCTTAAGCAGTATAAGGTATTTAAAACCGCTGGAGGAGAAATTGGAGGTGACTTAGTTGTAAGAGATATACTTTGAAGCATGGTAATCCTACAAGGATTGTACTGACATTTGAAATAGATAGCATTTCTTTTTTATATATATATTTTTTTAGCAATTTGCTGCTTTAGTGACCCCCACCTAGTTTAAAATAAATCCTTATGAACATTATACATAACCAAGTTCCTGGTCATATACAGTACAAATCATATTATAAAATGTGTTGGTGGACAATAAAAGAGAAACAAAGTTATACATTTGCAAAGTGCTGTTTATTTTACGTTGCATTGATTACATGCCTCTACAATCAGATAAAGCTGATTACAGATAAAGTCCAACTATAAAGGTTTTAAGGTATTTTCCTTTGTCCTAAAAATATCTTATACATCATTATATTGGACTCACTGCACATACAGAAACAACAGTCATTTGGACAGAATGTGCCGTCCTCGGGTTTAACAGTCTTTTGGTTTAATAAACTGCTTTGTAAAAAATACAAAAAAAGTTAATTCTGTTATTTCTGTAGACATATAGCATTCAGTCGGTACCGGGAGCAGAAATATATTTCGTTGACGATGTATTTGTTAGTCGCTTTGAAGAGAGGTTTTTTATGCTGGAGAGACAGAACTGGAGGATACAGAGGAAGCCTCTGTCTTGGACGCGGAAACAGAGCCTTCTTCCTCTTCGAAAGGGTTCTTGCCACAGCAAAGGGTTGTGATCATGCAGTGACGAAACTGCTTATTCATGAGAATGTAGATGAGAGGATTATAAAGGGCAGAGCTCTTGGCAAAGAAAGCTGGGGTTGTCATGAAGACAGGGCCGAAATGACTTCCCTGGTGGGTGAAGATGTACCAGGCTACACTAGCATAAGGAGTCCAGCATACCAGGTAGGAGATGACCATGAGGATGACCATTCGGGTGACTTCCCTCTCAGCTCTCTGGGTGGTCTCAGACTCCTGCTGCTGGGCGGCAGCCTCCTTGACAGTGCAGACCAGGCGGCCATAACAGAAGCTGATGATGATCAGTGGAATGAAGAAGTGGACAACGAACATGTAGATCACAAAGGACTCGTTGTTCACCTCAGGCTTCAGAGTGTAATAGTCAATTCCGCATGAGCACTGCATGCCTTCTGGGATGTACCTGGACCATCCGAAAAGAGGTGGAGCAGCACAAGACAGGGCCATTATCCAGGTGAATACAACTCCCATGATGGCATGGTTTTCACCAAATCGGAAGTTGCTCATGGGCTTGCAGACAACTATGTACCTCTCAATAGCCAGCACCACCAGGCACCACAGACCGATTTCACCTCCGAGGGTAGCAAAGAATCCTTCAATGTTGCACCCAGTGGTCCCGAAGACAAAGTAGCCATTCATCGATGTGTACATTGTTGTGGTGAAGCCTCCGAAAACCATGAACAGATCAGCCACAGCCAGGTTTAATAGAATGTAATTTAGAGGGGTCCTCAGCTTCTTGTGCTGGATGGTGACATACAGGGTCAGGAAGTTGATGGGGAAGCCAGTGAGGATAAGAAAAAACATGTAGGCTGCCAGTGCCGAATACTTCCATGGTTCAGCAAGATAGTATTGTGGGTATTCGAAGGGGCTTCGCACCACCCCAGTCGCATTCGACATGGGGACGTAGAAGTCGGGACCCTCTGTGCCGTTCATCGTTGCGGTTGCTTATGAGCCCTTGCTTGAAGTGCACCTCTGCTTGCCTTTGTTGTTCAGATACAGATATGGCCCTTGCTACAAATGGATCCAAGCACTGCGAAGGTGCTTTTAAAGGCCCACCTTGGATTACCATTGACCTTCTGTCAGCACAAAACCATTTAGGCACCTCTAAGCAATAATCCAGTCAAGGCTGCAAACATAACTGGCTACTCATCAAGTTATTAAGATTGCAGCTGCCTTTGCACATCTAAGATTTGTGTCATGAGTGAATAATCTGTGTTATGATTATGATTAACAAAATCCCTACACCATACATTGCATACGTTAAACAAAAAACATTAGGTGCTCACTATGAAGTACTACGGTATTAAGAGATCTGAACCTATTAGCTCTGTATTTCTTATTTGATACAGTATGTGTTTTGTAGGCGATTCTGAAATTTGATTTTTCTTATCGAGGAAATTCTCGAAGGAGAAACAACTAACTAAGCATCACTGAGTCATTTGTTTATCATTTTGTAACATTACCATGTAATATATGAGAGAGGTCACATTTTTCCTGCATAGTGTCAGTACAATTAACTGAAATACAGCTAAACATTTTGTAGTAGTATATTTTGCTGCCTATTACTTCCTAAAACACCTATGGAGCCACCCATGACTGTCAATACAGGTAAAAATGGTTCTTTCATTGCCCCACCTACACAGTAAGAATGATTTGCCATGTGTAAGAAATAAACAGCTTTGAAAGGTTACTTATTTATTTATTTATTTTTTATTCTGCCCTGCATTTACTGTGTTAAGGTGCCTCCTGGTGGTCAGAATTGAACTGCGCTCTTCATAAAATGATCAGCGTGCAGATTGTGTTTTGTTGTTTGTTGCAGTATTTTCAAGCTAACATACAACATACAACATACCCTTGACTAATTGTATCTTTCATATATATTAGCTTAACTCCAAAGAAGTAATATACAGGGCGATTAGAAAGTAAGTTTACCACATCAATGCAGCGTATCATTGATTTTGTTAAAAATATTTACAAACACTTAAATATATTTCAAATATGATGTGAGCAGACGTTTAAGAATAAGGCACTAGACATTTGAAAATGTTTTTAGAAGTCATTTGCAGCTTTCTGTTGCACTTTTCATGTCTGCTCAAAATTAAAAACTTTTTCTTATGGTGTATACAATTTTGTAGTTAGACAAAACATTTATCTCAACAGTGAGTCTATATTCCACAATAGACCAATAAGACAGAGCCAAAATAATTATAATTACTAAGTGTTTTTTTTTTTTTTTTAATCAGTCAAGTGGTACAGTAAGTAATGTTACATATTGTCCAGTGTCTGTCTGTCAGCCTATGTCTGTACATGTACATATTGTTGAACTATTGGGCAGCAGTGTGGAGTAATGGTTAGGGCTCTGGACTCTTGACCGGAGGGTTGTGGGTTCAATCCCCAGTGGGGGACACTGCTGCTGTATCCTTGAGCAAGGTACTTTACCTAGATTGCTCCAGTAAAAACTCAACTGTATAAATGGGTAATTGTATGTAAAAATAATGTATAATGTGATATCTTGTAACAATTGTAAGTTGCCCTGGATAAGGGCGTCTGCTAAGAAATAAATAATAATAATAACTAGTCTAATGGGATTTCACTTAAGTAGCTGCAGAATGTGATATAATTCTTTTTACACACCCTTGCATGGAAGCTAACAAATAATGATTTTCCTGTGAACTGTACCTTAGAAAATGGAAATGACTTAAAAATTGGGTAGTAAATTACACAGATTATCACATTATTGTCTATACAGTTTTATCTAGAAGGAACCATGGTCTACTTTTCCAACAGTAATTAATTTAATTAGTATTTAGCCTTACCCATTTGTATTTGTCTTTTTAGATTTACTGTTTCCTATTCAAGCCATTTTCTGCACACACATGCTTCAGACATAAATTAATCTGTAAATCAACATTTGAACATATTTTTTCATAGGGTCATTTTATCAAATGAAACCATATGGTTATGTTTAATTTAAAAAAAACAAAAAAAATATCAATTTTTTGCTAATGTTTTTTTTTTAAACGTTAGCATACAAGTCACCTACTCCGTTTTCAAAATAAATCAACTAATTCCGGTAAAAATGGTCTATCTTGGATCTTGAACATGAGCTGCACATTTAATTTGCACCTCAATACATGTTCATAACATTACTGGTGATTGTGTTTGGGGTCAAGTCTTCGGGGAATTTCGTGGATTGTAATAATAACATAGCATGTGACAGCACCGGGCAGGGAGGCCAGGGAAATTTCCCCAGGGTCCGCTGCCACAAAGGCAAAAATGTATTTCAATAAATTATATAAAGTTTGTAGTATTAGAACAGCTAAAATTAGACAATGTGACATATAGAAGAAGAAAAGAAATAGACTAAGACTGAACGCGATTATGCTAGCGGGACTCAACAGAAAAGAATGAACTACTGGTAATTAACTCCAATAAATATATAACATTTAAATAAATAAACAAAATTCATTCAAAAGTTGTGCATGCTGATGCGCTGGGGAGGCCAAATCAAGGCTGATCATCAGAGCCAGCATTGCATGATACTATAAATAGAAGTTTATATAAACTAATATTAATTAGAATTAATACAGATTTACATCATGTAAGAATAAATCATGGATTTGAGTATAAAAAATAACAAGTCATTGTCATGCCATCAAAAACCTATAAATACCTTGAATGTTTGGATTCAAACATATACTGCCTTGAGAAAGATATGTATAACATATCGAAACGTTGGGCAGCTGGCTCTTTGAATATATATATATTCTGAATATACGCTGATTCCTTCATGGGCCCATGAAGGCTCTTGGCGGCCCAGCAAGCTCTGCTTGTGATATGCAGTTAATCATTCATGAGGTCAAATTTAATAAAATTTGATCTAAACCGCATTTATTCATTTTTACACACCGCATGAGAAAACAAAATGAAAAAAGTTAGTTATAATGCTGTCTATCTTTCCATGAGGGAAATGGAATACCTGTGGAACAACCATGCTCTCAGTATATATATATATATATATATATATATATATATATATATATATATATATATATATATATATAATCATCTTCAGCCTTTTTCAATCCACTGCTGGATGAAGGCCTCCCCAAGATTCTTCCACAAAAGCCTGTCTGCTGCATCCCTCATCCACGTTGCTCCGGCGTGTTTCCTAATTTCATCTTGCCATCTTCCTGGAGGTCTTCTTCTTGGTCGCTTTATATCTCTTGGGATCCAGTCTAGTATCTCCTTGTTCCAGCGATGGTCTGTTCTTTTTGCTACATGTCTGGCCCACTGCCATTTCAGTTTTTTCACTCTTATAATAACACTGTATACTTTTGTTTGTGCTCTTATCTATTCCTTCCTTTTCCTGTGTCTTCTTGTTATTCCCAGCATGCATCTCTCCATACTTCGTTGAGTCGTTTGTAATTTTTGAGTCATCTTTGCATTGAGGGTCGAGGTTTTGCATCCATAAGTTATACCTCTTGAGGCATAAGGGCATTTTCCCTTACAGAACCATGCTTAATCTTCCAAAATCACTCCAGCCCATTTTTGCTCTTCTGTTGATTTTGCACATTTGGTTCTCCGAAACGAACTGTCCTAAGTATACGTAGTTATTGACTTATTCAATCTTGATCCCATTGACTTCAATTGCCTGTGGAGTGGTATATTTATTGAACATGACTTGAGTCTTCTTCAGGTTCATTTTCAAATTTTCAAACTGTTAAAACAGCAGATGATTAATGAGGAGATGAATCCATCTCTAGTTTAACAAACTGTTCATATAAGCTGAATGTACTGTACTGTATGACCTCTTCATGCAACATTTTACAGTAGTAATCTACACCTATATTATAAGCAGGGTTACTGAAAAAAAGCACAAGCTGGAACAGTTTACTGCAGAGCTCGTAAAAGTGCTTTACTGTTTTTACACCTGAATTCTTTATATCCAATATCTTCAGTGTCCCTGTTTTCTGATACGTCAAACCAATTATAAACCTCGTCAAATAAGGTTGGAGTTCAAATTGTTCATTTGCTGAAGTGATCTACTTGTGTAAAAAAAAAAAAAAAAACATTTGCAAATATACTGTAAAATAATAAAATGAAGCTACACTTTATACAGTAATATAAAGCTTCAGAGCATACACTATCCAGTCCCTCTCAACACACACCCTTTTCTGTACCTGAATGTGTACATGCCATTGACTTTTATATTGCAGAGGGTTTTTTCAAGGTAACACAATCAATTGACTTTAATATTTCATCTGTAACCCAGAGACGTCCATGCTGAGTTCAGTTAACCATAAGCAGACAAGCAAGAAAGTGATTGAGATCCCAAAGACTTTGGGAAGGTCTCACAGCATTGGTACCCATCTCTGGGGTAATATCAAGTGGCTATGCTCTATTAAAGTGTCCTTAACATATGCCAGTAATAACATGCATATTAGATGTACATCTGCAGTGTGACCTGGTGCTCTAACATAAATAAATTAGAAACAAATGCTCCAAGACCAGTTTATATTGTTCTCGTTTCTTGCTGCAGGGTAATGAAATGAGCATTTGCATAACACCAGGCCAGGAATCCTAAGAGACTTCATTGCATTGTTTTCATTATTGTATGACATCCATCTCCGCCCCCTAAAGAAACCAGATTGCCGGTCTGCTTTTGACATTTTGATCTTTCTAATGAAGAGTTTTACAATATGAATAGATTCACATCAGTTGTTTTATGCACTGTATGTTTTCAGACATGAAATGCGAGTGCACAAAGGCAGAGCCCAAACCCTTAAGAAGTATTAGGAATGAAACAAAACCCCCAAAAGGAACAGTTTTTTTTTTGTTTTGTTTTTTGGTCAGTTTAGGTTAATCACACCTCAGCAATGAAATGCAATGTCACACATGATGAGGTACAGACCGCTCTGGTGAGGTGCAATGGCTGACGGTCTGAGCTGCCATTTACTGGGAAATTGCCTCAGAGAATATCTTTGTTGCTTCAGTAATCCAGGTAAACCCAGTCCACTTTAAACTTATCAGCAATACTCCACAGGCCCTTCTATATTACAGGAGCTTGCATGCACAGAACTGCATGTGCGTTGAAGTGCCCTGTAGGGGTTAATAGTGCTTAAGTTTTATCCATACTTATTGAATCTGTGGGTGTTTTTTTTTTTTTTCCCTGTCATGGGTTCTATTACTAATTTATAATTAGGTTAAACTTTTCTTGTTGATTTAGTTGTCTTGTAAACATGTGTCCTGTGTAAAGATATCCTGGGGAGGTGGGCCACAGACTAGATTCCCCTTTAAATATATAGATGAAACAGATTCAAGCTGCCCATTTTCCACATATAATGTTCAGTATTGCAGTGGTTGCATATGCGTTTGGGTATTTATCACATCGAAAGATCCACATAAAGTGTCTGCTTTATTGGGAAATCTGCAATGGGACCGTTTATCTTAAGGGATAAATAAACCCCCCACAGCTCAGCTGTTGCACTATTGTATGTGTTAGTTTTAGTGAGGTGGAGACATACATCTTTGGGTGAATTGAACTGTCAGCTCAGCTGAGAGATAACAGGAAATGTGAAAGCAAATCACAATGGGCTTATAATTGACCATAAGTCTTAACTCATTCCAAGCTAACAAATAGGTATGCTTGTTTCTTAGCTCTAAATACTATGTTCAGTACATCATGTGAGCTGCTGTGTACAGAGAGAGAGAGTGAGAGAGAGAGAGATTACTTTCAGGTGGAATTATTATGTCTTGTGTCATTTATAAAGTTATATGATGTCTTCTTTCTAGTGATTTGTTCAATATAGTAATTCTTTCCAAATGTAATACACATTTAGTTTTTCTAAACCTGTCCAGCTTTAATCTTTCTTTCTTTCTTTCTTTCTTTCTTTCTTTCTTTCTTTCTTTCTTTTGTTCTTTCTTTCTTTCTTTCTTTCTTTCTTATTTTGAGAAAACTATTGTAAATGAGTTGGCTCACATAGCTGTATTACACAGAAATTCCTGTTTCTCCTGTGAAATGCACTGAATGAAACGGTGTGGGACATTTCCACATTGTTTCCTTTCTTTGAGGATCAACTTCCTTTAGCCTCCCTGAGGAAAATGACACCCTAGAGAGGACAATGAAGATGTGGAAACTGAGTCAAAGTACAGTTGGCTAGGTGAAGTGGCTTTGCTTCAGAGGAAACCTGTCCTGCCTTTCTGATGAACATATTGTCCACAAATATATGAGCCAATATTAACTTCCTTTTCGTCACACACAGAGTATCCAGAGCAAGATAACATGTGCGTCACTCATTTATAAAATCTCCTACATGGAGCATTGCAAAATCAAATCTACACTCGAGTGATGCACGCGCTGACTTATAGATCAGCACACGAAATGACGACCCGCTGACGTGAAGAGTGTAGTAAACAGGGACTCTGTTCCAGCAAGGAGCTTTATATGGTGCAGGACTGTGGGAAAGTAGTACAGTGCTAGCTGAGCCACTCTGAGAGAGGGAAAAAAAACTTGGAAAAAATGTTGAGCCTGACAAATATAAACACTAATCACTGAGGTCCTGTAAGGGGAATGCCCAAAAGCTTCATTTCAAGAAGACAGTAATACTGCATACAAATATATATTTTTTAATTTAAAGCACATCATCTTGATTATTGGAGAATTACCAAATATGGGCAAAATTACCTCTTGTTTACATGTCATACTACTCAAATATTATTAGATTGTGGTTATAATCTGTGAGCGAATGATGTTATACATAAACTGCATACTCTTTCTGGTCGTTCCTTATACACTGTCAAGTGGAATTATTACTCCTTGTTGTGTAATTAATGAAGTTCTACAATGTCTTCTTTCTAGTGATTTGTTAGATGTAGTAATGTTCTGTACAGATTCGCTCGGTGACGTCCTACTCACCAGGCCTCCTTAATCATATTTATCCAACAGGGCCAAGATTTGAGTTTCTCACTCTGGGGAAGATCAGCAACCTACTCACAAACAATATTTATAACCCTGTTCCAGGGCCATCTGCTATTTTTGTATTAGATTCTGTAATGAGTAATATGGAATTAAAAATTAGTTTAACAATATTACATACAGGGAGAAAAAACATATGTGATATGTAGTTCATACTGATGCAAATTAAAAACCTGACATGTACTGGGATGTATAGGAGATTCATTTTTCTGTTGAAAGACAGTTTCAGTCATGATGATCAAGGCCGAACATATCTACATTTGTTAAGAAGGGAATCAAATTATGTAACCAACCATATATGCAAATATATGCATAATATCAAGGGTGCTAATAGAATTTAATAATTTCTCATCCAAGAAGAAGCATTTCAAGCTGGTGGCCAAAATGATGGGTTTTCAATATATTAACCCCTGGTTTTCTTAGTGCCTGGATAATCCACTATGTAGCCCCCAGCAGAACACTGGACTGTGAAGGTTACCAGAGCAAGCAATTGTTCTTTCCAGTGGTTCCTCATAAATAACGTGGGATTTGGCTTTTGCTTTGAAGTGTACGGCTAATCCTCTTTCTATAAACTCCAGAGGATACAACTTTCAAAAGAGCAACTATATCCGTCTGTAGACTTGACTTGAATTTAAACGAAAAAGGTATGCATACAGGTATCCTAAAACCTCAGGCTGGATTCTCTGAATGACGTATTTGTGTGTCTTTATGTCAGACATTTAATGGGCTGTACTAAAGCTACAGCTCCCTTTGTAATGTAAAGGGCTTCAATATACAATCTGGGAATGAGGCCCACTATTTTGATAGCCTTTCTACCCTTCTCTTTTTTAGGGTTTGCTAATGGGGGAAGTGAAGATAAGGAGGGTGTCAGTCACATATCATTCACAAAACTGTTCTTGGATTCACAACATTTAGTAACAAAGATCAGAATGGCTATTCTTTTCAAAATAAAATGTTTGTGTTTTATTACTTAAATTAAGCTGTTCATGAAAGAAGCGCAGGCTCAGTGCCAGATATATAAAAAAAAATCTGATGTTCTCTCTGTTATTAATCAGGTAGCAGTGTGCATTTTTATTAAAAAAATATTGCCTGAGTATTACTGCTATCAGTAGTACAAAGGGAAAAAAAGCTCTGAAACGAGTGGGGGAGATTGTGAGCTAAAACAGACATGGGGGCTTGAATTGGAGACATGGAATACAGTAACAGGAAAGCATAGAAGTGATTAACCTGTGTAGGCCATATCTTTGCACAAATGTATGTTTCAAATGAGAAATAAATATGCAACTCTTTAATTGGCTTAGGTAGGCTAATAATGACAATATATAAAAATGACACTGTTTGGGAGAAACTGTGTCAGTGGCATCCTTGAAGAAGGCCAATTAAAAACTGTGATATGTTTAAAAAAAACTTTTCCAACCTTACACGTTGTTTGTGACCTTTCCTAAAGAGTTGTGAATTTCTCCATGTCAAGATACTAATTTATGCCAATGCTAGCGTGTGATTCTTGGTGACCAATGTAAACGAAGAAGTGAACTGGCCCCAATGCCTGATCATTATAAGTGTTGCCTGGCTGCCCTGGGTGACTGGTCTTGCTACCACAGTTACTGTTATCTTTTATCTTGTCTGTGCATCCTACTTTCTGGTTGTTGTAGCTTATCAGAGTCAAGAAATGACTTGCCTTTAATCTTCCCATGTTTATTTTGTTTTTCAGGGCCTGAATGATACTGAATAGGCTTGAACTTGTCACTTTGTTGTTTTTACTGTCAGTGTTTTATTATTCCCTTTTAATAAATAGGCCTTCCCTTTGATCATAGGTTATAGGACATGAAACAAAGAAATAATGTAAGCTGCATTTTCATAAATGAACCATTGGTATACCTTTTGCTCTCCTTGCTGATTCTCCATTTTAATTAAATCTGTTAACAATTGCTGATAACGTTGTTGGATGGAATCATATAAAATATTATTTCACAATCACCTTTTTTGTTGGTTTCATTTGAAGGACAAATGATTGGGTTGAAATTCTCAGATACGAACTAATTGTGATCTGAATTTTGATTAAATATTTACTCGCATATATTTTATTTTAAAGTATTTTACCAGAATAAAACCATTACCAGACATGATTTGGTTAATCATGAGTAATCTTTTGGCAATTGAAGATACCATATGAAGCAAACCGCTTTTGTGATAAGAAGTGCAATTATGTACAGGTAGCCTTGAGCAGTGCAGAGCTGACCTTCCTCCCACACATCATGTACCTGTATTTGAGGAAAACAGAAAGCCTGAAGGCAGTGGTTGGGTTACAACTGAAGATTATTATTATTATTATTATTATTATTATTATTATTATTATTATTATTATTATTATTATTATTATTATTATTATATTTTCAAGAAAACAACACAAATTATTTGACAACCACGTTATTTATCTAGGGGGGAAATGTTATATTCCACCTCTTAAATACATTAATTAAAAATTTTCCTCATCATTTTTCTTCAAGCAAAAAAAAAAATGAATTGAATCAGGCCCTGTCATGAACGCCTGCAGTTATTAGCCTCTTGAGTAATGCTTTTGTAAACTTTAGCCCTGCCAGACCCAGGCTGGGACCTTTCCTGATCTGAATGAGTTGAGTTTCCTGATCGGAATCGGCTTTGGGAGGCTCCTTCTCTTACACTGCCATATTGGCTGATCCACGCTGGGTGGAGGATAACTGGAAATATTTCACAGTGTGTGGTACACAGCCAGAGCCAACCAGGCACTGGATGAGTCTCCCAGCAGATGTCACTATTTGGCAGAGATGTCTGATGAGTGACAGGATGTAGAGGCTAGAGGGCTGATGGCTTCTCTCACCATTTACAAGACATTTCTGAGTGTATAATGCACCCTCTTTCACAATTTTTGGGAGAATTTCTGCAAGCTATATACATTATTATACATTATATACAAGGTGATCTGTATACTATACAGTATATGACAGTGTTTTTATAGGGTGCAAAATATACACAAGGTGCACATTATAGAAATGTGTTATAAAAATGTACTGCAAATAATATGCACTATGAAGAGCCATCATTCATTATCACATGATATTTGAGATGTTGCTGCTTTTGCTTTTTCATATCAATACAATTTTTTTTTTCCTGGACTATAATATGCATCTTTGCTCAACTGGATTTACAAATTATATTTTTTTTAAAAAGTCCTACGTAGGAGTTAAAAAGTCCTACAAAGGAGACATAAAGTCCTACGTAGGAGATATAAAGTCCTACGTAGGAGATATAAAGTCCTAGCTAGGAGTTAAAAAGTCCTACATAGGAGATACTTTTTTTTTTTAATTGGCACTAGGACACTTCCGTATTTATGTAATCCCATCTGCATGAACAGTATTTTGTAAATTCTTAGTGCAGAGCCAATTTAAATATGTACAGAATTTAATTTTGCAACTGAGACATGGTATTATTGAAATTGATAGAAATTAAAATGCATGTACTAGCTTGTACTAAGATGTATGTTTAGGTACAGTAACTACCAACATATTTTTCCTACTTTAACTTTTTAACACTGGGCTGTGCGCCTAAATACAATTACCAGCAATTGACTTTGCCTTTACCTGTTTCCTTTTATCTTCCCAGTCATTCAATTCCAAATTACTTTATTAAAGTCTGTGTTTTTCTTTTATATCTGTTTAAACATTTTATAACTAGTCAGCATTATTCAAAATCTATGTTTAGACGAACACAAACTTCTGGCTACTTTTTAGCTGAAGATGTGATTGTGTTGTGGTTTACCTCCCTGCTAAGTTTACAAAACTTTGAAACAGAAAATAAGTTACTGGAATACACATCTAATTCAAGTTGTCTTCCAGGATCATCTTCACGATGCACAGCTGTGCTCTGATATCATTCGTTTTTATAGTTTTTTTTTTTTTTTAAATAGTTAAATAACCTGTTTTCTGTTGAACTTTGAAAATGAAATGCAAACCATCACAGAAGTTGGGCGGATAACATTGCTGAAGATGCCTTAATGAAAACAAAATTATGGGGGATGCTGAATATTCGCCATGCAGCATAAATCGTTCTGTGTTTTGAACCTTCAAGTTAAGTGCTGTTTTTTGCTTTGTAATTTTGCCTCAACAATGTGTGGGCTGTTACCTTAAGTTAAGCCTGATATCTACTGACCTAATGATATGTAGGATCTATAGTATTACTGTGCCAGTAACTTGTTTTGTCACAGATCAGGACATGCTCAGTCAGCTGCATGTCTTCCAAGTACATTTTTTAAAGTCAAGGTAAGCTCACCAGTGCTTACCATAAGACATTTTAAATATGTTCAAATTCTACATTGCACAGTATTGCTTAGTGTATGTTCTATCTGGTTTTGTATAAATACTTCACCATAACTATAAAACACTCAATGCTAATGCTAAAAGTAAATGCCAAAAGTGTGTCTTTCTTAAGGTTGAAACATTTGTTATAAAAAAAAAGAAAGCCAGATAAAATCAATACCACAGCAATTTACATTGCCTTTTCTGCCATCTTAAATACTGTTATAACATCTATGGCTATAGATGTCTATCTGGCTGGTGTAGAAGCATGGATGTCAAGTAATTTCTTGAAATTAAATGCTAACAAAACTGAATTGCTGGTGGTAGGGTCTAAACCCCCGCTTTACTCTCTCCCTGAGTTTTCTTGTTCTTTTAGTGATTGTTCCCTTAATGCTTCCTTGGTGGTCTGAAGTTAAGGTGTTTGAATATCGTTTGACACATCTCTACAGTGGTGAAGGCAGGGTTCTTCCAATTAAACAAAAAACTCTAGAATCTGTCGTTTCCTGTCTCCCAAGAATGCTGAGATCCATGCCTTTGTCACTTCTAGCTTAAATTATTGCAATGCCCTTTTTGCTGGTCTTCCTGCTTGCTTTATCAATCGTTTACAGTTGGTACAAAATGCAGCAGCTAGAATCTTGACTGAACACATTACTCCTGTTCTTGAGGGTTTGCATTGGCTACCTGTTTCCGTGTCACTTTCAAGATTCTGCTGCTGACAAACAAGGCCCTACGTGGTCAGGGTCCTTCTTACATCATGGACCTTCTTAGCCCATACATTCTCGGGAGACAGCTTAGGTCTTCCAATTCTGGACTTCTTCAATGCATTTCACCCGAGCGTATTCCTCTTGGTGAGTGTAGCTTTAGTTGCATTGCCCCTTCCTTGTGGAACTCTCTGCCCAGCTGCATTCGAAATTCTACTTCAGTTTCTCAGTTTAAAACCTTTCTCAAAAACCCCTCTTTCCGGCTGTCTTCTCTTCTTAGGCTTCCTAGGTTTTGAAATATGAACTGAGATTTGTCATCTTGTTTTTATGCTTACACTGTTTATCAATGTATTTAGAAAATTCAGCTTTTATCTTGTTTGTATTTAAGTTCACAATGTTAATTTGTATCTTGGACATTTTGATTGTGTAGTGTCTTGGGACACTATGGCGTGAATGGCACTATATTTAAATTAAAGTTATTATTATTATTATTATTATTATTATTATTATTATTATTATTATTATTATAGGTGTGCAAATATGACATGTATCTCGCTCCTGAAAGCTCCTTGTATTGTGTGTAGAATCAGTATAAGGTTCATGTTGAACCTCAGATCTGTAGAGAATGTTTCAGAATGCAGCAAAAATTGTGTCTTAGTTAAAAAATTAATTTAACTCAGATGGAAAGCTCTGTGGCATTGTGGTTTACCCCAACTAAGACATGGATGTCATATATTAGAAAACCAAATCACATCAGTTTTGCAAAGTTACTTCAGTCTGGATTTGTAAGTCCTAAAAAACAAAAACATTTACAAACAACTAATTAAAGTCCCTGAGGGCAGTGATTCTCTGGAGGTCAAGTTTAGCCATGGAGACTTTTTAAAACTGTTCAATTGAATCTCTTCTTTTCACATACCCACAATAAGCAAGACACACACACAAAAACCTCTTGCTTCTACCCTGCCAAAGCTTTATCGAAAGGAAGGAAACATCACCTTTTCTTTTTTTATTATCTCAGCTCATATAGTCATTGAACTATCTGGTTATTGAATGACCACCACACTGTAGGTTGTAAAGGCTGACTTGGCCCATACTGTAATTTAAAAAAAATATAACATGCACCATTTTACAAATATTGGGATAACGTATGTGTGTTATATACTTGTTTTGTGTTATGTAGAAGTTGTGCAGTATATTTGGGTAATTGTATTCAGTATCGTATACCAAGGCTTTTTTGATAGGGTAGTATACTAGAGGTGCAAAATACACAGTGTGCATTATTCACCGGTCTTATAAACTAGTTCTGTAGGTAGAATACTATTAGGAAGGAAAGCTAAGGTGTTCAAGAAATGACAGTGAATCATTATTTAGAAAATAATTACATAAGTGTAAATGTTGTGTGTAAGCCGTCTCTTATTATATGGGTGGTGTCACCATGTGCAGTTTGCTTGACAACCCATACAAGATGTATTAACTGATTTATAAATAACAAAGGAGAAGATTGTACTCTCTAAGGGAACTACTGGAAAAGATAAAAAGGTGTTGTTGGTTTTTAACTTTAACAAATCCTTAACCTGCTGATTGCTCATACGTGATCTATAACGTTGCTTACGCAATACATTTGGTATTGCCTTTTTCAGTATGAAATGTGTACTTTAAATTCAATGGCTATGTTTGTAAGCTTATTTTACTTTTACTCATTTTTTTTACTGTATGGATTTTGTCGTCATCTGTTAAGTTATCAGATTGACTTCTCAACAAACTTTTAAAACATTTATCAGCACGATCTCACAGTGATATCAAACTGTCATTCAAACAGTAAGATAAATAAATAAATGAAAACATGTTTGGAACCGCAAGCAAAGATGAACCCACAGATTGTTCTGATTAGTTTTTAAATCAGTTCAGACTGTGCCCTGAAAACGTATCTGTGGGTAACAGACGGACAGACATTGCCAAACGAACTCACTTTCAGAGGAAAAGCCAAAAGTGTGGTTCTGTTGCTATCTAAAGAATGGATACAATTAAATTTCAAATCATTTTGAAAATCAGATACAGGAAAAAGAACATGATGAAATGTGCAGATTTGTGTTACAAGCATTATATGAAACAGACATTTGGCTGAAGAATCATATTTGAAAACAATATACATGCCAGCAATGTATTACCAGGCTTAAATCACACACTCTGAGGCATTATAAATATAAATAAGTTTGTACTGAGTACTTTATTTGTGTTTTGTTTTGCTTGTCTCAATTGAAGAGTCATAGAAATGGTTTCTTTATTTGAACACTGTGTTACTTGGCAGCAGTATAAAGCAATACAAATTAAAGACAATATAATGATTTTAATTAGGACCAAACGCAATGGTCAGAACACCCTTTATTATTCATTTGACTGTTTTTGATAATGGATAGAAATTGAATTGAAATTGAAATTGATTAAACTATGAATTAAAAATATATATATATATATATATATATATATATATATATATATATATATATATATATATATATATATATATATATATTGATACCATACAATTAACTTAAGACATGTTGATGAAAATGAAAATAAGCCAGACATAGCATATTATAAACCCGTTTACGGATCAAACACATGCATATGGACCACCATTAGACTGAATCAGAATTTGACGTTGTTTCTTACATGAAATCTCTCTACTCGTCTAAGATGCTCTTAACAATCTATTCCCGCTAGATTTTCTCTCTGTGTAGCAGATCAACAGTTTGGAGTGGGTTTTACAATCACTGTTAGTTTTAGCCTTTCTTTGTTTCGACTTGATAGTTTTGGAAAGCATGCATGAATGCTCGTGGCCATTATCCTGCTGGAAGATAAATCTTGGCAAAGGGTTTGCATGATCAACCAGCCTCTGCGCTACTCCCTCTCTGGAGAATGTAGCATAAAGTAGCTCCACTTCATGTTAGCTCTGTTAATAGAGAGCATGCTACTAGTATATTGGACACCCTCCATATACTCTCTTTATATTTTTGATATTTGCCAATTTGAACCCCTTCCTTCCCTTTTTTCGGTGAACTGGTCTCCATATTCCTATGAAGCTTCCTTCCACCCACCACTGACCCCCATTAATGGACATATTGTCCCAAAAGGACAGAAGCTAAATGATGTTGAGGAGCTGTGAAAGCATGGAAGCCTGTGTTTGTGAAAACAGCCCCACAGAAAAAAAGTATATACCTAGGCTGTTGGTTTTAACCCAAAACTTCAATTAAGCCAACTCTTACTACACATATGCAATGTTAAAATAAACATGCAAGACCTCCTAACCTACCATTTCTCTCAAAGTTTGTTTTTCTAGCGAAGGCTTGCAATTCTTCTATTTATCTGAAAATGTTTGCCTTATTATTGTATGCATTACTTCATGGGGCCTTATTAGTTTTTACTTCAAAGCAGTTAAAGCAAATTATACTCTGTCTTCTTTTTGACAGGATTTATCTGCTTCTGTCAACTCCGCTTTCTTTTATACAGATCCTATTAATTTAAGAATCCTACTCATATTAAAAAAAAAAAGATTGTCAGTCATAAATAAAACTTCTGATGGCCAGTCATCTTAAATGCTAATTATGCATGAAGCAGAATCCCTAAACCTAAAACCTACCGGATTTGGGTTGATTTGTCTGTATATGAACGCTAAAACAAAACTGTGTGACTGTGGAGACACCAACTAAAATACAGTGTGAAAATGTCTTTAAAAGATAGACTTATTTAAAATAAATAAGTCTATCTTACTCAAGGATTCCTGGACATATGATTTTGCCAAACGCGTTATCTTGTGCAAGGAAGACATCATGTTTTTCTCTTTATGACAGAATCTTTCCAGGGTGCCACTGTGTATTTAGAGAGGTAAGAGGTGTCCTTCTTCAGCCTTAGGGACTTTAGAGGACCAACAACTGAGATAGTTTTTGATGTTTCCAAACAGATTTTTTTAATATGAAATGTGATATTGGTATGATGTTTGTTTACAGTACAAATGGGAAAGCTATTTATTTGACTCAAATCATTGAGACAAAAAAAAACCCCTTCTAAAGCTTTTGTGTTATTTGAACAATGCTTTGAACTTGAACAACTGAAACTAACAGCAGCTGTAAACTCACTGCAACTGATGTAAGGCCAGCTTATAAAAACTAAATGCACGACACAAGCATTTACAATATGGTGTTATCTATTTTGGATATCTAACCCTATCCTTGTAAGCATCTTCCTCATCTAATACTTTGAAGGAATGTAATGTGCTTTGAATGTGGGGAGAGGGGACTCTAGGTATCATTAGATTCAGGTGGTGACAGCCCCACTAGAAAGGTCACAGTGGGGTTAAAAAATTATTAAATTAATTAGCAATTCATTTTCACCCTACTCAAGGTCAGGGAAGCCCGAAGCCTACTCATGGCAAAGCCATTCACTGACAGCCATGCTGATCTGGTTGGATATCAGCTTCTATCGCACAACAATCTAGACAATATTCTATATATTTTCTGTCTCAAAGGCTGGTTAAACGGTACAATGCAGGGCACTACTCATTCAAAGGATAGAACAGTATCGCACTTAAAGCTGGTTGCGATTAAAAATGGAACTTCATGATATAATATGGACACTAATTTGAAAGCATTACCTGATCCCAGCACTCACATCGGTCAGATCAGACTGACATCATTTTGAGAATCAGATTCTTGGCCTGCCTGTGGATTTTCATAAGTGGCTTTAGAATAGCTGCAGTCAGTTCCTTTTAATATCGTGATGCTTCGTGACACACATGTTCAAACAATCTGTACACTCCGTGAGTTAGCAACTGCTTAACTAAATATGTGTTTTAGCATGCACCCTTTGGTAGTTCAGAATAGGAATTCCACACAGTTATTTGTAGAAAGGTGTACAGACTCCACTAAGAATCGAAATTAAATCCTGTTTTACCATGAAAAGGCTTTTTACGTATGGCGCTGATTATAGAAAAACTTGCCATTTCTGTTAAGCTCCCTATGTTCAAATCATTACTAACAAATCTCAGTTCCGCAGGGCATTTATTATATTACTTCCCTCACCAGTAGTTATTGCCTTTCAGTCCTACAAAACATATAAAGTACAGTGCCGATACTGCAGGTAAAGCAATCAGTTATTATATACCATTTTTTTTAGTTTTGAGGTGTTGGCTAGTTGGTAGTGTAAGCTCCTGTTGATATAAAAAATAAACAGGTAAAACAATTCTATTTATTTTGTGGTTTTATGAGAAAAAGCATTTCATACAAACTTCTCTTGCCAGTTACTCTCACACAGTAATAATAGGCAATGTTATGAGATATAAACAGAGATTAGGCTTTCATTCATTTTGCAGGATAGGCGGATGTCAGTTACTCCTCCCATGGGTAAAATATCTCCCTCACATCAAGGTCAACCAGTTTTTGCTATAAACAACATTTTTTGCATAATGTAAGTAACGTTACCAACTTCCAACTTCCTCTCTGCAATATAACATTGAAAGCCAAATGAAATTACTGTGGCATACTTTCTTACTTAAAGTGCGGCACTGGAACTTGCATGCTTTTGATTGATTTTTTCTTGTAATATATATATATATATATATATATAGTGGCAGACTAGGGGGAGGAGGAGAAACAAATGTAGTGCAAGAGGGGCTTAAAGACTACATTCCCCAGAATGCCACGGGAAGGAGCCAGGATGAGGTACACCTGGTTCTAAAAGTAAATGAATGTCACCTGCCTGTGATTAGCAGGCACGTATTTAACAGGGCAGAAATGTTTGTTCTGGGCAGTCTCCAGTCTGTATGAAGAGAGAGCCAGTCAGTGTGCAGACACCTGTGAGGTTTAAAACAAACAAAGAAACAAACAACACAACAAAAAAAAAGGTTGTGTGTAACTCTTTTTGTTGGTGTTATAATGTGAATGTCACTTAAACAGCTTAGCTGTCCAGTGTATTAGTTTAAGGACTGTTCAAAGTTTAGTTAGTGTGGGAGTTAGGTTTTTGTTTTGTGTGAAAATAAAAGTGCACGCAAGTGCTAAAATGCCATTCTGGTGCCCGGGTCTGTGTTTTAAAAGGGCAAAACGAACCTCATCCATTCTACTGTAACACAGCCTCACAGCTGAGATTCGTATTGCATGCAGTATAGTGTATCTGATACAGTTACTTTGTAATATCGGTCAATTTCTAAAGTTACCAGGCATAGTTTTGTTCTCAATGTTTAGAATTAAGTAAGAGCCAAACAATATCTGCTTCAGCAGGCTGCTAGCTTCCTGCAGGGCTGATGGGTCCTCTACTACTTCGTTACATCAAAACAATATCAAATATAGACAAAACTATTTAATATAGGCTACTGTTTATCAAGAAGAAGAAGAACCTCTTTGAATCTGTCTCTTATAATACTTGATGCTGTAATTGGCTTCAGTGAGCATGTTTACTGCTTCAATAATACAAAAATATTATAGCATTTATACTTTAGGATAGGATAGGATAGAATGCAACACAACACAAAAACACTTAATTTATTCTATAGTTGGGGCTGTATAATGTAGGCTATCAAAGATTTGCCTTTATTAGCATATTAGTCAGTAACGACACACAACATAGTTGGTTAATAAACAAGGTTGTTTGGTTTTGGATAAAATATCCCATACTCTAAAAATGAAATGTATTATTTAGTCTAAATACATGATGAGATGTTTATAAGACACACAATATAAATGCATTTAATATCCTGCTGCTGTGTATTATTTAAAGCAAGCAAACAGTTTTATTTATGGTTGGTATCCTGTAGGTTCACAAAAGATGAATTCATCTAAATATATGGTAGTTAATTTTCTGTGTCTAAGATAAATCTTTAGAAAATCACAATATTAATAAGTCAATCGATCTTCTGTAATTAGCAATAATAAAAATATCCTTTTTTTATGCAGGAATATATGCTTCAGTGTTCCACAGTCATCTGTTGTATACTTAAAATAATTCCACTGTGTCTCCTTACATTCTACCATAGCATAGCCCCCTTTCTGCTTCAGAGAGAGCTAACTTTGTTGGCTGTCTATTTTGTTTACATACCTTAATGTAGTATTAGTTGTAGGGGCACATACTTCCTCAACTAATGGAATCGACTTGATATTTCTGGTACATCTGCAAGTACCAGTCTATCTTAAGTACAAATAAAAACTGATCAAAGCATGCCTTATGTGGTTAAAACACAGTAGGCTAATTTTCCAATGAAGAGCTTGTTAATATATTTTAGACTCGTCCATGTGTAACTTTTAATTTCTCCCTCTACCGACAAACAGCAAAAATACATTTTTACATTAAGTCAAAATAGAATCTATTTTTTTAAAGTGATATTTTAATACTGTAATACTATTCTCATACCCATTATGGGACAATGTGTACATCTGTAGTGGTTAAACCAACTGTATTGCCTTTCTGAAGATTACAGAAACCATACAAACAAATGGCATCCGCGATCTCAAATACATGCAAAGTGGTGGTGTACAAAAAACATAAACAAAACATAAAAATAACACTGCTTTATTTTATCCAGTATATCACAGTATGGTGTATAGAATCTCCTTTAAATAATACGTGTTCATATAAAACACAAAGGTTCTGATTGTTCCATAACTTCAAAACCATACTTTTCAGATATCCTTATTTTGAAGTGTGGTTATAACATAGCTCGTATGAGCTAATGAACTTGTTTTATTCCAATCTGCACTGCCAACTGTTTGCAGTTCAGGTTTCAAACAGATTTTCCTATGGGATAAGTGTCCATTTAAAATTGTGAGCACTCAGCTTCATTATGTGATGACATCACCTCATTCAGGATCAGTTATATGAATCTGATATTCTGTGTTTTTAAAGGAAACATTATAGCTTATAAGTACAGTATAAAAGAAGTACAATATTGTAAAGCAACAACAACCCAAAGTTTCAGGTATCCCCTTTCTTATGCATATATGCATGGACATATGTAAAGGAAAATAGCCTTTTGTTATATGCAGGGTTTTTTTTTACACTTAATGACATTACAAGCAATGTGTTTAGACTGTTCGAACAGACACAGTTTATAATATTTTTTTTATTTTAGCAGACGCCTTTATCCAAGGCGACTTACAGAGACTAGGGTGTGTGAACTATGCATCAGCTGCAGAGTCACTTACAATTACGTCTCACCCGAAAGACGGAGCACAAGGAGGTTAAGTGACTTGCTCAGGGTCACACAATGAGTTAGTGGCTGATGTGGGATTTGAACCGGGGACCCCCTGGTTACAAGCCCGTTTCTTTAACCACTGGACCACACAGCCTCTGTGGCAGATTGCAGCTTATTAAAGAGTTAAAAAGTGGTGGGTAAGTGAAAACAACATCAACATTGAAGTTTGTTGCAGCGAAAATCATATCTACGTGACACAAGTTACCAGTGTCTTCTGCGATTACATGGTATTTACACATGGGATTATGGTCCTCATTAAAAAAAATGTGGATCCTTATACATTGATCATCTGTCTGTCTGTCTGTCTGTGACGCTATAACAGGTGAACACAATAACTGCTTTCATTTTGCACTAATCTTCACCAAACTTTTGTAATACACTCCTAGCCTCCTATAGATGTGTAGGATTGTATTTGGCGATAGTCCGATACACTTTTTGATTTTATATTTACACACTTTTGTATATTTATATTTTTAACCTGTACATGTACTCATTCACGGGACCCTCTGTATGTGTTTGAACTGGTTGTGTATTTACAATGTAATTACTATGTAAACACACATGCATTTAGAATGTAAGAGATTTGCTGACGGGTATAAAATAAAAAGAATTATAAATAAAATCTGCTTCCTGTTTTGCCTATTTTAAGTCAAAGGCCAAATGGAAATCAAACATTTGGATTTTGATTCTGTTTTGTGTAACTTCAATTGTTTCACCAAACATTTAGAAGCCACCTTTAACTTTGGCCTATACTATTAAAAAAAAAAAAAAAAATGACAGAATATGTCATTTTAGAACACAAACCAGATACATGTCTGGTTTCGCTGTCCTGCAAAATATAAAGGGAGTGCTGATTCAAAGATTATTCACCAGAGAATCATGTGAAAATACATTAGTATGTATGTGTTTACATTACAAAAAAGTTTGTAACTTACTTAAATATTTCTGTTTATTAGGTATGTTACACTGATTCTGAAAAGGCAGGGGGTAAAAAACAGTAACTTGTTGACAGATGGAAATTAATCAAAAACAGTTTGTTTTATAATTATTATTTGATCAAGGTGCTACTTGGTAAAACAGCAAAAATCTCATAATGTAGATGTCTTTGTCAAATTATTTTTAATGATCTCTTAAAATCATGATGGATGGTTTCACAGACCCCGGATGGCACTGATTGAACTATACCTTCTGTAGTTAGCATTAGATAGTCCAATATTAGTACCTAGCAGGGTCTGAAAGAAGCTATAAACATAAATAATGTTACAGTTTCAGTAGTAGATATTGAACTGGAAATTAGATGTTGATCCCTCTGTACCTAACTCATGTATCTTGTAACCAGATTTTTCTATTTTGTTATTATTTTTTATATATATATAAAATATCCCCTTCCCAAAAGTGCAATACATTATTTATTTCTTTTTATACAAAATACAGACAAACTCAGAGCTTTTCAAATTCTAGCTCTGGTCTCTATCAAATACAGATAAGGAACACCCTTGTTGGTTTCTTGTAGTTAGTGGAGCTTTTCTACTACCTCTGGAATCCCAGTAGAGGCTCTTGATAGGAGAAAGTAATAAGACAGAATGTTTTTTCAACTGTTTATCAGCTCAAGTAGTTTCCTTTGAGGTCATTACCCTGTATCATTTACAGAAGATGTTTTATCCAAGTTAATTAGGTCATTAGGCAAAAGCATGGGATCCTGGTAATAGGGGTATGCTGTTTCAGCTCGTACCATTGTGTACAAGGGTATGCTGTGTATCACAAAACAGGCCTGAACGTAAAATAAAAGACTACATGAGTGGTAGCACTTTGTTCTTGGCAGTTGTTCCAGTATATAAGTGAAGCTTTTTCATAAGTACACTGTTATGATATGAATCCCCACCCTCTGAGTGTAAATCTTCTATAAAACAGTGTGAAATGAGTCGTAAAAAAAACAAAGACCTCTTGTCGTTCCTAATGTCACATGATATTTGAAAAGCAGTGTCATTTGACGAAGCACAAGCAGACCTGCCAAAAGACATGGCTAAGGGAAACTTGGTTAACCCTAATAAAGGTGTGCGGAATTGTTCTGACAATATTGTAACTTTCACCTCATTTTGTCTTGAGTTTTCATGAGGTTGCAGATCTGAGAGGTTCTGAATCTTTGTTTATGTTGAAGTGTGCTGTAGGTATGTTTACAGACCCTCGACAGTAATGCTGAACTGCAAGTATTTGTGTTGGCTGAATGTCATGCATCCATTTTCTCTGAATTTAGAACTGTTTTCTCAGAGGACAGTGGACACGTTGATGCTTTTATGTCAGTTTAAAGGTCATGTTTAAAAGATGAAGCGCCTAGAGTTTCAAGCAGTGCTAAGTCACTTTTTATATCTACAGTAGCTCTGTTTCAAAAGTTTCATTTGCAGGGTGAGCCTCTTTGTTTAGGTTTTATTTGGTAACCAAGCCATGGAAATTAATGAAACACATTTTCCTCTGGCTTAAAGAAGTGTGCTGCTTCTGCTCTGTACTAGTGTAAAAAGAGAGGTCCTTACAGATTGTTAACTGAGCCTCTGTGTTCCATTTCATTGAGCCAGGGTGAAAAGTGTGTTGATAATCCAAATCATAGACTTTGAACAGCTTAAAAGAGAGAAAGGAGTGAAACTTTTTTTTTTTTTTTAATGCTAGTACACTTCACCAAATGTAACATAGTGTAATATGCAGCCTTTCCAGGCAATATTGTTAATACTCAATTACAGCAAATGCCAGCACTGATTTTCTCCAAACTAGTAAAAAGACCTCAGATATTTGGATGCATGAAACCACAGAGTTAAAAACATGTTTAATTTCTCTTACTTGTGGAATATAAACTACAAAGAAATCTGTGGCCAGCATCTCCCATGGAAAAAAAGCAAAATGAGTGCAAACTACAGGATGTGAAGTAGACTGCGAACCCAACGCTGGGTAAAGCCTGCAGCTACTTTAGGCACAAGTGAAGAGAAATGATCAAAAGCAAAGCTGAACTTTCACAGACAGGATGTCCTACAATGTTGTCCGAGAAAACCAAGTGTAAACTGCATAGATTTTTATATTGACGTTTTATGTTAGGACCAGACTGACTGCAATCTCATAGTGACTTTAAGGTTCGATTAAGTTAAAGGTTTGGGGTCAAATTTGAGTTAAAGGTTATAATTAAGTGTATTTGTAGATGCTCTTAGTATAAAATGTCTTGGAACGTTTGGCTCCGGACCAATAGACAACATGCAGTAAAAAAAAAAAAAAAAAAAAAACACAGTAAAGATAAATGTGTACTAACAAATGCAAATATAGTGGTCATGCCATTTGGAAACAACAAAAAAAAAACTGTACCTGCTGCTTTGAACACACATTCCCTTGTGAATGCCCCTTGTGAATATACAGTTTTATATTACTTTTTTAACAATAAAAAAGTAATATAAAACTGTATTGGACTTTGTCCTCACCAATTTTGCCTCAAACAGCTGTACAAACTTAACTGGAAAAATCAGCATATCAAAATTATTACTTGACCTTTGGTCTTGTAATTTATGATGTCACAAAAACCCTAGATGAAATTATTTTCCTGTAACTCACTGAAGCCCATCTATTATATATATATATAAATATATTACTCTGGTTTCATGTGTAATCTGCGTGTGTGAAACCAAAGTAATTCATCAAATTGTGTGCACCTAATTATTATAACAAATAATGTACAGCCTGAAGATATAATGATGTAAATCCATCTGAGGTTTTTGATGACATTGATAAGTCACTCGAGGTAGCGCTATATATCAATTACAGTCTTAATATGTACAATATTCCTAATATTTGTACCAGGAAAAAAACACATTGAGCTACAGCTTCCATCAATACAAGTCCTACTAAAGGACCCAGAGGGATTTTTAGGTAATGTGCTACGCTGCTCTGTAAAACCAAAAGGTAGGACTGATGACAGATACATTCTTTACGTAGTGAAGCAGGTGTCATGGAGCACAGCCAAGGTCCATGACTCTCTTTGCTTAAATTGTGCTGTGATAATTAGATTCATGACAGATCTTTATTGAAACATGATGTTATAAAACACTGTGGCTGGGATTTTCAAAAGCTATGAAAACATGGCAGTGTTAATGAACAAAATTGTGGTACGTTGATTTTGCAATTTCATTATTACCTAATTGGGATGTTGACCTTCACATACTCACAGGCAGATTCTGAAATAAATAAATTGTAGCAAACTGTATGGATCTGAACCACAGTGACACAAGAGGGGTTTCAAATTGAAGTCATGTTTTTATCTAGAAACTAACTAGTAGGTATATTTCCCCAGTAACAGTTGTATTTTTATGGAGAAAATGTATATAATTATTATAAATTACAATGCAATTTGACTATTATAAAAAAAGTTTGCTTATCTGTCTATTTTACCTTGTCTTTACTATAATTCTTATAGCGTTTGATGTAATTATATGACAGTAAGTCATTATCACACCATAAATTAAGCACACCATTGGAAACACAACTGTTAAATTCCTCCAGTATTTGGCTTGAGTACAAAAACTAACCCTGCGGACGTGTAGGAGTGAAGCTTTCATTTCTTACTATTGGGTTACTTGTAACATAAACCCCATGTGTTTTCGTTGCTATATACAGTATAAGGTTATTAATATGCAGTCTGTCTGAAACAAAATCTATTCTAAAATATTTCATTTTGATAAACATTCATCTATTGAATGAAAGGAAAATATTATGAGAAAAACTTTTCAGTTGTGCCGCATATAAAGTATGACATATGAGTATGGTTAATATGACTCAGTTTTGCATCATTGGATATTACTTACAATAGGCCAAAAAACTGACTTAAATTATTGCTTTAGGCTGTCAATGTACCTTCTCTAAAAGATTAACATGGCAACAAAATTCCAACATGTCCTCGCTACGTACCCTTAACAGTAAGTGAAAGGCTCTGTTCACTCTGCGATCATGCATTTAAAAGAAAAAAAAAAAAGAAAGAAGAGACTTTTAAACTGTGCAGATCCATAATAAATGAGAGGGTACGTACACCCTCACACTGTTCCAAGGATAGCCAACGGCAGTGTAAGTGTTTTTTTATGAGAGGACCCAATGTTTGAACCTATAAACCTTCCTGTGTAGAAACAGAAGCTTGCCTTGAGGTAACGTTGTCCTGGGAACGCAGCCATGTGAAGTCAGCATGTATAGTTAAGCAGCAAACCTTTCCTGTAATGTACAGGCCTTCATTTATCATTTTAGTGTTTACTTTACTTACAAAATGTTGTTGTTGCTTAAATAAATAAGCAATACATAAAGTGGTGTACTTTGAGTCTTTTTAATATGGGTGTGCAAAAAATGTTCAATTTACACAGCATCTTGCGCCTTTTAGCCCTTTATACCAGTGAGTAGTAGCATTCTTTTTTCCATAGCATTACGTGCATGTTCAGAATTGAAGTACATCATGCAAGCAAAAAACCAAACGACCATCAACAGATTTAATGGGGGACCAGTGGAAAATTTCCAATGGTCAACTAGCTACCCATAATGTTTGATTGTTATCATTACATGTGGTTGTATGCTGTTCTTATACAGGACAAGCTTGTTTTATCATTTAATCCAAAGGGTTACACAATGTTAGTAATTTAAGGAATTTAGAAAAAAGGGAAACAACTGTTACAACTAAGTGTTTTTTGTTTTATTATATCAATTGACAAGATAATGATAATGACTGTTGATGTTAATTCACATATAAATCTTTAAGCTCAATGTGTCTGTGCAGGAAAAGAAAAAAGAAAAGCTTATCATTTATCAGAGTTTGTTTAGATCCATCCTGGCTCTACAAACAGCTTTGCAGGGGGTGCTCCCTGTGGTTCATTGACCTTTGTGGAGTGGAGAGGAGAAGCAGATGACCTGGTCTACCATAAAACAAAGAAGCACTGTCTTGTTTTCTGCTGATAATACATAGTTTACATTAGTTTGCAGGAATGTTTGAAGACACTCAGTTATTCCTGAGGTTTTATTAAAACCCTTTGTATAAATTGTAAACATGGCATGGTAAAAGCACAATGCTCAACACTGTTCTTGATAAACCTCAAACTCACTAGAAATCTTTTCATACTGTATATACTGTATGGGCAGCAGTGTGGAGTAGTGGTTAGGGCTCTGGACTCTTGACCGGAGGGTTGTGGGTTCAATCCCCAGTGGGGGACACTGCTGTTGTACCCTTAAGCAAGGTACTTTACCTAGATTGCTCCAGTAAAAACCCAACTGTATGAATGGGTAATTGTATGTAAAAATAATGTGATTACTGTATAATGTGAAATAATGTATAATGTGATATCCTGTAACAATTGTAAGTCGCCCTGGATAAGGGCGTCTGCTAAGAAATAAATAATAATAATATATGTTTTCTGTTATATAATGTACTGCCGTCAAAACATGTAATAACAATTAAATTAATAGTATATGTCTGAAAGGATCTATTTAGTATATTTTGCTACGTAAAGGCATTATTCACGATTTCCCAGGCCTTTTGATATTTGATATTAAATGCAATGCTTAACTGCTTCACATTAGATATAAAAGAAAAAGGGCATTGCATTCCATTCCTTATGTTTTTTTTTTTTACTCAGAGGAAACAAAATGCTTTAATATACTACACGACTGTTAGAGAGCACCTGGCATGAAGGCTCAACACAAAACTCTTTCTTCTGCGTATTGTCTGTTTTACCATAGTTTTGTTTAACATTATTGGATGTATATTTATTGTTTATGTTCTTCATAAGTCTTGGTTTCTCTGCAGTTTTTTTTCAGGCTGATAGTAGGCAACCTACAGGAAGCTTTCATGATGTCATCCATCCTTCTCAAATCACATAAAGATAACAGACATGTGGTTATAGGAAATGAATTTGTACCACACAAGATAGACTAGCTTACTGTAGTTACCAACCAGGTACAGATATTGACTTGAGATATTGACCAGGTACAGATATTGACTTTCCAGTCCTCCCTCTCCTGCTCCTTCTAGGAAGTGACTTTTGAAAAGCCCTGATATGTGAACATTAATGAGATGGGGGACTAGCTATACAATTGATTTTAAAAAGAAAATGACTTCCTGAATAGCTTGACGTTTAAGCAGTTTCCAGCAGATCCCTTGTTTACAGTATTCTGAATGCTACACTTTTTTAATCATTTAAACCTTTTGTGTAATTGTACACTGCAGTTATACCTCCTTTCAGACATGTGTGTATGTATATAGATAGATAGATGGAAGATAGGTAGATAGATTTTTCACTTAAGAAGCATTAGCATTAAAACCACTGCATTTTCCAGTAGCCCATTGCTTCAACAGTGATGATCACACTGCTGAAGACATCACAGTCTGTGTGATCAATCAGTGCTATGGAACAGAAACAAAAGGAAGGAGAGTTTATCTTCAAACTGGGAACTTTGGAACCTCTGGGAATGAACATTCTATTCTAATAATCATGACACTGTCCACAGAATTTGTGTACTATTACAAATCCTTAATAATAACAAGTTTACTGCACTGTGTTTACTTGTCTTTTTAAACAGATGAAGAACGGCTTTTGCCAAAAACGTCCTGAAAATAAAATATTATTTTAATCTTTTAAACCTTTTGTGTACAGTTTTAAAAAACCTTTTCTTTCATATGCATATATATATATATATATATATATATATATATATATATATATATATATATATATATATAATGAATAACAGAACATAGATATATGTACACTTATCTAAAGTACATGTTTTCATAAGAATATTTCAGTCTAGAATGTGTGTAAGCTAGACACGCTTCTTCTACAAGCAAATAAATGCCTGGGGAATCTTACAGGAAGTTGGTTCACAGCATTGTCATGGAAACCGTGATGATGCTAACACAAAACCAGTGAGGCAACAAACCATACCATTATTGCTTTATGATTAAAACGGCAAAGCTAGCACAGTTAAATGTGTAACTAAAACCAGTTATAATGAAATCTAGCAAAATAAGGGAACATTTAGCATACAAATAATACAACTAATATGATCAATATGATCAATCTGACAGAGATGTGTTGTCTAATCTCTCAATGTTTTGTAAAGCCAAATAGTCTCATATATCACCTTTTACTCAGTGTTACATGTTGATCTTCCAAATGTCCTGCCTTGCAGTATTTTACTTTCCTAAATACCCAAAGACATGTTGTATAGCATTGCATACTGAATGGTCAGCAAAAGATTGTGTTTTTGGTTTATTAAAACAGGCAAGCATTAAAGATATATATACCGGATATCACCCCAAAGGAGTATTTTAACAGAATATTTTGTTTCTTTTGAAGTATTTCCAATCCTTCTCAAAAGCACAAAGGTAGCTCAGAAATCTCATGCTTCAGCATGATTACAGATTTTTTGTTGTACATGTTTTCAAAGTCCTGATCCACTCATCTTAAAGATCAAACAGAAACAGTTTGCAGATCATTGGAGTTACATGCATGCCTGCATTGCAAAGGGTATAATAACGGTAACTGATTGAGCAAAACTCCAGAGTAGTGACTTGAATCTAAAAATCTACAAGACAGCCGAGACAGGTTCATTTATAAACAGTGTTTAGATAAGTGACAAAACAGAGTTGGAAAACACATACAGTACCACAAGGTGTTAAAATGGTCTTAAAATGTTTATTCTACTACATGAAGTGCTATATCACTTTGCACCATGAATCTACATTCAAACAACAGAATGACCAGCTATATAAATAGCTAGCATATCAGATCCTCCTTTTGCTGTGTATTTTCAACAGCAATTCAGTAGCAATGCATTCTGTTCTAAGGGGTAGCAGATGTGCTGGATATGAGCTTTTGGTAGAATGGACCAAACTGTTTTTATACACACTGGTAGTGTGCTACCATATCAGGACCACTGTGCAATATGCTATTTGTATTATAATGGGATTAAGTTTGACATCAATTTACCAGGTTTATAAGCAAATCCGAAACAATCCTCTTTTCACTACTTGTGTTTTATGACATTATGTACTTCATACTGTGTCACTCAACTGGTTATGAGAGAAACATGTGCCCTCAGAACCAACTCAGAACTTATGGCAAGCTTTTGTCCTGCTGTTGAATGATGCATTTCTCGGTGGATTACCACAGTATCAGTTACACTTCTTTTCCTGCAATTACTTGATGACATTGGACACAAACAGAAAGTGGTTCTCCTGCATTGCAATGTCACAAGACCGTGTTGTAAGTCTAAATATTATTCCAAGTGAAAATGAAACATTTCTCCCACCCATATAAACTAATAATTTTGCCATTTGTGAATCATAAAATACAGCCTATTGTCATCCAGAAGGTAGAAAGGAAAATGACCACCAAATGGCATGTCATGTGAGGTTGGAAGTCAAGGTCATTGCTACATTTTGCTAATGAGTTTATATATATCTGCAAATACTACATGTCCATCTCAAATGGGGTTGCTTTAATCATTTCCCTCTCAAACGGACGAGTTTACCTATGCAGTAGTGGTTCTTTGATTTGTATGACGTTCAAGTGTCAGACACTGCATTTGCATTAGAATAACGGGCATTATCACATGGACTGTTACTGTACGCAAATATTGGCTTGAACAATTTTAGGTTGTTTTTATATCCCATGTAAAGCCAGAACTGGCCTATGTTGCATTAGCATTTCTGTGTGAATGCAGAACAAAAGGGGTTTCGTAGTTTACCTGTTTCCTTAATCTCTGTTTTCAGAGTAAATCAGAATTACTTTTTAGAGGTGTATCTATTTTCAACTTAAACTTTCAGGGGATGTGTGCAATGAAATGTGCCTGTGTTTCATTTTTAGACTTTGGTGCTATTTCTGTGTAAGAAATCCATGTCATGAAAGCTGTTTTGTTATTTCAGCAGAAATGTTTTTATTTTTAATATAATAATGCTGGCAGTAGTTTTCAGCTCACGCCATTAAATACTGCCATTTACTTAAAGAAGGAACATTTCTTATTATATGATTCGGAGGAATTTCAACTATCCAACATATGATATTTCCTGTACTTGCAAACAATTCATTCATATAACAAAATGCCTAAAGAACTGTAGCCAGCTTGTGAATCTGGCACCAACAATTCATGAAACACAAGCCAGGATAGTCCTAGAATACAAAGCAGACTTTGTAGCTAGTATAACAGATCTGTAGTAGCTTAAATGCATCGACCCACAGTATCATATTCATGCCAGGTTAATTAACTGTAGTGGAACCTTTTTTTCCATTTACAGGTATATGCAGAAACCAGTTGCTACATTTACATGAAAACAGGAAAATTTAGTTTGTAGTTTTATTCTGTGGTATATTAACATATATTGTGTTTAGATGGCAGAGACCAACCCAATACTCAGCCAAACTTTTTGGTTGTGTATGAAGAGCAGTACAATCATAATGTGTTTCATATTGAAAGTCCTTTTCTTTATTTAACGGTGTCTCTCAACATAGAACTAGAGTGTTATTCGCAAAATCAAAATGCAGTGTGTTTAATCTGGTTTACTCTGAGAGTTTTTAGCTGTATGTCAATTGGGACTGATTTACTGTAGTTTACTTCTTTTTAGAATGATCGGTTTAAAGCTACATTACAGATATACTTCCTGAATTAAATTGAAAATGTGTGTAACCCCTGAACCTGAACCTATTAATAAAACATAAGCACAGTATTTTAATATAGGAGAGAAACTGCTTCAGTCAGCTTCATCTCTTGATAGTTTAGACTGAAGTCATTAGAACTATTTTCCATTCACTTAGGAGCTTTCCTGTGGCTAAGCAAGGATAAACTCATTTTAAGGGAAATACAATAAATTCACAACAGACTTTAATGACTTGTGGATCAAAGCCAGAGTTTGGAAACCTGACCAGTGAATAATGTAAACATATTGTATTAGTATCTGTTTTTGTGTCTAAAAAAGTTTAGAAGCCAACAAGAACATTTTCATAAAAAAATTGCATTTTATTCATAAATTCATTAATTCATTCTGTACTGTGTGTGATATTACAACCTTTATTTCACATCGATATTTTGGAAAACTTCCCAATATTTCAAAGCTGCTTCTTCAATGGTTTTAAGCCTCCAATGGATGCCTGACGATGCAGGTTTGCTCACTGCTGTGAAACTGCCATCTAGACAAGGTTTGGAAGTCATATCCTGCTAAGTGCACAGTGGGTCTGCCAGCAGGCTTGGATCCAGACTATTCTCAAGGCAATGACAGCAAGAGAATAGAATTTGTGACCCAGAACACCAAACTATATATAATATAACAAAAGCATGAACTACTGCAGCTGGCAGAGGCAGATGCTATTTCATTAGTAATTTGTGTGCTTTTTAAGTAATGGGTTTTTTTGCTGTTGCTGTTATGCTTAATTTAATACATTTGCTAAAATCTTTATCATTTAATACATTTGCTAAAACCTTTCCAACCAATCAGATTGCTTCCTTGTCGTAGGATATGTCAAGATACACTGCAGCTTCTGATTTGTATCATGTAAAAATTGCTATGGCGACCATGGAGACAAACGTAGAAGAGAGCAAAGTTAAAATCTAAATAAAATGTATAATATTAACCTATTTTTTTAAATGATTATTTTCTTATTAATCTAATAAATCATGTGTTCACATTAAAGAAAATGATTCAATGAAAAATGAGTGTAACTAGTGTTACAGGCTGTTTATTCAATTGCTGCTTGAAGTGCTCACAGTCACGTTATACAGGAAGTAATAAGCACCACAACCCTTGCAGGTGATGAAGTCCACGTGTCGCTACCCTCTTCTCACTGGAACAAGGTCATTGTTCTACTCCGGCTCCTCCTCACCCTTGCGTGGCCTGCTCCCTCTCTCAAGGCTTCTCAGGGTGTTCTACTACGTGTCTTTTTTTTTCCAAAACAGATTGAAGTAAATATCAGTCCACTTTTCTACAGGTCACTCGGGAATTATTAATACGTTTAAGAGACCAGTAATCGTAGCATTTAAAGCATAACATTTTTAGCACCAAGTAATGATTCCCAAAAGATTCCTTAAATGAAAATACTTTTTTCAACTGAAGCAAATGCCTGAAGTCCTGCTGCAATGTCTAAACAGAGAGGTAACTTTGAACTGGCTAGTGTTACCTTCTCATATTGCTAGGTCTGGTGCTTTTCCTTCCTAATGTTAATGTGCAGCTTTAAAATGAATCATTTAGATTTTTCTCTTCAGACCTGGTCAAGCTAACATCACTTGAAAAAAATGTATATATGGGATATTACAGTATGTATTTCGACAATGTCCGTTAGCTTTAGAGAAAGCTGCTAAAACGTGTATAATATTGTAATGTTCTTGTTAAAGTTTTTTCACATAATGCACATGGGGATTTGGATTGAACCAGGGAAGCATTATTTTATATATGTAGCCCTTAATAACATTTCCATTATATTTTCTTTATCACTGTCATTTTTTTTGTGTTGCATATTCTGTTTTGATTCCTTCTGGCAGTCATTTTAATCATTAAAATCCTGATGACTTAACCATGCCTCTGTAGGAATCTTACGTTTTAAAATACTGAATAAAACTGTCTATAAGAATACTGTTCATATCTTGATGCCTTCAAAGGTGCCTAGTTTATGTCATAAAGTTTCATAACTTTGCCAAAATTCTTACTCTCAATGGAAGGGAAGCATCTTTCCAGCACATTGGCAACCTGCTCAGAGCCAAGAATGCATTCAATATCTGAATATTTCATGGAAATAAACACTCATTACCATTTTCTTACGGACTGTCAGTATACCTACCTGCCATTCTACTGCCATTATTTAATGATTTATAAATGCAAACTCAGTATGCATTGCTTAGCACATAAGCATGAAGCTAATTCATTAACCAGTTCTTTCTGAGTGTGCAATTACTTTACACATGATATTGGGTGAGTAGGTGTATGTGAGGGGGCAATAAAAACTAATGAGTTTTCCAAGTGTCACCCTTTAGAGCACAGCGGTTCCGCCATACTACTCGTAATGTCCAGTAAGGATAACATTATTACAAAGTGCGTGACGTGGAAGCAATGTGTTCTGATTAGCTGGGATGTGCTTGGAAAATATATCATTTATTGAATAAGATCACAAGCTGCCCTGGAAATCGCTGATCAATAACAAGTTCATTTAAGATAATAAAAAGGTGGGAGCCCTATGCAGCCCTATGGGCTGGCTTACTGAGTCATCAAATTTCACTGCCACAACTGGCATCTGAATATTCATTTCAAAGGAGGCCACAACTGGAAATAGACAATTAAAATAAAGCAAAACATGAGTAACTTACAATAAAATAAAATGACCTCAGCCACATCTTGTGTAAATTTGCTCAGGAAATCCTTACATAGCATTGCAACATACATTTCAAATAATTAAAAACACAATATAACCTCATAACTCGTTATTTACACATGTACAGGGTACCGTTTTTGAATAATGAATCCTTCGGTAGTAGTCAAGTCTTTAAGTAGTTTACAGTCACTTCATTAAGTGGACAGGTTCATGCCTACAGCATGTATTGAATTGGAAATATAATGGAATTACTTTGTGAACCTTTCTATCAGTAGAAAGGGAGGGAGGTTTGTACTATCTTGAGATTAAGCAACCTAAGCAAACTGAGAGAGTTAACAGCTTTTCAATAATGCTATTCTTATTTAAAGCCTGGTTCCAGAGTAAAGCAGTCACCCCAGAAGCTGTTGAAGACAGAATTGTACAGTGGTGAAAGCAATGCCTGACAATTCGACGGTTCACTGCATGACATTTGCGTACCATAGTTGACTCAGCATCACAGTAAATTAAATATATATATTTTTTTTTTCAAGTCATAAGAGGAGAACAAAAAACTGGCCAAGCGTGTTACAGCTAGGGGCACAGTGATAGCAGTTGTTTAATTATAACAGCGAATATCATCTTTTTATATACATTTCAGTGTGACACAAAAACGCATCAGAAAATCCACTGTATAGACGACCAAGGAGTTGAAGTTCTTAAAAAGAAAAAAAAAAAGAAGCCTTTTTCTTGTCCTTATCTGTTCGTCATTTGGAGAGGAAGTGAAGTTAAATTGGTTAAGCTTGCCTGAAGGACCACAGAGGCAACAACCAAGAAGCAGGCAGCAGGAAGAACTACCAGCACTGGTGACCTAGCAATTCAATTCAGTACCTTATTCCAAATAGAGCCTTAATATACTCTTCCAATAACTGGGTGGAACGGCTAGCTCCTGCACTCATTCAGGGACTATTATTGAGTGCTTGAAACTAGGGGGCATTTCCAAGAGAGAACGATTTGGTTACATATTATGGGGCTCCAGGAAATGAGGACCACAGGAGCTAAAACATGTTGTTTTTACAATCCACTAATGTTTCATTCAGCTACACTAGCGCACTCCTGAAAGGAACTGGTGCTGGGAAGTACAATATTTTCTTAACAGAAAGCCAGCTTCTCATGTTTAAAGATATCTGACATTATGGCAATATAATGTATGGCCACTATCTTTGCTGTAAATAAATACTTACATACAAATCAAACATGGACCACAAAGTGATGTATGTAAAATCAAAGCTATTATTTAGACCTTTCCTAATTATACCAAATGTATGCGTGCATGTATGTGTCCTAATCCCTTAAGTATTTGGGTGGGAAATAGACACTTTGTACATTAACACTTTCACATACCTCTGTCACAGGGAAGCCACTAACCTAAGACTCTTTTAACACTGATCTGCCACACACATTATACACGTGCAAAGCATGAATATCATCATTTAAAAAAACTTCCAAATAAATGAAGACACACATTAGAAAACATCCTGTACCAATTATAGAGGATATAAATAGCATCTGTTCTATCTTAAGGGACTTGCATTATGTAAGATATTAGACATGCAGAGATCGAAAAGACAAAGACCCCATTTCACCATGTTTTTTTTCCTAGTGTAAATCAAGTCCTATTTTAATTTTTTTGTTTATAAACATCGTAAAAGCAACACATTTATGTTTGTTTCACGCAATTCTGCACAATAATAAAATGAAATGTCCATCAAATTAAATGAAATGGGATTGCTACCAATACAAAAACATGAGGGACTACGTGGAGGACAGGGTGTATTAGACTATAAACTGAATGAACAAAATAAGAATGGGAGCAGTGACAATGGTCCTGAATCTAATAAAGGGGTGGATTTAAAACATTAATGACTACAGCTCTTAACAATTATGACATGCTACGTGCATCCCTCACTTAGATGGGCAATCTGCTAGCTTGATGCCTACAGTATACACTGTATAACAATTAGGATCAGATGGGCTAAACTGACTGGTAATGTAAAAGGTGTACACACATGAACCATTAAAAACTCCTGGTGGTCCAAACGTGGTGTGTGTATTTCTGGCACAAGTATATGAGTTACCACAACCAGGTTACAGCTATGCTGCATTGACAAGTGAAAGGCAAATACCTTTGAAAAGCAGTGGTTTACAACTGCCAAACACATTTATGTGCAGACTGGGGAAAATCTGTAACTTTCTCAAAAGACAGCCTGAACGGACTATGCCGCCATGATTTTAATCTAAATCTTAAAGACAACTTTTCATAATCATTGCACAGACAGAGAACACAACTTTTGTTTACCCATTGGTTTTACTCTATTACAATTACGTTGTGTAATTTGCGATGAGAAGTCTTCATTTTATAAACATGTTGATTTATAGAAAACTGGGAACATACTGAATCATTTATTGAATAGCACAAAAAAAAAAAAATACGACCTGATATTATATATCATATGGCTAAAAATGTTGTCTTGGTAGTTTAAATAACCACCATATTACGATACTGAACTGCCAAATGTGTGATAACTTCAAACTCATCTCCAGGTAATATACTGAATGGTGTTTTTTGTGGTATGTTTCTTACATTTTCTCATCGTAATCAATCATCTGTGGAAACTGTGATGTATCTCTGCTTATACTGTATGTGTTACTATGACTACTATCTTTGCTTATATGTGTTACTATGACTACAGGGAGACCCCAGACCCACTGATCTTAAATATGTAGGTTTAATTTCATCTGTGAAGAAAATACAGACATCATGCTCCCATAAAGGAAAGCAGCAGGTACAAAGCAAGCATTATGAGAGAAAGAAACACCTGCATAAGAGTTAGGGCTCAAGTGAGGTTATCTCCAAATATTATTATGCCAACTTTAATGGAAGATAAACATTAGAACTACTGCTTATTTATTTACATCAGTTTTACAAGATTTGCTCCTGGTACCCTCCTTTATCTAAGCTGAGTATCCACTCAGGTGGGCACAAATACAAATCCCCATGACAGGGGGTTCCTATCACATGTATATAAAAAAAAACAAAACAAAAACAAAATAAGATTTTACAGTTTCTCTATAAGTCTTTGTAACATAAAGGCAGCAAAATAACAACAGCCTTGTAAGATCTTTCCCCAAACCACACACTAAATCATATTTCACTGCCCTTTGATGTCTAACAAGCATATATCTTTTCTGTTTGAAAGGAAAAAATAGTATTAGCATCTCTGAATGCTCTCAAGGGATGTCAGTAAACAAGTAGTATAACATATATAAACTGACTAATCCACTTAGCAAGGATACACTATACCAGGTTCAGTATTTCTATGCCTTTGTGGGAACACTATCTCAAACAGGGTTTCATACAGTTTCATAATGTATGAGTCTCGACCACTAGCTCTGTCTGCTACGTGTGTAAAAGTAGATAGTCGATTTATCATTGAATCTTAGTTCTGAACCTTTCACCATTACCCGAACAAAGAGTCACATCCTTTTATCTTGATTTATTCCATTGGAGTTGGATGCACCACGCCTAACATGACAGGAAGTACAGGGTAGTAGCACCAGTTTGTAATTAATAAGAGAACAGGATCTGACCAAACCTGGTCTTCTCATTAAACCATGAGCTGTACTCAGTATATACCACGTCATTCCAACCGGCACAATAATATTAAGAAGAAAATATACAATATACTGTGTGTAAACTTTAAGGCCAGCACACACAGGAAACTTCTGTTGGACACATTATTTTTTTTTACAGAAACTGACAATAAACTTGTTACATGATTTGTACCATGAAGGGTAAAAAAACTGATATGTAGACAACAAAAAATGTAAGATTTGTGGAATTTATGAAAATAATGCCCACCATGTGCCATGATGGTGGATGTCAAAGTGTTCCTGTTTCACAGCTCTGTATCCATTCCATGACTGCATCACTGTTTATTACAAAACAGCCAACAACAGCTGCTACTATGTAGTCCTCCATTCTGTTCTTGGAAAGTTAAAGCCAACCACCTGGTTTTCTTCGCAAACTTGCTGTACGTTTCCTGGAGAAGTTGCAGCTGGGTGTACAGTCAAAAAGTTACTGCAACATGTGTGCTCCCAGGGTATCAGTCTTTTCAATCTATTACAGCACATGTGTATCTTTTGTAAGGTTTAAATGTCGGATGAGACGGCTGACATAATATTTTCAGAAGTTTTCATCAGATAGTCTGTTTTTGTTATGCTTTAGAGACAAAATCAACTAATGGCAAGTTACCTAAATATGGGTGTATACAAGCACACCTGAAAACAATTTGAACTAGTTAACCCATTAATAATATTCTTTGTTGCTACATGACTTGCTGTTAAAGCTTTTTTTTTAATTTTTATTAGTAAATCTGGAAAGTATTTAAATAACTATTGCAGTAGCTACATACCCATATTAGAGAACTACCCACCACAAAATAATAATGATAAATATTATATGAATCATCTTACCATCTGCCAACAATTAGAAGTGGGTATCTTCCTTAATTTCAATGGGCTGTTATTTTTTTTAGTGAATAGAATGCTGTGTAGATGTCAATCTATATGTTGTATGAGAGTGATAATGTGACCAGTAAGTGAGATTTTTATACAGGTGACAAAGACAAGGTTTCTGTTCATCCCACAGGTACTCAATTGGCTTGAGATCTGGGCACAGTGCTGGCTGAGAGGTAAGAAGACTGAGTTGTGCTATTCAATCCAGTTTTTCAATTTTGGTAGAATGAATAATTGCAGTCCTGAAACAATCCTTGTCCTCAGGCAAAAATGTAACATTACTGAGAGAACTTGATCTGCCTCTATGTTCAGAATGCATTGGCACAACCTTGCACTGGACCAAGTGGTCCAAGAAAAGCATGCCGAAATGTTTACTCTGCCACCTTGAACAGTTATTATTGCGCAGGTGCAGCATGCCTTCCTCACAATACATCTGCAATCACAATTAAACAAGGCTGTTAACACAATGGTGTCACGTGCAGGTTTTTTTTTAATTTTGTGGTGCCATTAGAGATTTGCATAATGAAACATGACTAACACCCCCTCTGCTTAACTCCCTGTGCACTGTTGTTATCAATTCAGCTTGCTCACCACCTGCATTCACTGTCTGGATCATAGTGCAGATTGATTGATTGATTGATTGATTGATTGATGCCTTCGTCTTCTTCCACCAATCCCTTTTTAGACCACATGAAGACTGCTTGCTACAGCAGCCCCTGAATTCCTGTCCTGGGTGTAGTTGAAGTGTGGTATACAGCTGCTCCAACTTGATATGCACACGCTTCCAAGCCCCTTGGCTGCAGCGTTTAAAAATCATTCAACAGACAATAGGTTGCACATCTGCACAGCACAATATCAAAAATACATATTTTTTATCATTTACAGAATTCAAATGATGTGTGCAAAATGAGTTGAAAAGCTATGTGTCAATCTGCAGATTTTCCATCATTTACAGTGTACATCTTAATGCCTACAAAATTAGTGGATTATTTAGAATTAATTATTTTACATCTGTCACTACTTTACAGCTAGCAGCCCCCCCTTACGTGATGTACAGTACAGCTTTGTCCTGCCAGGTGGTTTAACTCCTCATGAATGACCGCATTAGCCACTTTCTGGATAGGGAGGTTTACACTATCCTTACATGATGCAGCAGCTACTTTTGCTGTGGTTCCCTACTGAATAATTATGAAAAAGCTATGTATTTTATTTTATTTTCTTACAACCCCCCCCCCCCCCCCAAAAAAAAAACACATCTAAAGTACATTCTAAAATGATTGAATCTAAAATACTGATTCTGTATTTGAAGATTAGCATATAGAAGGGAAACGTTTACATTTTGAAGACATGATGTTTAGTTACAGTACACCGAGACACAGTAAAGCCTATCAGTCCCTGTACCAAAGCAGTCTGGCATAAATTGTGTCTATGTCTTTTTTTTATTTTTTATCTAGAACATGGTGTTATAATGTTGATAGGGTATTATGTCAGAACCTTGACACAATTACAATAGTACTGTACTGTACTTGAAGTTGGCCACATATTATTTATGGTACTACAAGAACACCCCACCCACATTCACACAATGACGTGTGATATATTACTTATGCGACACGCTAGTTTTAAATGCATTTTCCCTGTTCTTTCATTTAATATTGTAATAAAAAGTATGTCCTCTAAAAATACAGCCATTCGATCCAGTATTGGCAAACAGACAGAAGAGGCGTGATAAAACGTTCCTACCTTCAGAGAGTTTAAACACGCCTACTCGCACGAGCGTGCAGAGTACTGAGAGGCTGCTGCAGCCAGAGCAAGGGACAGTAAACTAACCCACCAGAATTGCCTTTGACTGTGGACCCCTCTTTACATTATGCTTGTTCACCAGAGATTACGTGAGAGATTCCTGATAAAACGCAAATCACTGATAACAAATCTGCCACTCAAACGTCGTGGGTAAACAAATTGGATGAAGCAGATTCGCACAGTTTGAAGGTTGGAGACAACTACTTAACCTGTGACTGAGGTTGAATACTCGAATTAATTTAAGGGCTGCTTTCTAAGTAAAACGGATAATCATGCAGCTTGTGTTCTGGGCACTGGGATTTGCAACATTACTCCAAGACTTCTTGAATGTAGCAACAGCGGCAACAGTGAACCCCCATATACATGAACGACAAGGTAAAGTTGCAAAACTCTTTTATGGATTGATACTAATTAACGTAAAACTGTTTCAGCACACGTTTGTTTTTTTAAATAATGTAAACAGTTGTTCACTTACTGGATTTAACAATATGAAGTTATAATGCTAAATAAATAGGCATTACTGTAAATCTGGGAATGTGTTTGACATGGATACACTTTTTAGATAAAATGTACAGGTTTTCGTGCAGTGTACTTCTTCAGTTGGCTAATTACTTTAAATAACACCATATTCAATATTTAACCGAAACACTACTTATAGATTGTAGTCATTATGTTGGAGATGCAAATATTATTTGTTTCCCGTTTTCAGCAAAACTGCTTGAGCAGCAGGGTGTTTTTGAGATAGTGGTTCCCACAAGAGTGAATGAAGTTGGTGAAGCATTCCCCTCTAGCATGCACTTCAAAAGGAAAAAGCGAAGCATTGATAATTCCGGCAGTGGCGCTGACCTCTGGACCTCTTCACAAATTCAATACAGAATTGTGGCTTTTGGGTTGGATTTTCACCTGAACCTCACCGCAGATTCTGGATTTATTGCGCCTCTTTACACTGTCACGCAACTTGGAGTACCCCTCAGCAATAACCAAGCAGATCTTCCCTCTGAAGAGGAGGACACCGATTTTAAGCACTGTTTTTACACTGGGCACGTCAATGCAAAACCAGAACACATTGCCGTTATTAGCCTATGCTCAGGTTTGGTAAGTACCCATTAATTATACATATATAATTGTAAAACAATTGCTAAACAGCTGGATAGCAAATGTAGTGTTTCAAATTATTATATTACTGTAATATGTTACTATACTGTATTAGTGTTTGTATGTGTGTTTGATTAATTGTACACACAGATCTCTTAGTTTGAGATCAGTAGTGACATTACCATCCGATCTGGTAAGGTCAATCAAAAGCCTGCTTTTGTATCTTTGGACCAAAGTCCTTAAAAGTCTGGCTGCTTTAGTGCAGTAAATTACTGGCTGAGTAAAATGAAAAGTCTGTTCCCGTGTCTAAGTTTAGTAGTATACCAGCATGACGATCAGTAACTTTCATGAACGCGCAAACGTTAGGAGTCCCAATAAGCATACGATGATACTAGTGTACTGTACAGCCAAATGCTCAGGGGAGTCTTAAACTTTTCTGCCGATGACGTTCGAGTAAGATCAAAAAAGAGCCTAGATGACGTCAACACGAGGGGTTGAGATGTTAAAATGTCATGGGTACGTAGGTGGGCGTAACCCTTGCATAACTGACAGTGAGAGAAAGTTTGAGAACTTGCTATTGCAATAACGGAAACTACATTATACGTTCGGTACAGTAATGTGTTATCAATATTTATAAAAGATGGGTATACATGTGATTATGTAATATTAGTATCACTATGGTCATCTTATTAACACCCCATGGCGCCCAAATTATTTAGAAATTGAATCTAGCTGTACTGCTGAGGAAACATACAGTAACTGTATGTAAATGTAACCGCTTTAAAAATGCATACACACCACTCTATTAATTCATAAAGCAAAAAAGTAATATCTGTCCTTACCTTTTGTAAAGAATGTAGTATAACATAGGAAAATTATTCGTAGTCTTGAACAAGCAAGAAAAAAACAAAACAAAAAAAAAACGTTTAAAGTCCCTTCGTAGTACAGAAGTAAAGACGCATTGTCTATTAAAAATGGGGTGTAAACAAACGCTCAAGTCTCAAACTGTACAATCTCCCAAAATACATAGCCTGATGCTTACATAACGTGTTGTCTTTAATAATGCTGCGCAATGCGAGTTTGTTTACCTGCTTCAGAGAGTTGTTTGGGTTGGCTATGTGGGCGGTGCAGTGTTGACTACAGAATTGTTTAAGGAACAAAAATTAATCCATGTGTAAAAAACAGTTGGCACACTGAAGGGGTTGGCTTTAGTCCCTTGATAATGCAAAATTGATTGTTGAAGGAGTAAATTCTTAATGTGTTGTTATTCAAATTAAATACACATAAGGTATATTTGTAGTCGCCTATTTATGACCCTGTTATACTACCTTAAAAGGGAGTGTTTGATGAAAACACAATTGACATTGCTGTTCTGTGGTACTCCTCTCATGCTTTAGAAAGCTACAGTCCTAACACGAAAATTAATAAACAACAGGAGTTTCCTGGATAGGCTATATATGTTCCACTAATTAGTAACATTAACAACCCACTCCCCACCGACCCTCAACATAACGCTATTACTTGTACTGAGTACCCTTTGGAGACACTGAGAATTGCTTCGACCTAAACAAATCTATAATAAAAAACTAAACCTCAGATTGATAATGCTTAGTTGTAGTAGTTAAACATCTTCCATTATCTGATACAATGTGTAAATGTATTTCCCTTGTTTTTTAAGTTTGGCACTTTCAGGTCTCCAGAAGGGGAGTTTTTTGTAGAACCTCTCCAAAATCACAAAGGCAAAGACTATGAAGAAGAACACAACAAGCCTCATGTTGTCTACAGAAAAGATACACCCAACAAGAACTCAACCTGTGACGCTTCAGGTAAGGACAATTTGAAGCTCTTTTCACTGCTGGCATTTAGCTTTTGAAATTCCTAGCAGTTCTGATATTGTGTAATTTGATGAATACATTTGGTATATTTTTTGTTAAACCCAATTAGTAAATATTTTTTCCATTCAAACAACTAGCTGGCTAGTTCAGCTGTCTTACAGAAAGCTCAGCATCTTTAGGTTTGTTTTTAGTTACTTTTTACCTACTGTTTTTTTTTTTAATATTTAAAATAAATGTTGTTCACGCCATTAATTCTTGTACTGATTACTGAGCACAGTCGTAAGGCGTCGTTTTTTAAGCAATGGTAGTTTTTAGTAATAAGTTACTCTGGCTATTCTGTTGTGGTTTTTGGTTAATATTTAAAAAGATGTGTGAGGGAGGGCATTGAAAAACATGTTTCAAACAAGTTTATGTGACAGAGAGCAAGGTTATGTTAGAAAAATCACTTCTGAAATTGCCTCATTAGGATCAGTAGAAAATGTCATTTCAAAATCACAAGATGAATGCTTTCAGGACTTGGACATTTCAAATAGTTGTGGTTTGAAAACAAACCAACCAAAAAAAAAACTAAACTTTTTTCTTAAGTTTCTTATAGTATTTCTGTAGATCATATAAATGCACTTCCTGTGCAACAGTGGGGAATGGGGGCTGAAAATATTTGATACGCAGGAAGTGAATTTATAGTGTGGTGGCCTTGTGGTGTTATGCTAGTGACAGGTAAGGTAAGATTTTTTTTAAGTTGTGTGTTATTTTAAGCAATATGTTGTGAAACACTGTTTTATTTTTTCATTAATTAAAAATATACATTTCTTGGAAAAGATCCATTCAATTTCCCCACAGTAAATATATTCTCCAGAGGCCAATAAATATGTATAGGCCAATGATTTGTGAAAGTTAATATAGTCAAGTAGATAAACATCACTTGTGTCAATTTAGTTCACCTAGATCAATACTATAGGTCCAAATATTAATGGGATATTGGGCCACCACTCTTAAGTGTTGTGGACCATGGAAGCATAACAGATGCTTAATGATTACCACCTCTGATTTCTTCAGGCATTTTTATTTTCACAATTTGTGTCCATATAATAACACATTAAAAGTTGTTTTTATTGTTACAGAACTGTATTAAGAGCATTGGTGCATTGTTCTTTAGTAGCATTGCTGTGATTACTATCATTGGATCTTACTTTGGTACTTAGCATTCCTCAAGACTCTTGCACTTCCTCTAACCTTTACAGTGGTCAGATAAGGAGATCTGATAATTCCACTAACATTAAGTAAACTGCAGAGCAGTAAGGAATACTAAGGTTAATTATCACAAAGAAGACCTAGACCACTTCACAGTGCCTTATTGAATGATAAAGCAGTCATGCCTGTCATTGAAACTCTACCGGCTGGATGTTGATTGGGATGGGGTTCCCCAGCCCGAAGCGAGGGCTCTAATGAAATTTGCTTTGTAGTTTATCTGTCAATGACTTGAAATCAGTCAAGTGCAGAGTTGGGGTCAATTTCTGTTTTTCAATTCCAATTCCAGTTCCAATTCCTTTGTCCAATTCCTTCGAAGGAATTTCATATTTTAGAGACAGAATCATTGTTGTGATTGTTCAACTACTTTCAATTGAAGCCAATTTCATTGACTAAGTGGGGCTATTTCTATGCAAAAAAGAAAAAGAAGTCTCAACGTTTTCTCGGGTTGTGTGTGTTTCCATGTAGCCCGAGAAATTGTCATTCCAAATGCAAATAACCTCATTAATATTAGAATACGGGAGGGTGTATTTAAATGTTTGTGTCTGAGTTCCAATTTGGCCTTGCGTGACTGCTCATATCGTACAGCTTTCTTAAACTGGGTTTCCAAGTTTTTAGGTTGAGTTAAAACACTGAAAGTGCAGCCTGCCAACAAAATATTTGCAGACCATTTGGCCACCAACAAAATATAAGCAGACCTAGTTACGCAAATAATAATTAAAAAAAAAAAAAAATTACATAAAAAGCGCTGTTTACTATGATAGTTTTTATTATAGAATGTATTATTTGCTAAACATATTTGGCTGCATATATATTTATTATAAACCTATTTTATTATTATTATTATTATTATTATTATTATTATTATTATTATTATTATTAATTAGTCACAGGATTTCACTGCTGAAGTCTCGTAAGCATAATGTATGACTTCTGGACATGTTTTCATGCAAAAAGTTTTTGGCCAATTGTATGACTTTTTAGCAGGAGAACGCTATTTACCCACCCTTTAAAGTCATGCAATGCTTTAGACATGCACTTCCAATGGCGCGTGGAATGTGCATAGTACATGAGTGCTACGTCACATAAATAGGGACTGTGGAGAGAGAGTGATGACTTTCTAAGCTGCATGGAAACCCAGCCAATAAGCTCTTTTTATCAGAATACTGCTAATTGCAATTTTGATCAATGATGGTTTGAGATTGATTAAAAGGGAATGGGAATAAAACACTGAATTGAGAAGTTATTTTAAAAAGACATTGGAATTGAAAAACAGGAATTGACCCCAACCCTGGTCAAGCTGTGCCTGGAAAGAACCAAATACAATGGTATCTTGCTCTAGTTTTATAAAGCAAGACGTTAATTGAAGTTTATATAAAATGGCCATATCTGCAGTAACTTGAAACAGGTGTTTGTGTCAAATCTGTTACAGGTACAGATTATTCTTAAGCAGCGGGGAATCCTCCCACTCACATTGCTGCCTATCTAAGTAAGACTATGGGAGGTATCCTGCCAGTAAAGGAGTTGAAATATGGTGCTCTGTGTTGTGTAAAATGCCCCATTAGCTAGATGAGAAAAGTACTGGTTTGACACCTTTCCCAGAGGTTTTGATTTAATGTTTCAGAATGCGGTGTTCAAGGGATCCTAGGCTCTCTAAGAGTCACATAACAGGTCACAGCATAGACCCAGAGGTTAAGTTGATTGATGGTCTTAGCCTTTCTTAAGAAGTCAGTTGAAATGAGTAATGAAATGCTGTCCGAGAGAAAGTCTGCATTGTTTTTGTTTTATGTCATTTTCTTTTTTAGAACACAAACATAGACACAGAAGAAATAAAAGAACATTGAAAAAAGGGCACCCAAGCAGTATATTTTCTGATTTGGAAACTTTAAGAACTGGTATTGCTGCAAATCACCTTTCTACAACGTCCAAGCAACCAAATGGGAATGACACTAGTCAATATGGACCACACAGGAGAGCAAAGCGTTTTCTATCATACCCACGTTTTGTTGAAGTCATGGTGGTTGCCGACAGCAAAATGGTGGAGCATCATGGGAATAACCTGCAACACTACATCTTAACATTAATGTCTGTTGTGAGTATGTTTGGGTTTTTATTTTTGGGGGAGTGCGGGGGGATTAAAAGGGTGATATTTGCTGCAAATTATAATTAATAATTATTAAATGTATTTTAAGCAGCCCAATTTTTAGAAGTCTTCACAAGGTTACAATATATAAATGAAAGTAATGTTATACACACACAAATCACTTTGTTAAAATTAAAAGGGACTATGAAAAATGTTCTTAATTGAGAGTCCTAATAGAGTGAGATGCTCATACTGTTTTCAAATTGAAAAGGTCTGACTTAACGTTGAGTTGGTCTTTATATGGATCACAAGGAGGGAGTCTACTGTACTTTTACATGCAGCTTGGCTCCTTCTAACAAACCTGCACAGCATTGTAATTCTGCATGCAGAAGGTTAGGTGACCTATATTTAATTCTGGCAAAGGCAGCTTTCACTGCTGGATGGCAGTCTGTAATCAAGTTTCCAACAGTGAAGTCCACCATGCTTTTGTGTTTCCCAGGACCATCAAACTTAATTTAACCTATAGGAGTAGACTCTATAAGATATGTGATTTTTAAATAGGGCAATGGTCTTTTTATAGTATACCTTTGGAAAACTGTAAGATTTATATCATGATATGTGTTCTGTCACTGCATCATTTATTTATTTGCTTTAATTAATTTCCATCTAATGTCTTTGTTTCAGGTGGCATCTATTTATAAGGACCCCAGCATTGGAAATCTAATTAATATTGTTATTGTAAAGTTAGTTATAATAAATACTGAACAGGTAAGATTTGTTTATATTTGAATTATGCAATACATATTTTTATAAATCCTAAACAAACACTGAAACGAAAATGTTATATATTCGATGTCTTTTGTTAATTAGGAAGGTCCTGCGATATCATTTAATGCCCAGACCACATTAAAGAACTTCTGCATATGGCAACAAACTCAGAATCACCTTGATGAGACTCATCATGCCCATCATGATACAGCTGTATTAATTACAAGGTAAACATTACAGTGTGAACTTGGTAAGTTCAGGAGATAGGGACATAAGCGTGGTATGTGCTTAGTTATTACAGTCTGGCTTAGGACCTGGTATTCCATCCCAAAAGGGGGAGGACAGAACACTGGCTGGTGTTATTGCACAGTGTCATAGCAAAGGCATCAAGTAATTTTAAGTGTAAAGTGATGAGGCCCTTATTGTAAAGCCAGTTTCATTACGGTTGATTGAATGATTAATGAGGTGATTTTAAGAATGAGTGATTTTAAGAACAATTCACTGCTTTCATAAAATTGTTAGCTAGCTAGCTAATGTTACTGCTTATTTTAAATTAGTAGTTCCACAGTCATTTTTTTTTCTTTTACAGACAAGATATTTGCAGAGCCCGTGACAAATGTGATACATTAGGTAAGCTTTTTTTTGTGTGAAATGTCTAGAAATGTTATACAAAGTGTATAACAGCAACCCTTTTTAAACCATAAATAAGAATTGTGTACTTTTTCTTGTTTTTTGTAATGTGTTTTATTGCCCTTATGTTTCTGTGTTTCTGTACAATTCTGAACAAAATAGTGCTGTTTTATACTATGAAAATGCTGCATTCATCATATACGTTGTTCATGAAAATGGACATTTGTTTTAAATAATAACCATAAAATCCTATTTCTTGACAGGTTTGGCTGAGTTGGGTACAGTCTGTGATCCATATAGAAGTTGTTCCATCAGTGAAGATAATGGACTAAGCACAGCTTTTACAGTAGCTCATGAACTTGGTCATGTGTAAGTATTGCACCAGTTTCTACAGAACATACAGCACATGTGTTTTAACATTAAAATGTAATTACCAGTAACAGAAATATTGAAGAATATGGCTACAAACCATGGTTAAATTATTCTTGCAAAAATAACTGAACTTCAAACTATAATCCTCCTCTCAAAATACCCATGAGACTGTGATTGATTTGCTAAGCAGAAGAATAAGGGTTGCAAAAAATGATGAGCAGATGTAACTTTCAGTTGTAGTATTATGTGTAGTTTTGATGTCCATGATCTTTTTATTTTCTGAAGTGAGTTAATACAAAATTCCTAAAGCATTTTCTAGGCGCTCCCACATATACATTACCTTAAGAGTATGCTAGCTCTGTAACATTTAACAGTTTTTTTTTGTGAATACTGAAAGATTTCAAAAATTACCTCTTAATGGCGATGTGGGACATGTTTGGTGTTTTTTTTTTTTTTTTTAATATAAAAATCTGACTTAGCCATTTTTTATATTTATATTGATGAAAGTTTTTTTTTTTCATTTGCTATACTTTTTGAAAAACTTTTTTTTTGTGTGTGTGTTTCTAATTAGGTTTAACATGCCTCACGATGATAGCAACAAATGCAAAGAAGAAGGGGTGAAAAACCAGCAACATGTAATGGCACCGATGTTAAACTATTACACCAATCCATGGATGTGGTCAAAATGCAGCAGAAAATACATTACTGAGTTTCTCGAGTATGTGAATAACAGGTTTTGTCAGTAATTGTTATACATAATTGTAAAATGGCTTACATATGGTAAATATACAGTATCCTTATTAGTTAAAAAAAACATTACTGATAATTCTATGTAATAGAACACCATTTTTAATGTTTTAAATTTAATGCTGTAAACCTCTTATTTTTTTATAAAAGAAACTCAAAATTAGGGTCTGAATTTTTGTGATGAAGAACAACTCTAAAACTATTGCATTGCATAGTATACAGTAAATCATGCAATTAGCAGACATTTAAGTTAACAATGAAATGGACATGTATTTATGGCACACAAATAAAAGGGGGGTTACAATAAATGCATATATTTTTACAGTAATAAACTTTTTAAATATGTCATGTAAAAATGGATTTTCTTCTCTTGTAAGTTGATTTTTTTTTTCTTTTCAATGTTATTAGTACAGGGTATGGAGAATGCTTGCTTGATGAGCCTACATCTAAACCATACACTCTGCCTCAACAACTTCCGGGTCGCATTTATAGTGTTAATAAACAATGTGAATTTATTTTTGGACCCGGAACTCAGGTGTGCCCGTATATGGTAAGCAGCTTCTTAATATTTTATTAGTTACATTTTATATAATCTAATTTCATTAGCGTGTTGTTTTATAGCTATACAAGAAAAAAAGTGACATATTTGATTTAATGCTGCACACTTCATATATTAGTACTATTAGGGAGGAACACAGATGAGTTACTACTTGGGTAAAGGAGGTGATGAACTTAATGCAATAGATCAGAAACTGTATGCAAACATACTATAAAGATAACTTACACAAGTGTTTACCAATCTTTACTAGACACAATGCAGGCGACTTTGGTGCTCAAGCCCAGAAGGAGCTCAGAAGGGTTGCCGTACTCAACACATGCCTTGGGCTGATGGAACTGAATGTGCATCTGGGAAAGTAAGTCTGACAAATATTCGATCCAAAGTACAGTGCAATATGCTGCACACTGTTCTACGGTTTGGCCTAAAATGCTCTGCACTTCTTCAACAGAATTGTGACAAATATGGCTTCAGCTGCAGGAACACAAGCTCTTTCCCTCCCAGAACCTCCTAACGTTGTGTCGCTTTTTTTCTTTCTGCTTTAGTACATGAAGCTGTTAATTAGTACTTTCCAACATTATACTTCCTGCCTGGTTTCCTACATGGAAGATTTTAGGGCACCAGTGGTAATTCACAAAGCCTTACATTTGTCAAAAGTCGACAACTGGAGTGGTTCTTCGTAATTACTTTCAGATTGTACTGTGTATTCCTAAATAATATAGTCCTGAAAATACTTTTCCAGAAATGAAAGACCCCCTCCAATACTGATTTATACTGTAGTAAGAACGTATTTCTTTAGTTAAAAGAGCAAACAAATAGATAAATATAGTAATCGAACATGTAATGATTCTGTTTGATAGTTTAAAAAAAGGATACTGCGTGCTTTATGTTCCCCCACCCTCCCCAGTTTGTATTGTAACTGCCTTGTAGTTCAGGATATTTGTATAGTTTCTCTGTTTTTTTTTCTCCACAGCATTGCAAGCATGGCCTGTGCATTGCTAGGGAGCATGAAGCTACAGCAGTTGATGGAGCGTGGGGAGTCTGGAGTCCTTTTGGAACATGTTCCAGGACCTGTGGGGGTGGCATCAAAATTGCAGTGAGAGAGTGCAACAGACCTGTGTAAGGAAACTTGTAAAACTGCAAGATTAAAAATAAAAAAGATAACCCAGCTCTTCTCATTTTATTTTAAAAACTGATAATTAAGTCTTGCAGTATTAATAGGGCCGACTCAATTTCTTAATTAAACTCTTGGAAAAGTGTTCATTGTGAAACAAGATCGCTTGTTTTTTCTCTTGTAACTCGAATAAGACTATGATTCTGTTTCATTGATAATGTAAAAAATAAAATGCAGCTCCTTATTTTTAATTCAAACCGAACGCAAAAAGCGAGTTTAGTTAAATTGCTTTTCCCAGATTTAAAATCTTATTGACTTGCTGCAAAAATGTTATAACCTGTTTTGCAAATAATAGTTTCCTCTTAATTACAATTTAATTAAATCAAGTTAACTTAATTTGCTGTTTGCGTTCGGTTTGAATTCAAAATGAGGAGCTGCCTTTTTTTACATTATCAATGAAACAGAATCATAATCAAGTTACGGGAGAAAAAACCAAAGTGAACTTGTTTCATAATCAACACTTTTCCAAGTGTTTAATTGAACGGAGGGACATCACGTGATCAAAAAAATAATAATAAAACTGCACTGCATGGGTCATGAATATACTGCTGTTTAAATTAAAGCGACAATTTACATTAACTGTTCACTAACCACGCTCTAATAAAATAATAATTATAGTGTTCATATTGTTGTGTATTTACATTGCATATTCTTGTGGAAATAACATGAATAATGGTCAGTATGTTGCTTTGCTGAAAAATGTATTTAGGAATTGCTTTAGGGCAAATATTAGGGCTCTTGGGCTAGAGATGAATTCTAGAGATAAGTATATTATTATTATTATTTATTTCTTAGCAGACGCCCTTATCCAGGGCGACTTACAATTGTTACAAGATATCACATTATTTTTTTTACATACAATTACCCATTTATACAGTTGGGTTTTTACTGGAGCAATCTAGGTAAAGTACCTTGCCCAAGGGTACAACAGCAGGGTCCCCGACCGGGGATTGAACCCACGACCCTCTGGTCAAGAGTCCAGAGCCCTAACCACTACTCCACACTGCTGCCCTATATAGTATATGAAAGCAAATACTACCGGAGCCCACAAGAAATGCCTTTGTACATTTGTGCAATTTAACTGCCCATGAAGTCTGTTTAATATCTCCTTCATTTGTTTCTATTGCAGACCGAAAAATGGTGGAAAATACTGCCTCGGTCGAAGGATGAAGTTTCGATCATGCAACTCTGACCCTTGTTCCAAGTTAAAGAAAGACTTCCGAGAGGAGCAGTGTGAAGCCTTCGATGGAAAGCATTTTAACATTAATGGTCTACCTCCAAATGTACGCTGGGTTCCCAAGTACAGCGGACGTAAGTCATTTCGCAAAATTCTCATTCAAATCTTTACGAAAGGTGCGTACAGTTTCTTAAAAGTCAAACCACCAGTAGCTTTAACTGATCCTTTTTTATTTATTTATTTGTATTCCCCTTCACAGTTTTAATGAAAGACCGCTGCAAACTCTTTTGCAGAGTTGCTGGGAGCACAGCCTATTATCAGCTCAGGGACAGCGTTATCGACGGTACTCCATGTGGTCCTGATACTAATGATATCTGCGTACAGGGTCTTTGTCGGGTAAGACATTTAATAACTATTTTGTATTAAACAATATGAAGGAATGCCTGTTTACTGTGGGAGTTTTCTGAAGGGCCACTGCAAATGATGAGCTCTTGCTGGATATAATGGTATTGTACGAATTCTAACTTACCAGCACATATACTGCTTCCTACTATGATTGGCATTAATTGGCAGCAATTTCACATGGAGAATAGCTGGAAGCTGACTGCATTACCCTGTTCAAGCTTGCCATACATCAATCACTTTTTTTAAACTCATACAATATTCCTTAGTGTTTTGCCATGCTTTCACTTTACTTTATTCCACTTAGTTATGCTTTTCTCTTCAATTTAGATTTTAAATTGAATTGGAGTTCATACAGTTCAAAAAGTGAAGGCATCCCACAATAAAGTATAATGTTGTAATACAAGTCCTGCACATATTCCTTTCTTTACAGCAAGCTGGATGCGACCATGTGCTAAACTCAAAAGCACGAAGAGATAAATGTGGTGTATGTGGTGGTGATAATTCTTCTTGTAAAACAGTGTCAGGCACATTTAATACAGTTAGTTACGGTAAGAGGAAAGTATATTATTGGCATGTACTATTCTTAATATTACTTTCATAAAAGGATCTGATATATCAATACATGTAGAGATTAAATGAAATAGTAAACATGGACACTTTCCTTTCAGGATATAACATTGTTGTACGTATTCCAAGTGGTGCTACAAATGTTGATGTGCGCCAGCACAGCTACTCAGGAAAACCGGAAGATGACAACTACCTTGGTAAGTTTATTAAAATATTACAGCTTTTATATTTGTAATCTGGAGTTACTTCTGTGTTGTAATTTTTAAATAATTTAAAACTGATAAAGTACAATTGCGCTGTGTACATGTTAGTCCAGCCCAGAATTCAGGGTGTGCTCAAGTTGTTTATGCTCATACAAATGCAAAGGCACTGAGACAATTTTTTTGTTCCTCTGTACATTGTGTGTTTAATCCTAGTGGGCGATTAAGATATAGGGGATTGAAACACTACTACCTGTCTACAAATGACCCAATTAAAAGTAACAGGATTAGATACAGCCTTGTGAGTAAAGCACTATGTACAATATTTTAACGTTCACATCACTGATGTATCACATGTGAAGTGCTACATTTTAAATTCAGTTACAACACAAAACTTGTACTTGGAAGTGTGTTCCAGTACATGCTTAAGTACAAGTGGTCATGAGGAGCGTTTAAAGATGCTAATGAAGGCCGGCCTGCATATGCTTATTTACACTTGACTAAGTGTTAAAAATGTAACCTGAGGAACTGTGTAAAGACAGAAGCAGCCTTTTTACATTTTAAGTGCAAAGTGATTCCTCCAACCCCAGAAGGTGTAAGGAAGTACCCTTTGGTTAAGTTTGGGCTGTAAACTAGTTCAAAAGACAATTAAGACACCTCAAGAGACTGATGGGTTTCTAACATATATGTCAACATTTAGTAGGATGCACAGCACTTTACCTGATCTATTGTTGATTTTTTTTTCAGTTGTCTTGTCTTGCAGCAAGAAACTTTGTAGTAGTATAACTGTGATGGGTGAAATGGTGGGGAAAGTAACTCAGGAAATTAGCTACATAATCACATTAGTGTGAATTTGTGCAATAGACTGCTGTTTTACAGGAAACCACTCAGATTTGTTTCCAAGGCATGATGAATGTTTTTTGTCCCAATTAGATACACCATTTTTATACTTGCTTAAGAATTTTGGTAAAAACATGAACCTCAAACAATTTCTGTATTTATCAGTTTAACGTCACCATTTTGCTAGTTATTAGTATAAAAAATAAAAATAAATCTTTATTGTAATATATTTTCAGAAACCTGAGGAATCTGAAAGCGATGTTTTGAAGTACTGGTACAAATAACTACAATAATCTTGAAAGACAATAATTAAATTTCACTTTTCACGTATTGGTTCACTGATGTATTTTATTTTTCTTGTTTCCTCGTAACAGCTTTTTCCAACAGCCGTGGAGAATTTCTTCTAAACGGAGAGTTTGTTGTTAGCATGTTTAAAAGGGAAGTTAAAGTAGGAAACACCTTAATAGAATACAGCGGTTCCGACCACGAAATAGAACGAATCAACTGCACGGATCGCATTGACGAAGAAATTACAGTTCAGGTAATGCTATAAATTGGTTCAAAATATTTGTAAGGTGGTTATTTTCATATAGTTTTTTTTTTTTTTTATATGTTCCAAAAAAAAAAAAAATGATTAAAAGCTTTCCCATGGTCTGTTTTTCACTTCTTTTATTTTTAATTCAGGTTTTATCAGTGGGAAATTTATACAACCCTGATGTACGATACTCGTTCAATATTCCCATTGAGGACAAACCGCAGAAGTTCTTCTGGGATCCATATGGTCCTTGGCAGGAGTGCAGCAAGCGTTGCCAAGGTATGTAGTGAGAACGATACGCTGCAGAGAACTGGATGCAGCCTGCAATAGGATTCTGTGACTCTTCTGAGCTAAAATAATAGGTGGTACAACACAAAATTCGATGTACAGCTATGGCCAAATATTTTGCATCTCCTAGAATTTTAGGATAGTATTTGTTCTTCTGTAACTGCTACAATGGTTGTAATTTTATTGTTTGACAACCGTTATAGCTGCAATAAAAAGAAAAAAAAAGAACTGATTATAACAATCAATGTGGTCAGTCACAACTTATTTTTCTGGGAGGAAAACTTATTTTGGAATATTGGATTTGTATAAAATAAATCAAAATTAAATAAAAATGTAACCCCTGTTATCTTATGTGCTTCTTGAACAGGTGAACGCAAGAGAAGACCTCTTTGTAGCAGAGAGTCTGATCGTGTGGTAGTTTCTGATCAAAGATGTTTAGGATCTCTCCACCCTCCTCTGGTAACTGAGCCTTGTAACACAGAATGTGAAATCAGGTGAGGTACCTTACTAATTCTTCATTAAACAAGTAAGAGCTACAATGGTTGGGCTTTGTCATGTTGGTAGATTTACTGAGCATATGCTTCGGTGAGACTGATTTACAAACAGTTTATGTCACCTCAACTGTTATTAAAAAATAATAATAATAATAATAATAATAATAATGTTTGTACTGTGACAAAAGCAAATTAAAATTAAATTGATTCTATAATACCCTGATAAAGCTTTCTAATGTGTTGTGTAACAGGTGGCACATAGCAAGGAAAAATGAGTGCACAGCTCAGTGTGGACCTGGTTATAGGACTCGAGAAATCTACTGTGCAAAGCACAGCCGGTCAGAAGAGAAAACAGAAAAGATAGATGACCGATACTGTAGCAATCAACGCAAGCCAGATGAAACGGAAGCATGCCAGGGGGAATGTAACGTAGGAGGCTGGCGGTATTCTTCTTGGACAGAAGTAAGCAAACCGCAGTCCACGTTCCATTGCTTTCTTTACCTTACACAGTGCAAAGCATGGCAAAAGACGGAAAATAATCTGCTGTTTTGTTTTTGTTTCAGTGCTCCAAAAGCTGTGGTGGTGGTACCCAAAGAAGGGGTGCCGTGTGTGTTAGTTCTCTGGGGTCAGTCCTTGATGACAGCAAGTGCAGTCAGCAGAATAAGCTTGTTACCCAGAAGTGCAATGAATTTGTGTGCCCACAGTGGAAAACAGGTGACTGGTCAGAGGTAAGTGACGTTTTAGACATCGTTTATTATTTATGTATTATTATTATTTATTTCTTAGCAGATGCCCTAACACATTATTTTGTACATACAATTACCCATTTATACAGTTGGGTTTTTACTGGAGCAATCTAGGTAAAGTACCTTGCTCAAGGGTACAGCAGCAGTGTCCCCCACCTGGAATTGAACCCACGACCCTCCGGTCAAGAGTCCAGAGCTCTAACCATTACTGCACACTGCTGCCCCGGTACATGAAATCTTGTTGTTCTGCCAGCATTTGAGAAAGTTAACCGGAAATAAACAAATCGGGCATTTCATTTATTTCGGGGCTTGTAAGTATTCTTAAGTTGTTCCTGACTTGTTTTAGAATCGGCCAATGATGGTTTAGAGTGGATTGCTTTGAAAATCTGGACCTCTATATATTCCTTTCAGATTTTTTTCAGCCCCTTTATAAACCTTCTTTTAGTCTCGTGGTTACCAGTGTTGGATTGATGCTGCAACATGGAATCACTCCTTTTTGTTGGACAGCTCAATTGTCTGGCAAGAACAAGAAGCTTTGATTGTCCTGCTGCTCAGACCTTGACTTCTCTGGCCACATTCACTTGAGTCTTTCATGCTCTGGAAACAACTCAGATACAATCAGATTATTTCGGTTTTTGGCAGTTTGACATTATTCCAGTAATGTTTATCCCAGTATTTGGTGTGTGGTGGGCCTCTGCTGACAGCGATACCCCAGAAAGAGATATGAATGCAGGTTTTGTTGTTGTTTCATGTTCTCACGCTGTGGGGTTGTGTTTCCAGTGTCTTGTGACCTGTGGGAAAGGGTACAAACATCGGCAGACCTGGTGTCAGTTTGGAGAGGACAGGTTAGATGACCGACTGTGCGACTCTTCATCTAAACCAGTATCCATGCAAACCTGTCAACAACAGGAGTGCGCAGCGTGGCAGGTTGGACCATGGGGGCAGGTCAGTTTAAAATGTCCTTGTTTGTTGCCTTGTAAAGGAGTTCTTAAATTTTCATATGTTTGTAGACATATTTATACCAAAGCTATAATATACATTTACAAAATTAAACCAGGCAGGTTTTCTAATCAACAAAATGTTCTAATCTTTCAAACTAAAGAAAGGAAATGTCACGGAAACATCTCTATGTGCTTGCAACGAAACATGATTGCTTCTCAAAATACTGCATCTTATCTTAAATGCAGTGTGCAAACTTCCAATAAGTACAAAAGTGTGACACAGATTATGCACTCGCATACCATAGAATTGGCAATCGTGTTCAATGTATATTTGAAGACATTAAATGAACCATGTGCAATTCTAGCTGAACCGGCGCCCTGCAGATTTGACCTAATTTCACTCAAGCTGGTCAAGTAGAAGAGTGCGGCATGTGCTGAACTTTGATTTCTAAGTGGGGGAAGAAGTACAGTAACTTCCAAGAACTTCTCTTTCCTTTCATGTTCCAGCCATTGCTTTTAACATTTGTGTGAGGAAGATATGACAGGAGATTGTTGCTATAAACATTGGGTTACAAAGGGTGTATACATGATTTTTCTTGTTGCTGCTTGCAGTGCACAACCACATGTGGCCCGGGCTACCAAATGAGAGCAGTTAAATGTGTTGTAGGATCATATGGTTCTGTCATGGATGACACTGAATGCAATGCAGCTACAAGACCAACAGATACTCAGGTAAAACCACCTACCTTTAATTTACATTTTATCTTCAAGTTCCCCCCATTTCTTTCATGCATGTGCTGAAGTTTCTTCATCTATATACCCAATCTAATTAATTCTAATGTAATCCTTATTTCTGATACTCAGTTTTAGTTATGAACCCTGCTAACTTTCGTTTGATGGGGGAAATAAGTGGAAGTGTTGATACAAAAAAAGTCAAAGAATGATGTACTGTTTCAGCGAAATATTTAATTTAACCAGTATACAACTTCTGAGTGAAAAGATAGAGCACAGCTCCTAAGATACAGAAAAGAACACTGTTTGCGAGTTGTTATAATATAGGAAGCAGTGGTGGGTAATTAAAGCTGAACAATGGCAGTTGAGAGGCCCTGGGTTTGGTTCACAGCTCAGCCACAGGCTTTCTGACCTTGAACAAGTCACTTCACCTCTGTGTGATTCCAGCCATTCATCCGTGAAGCTGGGTACAAGCGGCAGATTATAAACTGCATGGGCTGTCCAAGGTACATGATTTCTCACAATCAACTGTGTGAAGGGGTACTGCTTGCATTGCTGGAACATCTAATATGAAAAATAAATAAGGTTTGCCTAAATGAGTCTTGCGCTGTGTGGCATTTTGCAGAATTATCTAAGATAGAATCATGTATTAACTTTGCTTAAAAGACTCCCTCCACCATGAATCAGTGCTGTGGTTAATATTTGATCAGCTGGATGTACAGTTAAAGTAGATTAAGTTAATAGTAAACTGTTGCAAAGCTTAATATATGGTCATACGTTTCACTACATATATTGTGTTTATTTAACCGGTTACCTGCCTATTATTACCCTAAAATCCCTTTGTGATTGTATGTTGTTGTTCTCTATTGAGAATACATTATAAGTGAACCATTAATTTTAGTGCATCTAAATTTTGACAGGACTGTGAAATGACTGTGTGTCCCGCTGCACAACCAGTTGTTCCAGAATCAAAACTACCATCACATGGGGGCCACAGAACCCAGTGGAGATACGGATCCTGGACCCCAGTAAATACATTTTAAATCCTGTTTCACACTTAACTGTCTATCTGAAGTGGCCAAGCTTTCAGAATACTATTTGTTTTTTTTTTTTTTAACGTAAAATGTTAATATGCCTGTGAGTAATTGAGAGTTAATCCAGTTGTTCTTTTTTCAGTGCACTGCCACGTGTGGGAAAGGCACCAGAATGCGGTATGTCAGCTGCAGGGACAATCAGGGTGGAGTAGCTGAGGAGTCGGCTTGTTCCCATCTTACTAAGCCCCCTGCCAGAGAGGTGTGCTCTGTTTCATCTTGTGGACAGTGGAAGACGCTTGAATGGACCTTGGTAAGAATTTTTTTTTTAAATATAATATAGTTTAATTTAGATTAAATGGGGAAATGGAAACACTTCATTGTGTCAGTTGATATGAACTGTGTGTCAGTTATAATGAATTGGAAATTGGAATTGCATGGGAAATAATACTATTATTGTAGTTTAGATACTGTATTTAAATTCCTGACAACATTACCGGTGTTACCGGTGAATATACTACTTGGACATTATTGGTGTTACCGAACGTCCACTGACAAGAAATTGACCAGAAATAAGAAAATCCTAAGCAATCTATAGGGTGTATCACTTTTGAAACAGGTAGTGTAGGGATCTGACATGACTAAATGCATAGTTTAATATTTTATATTTTTGTATCAATGTATATAAAGGCATATGGCTGAAGATGATATGGCTGTGAAAAGATAAAATGCAATATACTTACATCTCTTGGATACGTATTCATATGGTTTATTCAATATACTTGTTATATAAAAAAGCATCTACCCATCCTGAACATGTGCACATAGTTTGGTATTCATTCTGGCAACACTGTATGCATTTCTGGCCTTGGACTTCGTCTTGCGTGTTTATCGAAGTCTTTGGCACAGGCATTGATTTACTCCCTTGACCTCGCAGACATTGACCGTGAAGCCAACTCTACTTTGAAATTTCTTAACAAACATGTACATTGATCTGCGTTTGTTTGAGTGTTAGCCAGGTTTCTCATTTTGGGCAGAAAGGGTCATTTTGTTGAACATTTAAAAAAAAAAAAAAAGTGTGTTGCTTACAACAAAAATTACAACTGTAACATCTAACTCTTTTAAGTATCAGTATCTCCACTATTTTGATTTGAACCCGTACCAAAATATTCAGTCACTCCCTATCAACTCACTGACAGCTGCTGTTGCTTGAGCTGACACTGCCAAACTGAGGCAGCTTGGCACTGCTGCTTATAGACTGCAGCTTCACATAATAACTCCTTAAACCACTGCTAAAACAAAACGAACTAACACTTATTGACTTGTTTAGATGTATTTCAGGTAAAACTATAGAAACCAGACAAACCGGTCAAGTCATTTTTGACTGATGTGATTTTTTTTTTTTTTTTTTTTTTTAGTGCTCTGTGAGCTGTGGTCAGGGGAAGACGACAAGGCAAGTGGTCTGTGTGAATTTCAGCGATCAGGTTGTTGACGTGAGCGAATGCGACCCAGACGATCGTCCAGCATCCGAACAGGAATGTGCCATGTCTCAGTGTCCCCCTCACTCTGACCAGGGGAGATTACCCACTCATCGACCCCCGGGCCGTGCGTATCCCCCAGGAGCCCACCAATGGAGAATAGGACCTTGGGGAGCAGTATGTACATTTTTAAATAACAAAAATAAATGTGCTTAAAAAAGGACATTTGCACACGTGACGTAATTGCTTTTAGGTGTGTTTTTGTCTTTTTTTTAGTATTTTAATGAATGTCAAAACAAAACATTTTCATTTGGTATTCTGAAAAGCTTAAGTATTGAGATTCCTTTTTGTAATTTTTCTGACAGTGTTCCAGTACTTGTGCTGGAGGGTTCCAGCGGCGTGCTGTTGTGTGTCAAGATGAAAATGGCTATGCAGCAAGTTACTGTGATGACAGGACTAAGCCAGTGGAGCAGCGATCGTGTGAATCTGGTCCATGCCCTCAGTGGGTCTATGGTAACTGGGGAGAGGTAAGATTTGTGCTACTCTGTGTGAGAAATATACTAAAATTCATAGTAGCAACCTACGATACTGAAATAGCAATGCTTCCTTGCAAGTTACATTAAGTGACATATGCAGCTTCCCGACACAAATCTGGAAATTATTACAATGTAATTACACAAGCATTTACTTAGGTTGATGCAATCCAACTCTTTAACTGTCTCCCTGTTTTACCTAAGAGGTAAAAAATCCAAATCTAGTGCCAACTCTAACACCTATTTGAATATAGTAACTCAAGGTTTATCGAAACGGGTTTGGGAAGCCTGACCCTGAACAGTGTAAATGTTTTAGTTGGGCACCATTTTGGTCCAGTAATATGGGGGTCAGAATTTCACAGTCTGACAGTTGATCCAAAATGGTGCCCACAACAACTCTGCCTGATACTTGCATAAGCTCCCTTTTATATAAAGCTTGCTGTAACCCAGGTGTCTAATGTGTGCGTGTAGCTTTTTTATTATTTGTTTTTTTATTGAAAGATCATCAGATTTGTTTGCAATGTTACACGTTTTCTGTTCTTCTGCTTAGTGTACGAAGTCATGTGGTGGCGGAGTCAAGACCAGACTGGTTGTGTGTCAGCGGCCCAATGGGGAGCGATTTAATGATCTGAACTGTGAAATTCTTGACAAACCTCCAGATCGTGAGCAGTGCACTTCTCAGGCTTGTCCTCCAGATGCAGTCTGGAACACCGGTCCTTGGAGTTCGGTACGGCCATGAATATTTTTATTCTGTAGTCTTGTACAGTTTTTCTAAAGACAGGATTTTTTTTTAACAGTGTTTAAGCTTGTACATAAAAAGAAAAACAGTGCACTTAATTTATAGAAGGCCAGTAACATGTAGGGTAAAGTACTTTTCTAAACAAGAATTTTTCGACTTCCAAGTTCACTATGCACATTTTATTTTGATACCTGTTGCTCCTATTTTTTTTTTTTTGTTGTTGTTGGTTCATATTTACACTCTGTGGCATTTAAGCATTGGTTTGTAAGTAATGCTTTTAAGTTGAAACCTGTATATCTCTTTTATAATTTGTTAAGTAAGCAATTGCTTAATTCATGTACATAGTTCACAATGCAAACCACTGCTCAACTTGCAGTTATGCAGCAATAGCAAACTTATTGTGGAGAATGATTGTGCCTAACAAACAAAAAGTAGTTTTTTTTATGTATACTGAGTGATATTTTATGTACATATTTTATTTTATATTGTTTGTATATTTGAAGGAATCAAGCAAGTAATGTATTTGCTCACAATGTAAAAACATGATTCTTTATATTAGTATAATAGTTTTAAAAGGTAAAATAAGTGTTGGCATATCCAACATTTTAAAGCACTTTATTCCAAAGGTGTTATTTATATATATACTGTATATATATATATATATATACATATATATAGTATTTGCTAACTGCATTTGTAAATAGATAGTGTGGATGCTTTGTTGGTTTATTACAACAATAGCTGCATCCATGTATTAAAAAGATGCCTTGCCATACCTCAAAAACAAACAAATGTAGCCATTATTGTATAATACTCTAGGATTTTAATGGTGCTTCTTCAGAACAAGGGAGGAACAATGTCCTTAAGGACATTGTGGGTGCTATTATCGTTTTTTGTATGCACTCTGACATTTAGCACACTTTCCTACCACACTGTCTACCCTGCGTTGGAGTTTCAATGGTATTTAAGAGTGGGTAGAGAGACTAAAATTAAGATGGTTTATTTCACTTTTTTCACATTAGGAAATAGGTGATAGTGCAAGGATTTTGTTGTTGTGATTCAAAACTGCTGTGTCCAATTGTTTGTTGTCAGTTGAAAGCCTTTTTATTTTTTTATTTTTTTGAAGCTACGAGCAGAACCTTCCTTGTAACCGTGTTTTACTAAACTTTGAAAGATGCGAGAACAAGGAGGACCAGCTTTGTTACTGACTATCAAACTCTAAGCCAGTTATTTGTGTCTACCTCATTATCAAAATTCACTTGCCCACTTTGTTTGAAGTGGGCAAAGGGCCGGTTAAACTAACCTCACAAGCCAAAAGACAGGTATTACTTGGAATGTTGCAGCTAATTCACAGTGACTTTAATCTTTGTACATGAAGCATCGTTTTTAAGACACATCATTTAAACCTGCAGTATTGGCTGAATTGTTTCAGTTTTATGGACTTTTTGTATATTTATGTAATTGTGTATTTATTTCTTACTTGGTATAATAGGTTTATTGTTAATAATATTACATTTTTTATATACGTATTGTATCATTTTACATTGTTTAATGTTAATGTCAAATGGTAACAATTAAAGAAAAGTAGAATAATGATATCAAATGTTTCTTTTGCTTATGTTTGCTTGGATGAACTATACATGTCACGCACATAACATTACAGAAAACCCTGAAATACACAGAAGCGAATGTACTGCATGTATGCTGCATGTAATGTGTGTATTGGAAGTCTGAAGCTATAGACAAAAAAGAAAAACATAATTTACAAAAAACTCACAAGTGTTCAATAGGAAGTTCCTCCTCAACAGCCAGTTGAGAAAATGTTGAAGTTCTTCTCTCTTTTTTTTACATTCTTGCACAAGACATGAGTTTACAGCCGGTTTACAGACTTCTGAAGCGCCCTGCATTGTTTTAATGCATCCAATGCTAAATCAGTTCAGACTGGACCGTCCCCATTATGTAACCTGTATGATAGCTCATCTGCACAACCCAACTAAATAAAAACGAAATCACTTTCTGTGTATCGATTGGGATTCTCAATAATTGTATTGTCAGAATACATTTTGAAATGGACGTGCTGTGCCCAGTACAGTATGGCTGTCTTGTAAAGTGTATTGTTGTAACGTTTCACATAAATGAACTTTATTTTTTAGTATTTAACATATTTAAGTTTTCAGTAATTGCAGAATGTTTCTTGGCTTCTTAACTAAAATCATTTTTTAAAAAGACTGAGTGTCATTTTTCCATTATTAAATTGGTCAAAATGTATTGTTTGTGTTACAATATGAACTGCACAACTGAAATCGACAGGTTAAAAAAAAAACATAAAAAAACCCAACATTTTGTTTTAACAATTCTATAGTATGGTAACCTCTAGCTAATTAACTAACAATAGCAGTAATCTAAAGTGATATCCATACAAGTAATTGTACGTGAGCTTGTTTATACTTTAATATTGCCAACGTAAAGAAAACATTAATGGGCACAGTACTTTTTATTCAGTTTTCAATTGGTCACGTTTATTGCAATTATACACGTTAAGTAGCAATCAAATGACTGCTGTCAACCCTTGTGGTATGGTAGGCAAACTGTGACTATTTTACTGTATATTGTAGTATAGTTTCATTTGCATCCAACACACAGTCTTGAGACTATCCACGAACAGCAGGTTATTTTCTGATTGTCCAAACGTGAGCTTGTTGGAAGGCAGGGCAGGCTTTTCATAAGAACTGTAGACCCGTCATGCCATTTCAGTCTTGGTGAGAGTCGCTTGACCATTCATAGATTTCTCAAGTAGCATTGGCTTCCCCTGTACCCAAAGGCCAGCAGCATCTTTCTGCACATTCTTGGTTACTGGGCGTGCTGGCATTTGTCTTTTTGTTTTTAAACATGTGTGATATCATAGTCATTGATAACAAAATATTCTGGGTCAGTTGGATGACGCAGGACTGAGGTGACTGTGTGTTCATTCACTATGGATGAGGTAACACATATTGGATCTTCCAGCTGGTTAGTGCTTCTGAAGGCCTCTGAGGAGCACTGTAACCACATGCATGTATTTTAAACGTCATGTTGAAATAGTTTGGACTTTGGCAGAACTGGCTCTTTCAAGCAGTTATTTAAGGGTAGTGTGAAATCGATTATGTTGCACCTGCAGTGTTGAAACCCAGCTTATTTCATATGCTAGGAAAGAAAATATAGTTTATAAAGAATGTTAGTTCTTCTTGGCATATTTGTGGAACTCTTGTGGTAGAAAACAGAAGTGAAATCTCCCAAGTATGGCACTAAACTGTAAGGCTTTGGCCTTGGCTCTCATTCTATCTCTAAATACAGCAGGTTAGCTATGAAAATACTATAGGGAACACTACAGTATTCACTTATTATTGCAATTCACTTTTTTATTATTTAGCATTCTTTAATCATCCATCCATTTTCTCTCTAATGCAAGCCAATAAGTTTAAGAAGACGATCCATTTTAAAATCCTTCTCCAATGCTACACAATAACATTGTGACAATTGTTGTATAGCAGCACATGTTCTTGCAACAGTGTGGAAGCACTTATTGGCTACGCTGTACCAGTGAACTTTGTGTAGTGGCAAATTATAATTAACGTAGCTAAAGAACAATTGAGAAATTTTAGGAATAAACCAAAATATGTATTTAATGGGAAGTGTTAAGTACTGCACAATATTTGTTATATTATCTTTTGATTTTATTCTTAGGGAACACTGAGTGGGAAAATGTTCTGTAAGGAAAGTGTAATTTGTTTGCATAATCAAATTATTTCTATTGGAGCCGCATGAGGATATAAAATATGTATGCACAGACTTCTAAAAGAAATGTAAAAAAGGAAATGGCAATATTTGTCATTGAATGTATTACGTTTCTTTTCATGATTCTACATTTAGTACTGTTGAGTGTTTCATAGTTATGGAGTTCTTGTGGATGGAAACTATTTGTTATACTTAATAGTATGTTGAAAACAAAAATTATCTTAAGTAGATTTATGTTTCTGAAACAAAATTACTACTCATAATGACTTGTATTTGTTACTCAATTCTGTATTTCAGCAGTCTTGATTGTAATGTGCCTCAAGATTTGAAGTGACCAAATGATGAACATGCACGTTTGATACAGAGACACTATATTCATTACATTTCACACATATTAACCTAAACAGTATCAAAGAAAATGCTCTTTGACCTCAACCCCCAGTTTCTAATAACAGGGTCATAGTTAAAGAAAATAATGACTTGCCGCAGGTAGCAAAAAAACAGATACTCTCACCTTTGCATACTTGTTCAAGAACATTTTATAGTAGATATGAAAAGAACTCAGTGTTCCGTGGCTCAGTTCCCATAAGAGAGTAGTTCATACAGCTGCATCTTTAGAAACAGAAGATTATTCAGGTCAACCTCTCTGTAATGTCTTTTTCTACATAAATCACTACCAACGGCTGAAGTGCCCTTTCATACTGTTTGTTCCTGCATGTGGCACACATCTGTGTGAAATGGCTGTATTCAAAGGCTGCCGGGATGTTTGAACTAGATAGAGGGCTGCACTTAAAAGAAAAAAAAATCATCTCCTCAGCATATGGTTTTTTCCATCATTCGACTCCTGCATGAAGCATGGGATTGTTTATCGGTAGGCAATAATCTTGGCCGTTTTTAAAAAGAGAATTTACCGACAACCTTTTCACACTATGTTGAGTTGATTTGGTTTCATCTCTAGCAAGAAACCTTTGAATATAGTTTCGCTATGCAGTCATAATTGGCGGAGGGCTGCAGCCTGGGCTTTGAGATGAGAATGTGCATGGAGTATGAATATGTAAACACTTACCCCTTTTATGTCTGTATTGGTCCAGTGTTTACATGTTGTATGCAAAGATGAGTAATACAAAAAAGAAAAAAATATGAAACATTGAATGTTAGCTTTTCTTAATTTACTGTGTCCTTATTTCTTTTTTAAATGTAACGTAAAGACATGAACAAAGAAACATTTCGAAGTCATTTTATGCCTTTAGTCTGCAGCTGATCAATAAGCTACTAACAACCAAATGAGCAAGATGGGCCGAATGGCCCCCTCTCGTTTGTAAACGTTCTTATGTTCTTATGTTCTTAAGATAACCATGATGTTTCCATAAAACCTTTGCAGTCCTCAAACCGCAGAAAATGACCCTATAGAGTAAGGAGAGCTAAGGGTGAAAGGTTTCAGTCTGTTCCATTCCAATATACCATTTAATGACTTAAGTGACATTTAAATAAGAAAATGCAAAGTAATCATTGAGGGCATCACGCTGGGTAAGATGCTTGTTCGACAAGATTCTGTCATGTTCAGTCCATGTCACCAATGCAGTCAGGCTTCGATTCTCAAATCTTAGACTGAAGACTTGAAAATCTGAAACCAAAGTGGGGTTGTCGTGTCTGCATGTCAGAAGGAGTTACAATTTTGGAAGTTCGGTGACCCTTCTGAGAAAAGGGTTGCAGTTAGTTGCTTTACAACAAAGCTTTCAATTACCATACCTGCTGATTTGGTCTTGGCTTTGATTCCTGGTGGTTCTGCTGCTTTGAATGCAAACTTGTTAACCCGTCTAGCCTGTGGGCAGGTCTTTATAAAACCATGCCAAATGCTTGGGTAGAATATGTATGTGTACAGTATATGGGATAAGATAGATGGCAATGCTGAATATATGCTGGTGATAAATGTTTATGGTCCTGTTTACTAAAACAAAATAAAAATACAAGTTTAAAAGAAATAATAGAATCAGTTTTGACATGCTACGGAAATAGTTTGCTAGTGTTTTTTCCATCTTTATGTTGCAGTGTTCAGTTTCTTGTGGGAAAGGACACAAACACCGCACTGTTTCCTGCATGACCAAAGAAGGCAAACGAGTGGTAGATGACAGTTGTAAACATCTTCCAAAACCAAACGTGCGAAGAAAATGCAGAGGGGGAAGGTGTCCGAAATGGAAAACGGGAAACTGGGGACAGGTAAGATGCCTGGTATTGATCAAATGTTGGATCTTGTTCCACAACTAATCATTAAAGATTGCACAGCCCTTTAACTGGCTTTTCTCTTTTACATATTGATAACGTGTTTATTTTTGGTCAGTTCGAGTCACGAGTGCATCTTTATTTGTACTTCATTTCTGTATGTCTACTTACTTTCAGCATATGTACTTATTTTCTGTATTTGTACTTACTGTTTCATGTTACAGCCATATAGCTTGCAAGTTTTAGTGCCAAAGTATTTTGAACTGTTGCTATTTTGATCATAAAGATAGACCCTTTGATCATAAAGATAGACCCTGAGATCATTGTCATCATCTTCATCTTCATCATCATCATTTCAAATTACAACAAAACTTGCTGCCAGTCTGGCACCGTTCTCTCAAAGTTTTGTAAAAAGACGTATTTGGAGAATATTACATTTTTCTATAAGGTTGCATTTATGGATATTAACACATGTTTGTTAGAAGTTGGGTCGGGGGTATCTGGAACACATCTGCTAAACAATAAGGCTGTAATAACTGGTATGTGTCTGAGAACTGGTCAACTAGTAAATTGATATTTTACTCTTTACTATTGCTATGGTTTTGTTCTCTGTAAATTGAAAACTGAGAATTTCTAAGAGACGTTGCAGCGCTACAGAATAGTGATGTAATCGTTCAATCCTCATGTTGAAGGTTGAAGGTTACCTAAAATGTGAACAACATAATTGTTAAGTGTATTGCTGTAACTTACCAGCATTTGGCAGCAGAGAAAAACAAAGAAAGGCAGAACCTTCTGGAAGCAAACCTGCATCTCCAGAGCCATAGCTGTGAGAGGGGCTGATTGGGGGCAGAAATTCTGTACATCAGAGAAAACACTCATCAAAAGGAGAATATTTATAGACCAGAATATGAAGTGCGGTCATCCTAGATATACAATAGAAAGGTGGCCTGTTGCCAGGAGCACAGTGTTGCAGGCAGCAGTGCGTAACTGGGGTCTAAGGCATAACAAGAGGGCTACTATCATTGTGTCATCAAAGGATGCGAGAGGAGCAGCAGAGAAAAAAAGAAACAGCCAGGGTAAAGCTGGCATCATCACACAAGAGCGACATGAATTAAGACTGGAAAGATCCATTGATCCGAGGATGTCCTGGGGGAACAGCATGGCATACAGTTTAAAGTATAAATTAATCAGACATTACAAACAAACAAAAATATGAAATGGCATCAAAAACATTTAAAAACAATTACACTTTTGCACCAAATAATTCACTAAAACATTTCTTAGGAATCATGAAATTCATTGTATTTTGAATATCAGTATGGGTTGGAAACTTGAAGGGTACCCTGATCTAAATACCAGGGCCTTCCCCAAGCCAGCTCAAAACAAGGCAGAGGCAGGTAGAGACCAAAAAAGACCATTCTCATCCACTCTAGAACTACAATAACATTTGAATCCATATCCATTTAGGAGGTTCATTCACAACTCGATAACAAACTTGCAATAAGAAATTAGTTCTGTTGGACTCGGTTTGCTAAAGCCTCTTTTACAATCTGTTGGTAGAACAGTGCTGTCCATGTCATAACTTTCTTAAACAAGTGTAAGACTGCAAAGCCCAATGTCCTTGCTAAATCTCATTCCTTCCACAGTCCCAAAATCTTATCTGGAATAAAGAATGCTTGTGGTTTCTTAGTAACTGAGACAGAACTCAACACTTGTGCTTGGTATTTTTTGTTTTATTTTTGTACATAATAGTTACTCCTTTTAATTGTAATCATCACATTTTAATATCATAGTCCCTGGGTCTGTTTACAAATAGTTTCTTTCCTTTAATGAATATTTTGCTCCTATGTAAAGTTACAGCTAAGTGGTTTGGCAGGCAGCTTATCAGTATCACAGTGTATTTCATTCCACACGTACTAATGGAATTGTGCTACTTCTTCCTCCCCTGCATAAGACAACTCCCCCAGTGATGGAACCCTAATTATATTTTACCAGAGCCCAACAATTAAAATACTCTTTTAGTTTCCCCCCCTATATACAGCTATGGCCAAAAGTTTAGCATCACCTAGAATGTTAGGATCAAGACATATAATTAAAAATAAAAACTATATGAACATAATTTGGATATTTTATTTAATCATGTAATCAATGAAACTACAAAATAATATTGCAAAAGTCTACCAGAAGCCATAATAGTAGTACAGTATTTCATGTTAGATTTCAAAATGTCTGTGTCAGTTTTTCGTTAAGCATATGGAAAACTACATATAATCCAATATGTTATTGTAACGCATCGCAGAGCAACTCGCACACATTAACACACATCAGCCACAGTGGCTAAAGAAAAGGGCTTGATACCAGGAGGTTCCCGGTTCAAATCCCAGCTCAGCCACTGACCACTGTGTGTGACCCTGAGCAAGTCACTTGTGCTCTGTCCTTCGAATGAGATGTAAAGCCGCGGCCTTATTGTAAGTGACTCTGCACAGGGCTTATGCTCAATCTGGTCTTTATTAGCAATATTGCCCTTATGCTGAATGCACCATTTTCTAATATGTACCATAAGGAACATACCCTGGACTGCAGTTTAAACATAATATTAATCCAGGTGCCCCAGTTTGGCCGCTTTATGTTCAGTTAAAGGTGCAGTAGTTTAGTACAGCGTGACTTTACATTGCGCACTGTGTTGGTAGGTAAACTAAGAGATAAGATAAGAAAAGATAAGCAGTAAACATTTAGTTTCAGCTAACGATTAATAACTGCAAGTGGTGGCATTTTTTATATCAGTTAGGAAGGGGTAGGCCCTCCATGTGTAAACAGTACCCATCATTATGATTAGTCTGTTAACGATGGATAACTTTTAGGAAAACCAAAAAAAACAACAACATGCTCATATAGTATGATGAGTGAAATAGTGAATCTTTTGGCTGTTTCTGTCAGAATATTACATAAAATTTGCATTATAACTTTACATTACAATTTAAGTTTCACAGCTATTTCAAAGGAGCTGCTGTCTGTTGGTGTATGCTGCCTCTATGCAGATGCTCTGAATAACTGTATCTAGTTCCTTCAACTACCCTTTAGGCAATAATAATAATAATAATAATAATAATAATAATAATAATAATAATAATAATAATAATGTTGCTCCATATATAGGAATTGTATGTATACAACTATGTTAAGAAGATGCTTAACTCAGACAAGAATATCAAGACTAGAAAGGCAAGAATCAAACAGCAAGATGTATCTATGTTTTAACACGACTATGTTGTTTTTAACATGGCATTCCTAAATGTCACATTTCAAAGAAATGCGACCTGGAAGAATCTTTTTTGAAATAGTTTAATTTCAGTGTACTGTGCCACATGACAAAAAGTCAGCTTAGTGAACACAAAACAAAATTAGACTATTTGCAAAACATATAAACAAAACTGATAGACACTACAGTTTTAAAAAAGCTCTTCTAGTGATTTCCCAACTTTACATAAAAGGCAGCTGTTATTATTATTATTATTATTATTATTATTATTATTATTATTAGGTATTACCAGCACATCAAGGTTAAGGCAGTAAGTGTAAAATTGAATCTTACCTTCATTATCTACCTGTGCAGTGCACATTAACGTGTGGGAGAGGAACGCAGCAGCGAGAGGTATCCTGTCAGATTGGAAACCAAAAGACTTCAGGAGAGACTGAGTGTACCCAGTCGGCCAGACCCCCGTCCATCCAGCCTTGTCAGGCAATGGAGTGTCCTGTGGTTTACAGCTGGAAAGCAGAGGAATGGCAAGAAGTAAGCACAGGGGCCTGTGGTAGACAGACCATGCCCTTTTCAAAATAAACAGGTTTAAAAGCCGTCGTCATGGTGACGTCCAGTAGTGTCATGTTACTGATTGTGAGAAGTGTGAGCTGTGAACTTGGACCATACGACTGACTGCTTCCAAAGAGTTTTGTCAGATGGCCAGTGGAGCTCCAGCCTTAGCTGCTGGAGGGGGGGGGAGGGAGGGGGGTGGGATTACAGTTCGGGGGTAGTGGTTTGCTGATGATGAAAATCAGGCAATTTTTCTCTGTTTTGTTTTACTTATGTAATTACAGTTAGTACATTGTTGTAATAATGAAAGTAGCAATACATGCCAAAGATTCAATTATTTGCATATGGATTATTATAGGGCAAAATCAAAAACTGGAATGTTTAAAAAAAAAAAATAATAATAATAACCTGCAGCTTTATAATCTAACTTTTGTGATTAAACTCTGAAGTTTACAGCGAACCAGAATGGACCAATTGTATTACACTTTACGACACTTTTAGAGAGGGCTGTAGAAAAAAAAGGTCTCACAGTTTGAGGAAACATTTGCTTAGAATTGTATCACAAAAGTTTTTATTAAAATTGCATAGAAAAAATGTACAGGCGGCCCTAAAACTAGGTCACCAAACAGCATGAAATTACAGTACTTACCAAACAGTCTAATGAGCCCAGAAACCTGCCTCCAAATACGTGTCTGTCCCCCTCATTGCCCCATTCAACAGCTGGAGGTAATTATAAAACCCCATTGTGGAAGGTGCATTTTAGATGGGTCACGTTGCTTTCCTAAGGGTTTCCAGGGCTCCACGCTGTAGTGGGTGTATGCTGTGGAAACTTATAACATGTGACAGACATGATTCCAAGAAATAGGTCCTAGCATTCTTGCCAGTTAATTAGTCTTTTCGTTGGCGGAAGCAGCTGTAATGCAGTGCAGATGTTGTTGGTTTTGTGTTCCCCCTGCATGCTTGGACACACATGTTCAGCCTGTTTTGTAAAAATCTGTTGTACTTTCCTGTTCCTTGATAAAATAACTAACACTCCTGCTGTAAAGGCACACTGTACTGTAAGCACATTAAGTGGTCGCAAAATGCAACTGGCAAATTGCCCAACTACCCATCCGCCCCCCTCTACGTTTCTGTTTATTTTTCAGATTAGTTTTTGTATAATGTCAAGTTCAAGCACCAATATATTTGTGAAGCCAGTCAGAGTATAATGTGTAATGGCACTTAACCAAATAGGAAAATATGTACATTGTCCAATACTATATCATTTAGCTGTCTGATATTTATTTTAAATATGAATACTTCACTTTAAATGACAATAGCATTTTTTTTAATACCAAAGTAAATCAATAACATATTTGTTGCAGCAACATTTATTTAATGCTATTTGGGAATAATATTGGCATTTATAGAGGGTGTTAATAATTATGGGCAACGCTTATTATTATACAGTATAGTACCAAATACAAATAAGAACATCTAATCAGAGCTATAGAATTTCAAGCACAATTTAATTAATCTGTGACTGTAAAACATTTAATGGTAGAATATGTTTGTCAAAGAATTTTTGTTTATTTTAAATTTGCTACATAATTGCAAAGTTGTATTGTGTCAAAAGAGAAACGTAATCCAGACCAGTTGGCACACAAACAGGCTCTCTTGACGTAAGGCTTTTACATCGCTAAAGATCGTGTCTGTTGTTTGGAACAGCACGTTGATCTTGATTTATGGTTTGTTGTACAGCGAAGTTGGAGTAGTGATGCACTTTAAAGCTTGCTGAGATGGAATATGTAACACAGACGTAGGTAATAGCGTTTTATGAGGGCTCCTTCTCTTCATGCCTTGTAAGGTGTGCTGACTGCCTCTCTGAGAGAATACAGGAATACAACAGTTCAATTTACATTAGAACAATATTGGGAAATAGCTATAATACATCTAAGCCAGCGCTTAATTGCAGTTCGTTAAAATCAACCTGTAATGAATTAAAATCATGGTGTTCTCAAATTTGTGTTGATCTGAACTTTCAGAGTGTGTCACATGGATATATGTTGGCTTTATATCAATTTTAAACAAATGTAGTTCTTCATATATAAATATCTTTAAATTACTGTCATTGGTACAGTATATGCCCTTAGCGTGATATAGCAGACATACCAGGTAGTAACAGTATACATTAAATGCTGTGCTGCAACTCTGTTAGATTTTTAAATCAGATACTATACCACATTAAAGCACCAGTCTCTTAGCTTCGGTATACTAACAATAAGGGCTGATTTTTTAACAATGCATGGGGGAGGGGGGGGGGGGGGGTCGTGTTGAGGCTGGTGGCTACACTCTGGAAGGGGAACAAACCTGCTAACTAAGTGCAGATTCTTTGGCACATGCTGTGTGGCCCCTTATAAAAGTTTACCATAATAGTAAAAACATGGTAAAGTTTAGGTAAGCATTGTAAAGCCCACAGAGGTATGGTAAAGCATATTAAAAAAACAAGGCAAACCATAGTAAACAATGGTTATTACATAGTTTAGCCATGAGAAAAACATGGGAAAACTGCTAAATCACCATGCAAAGTTAGTGTTAAACTTTTTCTTAAGGTCAGAAAACATTACTTTTTAATTAAAAAAAATAATAATCATACAGAACATTACATACAGGCCTCAACTGTAAAAAAAAAAAAACTGTGATTTTATTCTCATAATATTAAAGTCTGTAAATTGAATCCACTGCAACTAATATATATTTCCCTTTTTTTAGTGCTCTAAAACATGTAGCTCTGGAACCAAATATCGGAAGGTGGTTTGCCATGATGACAGCAAGAAAGAAGTGAACGAGATTTACTGCAATACTGACAAGAGACCTGCTGACTTAGAGAGCTGCAATACCCACCCGTGTGACTTTATCTGGATTACAGGCGCATGGTCAGAGGTGAGACTCTTTAAAATGTGTGTAACAGCTTCATTTGGATGATTGTGAGTGGGGGAGTCTTAGGAGATCCAGCGCTTGTTAGATAGAGTTAATTGCTGCTGTTAAAGTCATTTTAAACAGCAAGGCCAGCTGACTAATAACATACAGAAATAAGGATGGTTGTAGTTGCAATGGAGCAAGCAATTGAGAAAATAAAGAAGAAATACTAGCTGTGACACGCTGAATGGTTGAAGAAACACTTTGGCATTAAGGATTCTATGTAGGCATACATTTGTATTTATCTTTGTATTACAAATATGTAAGGACAGTTTAAACTAACCAGACGAAACGGTTATTACTCTTTGCATTGTCCTAGTGTTCGGTCAGTTGTGGCCAAGGATACCAGAGAAGACTTGCTTCTTGCAGTGAAGTTTACAGTGCTAAGGACCAATATGAATATGGGTATCAGGCCACGTCCAATTGCCCTGGTACTCCACCGACCAGCGTTCAGGCCTGTAACCCTGGGGAGTGCTCTGCACCTGAATCCTGGAGAGTAGGAGACTGGGGACTTGTAAGTTTATTTGGAAATTAATTTCACCCTACTGATTGTAATAGTAATCCTGCTTCATACAATGGGATCTGCATGTGTACAGTGCTTATCTGAGGAGGCAATGGTGCAAAGCTACCATCTGTGGGATTATGACTGAATGAAGACACACAAAGTCCTCCCTAAACGTTTACTTTGTAAATGATGTTTAAGTTGGCTAACGTTTTCTTGACTGACTAGCCCATGGGGTCAATTGATCAAAATTCCGGCATATCTAAATACCACTAACATAAATAAATAAGACACTCTCTGGCATTTTACAGCTTTTTACAGAAATGCCCTAAAGAGACCCACATGGACTGTTAGATGTTTGATTTTTATAACCTTGAAGTTTTAATTATTTCAGTGGCAGTATTTAGATCTGCCGCTGTTTATATCAATAGAATAGACCCATCTATCTTTGTTGGTTTAGTTCAGTAATATATTTGCATGTATTTTTTTTTCATGCTAGAAAGGGATCCAATATTGCAATTTGCACACCTCATTTACGTTTATTGGGTTATTTGCATGTTATTCAATGACAGGACTTATTAAATCTGATGGCACAGACATATGTCTATTGTTCAAAGACATATGTTAATTGAAAACCGTGTGTGTGTTTTTATTTTTTATTGAAGTGCTCAGCAACCTGCGGAGAAGGTGTGATGCAGAGGACAGTCCAGTGTTTAACAGCCGATGACCAAACCAGCAATCGATGTCAGTTAAGCACTCGACCAGAGGAAAGCAGAGTGTGTCAAAACCATAACTGTGAGTAGAAAGACATGGGTTAATCAGTCTGCCACCTCACCAGTACATTTAATAAAGGTCTTCTGATGGTAATGGTGAGTATTCATTGATTTGCATTTCTCATTTCAAATTTAAGGTGAATTACCCAAGAGCTGCAGCGACATACAAAGACTAAAAGGGTTTCTTGAAGATGGTGAACACTTGCTGAATATTCAAGGAAAAGCTGTGAAGGTGTGTTATATTTTATGAACAAATATAATATATCAGGTCTTTCTGTTGCATGGTATGGTTTATCCCTAATAAGTGGGTGGGCAGTATATATTTATAGTTTAATTACCCCGACAAGTGTTCAAACAGTGAAGACCAACACTTGGATAAAAGACATCTGTTCTTCATACTAACTTACTAAAAGGTTAAGTAACAAATCTGATCAGCACTGCTTACGATTTCTAACACCCACAAAGAGAAAAAGGTGGGTTTTATTCCCCAGTTACTTGGACATTGAGGTTACAGTAATATGTTATTGAACCACAAAGAGAATAAGATATCAAAGGTTTTTTACATGATGGTATTTGGGGGAACATCTCGACCGTTGTTTATTTTACTGGTAGTAATCTGTTTCGTGTGCTGCTGAATGCGCAGTTTTTAAATTTCCTATCTCAAAGCTTACATATTTACTGATTTTCTTTGTGTCTGCTTTAGATTTATTGTGCTGGAATGCAGACAGAAAGTCCAAGGGAGTATATAACGCTTGTGATCGGTGATGCTGAGAATTTCTCTGAAGTATTTGGCTTTAGGTAAGAAGAACCTCAAGGTGCAGTTTATCACTATGAAATCTCTGAGGCAGTAATCCCTTCCAATATTTACTGTTGAAATGTCTGTTTGATTTAGACTCAACAATCCCACTGAGTGCCCCTACAATGGAAGCAGGCGGGAAGACTGTAACTGCAGAAGAGATTACACTGCAGCCGGATTCTCCTCCTTCAGCAAAGTAAGGATGGACCTCCACAAAATGCAAATAATAAGTGAGTAAAAACAGGATGTTCCCCATAATACCTTACAATTGTTTACCTGCAAGCACATTTTAATAAGTGTCTCCTTACTCTTAAAACATGGCCTTGTCAGTTTAATTCTGCCTTCACTGCTCGCATTCATCTTGGATGAAAATGTAGTTTTTTGCCTCTTGGGAAAAGGTAAATATGGTGTGGCAAACATAAGACCTAAGTGAATGTGTGGGGTGGTTTGCTCTCAAAATGATCAATCTCCTCAAAGAATTCACATCTGGACAAGTTGTTGTGTTAATATATACTTGTGTGGGGCATTTAAATGTATGGTCTTACAAAATGTATAAAAGCTTAACAGCTTAATCACCCCACTTCTGGAAAATGATGTGTAATTACCTCCTGTTCCATCACATTTGACCTATGTAATGGATTTCACCATGAATCAAAATCAAACAAATTAGTTGTGTACCCAATTCTGAGAGCCCTGGTGCTCCTGGGGTGAAACGCAGAAAAAGACAGTCATTGTTTGAAAACAATATATGGAATATGAAATACATATTTCAGAGTATGTAACTTGTGTACATGGAACGGGTATTGATGTTTGATGCACTGTCGTTAAGGGTTTTGTCCACAGTAAGATAAGATGAGGTTAAAAGGAAAAATAACCACAAAAGCAGACGTGCCTGGCTCTTTTGCATAGTGGTTAAGATGCTCGCTTGTGGTGTGCAAGGTTGCAAGTTCACACACAGTCTCCACCCTGTTACATACATCTTAAGAAAACATGTACGTTGTTCAGGTTGAGGACTACGACTTGAAAAAAAGTATTTCGGTGAGACAAGTATATAAAAACGATTGCCTACGTTTGGAAGGTAAAATGGCTGGCTGTGCAATTCCTAATAAAAAAAAATCCTTGTTTTGATAGTGCAGACATTATAATTAAAGCTTGAATTGGTCACAGATGTATTTCTTAATTTAAACAGGAGTCGGCACTTATGGCTCCAAGGTTATCAGAGGTCGAAATCAGTTTACATTACCCCAACATTTGACGATGACTGTAATTATATTAAAGTATTTTGGGGCTTTGAAATCAAGGTTACCTTATGGTTTTAAGTTGGGTAATACCAGTATGGAGCTGTGATCACTCTGCTAGTGCTGTAAGCGTTAACTTGGTTCTATTCTAGTCCAACATCAGGAGACCTGGTAATTGTTTTGCATTAGTAAAGGGAGTTTGTTTTTGTGCTGTAAGTGTGTTAAGATATTTAAGAATGAGGTTCTTTAGATGCTTACCAGCTGTTTTGATATTCTCAGCCACAGACTGGCAGTTTGCACATACCCGGGAAGGTCACCATGTTCCTTTTGCAACAGCTGGAGACTGCTACAGCGCTGCCAGGTGTCCTCAGGTATGTGGAATAAGTCATGGAGGAGACACAGCATGCGACATACACAGGGCTGTAATCAGGGCTGACATTCTACCGAGGTCAAACTTAAGTAACATAAATTCACAACATTAAAATCAATTTATATCGCCTCGCCGGCACGGCACAGCGGACTTATGAAAAATACAATTACCTTTACTTTTTAAACATCGTCTTACTGACTCGGACTTTGGTGCTGAAATATGAGCGTTCTCATTGGATGCTTACGTGCTCAGCTGATCCAATCGCCTAATGAAATCAATGTTTTTTTGCAACACTGTTTTACTGTTCAACCTTAAAATCTATGTTCCATGGCAAACCAACAGAGAACATTAAGGAGTCTATATGTACTTTTCCAGAATCTTCACATGAGCATCAGCATTTATGATGCATATAGAAGCAACCAATGCCCATATAAAGCAAAGGAATCTACCTCGATATTAAATACCTCAAGTCAAAGTCAGCTGAAGAAAGTTAAGAATGCATGAGAATCAGCATCTGCACTTCTGCTTTGCAAACATTTGTGTTTTCAATGTAATGATGAGATTTACTTTACGAGGGAAATTGAATAGATATAAGGTAGACTGTGCTTGAGGCAAGTTTTGTTCTCCACTGAAATACATCCACTGAATGCCTGGAAACACAGGCTTGGCTGATGCTGCACCTTGTTTCTATTGGATCTAGTTCAGGACAAGCTACTGTCATTCAAGGATTTCTTTCTGTAAGTTGTAAAATTGCATGTGTTGGTTTTAGCTGCTGTGAGTCCTGTCTACACAGACTCTGAGGCCTAGTAAGAAAATATGCACAATTAAGTACAGTTTGAAAGCCTGGCCATAAAACAACTCTGCTGCCCCCTAATGGAAATTATGTAGAACAACCAAATGCTGAAGCAGTGCCGTACTGCAGATTAACCTAGTTGTTGTGGATGTAAATCCTAACTAAATACATTTTATTTTTAACACAGGATACAATTAGGAATTTAAGAACCCAAGAGAATGTTTATAAAAAGTTTTAAAAGCATTCCTTAAATAAAGTGCGAGTAACAAATGTTTAATGAAACGGGCCTACTTATTTTTGTGTACATTTTTGTCTGGAATTGAATTAGTTTTTTTCCTGTATTTTTAGGGTCGTTTCAGTATCAACCTGTCTGGCACAGGGCTTCAGGTGGCTGAAGAAACTAAATGGATTTCTCAAGGGAATTACGCTGTGGCTGATATACAAAAATCAGCGGTAAGAGATTGAACTACAGTATAGTATTACTGGTAATATAAGGACCTCACCTGAGGTTGTATTTGGATTCAGTGCTACACATAGTAAACTAGGATCTTATACCCTTATAGCAGAAAGTGAATGTGCAAAGGTAGCCAAGTACAGAGTCTTGAATGCGCCGTCTTGTGACTTCAGGGGAGCAAAAGTGAAAATAAAAACAACACCAAACCCTAGAGGATGTGTGTGAGTTATAATATGTGAATGAAGAGGTGGAAAATAGTGCAAGGAATTTATGGGGGAAATCTGAATTTAGTTGGCATATTCCTTTGTTGAAGTTATTATATAAATTTGTCTTTGCATTACCTGTGCATATTTGACCAGCATAAAGAAACACCAATTATGGAATGTAATTTTATCCAATAAAAAAGGGTTTTAAACATGGTTCTAATCACCTCTGACTGCTTAGAAAGGGACATGTCTCAGGCTCAGCCTTACTGTGTACCTTCATGCATGGGTCAGGTTATGTGTATCGACATCCACAGCCATTCACAGTAACTGTTGCTAAGGTTTCAGTTGAATTAAACTACACAGCAAAAATATCCAACGAGAGTTACTGAATTACCTAAGTAAGAAAGAAAACCTGACTCTAAAGGGGTGTCTAATTCTGAGAAAGAAATAAATAAAAAAAGCCATCATTAATGCAAAATGTATTCTCCAGCAAAACAAATACAGGAAGGCTTAGTTTAGGTTTCAGCTGTGATAAAAAAAAGGATGCTTGTTAGTTGAACTAGTTTTTTTTGTTTAAATTTACAAATTCTTCATTGTAATTGTCATATGTGCTGGCTTCCACTCACAGTTCACAGGCCTATGATGTTTAATAGATTCTGATTTAGGGATTAATCAAAGGCAGCTGAAACCCACTCCACATTTCACCTATACCGACCATCGCATCTGAATAATGCAGAGCTCATTTGATCCGGGCTGCATACTGATAAAGTTTTAGGAAGGAAAAGCCCAAAAAGTATTTAAACATTAATCTCTTAGGGCTCCCAGCTATCCAATTAGGTGGAAAGACAGCCAGGTCTGTTGACTGAACTAAAGCATATTATGCAAGTTAAGTGGAAACCTTGATTCAAAATGCTTTTGGCAGGTTTCCACTAATCTTTCAAATAATTAATTTATTTCAGCATCTGATTTGAAATAATTGAAAATAAAGGGGACTATTTAGAAATAGGCGAGTTCATTTAGTTGCCACCAAAGTAGCACTTTCCTGAGATACTTAACATACTTTGTCAAGCAACTATTTCAACAGGGTCCAACTGACCAGGTCAGAAACTCAACAAATAACAGCAGGCAAGTTTTAGTGTAGCCTCTGGGCAGAGAACCAAGTCTTCACATTTCCTCAAACTTTCCCTTGAGATCTTCTGATTCCTTAAAGTTCTCCTTTGGAGAAACTTGGCATAATGAGCTTTGAAAGAAAGGAGTTAACTGAATGTCTTTCTAATGGTAATCAGCTAAAATGCTTCTTTTGGCAGGAGAAAAGAAAAAACACCCAGAGGCAGTGGGTAGAAGTAAGAAAGACCTGAAAGCTAAATCATCTGTATTTTGTAAAAGCCTTTGATGAGTGCTTATGATGAGATAATTACATTTGCAATCTATCTTATTGTGTCAAACTAAAAGTTTAGCTTGTTGTAAAAAAAGTTATAAAACAACATCTTAAAAACGAGATGATGCATCTTTGCAGATCTATCCTGGTATCTTCAGTGAAGAACCACCAAAAAAAGTATTAACAGCAGCTAGCTCTGTTGTTTAAAGTCACCTCCATGTAAATGTATTTTCATGAACTTCTCCACAGCCTGACGATAACTGATTACCAGCCTACATCCAGCCAATCTGACAGGAACTGCAGCAGAGCCTTACTGAACATATTGTAAATGTGACATAAGCATTGTGTCCTCATTATGTCATGGGCATATTAGCCTGCCGAGTAGTTAGTGGGTGGGTGGAACAGCTTCTCAGTGTAATTTGAGATCCCTGCTCCATTTAGCTGAGAAGAGGTCAGCTTTCATGTTAACTGCAGTTGCTTTGAGTTGGAGCTATAAGAGATTTTAATTAGTCAAAAGTATAGGGTCATTTGGTTAATTTCTGGGTGTCACCATAAGAAAAGAACAATCTGATTTATATTCACGCTGTACTGTAGTATTTCTTCAGAGAATTTAAGTTATCGTATCATTTTTTGTTACGATACCTTCAGTGTCTAAAGTTAATGTTAATAAACATTAATAATCTTACCATACAATGTGAATTTTGGTATATTGACAGATAGTGTGAGATGAAACTCAACAGAATTTTAATTTCCACTCATGCTGTTACTGGGAATGTGAGATTTATATATATATATATATATATATACTCATTAAAAATAGTTTTTTTTTGCTTGCAGACAACCTGGTCAGGTTTTTCCCAAAGGGCCTCAGTTAAATGGAGATCCAGTAATTGGACATTTTAAGCAGGGCAGTGTATAAATTGCTCGCTGTGCACTTCAAACCTGTTCCTGACATCTCTGTATCGATGGATAACAAGCACTGTGGGCTGAACTGCACCTGCTATGATATTTAGGTATAACTGTTAAGTAACCTTGGCCTACCTGATTGGCTTATCTTAATCTAGCCCTATAGGGATAAACTTTACTGATATCCCTAGACAAGGTGACCCACGCCTAGAACGCTGTATTTTCTGTTCGAGCCTTTACAATAGGGGTCTCCAACCCTGGTCCCAGAGAGCCCCGATACTGCAGGTTTTATAGGTGTCTTTACGTCATCAGTGGCTGAAGATCCAGAACTCATGTTAATCTTAACTAATTAAGCCAATAATTGGTCCAATTAAGTAACTGAGAGCTCGGCTGAAACGAAAACCAGAAGACCCTGTATCTCTCCAGGACCCCTTATTTAAAAGCTAAAGGAGCTTGGTTAGGTTTATTCCACTCTGAAAATCTGGAAAGGAAAAGAGGTTAGAATTGCATTTTGGATATATAGCCTTCTTGCCTAGAGGAAGAGTGAGCATGGTTAGCTAGTCATACAGACTATGCTGCCATTGACTGCATATTGTATACATAGCCATGCATTCTTTTTTTTAGCAGCTTTGATGCCACACTGCACCTTACATTCGCTTTACTTTGGTCTATCTTCCACCACTGTGGAACATATTCATGATGTTTTGCCAAGCGTGTGACTGTGAAATGTCATTTTATAGTGAACCCATAGAGTAATTTAGGATGGCTAATCTAAAATACTTGCATGTTAGAGGCCCAATCGGCAGGCTATGCCGGTAATTGGCAACAAGGAGCCAAAATATAAATGTGTTTGACATCAAAGGCAACACCGGTAAAGCATGTTGAAATTATAAAAGGTCTCATACAGGATGTATTTAATAGTTTTTAAATACAGTGTGTAATGTCATAGCCCCTACTGTGACTAAACCTGTGTGAAATCTATGGATATTTGACACCATTGTGTAGCGTTAGAGGAATTCAGTTTACCATTTAGGATGTGACTCCTTTTGTCTCCACAGGATAGCAGCAGAGTGACAGGGAAATGTGGAGGATACTGTGGGAAATGCACTCCTTTTTCTGGAACAGGTTTCCGTGTTGTAGCAGAAGGTTAGCTTTTCTTGTTGTGCTCTATGAAACATTTAATATATTAATATATTAAGTAAAGCTTGTTTTGGTATTATAATTCTAATACATTTTTCACACTTTCTTTCAGGAGCTTTTTAAGTTCTGATCTTCGGGAGGTGCTAAGGCAAAATGAAGATAAAAATATATATTACCTCTGGTGCCTGCAATGTGTACATATTACAGTATATATAGAATGTAAATATTGTATATATATATATATATATATTTGAAATTTATTTATTTGATTTACATATTTTTATTATAAGTGATAAGGTTGTATTAAGTATATATTTTTTTTCTTTTTGTTTACATTGCAGTGTAATGATTTTACCAGTAATTGCGCTGTTGTTATATTTTAACTGACATTTTTAAGTGAAAAAGGATATAGGAATTGTACGTTCTTTTTTTTTCTTTAAGAGGTCAAATTACGCAGCATTTAAAATAACGTTTATTAACACAAGAATGTATTTGTTAGGCACACTCAGTACAATAGCATGTGTCCTTTGCAGTAAAACACATGGGATTGCATTACCTCCTCCTGATACTAAATAAACTCACCAGGATGTGTTGTGTCATCAAGCAAGCATTGACTTGTGTTTACAGGACAGAAGGCCATCAGCGGCAGACACTAAAACCCATTTGAACTACAGATTACGATTTTGTATTTTTATCCTGAAGTTTTCTCTACATTTGTTTTGGCAAGACCTTTCTTCTAGTTTTACCTCAGAGAGTTGGTTGAGTGTGAAGGGCTCTAAATACACTGGCCTTGTATTCCTGTGAAGTAAATGCAGCACTTTGATTGGTCTATGATGATGACATAACTTATAAACTACAACAAAGGACAGAAGAGCTCTGGTGAAAAACACGTACCTTGTGCTTCATTGTGAAGCGCCCTGACAACCACACTGACCTCCAAGGCATCGAAACTTAAAACAAAAGGAATCGTAGACCATTAAAAAAGAAAGATGACCATTAGACTGAAAGAGATGAAAGAAACTCATGAAGGTTAAAGTGCTTGGAGCCAGGACAGCTGAGAGAAGTGTGACACAAAATGTCTTGGAAGATGAAAAGTTGACACTACAGGGAGATCAGAGCCAGTCGTCTGTCTGTGCATGAAAAGATTCAGAGGAACATCCAATGCTTTGGATTTAATTAAGAAGCATTTCTCATCAATTACCCTTCGGCTGCAGGAGATATGTCATGGGTAATGGGCAATGGTCTTGATAAAGTAGAAGTAAGAAGAAAAAGTTACTCCTGCACTCTAATACTTAAGATTAGGAAACAAGCAAGCATGTTGATAAGAAAACAAGCGCGGAATTAACAAGTGGGGTAATCTGTATTCCCCCTGACAGCTTTTGATTGAGCCTGTAGGCGGCCTTGTCGACCGGGCAGCCTCTGCCAAGTTCTGTTTAATCTTGTGAACATTTCCAGTCATTATATCAATGCCTGTTTGCTTGCACGCTCAACGCAACCTTAATCAGATTTCAAGCATCACTAAATAAACAGCAAGTTCAGTTTTTTTCCCAAATCTCAGCCTTGATGACGATGGACAGAGAAGGAGATGCTCTTATATCTCGTACTGTCAGGCTGAGAGGACCACAACAAAAGAAGATTGCAAAACTACACCCTGTACCAGAGATTTACCAGAGTGTTTGTTTCTGGGACTGTCAAACCCAATATTAAATCTGAATTATAGCATAGCTATTGTCATGTCATTTTAATGGAACTATGGATTTACTGTGTACTTTTTAAATCAGTGTACCGTGCAGCCTTTGCAATAGGTAAAAACGTTTGAAATATATTACATTAGTTTGTTTTGGCAGTTTGTCAGAACAGATCTTATTTTTAATATGTGTCTATATCCTGAGCACCCACGTACATTATGACAAATTGGTTTGTTCACCATGCAAAGAAAAAAAAGGAAGGCATGGCCATTACTTTCACATTTTCAGGACACTTTTGAAAAATGGTGCTATGAAATATTTTCATGTTTGATATTTTTTCGTATTGTTTCCTTTTTAAGGTTCAATGGTAACTATTGCACATTCTTCTTTTATTATTATTAGTAGTAGTACATTTGTATTCATTAGTACGTTTTGTTTTTGTTAAAGAAAAATCTAGTCCATATATCTTTATTAACCCATGTCATAAGTATTGTAATGTTAGCATGGATGGTAGAACTATCAAAGCAGAGGAGGACTGACATAGTTTTATAACAATGTATTAAATCATACCTTTGTTGCAAAAGCGCTTGAGTGATAAATCTTAGAAGATAGCTCTAACATCAGTCAGAATATTACTGAAGCTGAAAAATCTGCTTCACAATGTGAATGCTAAACTATGTACCTGTAACAATTATTATTATTATTATTTATTTCTTAGCAGACACCCTTATCCAGGGCGACTTACAGTTGTTACAAGATACCACATCATTTTTACATACAGTTACATGATTTTTTACATACAATTACCCATTTATACAGTTGGGTTTTTACTGGAGCAATCTAGGTAAAGTACCTTGCTCAAGGGTACAGCAGCAGTGTCCCCCACTAGGGATTGAACCCACGACCCTCTGGTCAGGAGCCCAGAGCCCTAACCACTACTCCACACTGCTGCCCGCGATGCTGTCAGCCTGGTGTTTTGATATTGAAATGTATCTGTTTTTTAAAGAAAAAGGGAAACCCTAGAAATACACTGCTAGCGTTTAACCAAGTAAAATGACTTGCGCATTATTTCAAGAAACTGTTTTTTGTATTCGTATTTCTAATTACTGAAGGAAAGGTTAACAATATTAGCAACTTTTCATCAAGCCTTTGCAGACTTTCAGCCATGATTTTTGTAAAAAGAGTTTTGAAAATTGATAACTTGTTGTAGAATGTTCTACTGATTTTATGCTCAAAGTAGGATTGAAAACCAACCTTTTTTTAACAGTGTATTTACATATTGTGTCTAATTTACCTCAGTTGTATATATCACATGGCATCTAGTTTCAGTAAACCTGTTACAAACCTCAGGGTTACTTTAATACATGACTATTCCAATAAGTAGGGAAGCTGCCAGGAATATGAGAGCCAAAGATGAGTCGACAGTCAGAGCAAGGACTGACCCACTTAAAGTAAATATATTTGTGAATTATAATTTATGTAATGTCTTCCAGTGTATTTTGTTTTACTTTGCCTTCAGCACGGATATAACATGACCTGTATGTGGCAATTAACTAGTTTATTCATTGGTATTATAAAAAGGGAAATTGAAAAGCAGTGGCCGTCTGTGTTTGACAACCTTTTGTGCTTTTTAAGGGTAACATTGCTTTTTTTTTTTAAGCAGTGTCTAAACTGTGGTGCCTTTGTTGCACTTAATTATTTTATCCTATCACTTCAAAAATAAGGGAATTGATTTAATTGTTTAGATTTCTGCTAAATTTAAAAGTGAAAAGTGTAACGGATGCATTTTACTGTAAGTCTTTTTTTTCTATCTAAATGTTGTATATAAATGTTATCATGTGTAACTATGTACAGAAAAGAGTTTTACCTCTATACTGGGCACTGTGTTATAGGAATCCTAATATTTACATATACAGTATTTTCAATCTGTACTTGTAGATCACCTAGTTATTCACTCTATTGATTCAGTTTCACTGTGTTGTAATATATCAGTGCCACCTGTGTTATCAAATTCACATGATTACCCATATCAGAGCCATGGTTTATATATTAATGGAAATACATTGCGTTTACTCTTAAAAGGAAACACATGCGGTTGCTTCAGAACCTATAGGTTTGGAAGTGTATTAATTATGTTTATGATTTCTGCATTTAAGCACACATTTTAATACTAAATTAATTCTGAGGTGTGTTACATTTTTAAGTTATTGGTTTGTAAAAACAAGATCCTTTTTTGCCAGATCTCTGATTGTTAAACTATGCACTGAAAGCTGTTTTGATGACTATTCACTGCTTATCAAATAAATTATTTTGATACACGGGGTTGACTTTGGTGTTTTCACTTCCATGAACAAAACAAATGTTAAGCTGTGGAACGGAAGAGGCGATATGATAGCATTATTGCTGCTCACAAGTCTAGGTGAGAATTCACTTGTAAGGCTTAAATATGTATTCCAATAAAGCTTAGAGACTGATCCTAATAATACTTTACTCTGAGATGTGATTCCTCTCTTGTGTTGATAGTAGATGAAATGCATATAGAACAGGCCTCTTAGCATCATGCATCAGGGGAGACTATATAACCTCAGATTCTGCAATGCAGTTGTTAACAACAAACTCTTACTGAGATTTTTTGCTGTATGCTGTATTTTTTCTGTGTAATAGATAATGCAGTACAGTATATGGCAGAAAGAAATGTCAAGAATTGAGGATGTTTGTGATGTCTGTTGTTCATGGCTACTTGTAAATCAGTGGTTGCTTATGCTATTAAGTGAGCAGAGGCCCCTCTAGTGGAGATTTGGTAATACTAATAATAATGTCTTCCCTTAAAGCTGTGGGTCCTGCCCTCGTAAAATAGAATCTGTAGAGCTGACAGCTTAATTAAACCATTGTGTTGCCTCAGTACTCAGTAAAAATAATAACACTCCTGGAATGCTGTGGTTAAAACATGGTATTATAATTAAAATACTATCTTCGCTTGGTTTGCAAGGGGTGAAAACATGATATATTATTTTTTCCGTTGGTTGCCGTTTGGAATGAAGCCAGTTGTTCTTGTGTTTTGAGTACTTTCTGTGGGGCACAATTCAGCCATTCTGTAAGAGCTACTTTCATCATTCAAATGTGTTGTCTTTCCACTGAAAAGTAATTTAGGTATTGCAATTTCTACAAAACCAATCCTGGATTTACTGCAAACTGTAATGGAATGTTTTATTAAAGATATGTATAACTTATTTGTTTCCAAGGATTATAAACTGTTTTTTTGGCTGAACACCACAAATAAGTGGCTATCAAGAGTGGTCTGTTGAAAGTATTATTATTATTATTATTATTATTATTATTATTATTATTATTATTATTATTTCTTACATTTTCTTTTCTGTAGCAACATATTTCCCACAGTGGTTCTGTAAGAATCATTTAGTCTTTTAACCCCTGATAACAGACTTGTTAGTAACTCCTGTTTAATATGTAACGATTGCTGTGAGCCATGAAGGAAGAATCAGCATCCTGCAATGTCTGGTGGTATCTTAAAAGCTAATGGAAGATGAACTACAGAAATTCCACTCTTGACTGCCCCAATGGGAGTCAATATATCTACGTTTTTGCATGAGTGAGTTAGCAGTTATTATGCATTCAGACTGTACATTTTTTGATTTACGGCACAGGGGAATCACCCTGGATTTAAACAGCCCCCTAATTCTAGGGGTAATCTTGTGATAGCCACAAATAGGTATTTGATACAATCCAGGGTTATTCATCAGTGCTGTAAAATGTGCCAATAAAATCCAGCTGTGGCTAATCCAGGTCCCATTTTCAACAATATTTAAGTATTTATTTAATTTCGAATGTTGGCCCATAACAACAGGCATTTTAATATAGAACTCTTTTTAACATAACCATGGCCTGCAACAACAGGCATTTTAGTATAGAACTCTTTAATATAACCATGACTACCAGTTGCCTGCACTATATTAAATCAGATAAATTCAACGGTTTACTTACGGTTATATTATATTTCCGCTTTCTCTAAATAATCAGCCTGCAAGTCTTAACACGTTCTGTTCAGCATACAAGGCAACGCATGGATTGCAAAAGAACAGAATAGCAGCTAGGTTCACTCTTATCTCCTACTGTTGATTGTGGAAACGATAGAGAAATTACATGAAAGAATACATGAACTGAGATTAGTTCATGGGAAGTTGAAGAGTATTTCTAGTTTAACATACTGTATGTGCTAGCCCTGAAGTGACAGTGGCTCGCCATATTGCATGATTAGTAAACTCTCTTGACCTAAGCAATTATTGCTTGTTATATGAAGCTCACATATTTGTTTTATCTCCTCATAGATAAGGAATTGATGTGCTCAGTTTGCAGACAGGCACTCTGTGACGTGATATTCATGTTATAGGTAATATCCACTTCTTTCCATACTACCGTGTTTGCCCTGTAGTTGAGCAGCATTTATCAACTTTGTATAATAGGAGAAAATAAAGAAGCAATGTAAATCTGGACACCATGAAGCAAATATCCGTCTACATTCATTAAAGACCTGTGTTGTTAATGATTTGGAACTTTAAGTAGTCTTAAAGTTTACAATTATGTAGAAGGAATGCAACCCTTTAACAGCAATGGTCTGTTGACTGTCTGGAGACGGTGAGTTTTTAAAGGATTTGTCTCTGTTTATTTACCTTGTTACCTAGTGATATTTGTTTGTGCAGTGTACATTTAGAATGTTCCACGGTTGTGTGGGCAGGAATGCACTGCAAACAAAGTCCTGTGCATTAAGGCTAACCCATTCTTTTCAATACCTGTATCCTGCACCATAAAACCAGACTTTTTTATGTCTATGTATGTATGAAGCGTCTGCTCTTATCACTTGTATTGCTGCGATGAGAGAGAGATCTTGTGACCATGGAAATTACATTTTCTTTAAGTTTAAGGGGCTGTCTAGTCATGTAGTAAGCTTTACAGTGTCCTATATAACCTCCTTTGGATCTTTGTCTCTTGATTTTAAAACCTCTTTGAGTGTATTTTGAAAGCCCTGTCTAATAACAGCAGTGAAATACAGTGGACCAAAAAAAATCAAGGGACTATCCATGATTAATGAATTAAGTGTAATTCTCAATACTCTGAAAATGGAAATTCCCTGTTCACCTCGTTGCCTTAGGGAGCTACCCCCATCTCAGACAGCCCTGAAGACATAAAGATACATACAAGTGCAGGCACCCTGCCATTAGTCTTCTGTAAGAGCGTTTTATAATCTGCAGTGAGGCTGGAATCGTTGTTAACATGACGTGTTGGGTGATGAATGATCTCCATATAATGATGTAAAGAAGTCCCCTTTGCACAGTGATAGGTGGGAGTCGATAGACAGTAATATTTACTAAAAGATGATCTTTGTTTATCTGGATTTATCCCTGATGTCACCTGGATTCCTGGCTCAGACTCGAACATATGAGGAAGTGGGTAATGTGATGGGGCGCTATAGGGAAGTAAATGCAATCTCACGATTAATAATTGAAAGTCTTACTGGCTTGACTGAAGCAGATGTTGCAGGTGCTTTATCATTTATATAATACCATGTACTTTTTATAACTCATTTGTATTTAAATAAAACAATTTATTAATTGCAATACATGTTAAATATTCTCCAACATCCAAATTTGTTTCTGGTGTTGGTAAGTAGTAATATGACAGAATTGGTTATACTATCTTTCAATACATGAAGTGTCATTGTACAGTATAGGTCTTTATGCATAATAAGAAGGACCCATGGGAAAAGATGGCAAGGAACTGAAAGCATGACCTGGGGCCCTAACAGGTGTGCTGTATCCATGTCACAATATCTGATAGAACTTTTTTCAAGTAAGGAAATGTAATATTTAATCAGATCACACAGTGACTGTAGGCAAAACATGGCAGTGGTGAGGATGAGCTTTGGTAGACAGTGCTCTGTTTAAATGGAAAATACGTTACATTATCTTTGTTACTCACAAAGCAACTCTCTGATTTGAATATCATTGAGAAGAGACATGTTAAAGAGGGGGGATTGTGGGATGTAATGCTTGCTTTAAAAAAAAAATCAAAAGAAGGCTTCAGACATTTTTACAGCAATCCATTAAATTATGTATAAGACACTCTAACAGGCCTGCTTTAAAAGGTTCATTTGTGGCGTAATTTGATGTCTTTGACGCTACATTTATTAAATCGTTCTAAAATATGATTGTTAGAAAGATCCAAGACAAAGATATACTGTAGTAATGGGTGGTATTCTGAAGCAGGGTGCTGCTTGGTTGTGTAAGAGTCTTGGATTGGTACTGTACGTAGAGATCCCCATGTCAGTAATCAATAGAATGCCATGTCCATGAGCCACTGCAAGTTGTTAACTGACTTGGTTTGTGTCCCACAGAGATTAACATATTAAGGGGATACATCGACAAATACTCTGTGTAACTGAGGTCCGCCGTGCGTTCCCAGACATACAGACATCTCACAATTATTAAAACAGTAAGAAGGGCCCATTTCATTTTAAAACCCATTCTTACGCATGCTTACCTTAAACTGCCAAAATATACCAAAGTACTGTGGTGACTTTTTCAATGTGAAATGTAGTGTGTGGGATATTAAAACTGATTATCCTGTAAAACTGCTGATGTAAGGAGCAGTTATTATTCTAATAATGTAACATTATTACTGTTAACCATCATTTGTGTAAATCTACGAATAATAAGAACAATGTGCACACTTTTAAAAGTGATGATTTGCACAGCTTATGTTGTAACTGAAGGGGCAGCAAGTTTCTTTTTTCCTGTGTTGTTTTGAAATCCGCAGGGAGTTTTCAATGGTCTGTAAAGAAGAAGGTTGTTCGGCTTTATTCCTGCTGCGAGGTGTCTTGCAAAGTATGTTTCCAGTGGAGAAGTAAGAACAGGAGAAGTAATGTAAACAATATCTTGACAACGAATGAACAAGAATGTTACATTAACATTACTGCTACTCAACTTTAAAATTGCCGATCTGTATTCATCCTTTCAAAGACGCACACCACCCACAGTGATGTACTTCTGAATAATTGAAGAGTGCTCTGATCTCCTCCCCTGGGTAACTCCAGCACTTTGTTGGAACAGTATGCCAGGTTAGGGGCTTATGGTTGCACAGTTTGATACATTGTGGGGCCTAATAATAGGTTCTGTTTGTAGCTCTGTATTAAAAGAAATATATGCATTATGTATTTAAATATATGTATTTATGCATTTAAATATATGTAAAAAATATATATATGGGTGGGTGGGTGCTGTTGAAGACATGACTTCAATTGTAGTTTCCAGTTTTTTGGGGGTTTTTTGCAGTGGAGTGGTGACATTTCTCTGTATATGAAGTCAGCTAAGCCCTCAAACTTCAGTTTTTTTTTTTTTAAACTGCATTCACTGAATACTACCAATAAGTTGTTTAAACTTAAATGTACTTGAAAAAAAAAAAATTAACATTTGTCTGAACTGAAAACTGTAACTGTTAGAGGCACATGACTAACCATTGCCTAAGAGGAAGAACCAAACCAAATGGAATTTGTGTCATTGGAACTGCTGTTGATTATCGTGTTTTCACTTGGACTCAGATGAAGCCCAATTATCCTGACACAACATGTACGTTTGATGGAAGTTCTTGGTTATGTCTCCCCCCCATTCACATGTGTTACCTGTGTAGAAAAGAATAGGCCCCCACTTGCCCACACATAGATTCCTATAAGCAGTACAGAACCCTGGTATGTGGCACATGTGGGGTCCTATTACACAGATCACAGGAAGCGAATTGCATTATGCACAAAGGCAGAGTTATGGCTGCACAGTATATATTATCTTCCATCTTTGCTAAAGGTTAGGTAAAGTGCCCCTGCAGTGTGGAAGATGAAATGCTTTTGAAGTCTGAATTGTCATCTAGTGAAGGTGCCAGACAGCCATTTTTGTTTCAGTGTGATAAATGGATCGCTGCTGTCAGAGACAAACGACATGCACCACTGACTGGAAGGAAACCTTATTCAGACCGAATCATACATTACAGAGAAAACGAAAGGCGGACTAACGCATTCACTTTAATTGGATTTTTGCAAAGCAGACACGGGACAAAATGCTCTAGTTGTGCTTTCTTTGATTGCGACTCAACACACTGTGGCACCATGTGACTGAATACAGTAACTGCAGCAAGAATTTGTAATGGAAAGTGTCAGGACCAAGATATTGTGAACATCACTTTAGAGAATTTCTTGAACAGCCATTATTAGCAGTTTTGATTTCTAGTTGCTGTAATAAGTAAATTGGCTTAAAACTGAATTAAACCAAAGCCTGCATTAGATAAACACTCTACAGTACAGAGGCTGTCAACTGTACAGCTCTCTTCTCTGACACTAATTCGTCTCTAATGGTCACGCAACTGCTTTACAGGGGTTTAAAAAAAGCAAACCATGCGTGCAGTCAGGTAACGTACTGCAGATGACACATTTTAAATCACATTTCTTGCTGTTTGTTTTCCCACAGCAAACAGTGTACTCTACGGGAAAGGCTAGAGGCTAAATGTAAACTGAACTTGAGACTCCTGCTTTCTACCACTGCTTTACACGTATGAACAGTACATAATAGTCTTACCACTGGTGTCATGACAATATTTGGTACCAATGAAAATGTGGTACTTTGTGCAGTGCGCAACTGTGAGCGTTCATCAAATAGGAGTCTTTGCGTGTCAAGGTACGTTTTGTAAAGTAACTTTTGTACTGCATATGTAACTGATTAATTTGATATCAAATATAGACTAGAGAGAGAGAGAGAGAGAGAGAGAGAGAGAGAGAGAGAGAGAGAATCCATTTTTGGGGGTCGTTGAAAAAGTAGATTCTTGATTATATAATTCAGTAAATGGTTTATGTAATACGTATTTTCATTACTCGCCAAACGATTATAATGATAAATAAACAAACAAATAAATAAATACGTAAATACATAGGCTACATCAAACTAGTTATTGCAGGGATTTAACAGAATTTTCTAAACGGGTTGAAAAGGTTAAACTTTAAACTATGAAGTTCTCTTGTTGGTCAAAAGTTACTTATTTACCTTTGCTTAACATATCATTCATTAGCAAAAAGTACTTTGTGGAAACATGTTACTAGCACTATCTGTACATGTAAAAAATGAAATATATAACATAGAATCTATGTATTTCATTTCATATAGCTAAACCTTAGGTGCTTTGATTATTTTTATATGCGGGTATGTCAAATTTGTATTAAAAATCAACAAAAACTCCTCGACTTTAGAGCCAGTGACCGATGTCATTGGCTGAATTTGTCTTGGGTGGAGTTGCGATTTCCGGAAATTGGCTGTCTTCTTTATTCATTAATGACATTGGATAGTGTTTGCTTGCGGGAACTTGAGCGTCACATCGAGGATTCATCTACCAATGCGCAAGAGGAGTTAGTATTCGTTTACAAATCAGAAACCTGGGAAATTAACTTGTCATGTTCACTCGCAGTTCCAAAAAGAGACATTCCAGCAGATCGGTAAGTAATGCAAGCTGGGTGTGTTTTGCTATTTTATCTGTAGCTTAGGCAAAGGTGAAGGTGGCATTGTTCTAGCGTTCTGGGACCCTCGGGGTTTGTGCGGTGTATCTACATCCATGCTTCGCAGCTTTATTGGCCAAGAAAGGGTGATGTGTGTCCAGTACTAAACTTGTGAATGCGTTTTGTATTTACTGATGATAAAGTCGTATTATTATTACAGCTGCAAGCGCATTTTAAGTGGATTTTTTTTAGCTTGCACCAGCAAGTTTAATCGTTACAGTTTTCATCCATGTCAAATTTTTTAAGAAATAAAAACAATACTTGCATTTTGCAACACTGTTTCTTGTTGGATACAAAAAAAGAGAGAAAGACAAATGTAGCCACTGGCACATACTATCAACATTTTTGAACAAACACCTGCCCAAGAAAAGGTAGTTTGTTCATACCCCTACTGTACACTACAGTAAAGTACAGTGCATTTCTTTTTACTGAGAATTGAATGGTCTTTGTGCAAGGTTACATACATTAATCTTATTTCTCATGACTGGCAAACCTCAAGAAACACTACTATTTAAAAGTATTGTCTCACTTAATTTTAAAACTTAATTTTTCATAAAGCTGAAAGTATTGTGTTTAATATTTGAGAGCTGTTAATGAAAATAGATTTTTATAAGATAAATACGTATGCATTCTTGTATATTTGTCAGCTTTTCACCTTTCAGGACAACACTGTAACTTTTAGTAATTGCGACAAGCATACAGAAGGTAATAGGTATATCTTAGATTTGGTTTAAAATGAAAATCGCTCTCCAGCTACAGTCTAGTGGGTTTCTAAAACAGGCTGTGACTCGATTTGGATCAGTGGGTATCTACAAGTTTTAAATTGGTTCTCATGGAAACTTGAAATCATGGTGGGTCCAGTCAGACATCAAATTCATAGATTTTTAGAACAAAGTGCAGTGAAGATTAAATTAGCAGTCATCATGACCAGGTATTTTTCCAATTAAAAAAATACATGCCTTTCAGTAGTACAAATATGTGTCTCAATGCATCATACTTGCTCTATATTCAACTTCTTTGGAGACTTTGATTCATATGCCTTTTTTGTTTGGTTTTTCCAAGCCAGGGGAATACAAAGTAGCCACAAAAATATCTAGTTCTTTAATAAGTAATGTACTTAATACACTAATTGCCTTTCCTCTTAAACTGTGTGCGATGGCCTAAATGCAAACTTTAGGAAAGGCCACCTGAACAGAATAACCACTAGAATTCAACTGTAGTATATTTCATTGGTCATACTGCATCATCTGTATCAGAAATATTTTAGATGGTTCCATGAGTGGATCACTAAGTCAGGTTTCTAACCCTTTACTAATAAGTATTTGTAGGAAACCGTATTCTAATCCTTTGGTCCAAGCCAGTGCTGAGATGGCTTTTATGGCCTGGCTAACGAGGTGCACCCGCAGTACAGTAGTCTAGATTGATCACTGGCTGCTTATGTCAACAGTAGTCAGAGCCTCTGTAATTAAACTTAATATACACTGACATACTGTACCAGTAGGCTAAAAACATCACTTGAATGTTTTACTGTCACTTTTCAATTGTCACACATGAAAGTGAATACATCCTGTCAAAAAAAAAAAAAAAGCACCATATCGTTAACTTTCAACAACTTTTGAAAACACGACTTGTTTAATTTTATTGTTTAGAACTAAATAATCATAGTTATTATAGGCTGGACACAAAAGGTGTTTCATATTATCAGATTTGTTTTACACTGTAGTTTTTATTTTTAGCTTTAAAACTGTCAAAGAATCTCCATATATAGTAAGTACACTGATATGTCCTTTTCCTTTTGTTTGGGAAATATTTATTTCTATACTGTATTGTCATGTGCTGTTAATTGTGACTAGCATGGTCCCACCGTAGAGTTATTGAATGTAGAAGTACATTTGCTCAGCCTTGGAGCATAAGAAATGGTTCTTTGACGCTGTGCATTTCCGGAACCTCCTTAAACATTTGAATTTATTACACAAAAAAGAGATGGGGATAATCTCTACCATGTGTAGCTCGGGAAGCTCTATAAGGTTCAGCCTTGTATTGCTGGATACATTTGCAGTTTATCTGTACCCCTAAGGGTATTTGTAAAGAACATTGTTACATTGCTGTCTGTATCCAGAAGTGTTTTTTAAAATCTTTTTTTTTCAACCATTTGCAGTTGACTGCTCTTGATGATCCAGAAAGAGGACAGCTTTGTAATGTGTGTGGAGATCAGTGTCCTGGCTTTGCGTTGCATAAATGGAGGTATGTAATTGTATTCATGTCAGTAATTGACTCTTTCTTTATATCTTTTTCTGATGGTGATCGTGGTGCACTGGTGGTTCGTTTTGTAAATATTTTCCATTGTATTTATGTTTACAACTAGAGAAAATAAATAAACTTCAGTGCAGCATGCAGGGAAATTGTTAGTCAGTTGAAATACAAAACAAATGTTTAATTGGCTACATTTAAGAGACACTTTGAAAATCATTATGGTAGTTGGTATATATTTATTTTTAAAGATGGTAATTAAGTGAATTTGTTATAAAATGGATAGTTTTTATTAATGTAATAATTGGCATATTGAATCCCTCACCATTCTAATTACTGTATAGATTGAAAAATAAAGAAAGTATTGGATTTGGCTGCAGATAGTGTTATATTAGTCATGTGCTGATTTTGTTCTTCAAATACAGAGACAGTAGCAATAACTCCTAGTTTTAGCATACTGAACTGTTTAAAACATAACAATTCAGCTGTTTATTAAATACTTTTTCAACATTTGTTATGTGACTGTGATTCTGTTTCAGTATCTTTGCGTCACATAGTTCAGTGAACAGCTGCTAGCTGTGCAGATGCATTCAAAAAACATTTTGGTGACAGCATTTCCAGCTATCCTTTTGCAGATCAACAAAATAATTTAAACAGTTGCTGCGATGACTTGGCAAGAATGCAGTGTGGGTCCCAATGATAAATACTTAGAAGATGTTTGCAGTTACTTCTTTTTGAATGCCAAAGCTAAATAGCATTGCCAGATTGTTAGACATGACTTTAAACAGTGTATTTTATGTTTTTTTTCCGATTGACTAACCCTGTTGTTAAACCACAATTTGTGAATCTAGTGAGCAATGGAAAGATATGGTTTGTGAAAAGGTTCAGAGAGCAGTTCTTGTAAGTTGCATCTCATGATCAGTGCTCTCAGATAAGTCAATTAGTCCCTTAATAGGCTGAAACTTTCCCTCTACATACCAACAGTTTAACTCTGTGATAAAGGAAGTAAATGGACTGAAAGACAGAATTTACAACATGCTGGAGGGAATTAGATGTGAAGGTTTGTAAACCTGCAGTTGCTGTCATCCATTACAGTGTAATTGGTAACGCAGGAATGTTTCCTTAATTGCGCGTCTTTGTGGCAAAACTATTAACCGTGGCCCTTTTCCAGCCATTTATAGCAGACGATATAGTATAGTTTAGGAAACTTGGCAAATACAAAAAGACAGTGAAAGACTTAATCTTGAAGGCCAGTGTAAGAGATATATTAGTGATAATGTCTGCATATTTTTTCCTTCTTCTATTTTTTCCTGGAATGGCAGTGCCATGGCTGAATACGGTCTTAATACCTCGTTCCATGTTTTGTTTTCCTGTAGACCAACTGTAAAAGGCTATTTTCCTTCTGTTCTAAAGGTGACTTCATATTCTAATTTGCTGCCTGGATTACTGCTGCATGTTGTGCTGTTCTAGGTTGTACTTGTAGGGAAATCTGTGGAGGACTTTTTCTGTGAGCACTTAATGGTACACTTCACCATAAAGACTCTTTGTTATAAAACCTTCTATTCCAAAGAAGGCGACGACACTTCTGCCATTGAAAGAACATAAATGCACAATGTGATTTTTGTTCAGTGATGTACATATTTTTACAGAGGGGGATATCTATATTTAGTCACTGTTTTAGGTTTAGAAAAAATGTTTGCATATGGCAAGATCAACAGAAAGCTGAGAATATTCAACAGGGATAAACCATAATCTGTAGGGATATCAGACATGTAATGATACATTTTATCAGTATGTGTAAAGGCAATTTAGATTTTAGCAATAGATTTGATGCTAAAGCTTTGGATTGTGTAGTTTGGGGATTTAAATACATTTATATACTGTCCTGTTCATCCACTCAGAACATGTGTCCCTTCTTGCAAATATTGCATGTCGGGAATTGCTTTGTTTTCTATATACAGAAGATGAAACCTCCTTTTAGTACAATGTTTTATTTACAACTGCATATTATTATTAAAACCGCCACATCTGTGCTGTTTTAAAATGGAAATAATTAGTAAGCCTTTTTTATATTCAGCCCAGGAAGAAGAATTTAATGTATTTAAATAAAGCAAGAAATGCATGACTCCTCTATATTTCATTTGTGTACTGCTGTGTTACCATGTCAAAGTTAATGTATAAAATATGACTCAAATATAATTTGTTGTTTTATATTACTTTAGGGTCAATGCATATTGCTATACTGTTATCTTGCCTGGAGGAGCAGCAATACATATTTAACAATGTTACACTTATATATGGATAACAAAACATGTTTCCATGGGATCTTTTTAAATATATGATATTTACTTGACCTGTGTTGCCTCTGGAAAACTAGTTGCTCACGAAGCAGTGAAAAAACAACACATGAAAACACACTTAATGAGTTTTGCTAAGTTACTGCAAACCTTTTTCCTGAAATATTTATGTTTGCCTTTAGCCTGATTGATTTCTTTTGTAGTAATGAGCCTCATTACAAGCACTATTAACATCTGTTATATGAGAGCTTGCTATTGGATATGCCATATCTTATGACCCAGTTACAGTTTTCTAAAGGATCTGTTCTGGTGTGCTTCTTTGAAAAGTATCTTGAGAATAAACCTCTACCAAAGTATGTGCGCTTGGGCAGTTTTTATTTTTGTTTTATTTTATTTTTTTAAAGAGAACATTTTTGCATGCCTTGGAATATTCCACAAGATACAAAAGGTAATGGTGAGACTAGACTTCTCAAAAGTTACATTCACAGGACTGCTTCTGCTGCCGACTTAAGTCTGTGATGCGGTGTTATTTTGAAGGGTGTGTATGTAGACAAAGCGCTTTCTGTGCTTAGCAACACAAAAACTGTATGGATTGAGTGGGAAGCAGAAACCCAATACAGAGACATTTCAAACTCTCAGGAGCCCCTGTCCTTGCTGTAACCTTATCAGATCTGCATCACACTGAACCGGTTACCATTCAGCATGTTAACAAGCAGGAGGATGAAATAAAGCTGTCACTGGTACTTTGGCATGTGAATAGCCTTTTAAAAAGTGCCTTTTCGCATAATGTGTTGCAGAAGAAACTGAAGAAAAACATGGTGGCCAAGACCAGACAAAAGAGGAATGAATTTACAGCTTTCCCTCACACAATTAGCATGGATATGCAGACCTGCAAGGTGATAAATGGGTCTCATGATAAAGGAGCAAATTGCTTTCACTGCCATTCTCTCCCTTTTGACATGGAAAATTGGTAACATCTGCACCATACATTGCTTTTCAGTGAATCCAACTACTTTATCTAATGACTTAATTTCATTTTTTTTTTTAACTCTGTGCTTTTAGGGAAAGATAATAGATGTCACAAATTGTTGCCTATCTGGGGCCACCTTATTAAGTTCGATGAATGCCAATTTGCATGTTTTTGTCTAATATCAAGCTCGGGATTCTATTTTGTTGAAGACCCAAAAGGCACAGTTGACTTTTTTTTTGGTATTCTAAGTGTCTGTGAATGGAACTTGGTTACATACTTGAGAGAGTTTATTTTGCACTCTACACGTCTGACAAGAGACGGAATACTTTTTCTTCACTTGTTTTTTCTTTTTGTATTGAAGACAGCTTTACTGATTGTGGTCACGTTTACACAGATGGCGAGAGCATTCACACTGTCTGGTGAAGCATAGAGTCCCTCTTGAAAAGGTGAATCAGGAATACCAGTGTTTTGGTCTCAAAGAAATTGAAATGGGAATGTGTTATTCACTGTGTTCTGAAGAGCGTGTCTGCTCTAATTAAAAACCTGTATATCGTCAGACTGTTGAGGTGGTTGTCATTTCGAATTCAAAATGCAAATCTGTTAGCAATCAGATCCAATGTTTTCAAAAATGTTAAATGCATAGTTTATTTTTGATTCAATAGGTTTAAGAATGCTTTATTTAAGTACTTTTCATCTGGAGGATTAATCGCTGCAGAGGTGTAGGATGTTCTTGAATTTTATATAAATGTTTCTTAAACAACATTGATTCTGGGTGTGAAAAATAAGCTGCATGGCCAATCACAAACCCAAATATACCATTAGCCAATAATGTTTTTTTTTTGTTTTTTTTTTAATGAAAAATGACCATGTTGCCTTTCAATGTCAAGTATAAATATGATAAATAACCAATTGCTAACAGAAACTCTGTTCATGCGTGTCTTGGGGGAGGGTGGGGGGACTGTACGCAAGTTACAGAACCACTCTAATTGTATCTACTGTATACTGGACTATCAATTTTGCTACACTGTTACAGATGACAATCGTTGTGTCTGCCATTTATCTGAAATCAATCATTTTAATTCTTATACAATATGAGCAGCACTTGGGGCTCCCGAGTGGCGCATCTGGTAAAGGCACTCCGAGTGGAGTGCAGGACGCGCCCTGTAGCCTGGGGGTCGCCAGTTCGAGTCCAGGCTATTCTATTGCCTACCGTGGACGGGAGCTCCCAGGGGCGGCGCACAATTGGCCGAGCGCCGCCCTGGGGGGGGGGGGGGGGGGGGGCGGTTTAGGTCGGCCAGGGTGTCCTCGGCTCACTGCGCACCAGCGACCCCTGGGTGCCTGCGGGCTTGCCTGTAAGCTGCCCAGAGCTGCGTTGTCCTCCGACGCTGTAGCTCTGAGGTGGCTGGGAAAAAAAGTGGTCGGCTGACGGCACATGCTTCAGAGGACAGTGTGTGTTCGTCTTCGCTACTCCCGAGTCAGCGCTGGGGTGGTAGCGGTGAGCTGAGCCTAAAAATAATTGTTAATTCCCCATTCCCTTTTTTGAAACTTTAAGGGATTTGGTATTGAGATGATGCACCCCCTTGTTGTTTTTGGGCAACTTCAGCAGACCCCCCAAATGGAAGAAGTTGACAAACCACTAAATCAAATTCACATTCACACCAATTAATAGCATAAACACAATACACTGCTGGGTTTCAGAGGGCACAAAAGCAACCTTTTGAAAGGGCTTAAGACTCGTGATCACCTGGTTATTGGGTAACACATTCCAAAAGAAACCTGATCGGTGAAAGATAAACCGTAAGTAGACTATTCAGTAACATGTTATAGTTGTCTTGACAGTAAGATCTTTATAATCTGAGAACCTGGATAATCGGATACTGCAATTTTATTTTCAGGCGCATTCAGCACTAGTATGATACCAGAGAGAGATACCTCGAGGTAAGCTTAGAATTCATGCAATTGTGTGATTCCATTTTTTTTTTTGCTAGTAATTAAATGATCTACCATCAAAGGTTAGCATCTTTACAGAACACTATTTCTTCAGTAGATGAATGTTGCTGCATAGACAAATCAGGGGTTAGAAAACCAAAACTGGCCCAGTTCAGAATCACCCTGCTACTGGACTGGTTAGCAGTGACATATTGACTAAATGGAGTCCAACTGGTTCCGATCTCCTGAATAGAATTTACACCAGGATAAACCATAGATGATACCTAGAACTACAGTGACAAATGAGCTGTACTGCCAATCATATTCCAGAGCTGTGTGGCCATATCGGAACTCCTTCACGCAAGCATATACTTGAATTGCAAGCTACCTGCAGCCCGCATGCACACCCTGTATTTAACAGTAAAGCACTGTAGAGGATCTGCCTGAATGCTGCACAATATGTGTGCTTTTGGCTTTCATGTGCCACATTGGTCTCATTTGTCATATCATTTGTTTTTTATTATTAAAACACACCAGTAGTTTTAAACTAGAGTAAAGCAGGTTAAGCAACCATTGCCTGTTTATGCACAAAGGAAGAGGCAACTGCATATATGTTACTGCAATGAAAAACACAGATCGCTATCAGAACTCAGTTTCCCACTTCTGCTCCTTCTACCTAGCAATTTGAATATGCTAGGTTAGCAGATTGTGACTTTAAAACCATAATCTGTATCTGTGCATGGATCTGCTGTTCCTTTCAAAAGGTTTGTGATTCTTCGATTTGAGCACGACCCTGAATGATGATGATGATAATAATCATCAAGTGTTGTTTGATAAGACCAACCTGGTTGCATTTTGGGTCCTTTCAAAGCTTTGGAACAGTGTTGAGAAGCTAAATTGGAAAGCAGTGAGAGACTGCAAGCTCCTAAAGATGGGATATTATGCCATCAGATTCACAGGTGTGACCTCGGTTTCGCTACATCAGTCAACCGGTTCACAATTTTAAACTGGTTGTTATAAGTGGTGTTGAAAGTACAGATTTAAAGTATAAGAAATTGAAGACAATGAAGAGTCGTTAACAATCAAGTCATTAAATGCTTCAGCTACTAATTCGGAAAAGTAGTGGAATTAAGCCTGCTTAATTTCACGTGTTTTTTTCTGGCAAACATCATGGAAATACAGAAGTATAATATTGCCATCCATTAACAAATTATCCAAAACTTACACATTCTTTCAAAGCCTTTCTACTTAAGTTATTTAATGCTGGTTATGCTTTTTCAGTGGGGTTCAAAATGTTAATTCACTCAGATTTTTTTCCAATTGCTTTACTCTGAGTTAATTAAAGCTTAAAAGCTAAATCATTCTTACAGCATCATATATAGAAAATGGTTTTAGCCAATATTGTCAATGTTCCATGGTATTTGGTATTATTCTCAGATTTTTTTTTTTTTTTTTAAATACAATATCCATATATCAATTTAGAGCATGGAGTTTTCTTTGTAGTTACCCCATATGGCTTGGTTGGATAAAACCACTTGAACCCTTACTGTATCATTAGAAAAGTATACTTAAAATGTGCTTACGCGCTGGTAGTGGTACATATTTCATTTTAATTGTACTGGTACCAGTAATGCTGAGAAATAACCGTCCTTGATTTGTTAACAGCAGCAGTTTGTTTTAACAAGCCTTGTTAGTGTTATTTCACAAAATGTGTGTCCCCTTGTGTCATTTCAATGTGCCTGTTGACAAAACATAAACAAGCCACATCTTGCAATGTATTCAATAAAACTTTGCATATCACTGAGTGCATGTTTATGTTGTTGAATGCCATTACACTTGACATTACATTTCAATGAAAAAGTTATATCAGGGTTTTAGTTTTCTACTAAAATATACAAATACAGCATGGTAAGAACAAGCAATTCTAAGACTAACATTATTTAATGTATGTATGTAAGTATGTATGTATGTATGTGTCCCCACTTATCCTACTAATTACATGATCAGTTCAGTTGGTGAATATTATAAAGTGTAATTACCCGTAAAGTACCGAAGTTTGAAGTGAATCCGATAGCTACATTGCACTTGTAGTACCGCTGAAATATTTATTGTCTTTCAGGCGACAGTAGATGAAGTTCATTGTGAAAAAATGTTGGCAGTGGGATTATAGTAACCTTAATTGCAGTTTACTTAGAAAAAAATCCCATGTCACAGCATTTTACTTTGGGGACTTGAAAACCCCAACATGTACTGTTTCTTGATGCTTTCCCTGATAAAAACAGACATTCCTGCAAAGAAAAAAAAAGGTTATATATAAACACAGGTGCCACCTCCTTGTTGCTATGGCAATAGGTTGATTTCTGTACCTCAATGCAATGCCATTCAATTTATAGGAAAGATAATTGCAGTCCTTGGGTTGAAGTTAAATGCAGTAAAAGGTACAGAATAATAGCCTACATATAGCAATGTTGTTAATTTGTTTTCAATTCCAATGTAGGCCTTGTGAGTAAGCTGTATATAATGCAATGTATGAAGTTTTCCATTCTATTTTAGAAGTGACATGCAGTGCCGCATTCCATTCTGTCAAGAACCCACTGAAGCTTCTAAAAACAAAAGAAAAAAGAGATTTTAAACTACCTGCAGCATTTTCTTCTTCAGGTAGTTTAAACGAGAACAGTTTGTGTTGTGGTATTCTGATTTATGTGTTCTGTTGTCAAAAAAAACAGCATAAATGACAGATATCCACTTAAAAAACAAAACATTCTGGCATTATCTATAGTAAATGTGAGGCGAAGCTTGTCAGATTGAGGCTGTGTTATTGCCGTTTCTCATTTTGAACAGACAGGATGAAGGGCACTTACTTAAGATAGCAAGGATGGATCCCACTGTTCAACCTTTCTCCTGCTTACACAAGAGGAGACATGTGACCACGAGCTGTTAAATACAGTCTAGCAGAACGCGCTGGTTTCACCGCCTGCTACCATGTCGGAATTTGAAGATTATAAGCAGGGTCTGAAATCCTAGGGAGAGTCAAATACACAAGAACAAGAACAGAAAGCGCTTTTGTGAATGCCTGTATTGAGAAGCATAAGATGCTATTGGATTGTCACAGCTACCAAAAACCCACAAGACCTTGTCTTTATCCCTGAGCTGATTGGCATCAGTTTCTCACATTATACATTCAAATGTTAGAGCTACTGAGGGCTATGTTTTGATTTTTTACTCAATTGATAAATTCCACTTCTATTTCTGCCAAAACATTACAAATTGCATTCATTAAGAATTACAGCAACTACCAGCATTTCAACAAATTGATGTATGCTAGTTGTGCTGTTAATCTGAAAGGTAAAAACATATTTTAGTAGTTTGCATTTCTTTTATTTATTTTAAAAAGTGGTGGTGGACTTTTCATGCAGCGTGAGATGTTAATAGGAAAGCGCTAATTAAAAGTAAAGACGATTTCCTCTTTGTGGTACATTCCTCAAAGACTTTGACATTGCTGTCAGTGTGTGGAAATCTCAAAAGAAATACTGATATTATTGTTAAAAACGTTAAAAAAATTACCCTTTAAATGTGCTCAGCTATGGGAAAAGCCTGTTGGAATACTAAATATACTGTTGGAATACAATATATTAACAGTCTTGATACTGCCCCTATGTTAAATACCAATAATATTCAACTACAAACGATGCCTTTAAATAAAGCTGTTAAGTTTGGGTTAGAAAGTAATCCTTACATAATAACTCAGCCACTTCATATCCTGCCTTTTGATTAAAATGAGTATTTAAATGAATTTGACAGCACAATTCCCTTGGAGTTGTCTCTTTGTCTCTTAGATTTTTACATGAATAATGCTTTGAGAAGAAGGCTTTTATCTGTTCATGTATTTTGCATGAATTTGTTCAGTAGCAAAAAAAAAACACCTTGGCTCATGAATGATGTTAGGTCATCAATTAACACTTTTTCGTCTTGTAGAAAACTCCTTGAACAAGAATTACAAAATATTTTCTTAAATTAAAAATGTTTAGGTATGGAAGAACCAGCAATTTCCCAGCATGTGCAGCATCTATTTTTCCAGAATCTGGTTGGGGAAACATGCAAAGAGAATACACTTTATGAAAGGATTTTGTCATATTTGAACAGAATGAACATGGCTTTTGGAGGAGATGAAGAATTCTAAAGAGCGTAATCATATATGCATACTTTTGTAGTTCAAGTATTCTTGGTCATTTTCTATTGAGACTGCAGTTGTGCAGTAGAACATACAAATGAACATTAAAGTTCTTACAAGGTCACTTGATCTACTTGTGTTCTACAGCTCCAGGGCATTTATGACTCTGTTCATCTTTTCATGACCGGGAAAGGATTCACTTTCTTAATTTCATTGTGTTGCTTATACATCCAATGTTGATTTGCAGTTATTGTTCCACTTCGAGATTACATTCTCATTAGTCAAACAAATATACTGTGGCTACATCGCCAATTATGGGTTAATTTAGTCTGCCTTGATGACAACATCGATAAACTGCAACGTTCCATACGGAGGCCACCTGATAAGACTTAACATTCCTATGTCCAAAGCGTTTAAAGGTTGGTTTAATGCACATGTTACAAGTAAGATTGTCTATAAAACAGGTCAACGATCGCACAATTACAACAGCAATCAAGAAAATGTTGATTTGCAATGCTACATTTAAAAGAAGAAATTAAAAGAATCTTTGTGGACAAGGCTTGGATTTGGTACCAAATTGAACATGTGAATGCATTAAATACTGTTTCCATCTAATCCTATAACATTCAGACTTTCTTTTATCTTCCTTTTAACAGAACACATCATAATAATAATAATAATAATAATAATAATAATAAAATGTGTGTTTTTAGCAAACATAAAACTGGATAATCACAAAAGACTTAAATAAATGAGAATTCAGTTTCTCTTTCCCAAACCTAATATCTCCAGATGCTCTCAGCTCTCTCAGTAGATCGGTTTTTATTTATGGTAATGGTACCGGCATTGCAATGTGTTTACTGTTTTAGCTCTTTTCCCTTTAGCTGTCAAGGCTGCAGTTCAGTTTGAGCAAACAGCAGAGGGCGGTATCTACATGGTTGGTTGGTTGGTTGGTGAGGTGGGGCGAGTAATGCTTGTAGAGTACATCTGCAAGACTGTGTAGCTGATGGGGCTTCTTTTGTTCATAAACATTTTCAAATAGACCGCATTAATGAACTAGAATGGTATCTATTGCAAACGTGTGAACCTCAGACATTTTCACAGCTTGTTAAAAAATGATCAACTGAATGATAATTTATTGGAAAGAAACAAAGGGAATTTCTTGCGATAGGGTTAACTGTACATTTCAAGGTCGTAGCAATGCATCACGTAGTCTGCATTGTGCAGGTGATCAGATGTCCAGCTGGGGCTTTAATCTTCATACAATAAACATAACTGGTTTAATTACGTCACCATTGACAGACTCAGCAAACTACACCATGGAACTGGAAGGGCTTCATCGCTTTAACTGCAGTTAAATGGACCAGGTACAACAGTTTTTACTTAGTTTGTGCTTGTTCATGATCCTTTTCTCTTTTACTCCTTTCTAGCATTTTCGTTTTGTATTCTCCTGTGATTATTTGTCTTGTACTGTGTGCAACAAACAGTTGCAATTCAAATATTATCACAATTACAATATTTAGCCTCCAGGTGGCACCAGGCACTAAATACAAATCTAATTTCAATAAAACTTTAGCACATTTTAAAGGGAGGTTGATACCTTTATTGCCCATCCCAGTGATATTATAGAAGGACATAACAAAAACCTATATATATATATATATATATATATATATATAGTGTGTGTGTGTGTAGAAAATGACTGGATTGTTACTTTGTTTAGATTTATAAGACGTGTATTCTTGATTTTTCAATTTGTCCAATTTGTAAGAGTTTACCATAAAACTAAACGAAACATCCCTTTGTTCCTAAGATTTCAAGGTTGTTCCATTACAGCTTTCCCTATGGACATATACGAATCTAACACTACAGAATCACCTGTGTTACTTGAGTTTCATGTTGCGATTTTATTGCTGATAACTGTATTCAATTTCTTGGTTATTGAAGCCTTATATAGTAATGTCAATCAAAACATTTTTCATCTTTGCAGGAATGAGTTTTTAAACTGCTGATTTCAGCACTGCTTAAGTTAAGGGTACTGATTCCCTTTACCAGTCTTGTTCCTGTAATGTCTGAAATTTTTCTCATAAAGGAGAACGGTTTGCTAATTTCTGAAAAGATGGAGCCTCTTGTAAGATTACTAACATCGTGACCCCATAACAGCAGGGTAACTGTTTCATTGAATCAGCAGACAATGTGTTGCAGCAATCTGCAAGGGTTCATGTTTTCAGCGTTTAGGGGTTTACACTAAAATCCCTTTTCATAATCCAAAGCTCGTTTTTTCTTGCCACGCTTTCTTTTTATCGGCTGTCAAATCTTCCCAAGGAGCAAGCAGCGGCGCTAGTGGAAAATCCAAGTAAGCAATAAGCTATTATCTAGCGCTGTCTTTTGTAACATCCATAAATAAATGACATTTAGCCAATAGACAAAAGGTCAGACTATTGCCACTAGGAGGTGACCACTGCTGAGTCCCAGCTTATCCAATCTATTCAAGCTTGCATGTTTCCTTGATAAAGCTTCATCATGGGTAACCCACATTAGAAGCAAGCAGTCTGCTTTTTGTAAAAAAAAAATATATTTTTTTTACATAGTTGCTTTCCTTGTACTGTCACAGATACACTTCAAGAGCTATTAGATTAAGGTTTTCTCTCTGGTCGTGCATAAAGCAATGGATATTGAAAGGATTTTTGATACCATTGGTTTTGCAGTGTAGAGTGTAGCTTCAACCCTGTTACTGTTGTCCGAGGGTCTTGTCTGAAGGTTTACTAGTTGACTTTAGTGAAAACACAGTTTTCAGCATGCTTAATCTGAAATCTTACTTTTGTTTTTTTGTTTTTTACTGTTGTTGAGCCAACGTTTAACCACTTTTTCCAAATTGTGCCAAAAAAGCATGTTATTTCATATGAAATGCCCATGGCAGTAAATGAGTTAAATCTTGTTTCAGTTTCCATTATTGTTTATGGTGGGTTATATAGACCTGCAACAACAGAACCTAGAGGATTTATTAGTCTAGGTGATGACCTAGTAATGTAACTTCTTTAGGGTTGTTTTCTCCATGGATTTAAATCTAAAGTGAAAGCTTTTTTTTTTTTAAATCAGATTATCTCAATTGGGGGGAATAAAAGGTAAATTAACACATATGTAAAAATAGTGCTCTTGATTAAACGTCTCATTAATATTGTATTCAAATAACTACCAATTCACTACAAAAAAAAAACTACAACATATTCCCTTATCAAAAATGTATCCTCTTCCCATCAGTGTAGAGAATAACATACTATAACCAGATACATAGTTTTAATGGTTCACGTGACATACTGTTGATTAGGTATTTGTGCTGGATTAACATTTAAGAAGCACCCTGGTTACCCAAGGATATTTAAATCGTGTTGTTATGTGTTGCTGTCAGTTAGCTGTTGTTGGGAGATGGGTTGGTATGCACAGTGAACTGTATATGCAGAGCTGCTTACTTTTTGTAAGGATTTGTATTTTTCATCTTTTAAAGTCACGTGGATGGCTGTAAGTATCACACTGAGTGCAAGGCAACCTGGAAATTGTCCATCATGCAAAGATGATCCTCTTTGTTATTATACATTAGGCCCCGAATCTGTGGCATCTACTGGCCTGGATAAATGAGATTGCATATGGGTCCCTGTTCTGCTTCTTTTGCTCAATACAAAGACTGGTGCTGCTCACAAGGGACGTGCTGCAGACTGCTGCAAACAGGACAGGTGGTCAGTGCTAGATTTTGATCCCCAGGACAATAATCATGAGGCACCAGTGCAGCTACTTACCAAGGTGTGCCAAATTCAATAGAGGACAAAAAGGTGCAAGTTTGGTTATTATCTTTGGGAGTTTATTTATTTTTTGTTATAAATGCATTCATTAAGAATCAGGGACAATAATCAAAAATAGATTTCTTTGGGCCCGAGTGGCGCATCCGGTAAAGGCGCTCTGCGTGGAGTGCAGGATGCGCCCTGTAGCCTGGAGGTCGCTGGTTCAAGTCCAGGCTATTCCACTGCCGACCGTGGACGGGAGCTCCCAGGGGGCGGTGCACAATTGGCCGAGCGTCGCCCGGGGGGGGGGGGGGGATTAGGTCGGCCAGGGTGTCCTCGGCTCACCGCGCACCAGCAACCCCTGTAGACTGGCCGGGGCGCCTGCGGGCTTGCCTGGAAGCTGCCCAGAGCTGCGTTGTCCTCCGACGCTGTAGCTCTGGGTTGGCTGCATGGTGGGCCTGCAGAGTGAAAAAGCGGTCGGCTGACGGCACACGCTTCGGAGGACAGCGTGTGTTTGTCTTCGCCGCTCCCGAGTCCGCACAGGGGTGGTAGCAGTGAGCTGAGCCTAAAATACAATTGGACATTTCAAATTGGGAGAAAAACGGAGTAAAATCAATTGGCAATTACTAAATAAAAAAAAAAAGATAAATCTACAGTATAATTGGAATAGACCCCTTTCCTAGAATTTATATTGATCCAGTACCTTTTCTTCTTCAGGTTATTTTCCTAGAATACCACGGCTGAACTCTATCTTATGTTCTCTTGCAACCATTCAGAAACCATTTTTTTAACTGCCTTTCTTTCTCTATTTTTTTTTTTCAAAGTTTCAAAGTTGCTAAATTCATAACACAGCCACTTCTTCATTAAATCTGTTGGAGCTTGCCAGTCTCAGATTCAAACAGTGAGAGATTGTTTATCGGCATTCCCCTGTAATAGCGTTCATTACAAAATATAACCATCCCCTTTAGCCTCTGAGGTTGTGTCCCATTCCTTTGCGTAATATAGCTAGCTTGTGCTTTTTATTTAACTTGGCTCTTTGAAGTCTGTCTCCTAAATTAAAACATGCATGCCCATGGTTATCTGGCAACCACATAATCTAAGAAATGTGCGAATTTGGAGAAATGCCCCAAACAATCTATTTTGATTTGCAAATGCAGTAACACTGACATATATTTAAGATATGGAAAATAATCTTTGAAGTTGATTTGCATGTACAAGCGTGGAGATACAGATTTAGTCAAAATGAGCATGTCATTATAGCCAGTTTATAGAGTATAAGCTGGTACTGGCACATATTGACTGGCCAGAACACTGACGAATGACCAAAAATAGCCCACAGTACATAACTCTTGTGTGTCCAGCGAAAATATGTGTGTCTTTCCATTGTTAAAGGTTTTTGTCATTTGGGCCACTGTCACTTCTAACTAATGCATTGCATAGAAGACATTGATGCACACATTAGTCAATGCAGCCACTACAGTGTATGAGCATTGACTATTAATCTACTTTACGCAGATTGTTGCTGAATAGATGTACACAACTCCTACCCAGCTTGTGTTGGTCGAGTGGATCAAATGACACATCAAATGACATTTGCATAGATTGCGGACTGGGAGATTTTCTCATTTGACTTGCATTCTCCATTTTTTGGCCAGCAGAGGTATTGCTTTTAATTTACTGTACCTGACTAAATTATGTACATATCATTAAAAAAGAAAAGTCTTGTTTATATTATGGTCTCTGGGCAAATCTAGATAAACACCCTCATATGGACATTGTGTCTAATGCATCCAATTATAGTTCAAGATGAAACTCTGAAATAGTAATCCTCTTCGGCAACTGCTGTCATACCCACATATAATCATTAGAAGAATCATAAACCACGTCAAGTAGAAACATCACTGTACATATTTAGTATTAAAAGCATTTTGCATTACGTCTGGGGTGTTTGTGTAGGAAGCTGTGAATCCTTTCGCTAATGTTACACTTCAGAGACTCATTCTATATTATGCACTTACCAAATGACTTGCACTTTACTCCTATGAAAAGGGAGCCAGCTGAAAATGAATTAAGTGATAATAATCCATATCTCTAAGAGTCCAGACAGGAGCTGAAAGGTTCGTATTACTGTAGTTGTTTACAGCACAAAATGCCAAGTGCAGTATCTGTTCATCAAGCCTGAGAACAGAACAGTAAAGGGATATTTATAAAAATAATACACATACACACAAACTTCTGTATACAGAACAATATTTTCCTCAACATTCTTTCTGTATTTTTGTATTTCTGTTTTCCGCCATTGCTGCCAAATGTGCACTATACACGGTCCATGTAGCTGCTTTTATTTTAAACTTTCAACATATAAAGCCGCATCTGGAAGGTTCAAAGAGTTCTACTTTCATTATTAGAAAATAAATTGCTTTTAATTTGTCAGTAAGACAACTAATTACAGTATGTAATACAGTGACATTCTTTTATTATCTTGCACATTTTAAACTAGATACCACTATTCAAAAGCAATCATATTTGGGTTTACAGAAATGCATTTATGTGTGGTTTCTACATTAATCATGCTGAAAACATGTTCTACCCAGCAAAGATGGCTTTATCCACGTCGGAAGTAACAACTGTGTTTCACTACTTAGACAAGGATTAATTGAGCTGAGAGGAGCGAAGCTTTTAAAAGATAATAAAAATTTCCATTAGAATTGCTTGTAAAAAAAAAAAAAAAACCTAACAAGTTTATAAAGCTAGTATAAAATGACAAGTGTGAAAATCTGTACATGTATTGTTTGCATGCGTTTGATTTATGATTTTCATCATCTGTTACTTTTCTTTTGTAGCAACGTGTTTAAGTTTTAAGTCACCATACAGAAGCTCGGGGCAGCACAGTTCAACGTCAGTACCGCAACACTAATGTGGTCTTATTGAATTAGCTGCAGGAGATAAATGGTTTGATTCATTGGGAGCAATTGAATGCTTGGCTATGATTAATGATCGAAGAGGACTGACTGTAAAGCTGATGGGTCCGTGAACAAATCTATTGTGATACAACCAGCGTGTCCTGGTAAATGCCTGCATAAAAGAAAACTTGGAGAGCTTCTTTATTATATGATGAAATTAGCATCTTGTGTTGGATTTCTTTGTTCAGAGCAGTTCTGAAGAGATTACATTTCATTCTGACACTATGCTTATATAATTTCTTTGTCTTTGATTGTCATGGTTTATGGTGGCTAGAAATCTCCCTACACTGTTTTTCCCAGTGTTAAGCAAACTATGATTCCAATAAAATAGTCCATCAAACCACCATTACTGTACAAGTGCATGTTTCCATAAGGCAAACATTGACTCCTGTCTGCATAGAGATAAAAAGCTTTGCAAAATGTAGCCTTCAAAATGTCCTCTGACAACCGAACAAAGTAATGTATCTTTAGTAAAAATTACATTTGACTAATAACAGCTCAGAAGTTCTATCCATAACTGTTTAATATTTAAAATAAATATTTGTGAAAGTAGAGCCGAGCTTGGCTGAAACTGCAGGATAGGATATAAACAACATTCTTGAAGTTGTTTCCTCTCTGAGAGATTTGTAAGTTTTTGTTTGTTTTATTGTATTGTTGTTGGCATTTTATAAACATTTTTGGTTGACTATCAAGAGTAGTTCTTCTAGGAGAAGAGAAAAAAAGCATTTTCTTATAGCGTGACACAGAGTTGTATACAGTAATTCGGAGGATCTGGTTGTGTTTTCAAAATTCCACAGCTTGAGTATAACTAGAAAAATTTTTCTTGTGAACAAAAACAATGTCTACCCCCACTGCTGATATTGCAGCAATCAAAACAGATCTCACCCCTCAATATGCCACCTATTGATTGAAATGTATAGTACTGCTATGTATTGATGATAATTTACGTAAGAGTACAACCTTAATCTAAGCTTTCTCCTGGGGCTCTAGCGAATTGCTCTTTTCTACTAGTCGCAACACCTTCCACCCTTTTTCAGGACACAGTAGAACAAACACCACGCAATTTGTGCAGCTAAATGCGCAACAGCTTGAGGGCGTTTTCTGAACTGCCTTTAATCTTCTAATTGCCTTAAACCATGTACACTGCAATGAAAGACCAGATGAAACACAGGTTATCCTTTCTTGTAGTGCCTGCTTGTTGACTGACTCTGGGAAGATGTGCATCACAAGCCTGCAGTCTATAAGGCGTACAACTTCATCTCCACATTACACTTAAGATGTTGTAGTGAAATTTTAATTCCTGTATTTCCCTGACCATGTTGGAAGATTCTAATTCCCATAAATATGTTGTGCCTCCTTGTAGCAGGGCGATTGCCCTGCATATGTGTATTTAGTGTTGATATCATTTGTATGGGGAAATGGGTTTATTTTGTGTAGTTTTGGGAGTTGATTTGTTTGATTGAATTATTGTTTACAGACGGACGCTCGATTGAGACTTGCTGCCTGCTAGGCTTGGTTGAGGGGAAGGGCAGCAGGTGATTGGCTGGGCTGGACCTCAATCAGCGGGTGGGTGGGTCTTGATAGCGTGTCCGTCAGGTTAAAAACATCCGCGGGAGATGGCTCAGGGCTGCTGCAAGGCCTGCCGTTTTCACGGCACCTTTGATTTATAGTTTGTGGTATTGTGTTTTATTTTGCACTTTTTGTACAGCTTGATGTACTAGTCCTCTGTGCATTACCATCGCTGGTAACGTCACATGACCACATTTATTTTACTTTCGTTTACTGTTTGTTTGTGAATAAAACCTGCGCACCTGTGCCGGCGTTTTCAACAACACCACATCTGTCTCTCTGTATGCTTGAACAGTGGCTACCCACACGCGTGACACGAGGAAGACCCTGTCACACTCCTGTATTTAATTTAACTCTTACTGGTCTTTTTAAAACATGTGCTATTGAATTGATTGCTTTTAGCATCGATTGGTTTTTGAGTAGACAGACAGAGCTCAGACGGTACCGCGTTCTACTCCATAATTAAATGGGTTCCATTTCAAAGACAGAGGCATGCCATTATCAGAACGGCTGCAAAAATGCAATCAGTCTTTTGAGTTGTTGAAAGGTTTTCCACTGTTCTTTTTTGGCACTAAAACAGCTTTTAGAAATGAAAGCTGCCCCCGAAATAGTTGAAATCACTGGGCTAGAAAGCAGCAAATACAATTGCTACCTCCTGTGAAATTAAGAGGGTCCAGAATAGGTCTTGCTGATCACCATGTTTAGAAAATTGCTTTGTTTTTTAAACCACACACATTTTCACACACAATGTATCAGATTTGTTACTTTTATAGGTATGTAAAAAAAAAAAGAACCTTCCTTTTCAATGCTTTAAACTTCTTATTGGGAACACAAGAAAACCAATCCTATGGTTGTGTGGGCGTGCATGGGTGAGAGACAAACCTGCATATTGGTTTTTGTATTCAATTTCAGTAAAGGTGTTATGAAATTTTAATTATTATACAAACATCTATGCAGATATATTTTGGTTTAAAAAAATATATATTGCAGGCCACACATATGATTGCTCAGTAAAGCCTGATGTTGGTTTCAACCGCACTCAAATTACCTCACATTGATGGCTTAGATGATGGCTTAGATCTTAGTTGGGCCTGATCGCGTCAGGAAAAATCTGACACTCCCAAATCTTTCTGACAGGGTCATACTGTAGGTCTTACAAGGTCACATCACTAGCCATCGCACAATGGTCGTCGATTGGGCGTGATGCATCGGGTCCTACTGGCACAGCAATTACACTGGCCTTCACCTTTACATATTGTTTGCAGAATTCCCTCCAGTCTGCAAGCCAAAAACAAACTTCTAAAAAGAGGTTTCTGAGGAGTACCCCCCCCCCCCCCCCCTCCCTTCCCATCAGCTTCTTGCCATCTGTGCTTTGGCCGTCTCTAACATAGTGTACAAACACCAAACACATTCTCGTTGATGGCCCCAGTTTGTTTGCTAGTAGTAGCCAGCTGACTTTGGGTTAGTTGTCATTAGCTAGGCTCTGTTGGCTTTGTTTTGGGTCATTAAGGTCACATGGAAGTTAAAGGTCTACATGTGGTACTATATATTCTTTTTAAGTCATGGGGCACTGGCCATTTTGTTACAAAATGCAGTGGTTGCTTGTATAGTTTTAATATTTTGCATTAATGTTTTTTTTTTTTGTATTTAACTATCTTAATTTGTTCTGTTCCTTGCCCCACCCCACTGATTTGGTGTTTGAAGATAATGGTTGTTTTTATTAGAAGGTGCAGACAAAACTGCTGAAAGACATGCTGTTACTCTGACATCATCTAGAGACACACTATGTGTTTAGGCACACAATCTGTGGGGTATTATTATTGTAATAAGCAGAGAAACACCAACATACAAAATTAGTACATATCATGGGTCATTGTTAAATATTTTAATATTTATAAAAATAAGGCTTGGTGTGTGTGTGTGTGTGTGTGTGTGTGTGTGTGTGTGTCTATATATATATATATATATATATAATATATAGTTGTTATAGTTTGTTTATAAACTTTTTATTTATTATTGTATATAAATAAGCTTTCTCTTCATAATGCAAAATTATTGAATAATTTAATAAACAGCATTTTTTTACTTTATTAATATATTTCAAGGTTAAAAGGTTTTACATACAATTTGGTAATGTACTTTGTGATATTTTGCTTAGCCTGTAAATAGGGCCATTTTGTCATACAGACTATGGCTCAGACAAAATCTTGTAGCTCCGCAGTGGTAGAAGATTTGAAATCTGATTTTTTTATTTGAAATCCTCATACAATTTCACAACTGTAATGCCCTAATAGTGTTTCTATAGCCTGTCTTAGAAAGGGGTCAAAATTGGCAGTTTTTAAAAATATTATTTATTAAAAAGTATGTTTTTTTTTGGGGGGGGGGGGGGTTTATATTTAAAAAAAAATGGCTGTATATGGTCATTCTATTTAGGCAGGAAAGGGTTAACCATAATGCTTCCATTTGATTTGTATGCTGCTACGAATGTGGATGCTTTTAGTTTGGCACTATGCCTGTTTTGATGTTGAAATGGAAACTCCTAATCCTTTCTTAGCTGAAGTCTAAACTTTTGTACTTTTTTCTGTTGCATGCAGAATGTTAGAATCAAGTTCTTTTATCCTTGATCATTATGTTTTGGCGTGGAAATCTGCATCAAGTTCAAATGTTTAGTATCCTGTATTTTTGTTTCCAATTTTTGTATAATGACAGCACATGTTATAACTTTCAGGCACAAAAACTGCTAGTTCAGCACAATTTCGAATTGTTTTTTTTTTCAAAATCAGTTCAAGGGGGAACGTAATTTTTTATATTGCTAGGTAAATGTGACAAGATAATAATGTATTATGGATTTGATATTAAGCAGCTTATTACACTGTATGCTTTAACAAATGCAATCTTTAAAAAAACAGAAAACAAACAAAAAAAAAACATTATTTGTACTTCTACAGTAAAGTATATGAACTGTTAGAGAATCATAAGTGCCTGGACTAAACACCCTTCCTCAGTCCGTTCAAATCATGTGACAGCATGGCCAACTCGTTCAGCCCTGCCTACTATATATATACACACACAGAGGATACAGAGACAGTAGGTTGGGCTGTCCTGGGTTGAAAGTTCACTTTGTCAGTTTGTTTGAATGGCCGAAGGAAGACTGTTCAGTCCCCTTACATATGATTATCTAGACAAGTTCAAAACCAGGTCAAGACAGATTTAGAGAATTATAATACTGTAACTAAATATTACTTAACCCACGACCACTTAGACAAACACTATAAAGTAGCAAGCAAATGTAAAAATAACACTTAAAAAGACATTTGAAGCTCCATACTCTTTAATGGTTGTAACCCAGAACACATTGAGAAGCTAGGCAGTACTTAAATAAACAAACCAGTTATGCAGTTATAGGAAAAGAATGTGCAATATGCTCCCATGTAGTTTCAACACCTCAAGGAAAAAATGACTAACTGTGTCCCTGAGGAAATGAACTCCATCAGCTACCCCCCCCCCCCCCCCCCAAGCACACAGTTTCTGAAGCTTAGTACATGGCAAAGTGTGCATCTCAAAGTTAGCCCAGCATAATTATATTTGCGGAGGTCAGCACATTAACATTAGAATTTGTGTCGAAAGCGGAAAACATGTGCATGACAGTTTTTAACATGTCACTTTGAACACAAGTATGTGTTTTTTGGTTTTTTTTGGTTTTTTTAACTAGTAGTGGTCCCTAATAGGATCTGTTACAAATTGTTACAAATTGAAAAGAATGTTGCAAGTACACATGTTTTCCATATCTGTCCACATGATTGCAGCAGACCACAGCTATCACTGGAACTTGTCCGAATGTCATTCAGCAGTGTGCCTCTTTGCCAGATGGTAGTTCCTAAACCTTTTAATTGAGGGCCCCTTGAAGGAGCTGTGCTCCCCTGTCCAGGGAGCACAGCATATAGGGACACAGACACACTGGACCATTGCTTTTTATTTTGATAGAGGATATGAAGAGACAAAAGCAGTTTTCTGTCAACTTTATTTCTTACATCATAAAGGTCATTTCAGTTCGAGGGACATCTTGTTTTAAGTGGAATGTGCATGCACTGTAGCAATTTAATATTGCTTCAGATGACGTATAACAGTAATAATATAAATGGGCGTGATTTTTTTTTTATTCTTCAAGTTGTAAACCTAGTAATAATGGGCTTGGGTTTAGGCAGAAGCAGTTCTACCACAACTGGATTTGTAACCCTGATTATCTTGTAGAAGAATTCAAAGTCTAGTAAAACATTTTTGTTTGGATAATCTTTGAAATGTTATTTGCCCAAGGAAGACATGGGAATAAGAAGTGACAGCATGGTTTTTGAATGCATGGATATTATAAATGGCCGTGGCTCATGGTTCCACGCTAATGTTTTCTTTACAGAGCGAACTATACAAGGCGATTAAAAATAAATATTTGCCAGTTGCTAAGGCTTATAATGTACTTGTATTTTTAAAATCTAATTAGGACACCATGAAGTGTGCATTGCCGGTAGGTCTAATTTCTTTAATCAGCGTCGATCTGAACTGTATTATTTTTAAAGCCCTATGCTGTAAAGAATTCAAGCGTGAGGACTGCCAAGTTAAACGGTTATTGTATTTACTTTAACTAAATTATCGGCCAGATGGCAATAAGGCACATAAATAATTTATCATCTAGCTGAGTATTATGTAAACTACACTTTCAAATATAAGATTAATTGCTGCTTTAGTACTGCATAGTGCTCTTTTTTTCAGCGGTTTCTATTCCTTCCATACTGGGATATTGAATGTGTTTGTTAAATCTCAGATGAGTTAAACCATTTCCTTTGGTGTCCAGTAAGAATGGTAACAGTCTGCAGATTTATTATCCTGAAAAGACTATATTATGTTACATAATGGTGATTTAATTTATTTTGTCACTACCCGATAAAGACTCATTGTCCCTTCAATTATTTAATTCATTTAGATCAAGATACATTTTAACCTTTCATAGTTCCTTTTTTTCTTTCTCGTATCAGATTTCATTTATTAAATTTAGAAGTCCCGGCAAATTAACATCGTCCGCTTGATGGTTTCATCATACTATTTGAAACGGATTGAGGTCTGTGAAATGAAACTGATATTTTATTTAACAATTTACATCCTGTAAAATTGTCATGTGTCTTCTGTTAAGTCTTTTAATAAATTAAATTAAATTAGTCATGAGTTTGCTCAATTTTGAACTCTAGGCTAACTTTAACATTTGGGTATACGCATTTGGTTAAAAATCCTTCCACCAGACAACTTGGATTTTAAAACCTGTTTTGCACAAAAGTGGGATTTGAGCTTAAACAGCTTGTTTTTATTCTATGAACAGACTACACCTATTTTAGTGAGGGACTCAAGGCAGATGGTGTTTGAACTTAGACCACACATGTAGACCAACTTTATTCTTTTCTGTATTTAATGTTATGTTTAATTAGAACTCCTGGAAGCATCTGTATTGTTCCAAATAAATATGATACTGCTTCATCTAAACTATGAACACGGGAGTGAAATGCTGGCTGGTTCATAATTTTGATTTGTTTGAGGATTAGTTTGATGATTCGGCTCTCTATTTTGATTTCTTAACAGATACTTGAATGGCAAGAAATCATGGAGGAAAACTTCAAATCTCAGCTCAAAGTTATGCTGTTTTTCTCATAAAGCCAATGTTAAAAGTCCAGTTGTCTAGCCAGGATTAGAATGCAGTGCGACACAGAAGAGCGATAGACACACATCAAATTATTCTTTTTTATTAAAGGGGTATAATGTCAAATATCAGTTGACTTTAAAAATGTTTTCTAGAGATGTTACTGTTCAAACTTCATTAACAATCCACATCCTCCTTCCTCCCAAATTGTAATTGTTCTTCTCTCCTGAATTCTGTCATAGAACAGCTCCTAAATGAACATTTTCCCCACTTCCAAATTATCATTTTTTCCTCACTTTTTAGATTACTACATCGGAGTCTTTGAGGTATTGTTTTACACTTCTGCTGTGTTCTATGATTCTCTCAGTTAAGTTCCATTATTTTCACCACAACGTTGTTGTAACTTCTGGCCATATCAGAGATGGCATTTCCACCTTACTCACTCAAAAAATAAACTTTATTTCCCAGAGGATTTTGGGGGCATAGTTATTTGTTTAACCTGCTGTGAAAGATGATCTGTAAACTGAAATCTAAAATAGTACCTCCGATTTCAATCAGGGTAAAACATACAGTACTTTATTCAGTTCTGTCAAAAATATACTCAATATTGGACATATTTAAATGCTGTTTTCTAGATATGACTCAAATTAGAAGTTAGCAGGTTTCACTTAATTCAAAGAAGCTGGATTTTTTTTAATCCGTGTCTGAAGGGAGGTGATCATCTGTTGCATTCAGAATGGGTAATAATTCACATTACAGTCCATAGACCTTGGAGTTTAGTTAATTAGAAAGGCTGTGCATTCATTTGCATTTTAGTTTGACAGCATTGTAACCTTTTTTGGAGTTTTAAAATTGAAATGAGCTGTGCTACGTTTTAATGAGTTACCAGTTTTGAAACTTAAAACTATGCTGAAGTCCTTTGGGAATACTTCTGTTGCTGTTGTCAGTTGCACAGAAGTCTACTCCAGACTTTCCCTTTTCTTATAGAACACTTTGAAGTGGCTTCCCTTTAAGGGAAATACATGAAATATCAATAACCACACAATTCTATATTTCTTTTTTGACTACACTTCTTATGATAAACATTATTTTTGCTTACTGTCAAAATTGATAATGTATCGTACAGACTTGCGTAAACATGGGGTATATATTCAATAGATCTAAACAATAGCAAATATGGAAGTTTTTAAATAATTAAAATACTGTTAATTAAAATGCACTGTTATAGAAGTTGGTTTGTCAAAGCCTTGTTACACATGTTAATTATCTAAATGGATGCAGAATTTAGACCTGCCTTTGTTTAGATTAATGGGATACAAATATTGTGTTATTCTCACACTGATTTTTAAAGAGCTTTTGTTGGTTAATATTTTACCACTGTATCAGTAGTTGTATTCTCTTCCTAATTTAAGTCTCTGTGTACATTTATGCCTTCAGGTTTGTGACCCTGCTTTTACTGTAGCAGCTGCACATACAGCTGGGTGCTGTCTTCCCTTCTCAGATGATTTAGAGGAGTGCAAAGCAAGGTCTATCAAGGTCCATCTTATTAGCATTTGCAGTATTATCACTGGTTACCCTGTTTTTCTGTTGAAAATCTTTAAAGGATACTTCGATTTAGAATATGCAGGTATTTCTACGATGTCTCTAGATGTAAATGTGCTGCTTGTTCCTGGTACCTAATTAGTTAATCTGTTATATTTTCAACCCACTCCAGTGATCCAGCTGCAATCAAACCATGTGACCTGCAGTAAAAGTACCAGGATGCAGCGGTTTATCTGTACCGTTTCACTTGAAATATTAGCATATCCGAAATTAAAGGGAATAACCAAAAGATTGTCAGCGCGATAAAAAGAGGGACCCGTAGTAATGTTAATACGGTACAACAAATGGAGTTTAAAGAATTTCTTATCACTCCTTTAATTAAAAATATGAATGAAAATCTAAGCAAATGTTTTAGTTTTTACTAGAAATACCAAATACCCCTCTTTACAGCAGCTGCTGAAGCATATCCTTTAAAATCAGGGTATGCAAACATCCCAGAAAAGGAATTTCCATTCAGAATACAGAGTGTATAAAGCAGTCTGATTGCGATATGGATCAATCAGGATTTTCTGATTCCTAACATTCACAATAATTGGCTTACATTAGGCAAATATTCTACAATTCTCGTTATAACAAATATATGCTTGAAGATGATGATTGGGCCAAGCAGTGGTGCATTGTCGTCATAATTGAAGGTGAACAATGCATGCGATTTCAGACATGAGACATTGGCCATGCTATTTTAAACTATAATTCTGTGAACACATTCAAATGCAGCTCAAATCATTTTGCTTTTGTCAGAGGCTATTCAGCTGCGACGGACAAAAGCACAGTTATCCTACTGCCTTTTACAAGCATCATAACATAAGTGATCTTTTAAATATTCCTCTGAATCTTCGAAGCTTCTCCGTAAATGGATGCTTAGAGAGAATTTGATTGATTTGGAAATTTAAGGATTTGATTAAGAGACTATTGTAGCTGTGTTTTTGTTTTCTCTCTCCTCTTCAGAGAAGTAAAATACAGTACTATAATCACAATAATACAAAGAAACTGGAATCCCGTCTTTCCTGTAGTGTGGTAGATGTGTTTAAAAATGAAAATGAAAAGAAAACAATAATTAGACAAACATACAGTTTGAGATGGAACAAAGCCATTGATTCTTCTGTAACATTCTCACATTTCACTTTGGACACCCAGAAAAATAAAACCTCTGAGAAATGCAGTACAGATTCTTCCAAAAGTAATAGAAACTGTATTTCATTATATTCAGTATCTCCAATTGCAAATGTATCATAACAGTTACAGGTTTTGATTTTTCTTCCCGAGACCTATAAATGCCTTTTGGATGGACAGCTGTTACTCCTGGGTAGATGATAAAAAATGATAAGCATAAGGGAAGACTCCCTGGTCTTTCTTTTAAACAGCACAGCATCAAGTCCCTCTAGACTATGGATATTGGTATAACAGGTGCTGTCTTGGAAGAGAATGAATACATAAAGGAAACAGACCATCAAAGAAGGTTGGCTCCTGAATCCTTTTTATTATACAAGTAGTTTAATTTGGAACAGTCCATGCTATTGATTTTCTGGAGATGAGCCATACCAGTTGAAAAAAATTAAATAAAGGAAAAGGAAAAAGCGTGGGCTACATTTTCCAGAATTTCAAGCAATAGCTGCTCCTTCTTATTTTTATTTTTTCATACCCATGGGGATCATTATGGGAAATTAAGATGATGGGCTGTTGATCACAAGAGGCCACGTAGTGACCTGGGGATCTCAAAGCTACTCCCGGTCACTGTGAACTGGAATCGCAGAAGTATGATGATTATCCACTAGCATAGATGGGGGACATCTATAAGAACAAAAAAAAAAAAAATCTCCCAAGTATAAGTGAATCCCCAGTTGCACAGTCCCTCTGATTTCTCGCAGCACTGCCTTCTAGCTTATTTAAAATCACTCATTCATTGTGCCTGTTCCGACAGCTAACTTAGCGCACATGGACACACGCAAGAAGCTCTGAAGCTGCACTCACCAGGGAGAAGATTGTCAGAGATTGTTTTTTAATTGAAGGAACACTTTGATAAGTGTGCTGTCTTGGATGCGGTGATGAGGCTAGTTTGCAAGTTTCCACAATTAAAGAACTACATCATTGGAGCTTACTCTGTTTCCAACAATCTTGATGTAAAGTCTATATAAGATGGGAATTTTGCCAATAAGCAACAGGCAAAAATGAAATATTTACTGTGAGGGGGTTGTTACACAAGGAACTGCCATAGGGTATATGTGCAGAAATGAACTTATATTTACATTTATTTTTACATATGTATCAAATCCTTTTACTTATTTTTCCTACTTCAGAGGTGATTTCAACAACCTTTATTCCAGCAGGATAAGCCCCATCTTGTTTACAGTGCTGGGGAAACACCTTGGATTTCAAGAACCACCTATTTGTGGTTATCCTGGGATCCCCCCTGTAAAATAAGTGGTTGCTGCTTGGTGCAAATGCTTAGAGCACGCCCTCCTGTAAACTGAGAGTGTGCTTTTACTTTAACCTGCTGTTGGAATAGTTATGCCTAGGGTGGTAATATCATCTGAAACTCTATAATGTATTCAGTGATACGCATCACATGAACTTTGTTTTTCGAGAGTAAAATTTGACATTAGTGTTTGAATTTGAACCGCCACGTGCAGTTTAAACTCCTCGTACTGTAAATGATTCAGTCTAGCTTGAAGAATAATTATTACCCAACAGAAAGAACATTGAAAAGGGGGATTGTCTGTGCCCATGTATGCAGTATTCTTCATTCAGTTTCAGCGAGCAAATTCCAGTTACCATTATTTCCCTAAAACTAAAAAAAAAACCCTGATAGAACAGCAATAGCCAGGTTACATGTGTTGCTAACTACCTTAGAAGACTCTTTCAGTATATTGCAAATTAGTATTGTATGTGTGGGTGTGTGTCCCAAAGTATATGCTATAGGAAGAAACCTATTTTGTTCATGCTTTAAAGCACCCAGGTCAGTATTATTTTACTATATATATATATATATATATATATATATATATATATATCTTTTTTTTTTAATAAAGGGTTGGCTTGTGCTTGCTGTTAAGGTGACTGCATCTGAGCACCTGATATATGACATCTGCTAGTGTGGAATTGAATTTGTTTTGTGCCTTCAGTCCCAAGTGGCAAATGTTAATTTAGCTAGAGTATTTTATCTGCAGTGTGCAGAGGCAGTGAGCAGCAAGACATGAGCCTTCAGAAGGAAGAGTGCCCTGATCAGGGATCTAAAACCAGTCAGGAGGAACTACAGGGAAAGCTGACACTGGGTTCATGAAGTTTGTACATAACTGGGGGGACGGTTATTGCTCATTTCCATCCTATTGATATTTGACTCAATAACAGGCACTCGCACAGCATCCACATGCTTGAGGGGATGCATTGCTTCTTTGATTTCCATGCATATAAATCCCCTATGTGTTTGTGCCTGGCAGGGATGTCAGAATAAGTATAGACCTATTTAATTGCAATATCAGGTTTTAAATAATGTATTGCCCCTCATGTTAAATTTGTACTTATATTTTACCTCCATAAACCTATTAAAGCTACATGTTGATGCCAAATGGGTGTGTGTATATATATATATATATATATATATATATATATATATATATATATATGTAGAAAATGTATGTAAAATCAAAAATCCTTAATGTAACAATCTATATCTTCCTTTCTGCTAGCGGATTTCATGTTCTGGTCATTTAAAATCTACATGATTCCATCCTCTGTGAATTTGGTCTTATCCCCACTTTCTTGTTTACATTACAGTAGGTACTAACATTTAGGCCCATACTAAAGTATAAACAGGAAAAGGGTGCAATAGATATATTTACCTGCATAGTAGGAATATTACGTTTTTGTACATGTGTGCAGTTCAATTAAATTGACCACCTACAACACACTTCTCATACTCTTTCCCCCAGAGTAATTAAAATCTGATAACTGAAAATTGCCATTGTAAAATAATTTTCTGATCCCAGGTGATTCCAATTAAGTGGATTTGACTGCTCAACATTACTGCAATATCACATCAGCTTTTTAATTACTTAACATTTGGCTGAATCAAATCATTATCAAGACCCCCTGGTCTCAGGGTTGGTAATTGGCTGATTATTGCCACAAGTCTACCTCGTAAGACGAGTTTTTATAGAGAAGCATGCACAAAAGGCTATTGAATTTCTATGGGTTTGCATGTGCTGTTTTAATGTTCTTAGCCCAACAATGTAGCTGTTAAAGTATCAAATGACTTCCTCATTATTAATCAGCAATCAATGCACTTCATTCATAATGCCTAAAAGACTTAACCAACCAGTCTGAGCGGCTAGTCAATGACAGTGTTGCAGGAACAGCTACAGTTTGACAACCCATTGATTAATGTTTTATCACTGCTCTTTTTTTCTGTTTCTTAACAGGAGTCATCACTAATTGTAAACTCTTACATTTCACTGCTGTTAAAGGTGCAATTGGAAAAAGTGTCTTTGAGATGTCAGTATCTTCTTGTCTTATCACTGAGAAAGCGTTTTGTCTAAGGAAGTATTGTTTTAGTGGTCATTGGAAACAGATCAATATTGAAGAGAGAGCAGCAGGACTGTTGGCCAGTATGCAACCTTTCAATAGTCGTAATATCCAGTGATTGATTGTGTCACGGGATGAGGTGTCCAGTGGGAGACTCAGCCCAGGAGCTCTCTGGGTATAAAACCTGTCTGGAAAAGAAAGCATTTATCTACTGTGGCTAGGTTTGTGTGTGTCTTGGACACTTGAATGATCCCAGATGGGATTGTACTTCTGACAAAAGAAAAGCAATTTTGGGAGAACTTCTCAATTACCATGGTCCAATTACTTGGAAGGTCTTTGTCCATGCAGGACGGTTAAAGGAAATGGGTACTTTTGCAAGAGGTATAATATCCATGTCAGGCACTTGCATGTACTGTACATGTTCACAGATCTTCCTTGATAAAACGCAGTGCGGTGCCACATATATTAGCCGGCTTCCAAGGATTTATGGTGTACCAGAAAGCAACCCACACAGATCACTATTTCTGCTTTAATTTCATCAGCGCTGTCTGTGAAAATCCAGGGGGCATTCGTTCTGCTCAGCAGAGTGTAGTGTCAGTTTCTGAGCAGCTAAATACATTGGTATTTTATTCAGTGCGATACTGTTTTTCATTTCTATACCTCTGCTTGTTTTATACAACTAATCTGTAATGTGACAGCTTGTCAAGAAACTAATGCATACAAATATACACCAAACATGGTCTCTTCCTCCTAATGCCCCTATGTTAAAACACCTTTGTTCTGATGCATTTCTCACTGACTCAGAATTGATTACAGCTTATAACTGAAGTTCCACAAAATATATATATATAGACTTTTGCAATATAATTATGTAGTTTCTTTTTGATTGACATGATGTTAAATAAAATATCTAAATTATATTCATACATTTTTTAAAGTTTTTTTTTTAATTATGTCTCAATCCTAAAATGATAGGTGATGCAAAACTATTGGCTATAGCTGTGTGTGTGTGTGTGTGTGTGTGTGTGTTTGATGCATCTGGATTGCGCTCATGAAGCATATAGCTTTGAGAGGCAGTTAAGCTTTGAGAGCATCGATGCATTTGTTCACATGCAAAATTAAAGCCTTCATAAAGGCAGTAATGTTTCTCTTATAAATGGACTTTAAGGCAAGACAACAAACTGCTCCTGCCTCGGAGGCTTAATACAGGACAATAATCATCATCTCTTTATAACAAGATCATGGCAGCAGCTGTATGTCGGCTAGCTAGTGCAGTAACGAGCCAACAAACAATGAAAAAATAGCAACTATTGATTTGGAGAGATGATCTGAATATGCCAAAGAAAATACTATACAGTTTATAATTAAACACGTTAAAGAATATAGAACTAGCTTTTTTATGTATCTTGAGGGTAAAGAAATATAAAAAAGCAAGCTTAAACAGTACTGGTATCCATTACTGAATCAGTCTAATGTGAATTCCACACTTGGCAGAGTACTAAGCAGAAGCGTTTCATTTTGCAACAGGCTTATATTTTTGAAAAGGAGTCTTTTTAAAGCTCTATTGAGATGACAAAGACATTCTTTTGCATTCATGGCGGTGATACTATTCTTAATTTTCCTTGTACACTTCTCCCTTCTGTACATCTTACAGACACTTTCAATAGCACAGACCCTGCCAAGAGCCTCAGGCGTGAACAGTTTTTTTTCCTTGGCTCGGGGTCAAGTATGGTCTCTGCAGGCCATGGCTTCCCACTCTGAAGCAGGAAATCTTTCCCCAATAACAGGCCTATGAACTGACAATCACATTCGGACTCATTATGGGGAAATAATTCATGATTTTGCAAACCATGCTTTGAAACATTATGTGGTAGTTTATGTAGCTCATTGTAGGATTGTGGATCATTTAGTGATTGGAATGAATTTCCCTCAATGTTCTTCACCAGGCTTTACTTAAGAATAGTTTGTCTTGTGTTACAAAATGTAAAATCTTACACATAACTTTATACACTGTCTAGACAAGGTTTAGAGGGCGGCATTTTCCTTTCAATCCAGCAGTAAAGCAGATAATATGACAGATAAGATTTAGTTGTTTTTACTGAACACTTAATTGGTGTTCAGAAAAAAAAAAAAAATGATTTCCTCAACAGCCTTCAATATAATGGCTTTAATATTTGAAGAAAAAAAAAAACAAAACTTTTTTTAATCGGTAGGTCTGTCTGATACTGTATGTGTAATACTTATTTATAAAATTATACAATTCATATTAAAGAGCTGACTTTCAGACTACAAAAGAGATAAAATAAACAATGTATCTTTTTAACAGCCTGTTATTTAATCCTGCAGCTACACATTTTGTATAGTAATAGTAATGCTGCAAGACCAGAAGTGTCCACACAGCTGCCATGCTTTCATCTCCACAGGAGCGAACACCACAGCTCTCACGTGATTGATTTCTCCATCTAGTGATTAAGTGGAATCGGCCTCCTTTGGATGTTGGTATTGGTGGTAGTGTTGGGTATGGATTTAAACACTGACACTGCTTTTTTAAAACAAGAGCATTTTGTGGTTCTTTACAGTTATTCCACCATAAACATCTAACTAAATTTAAAATGTACATGTTGTTATTATTATTATTATTTATTTCTTAGCTGACGCCCTTATCCAGGGCGACTTACAATTGTTACAAGATATCACATTATCCTAACACTACACATGTGAAGGTTATACATGTTTAGTGTGCTTGGTGGTGCAGTGGGTTAAGGTACAGCAATATGCTTGTTTTTATGAACAAAAATATAATTGTTTTAATATTAAGTTTTACAGCCCTGACCTTGTATTTTACCATTCGTTAGGATGTTAGGATTAACTGAAGAATGTACTGATGACAGACATACATGCTTAAAAATAGAAAAGTACATTACACCTAATTAATCATTGCCAATTCTGGAAACTGTATTAAAACATCTAAGTTATGTGAGCAGTGGAAGAGTAATAGCCTTGTATGTATAGTTCCATTTTTGACGTCTTCTGGGCAAAGAGCCACAATCTGGACCCTGTGGGTTTCTCCTTCATTCATGTCCGCAAACCTCTCGAACATGGACTAGCTGGCTGTCGTAGTATTACCTTCCATAAAGCCCAAAACTGGGATGAAAGAAATTTGCCAAATATTGTTGAAAAGCATGTTCAGAGGGCATTAAAACAGTGTGTGGGTTTGCGCACATTTGGACATTTCATACTATGAAATGTTATGCCTGGCACAGGGATGTTGAATTTTAACAGTAAACTGTTTATTAACAAAGCCATGGGATTTTACAAGCTGTTCGTTTTGGCATCAGGTTCACCATTTCATTAAGGGGTACAGTATTAATAGACCGAATGCTTCACTTTAGTCAAGGTAGGCTGAGCTTGTTAAAGCACTGAAGGTTTAAACCATGCTTTTTATTCGCTGTATATTCATTAAGGAAATTAATGAATTAATGATGGATTATATTTCATTTTGAAATAACTACTTGCATATTTGTTTGTTATCCCCAAACACTGGTTTAGCTCTTCTTTCTTGAAATTACAGAAAGCCTTGATTTAATCAATCCCTATTGAAAGCACACTTTATATATATATATATATATATTGTGACAAAGCACAACTCACTCGGGTTCGTGCCCCTTTAAAAATACGACCCAGCACACAGAAATGGATTTTCTTGCGCGGTTGCACTAATTTTTTAATAAACACAAAAAAATCAAACAAAATACACAAAATAAACACCTAACTCCTCTTGGAGCACTAACTCAACTCTCAGGAACACCCTTCCTAACACGGGACAGCTAAGCTGTTTTCCCGTCCTTACAAAAACACACTGGTGTCACACCGCACTTACTTCTTCTCTGGCTACTCGGAGACAGAGCACCTCTCCTGCCTCCTTCTACTCAGCAGCCCCGAGCAGACTGCTTGCACTCCTTTTAAACTCCCGCACCTGGGCTTAATTTCTAATAACGCCCAGGTGCGGAAGACAATTAACAATAAAACAATTAAAGCAAACAATTGAAACAATAAAGCAATACAAAACGGTGCATACCCACATGTTTTTTCCTTGCAGGGAGGTTTTAACCCCCTCCCTGCCGTCTCTCACAACCCGCTATATTACATATCCCCCCCCTTGTCTTTCCAAGACACCGGCCATGAGACGGCCACCTCCTCCCCTAAAACACAACCACCCACCCTCGAGTCCATAAATGTCAATTTTCGCCCTCCTCCACGGGCGAACTCGAGGGTGGATCGGTCCACGTCCTGGGTCAGCCAGGTAGGGACCGCGCACCAGCGACGAGGGACCCCACCGGTTCGTCAGGGGCGACCGGCACGACAACCGGGGCACTGGAGGCTGCAGTAGCGGGCAGAGGTCTGCAGCTGGGACCCAGTGCAGCGACGTCCGGTCAGCAAGGGGGAGCGACGTAGCGACCAGGGGGAGCGTACGCGACGTCTGGGAGCAGCACAGCGACGTCTTAATGTCCGGGAGGAGCGGAGCAGGGGACCAGGTGGAGAACTGTGCCCGATCCTGCCGACTCCTGGGCTCCAGGTCAAGTGAAGGGAGGTCCAGGCTAACCGACAGGGTGTCCAGGAGCAAGGGGTGAGGGACTGGACGCAGCGACACCGGACTGGACCGTAGGGGTGGTGGTCGGGGCTGTGGTGGAGGTACGCTCGACACCTCCTCCCTAGGCTCCGGAAGCGGCAGCTCCTCCCCTCTGGGCTCTGGCAGCGGCAGCTCCTCCCCTCTGGGCTCTGGCAGCGGCAGCTCCTCCCCTCTGGGCTCTGGCAGCGGCAGCTCCTCCCCTCTGGGCTCCGGCAGCGGCAGCTCCTCCCCTCTGGGCTCCGGCAGCGGCAGCTCCTCCCCTCTGGGCTCTGGCAGCGGCAGCTCCTCCCCTCTGGGTTCTGGCAGCGGCAGCTCCTCCCCTCTGGGCTCTGGCAGCGGCAGCTCCTCCCCTCTGGGCTCTGGCAGCGGCAGCTCCTCCCCTTCTGGCACTCGGGACGGCTGCTCTACCTCCCATTTCTGGAGCAGCCGGTCCAGCTCTGTAGGCTCTGGCTCCGGTAGCCCTAGCTCCACTCTCCACTTCTTGTTTTGCTCTTCCTGAGCAGCTGTATTTCTTTTGATCTTCTCGATCAGTTCTTGAAAATCCATTTTTCTGGGTCTTAGGGGCGCCCACACTTTCTGCCACCAAATGTAAACGATCCTCACTCACTTGGGTTCGTTGCCCCTTTAAGAATCGACCCGGGACTCAGAAATGGCGTTTTGAAGCGCTGACGCGCTATATTTTAATGAACACAAAAATACAACAAACACACACAAAATAAACACCTAACTCCTCTTGGAGCACTAACTCAACTCTCAGGAACACCCTTCCTAACACGGGACAGCTAAGCTGTTTTCCCGTCCTTACAAAAACACACTGGTGTCACACCGCACTTACTTCTTCTCTGGCTACTCGGAGACAGAGCACCTCTCCTGCCTCCTTCTACTCAGCAGCCCCGAGCAGACTGCTTGCACTCCTTTTAAACTCCCGCACCTGGGCTTAATTTCTAATAACGCCCAGGTGCGGAAGACAATTAACAATAAAACAATTAAAGCAAACAATTGAAACAATAAAGCAATACAAAACGGTGCATACCCACATGTTTTTTCCTTGCAGGGAGGTTTTAACCCCCTCCCTGCCGTCTCTCACAACCCGCTATATTACAATATATATATATATATATATAGGGTTTGTTGAGGTTCTCTGTAGTGGTGATTTCTCATGATTCAGTAATTCACAAATTTGGTTTATTCACTGTTGGCCAAGTTGCCATACTTTAGTGAGAACTGAACTTTTCACTAATTCACTGCCTTTATCCTTTATAGTGAAATGATGAGGGGAGTACATTGTGAAAAAATGCTTAAGTAAAATAATGCTTCACAATTCCCCAACCTAACAGTCGAATTTGAGAAATTAGTTTATGACTAATGATAAAGACTGATGGAGAGCTCAATTGCCAAGGTCAAACGATTAAGTTTAACCCTAAAGACTTAAGTTTACATACATTTGGAAACGAATATGCGTAACTTATTTGGACTCCATTTAACCTTCTTTAAAAGCAAAGTTACTTTTTATTAACTTTATGTAAAACCTTTCTTACCAGGGCAATCACAATGAGGCATTTACAGTTTAACTTTGCTGTCTCCTGGGCATCAATGCACTGTCTTTTATGACTTACAGCACCCAGATTTTACTGTAGGGTTTGTTATACTTTTAACATTTCCTGTTGGACAAAAACATCTTAAGAGTTAAAATGTTAGGTTCATGCATAGAAAGTCTGTAAAAGGTCAGTTTGGGGACCACACACTTTTTGAGTTGAAGTTACAAAGACCAGGTTTTACATGCATCATTCTATTTCCTAACCATTAACACGAAAAACTATGTACACACACAAAAAGCTCTTTTGACAATGATGTTGCATGGTACTTTGTATCACAGTACTGAAGAGGTTAAATGTAATGAGAACCATTTGAAAGCTACAGTATATTTACTTGGAAAGTGCAAGCATGAGTAATTTATGAATCGCGTCTGCGTGCTAGATATTTAGATTACTTCATAGACTCCCACCTTTCCAGTCAAAAATAAATAAATGCACAAGCTTGCGAGTTTGCAGAAACAGTCCTGTTCTGTTTGTTGCACTTTATTTTTTTTTCCTCTAGTTTATCCAAAACCAGGTCTTGTTTTTGTTGCTGCTTCTCCCCCACTTATTCCAGAGCTCTGGCACTGCAGACTCTTACGATATTAATCTAAGTCTGATTGCTGGTCTGGGATTGGATAATGGCTGGTGACTCACTCCAATAGGCTAGAGGTTAGGTGGGTGTCACTTTTTCATGTGCTGGAGGAAGCCTAAGCAGCTCCCAACCAAGTGAACTAACCTGCATTCCTTATACTCTCAGCACCTCTGAATGGTAAAACCACTCCACATGGCTGTGGATCAGCAGCAAACACAGTCAGCAGTCTAGATTAGAATGCTTCTCCACCTCTTGCTGAGTACCCTGGAGGGCCTCAAAGCTTTTTTTTCCATCTTCTTTTTTTTTTTTTTTCCAGGAACCAGATTTTTCTCATTAAGAGGACATTGAAAGTGGTGTTCAGTTTTTTGCTGCAGTGATTTATTTTAAAAAAAAATTTATTGCGTGTGTTTGTTTTTTTTTGCCGAGGTTTTATTTTCCGATCCTATTCTATTTAATACCTGAATTTGGTGGAGAGAAAAAAAGGTAAGTACAGTATATAAATATGTGATTCTGTGAAACTGTACATCTGTTCACTAGATTAGAGGACTGAAATCTAAGTGAATGTCTTGATTTTGAGGGATCTCGTACACTAAGCTCTCATCTCTCTTTTGGTAATGTGACCGTCCTTTTCTAAATATGTTACTAATGGAATCAAAGCTTATAAATGAATGGTTTAGATTCCTGTGCAAAAAGGTACCTATACAAGTTTGAATGTCCTGTGCTGCCAGCAGCAACGCGTGGCAGGCAAATATTAGAGCACAAATCTGGAATGATTTTTATGATTGTTATTCAAGCGCCTCTTAACTTCTTTCACGTAAGTAAACACTATCTCCAATGAAAAGCTGCTTTGCCTGTGGGAGTCTGTTGCTTATCTTCAGCTCTTGAAAAAAGGAGTAGTTGATGTCATTTCAGCTGTTGTTGGGATTTGAGTGGACTGACAGGATGCAAATCTGGAACCATTTGACAGCTGGTTGTTCAGCATACCTTTTATTTTATTTTTAACTCTTGAACTCTTTTTTACTGGTCTTTTGTTCAAGCACAGTTTTTTTGTTAGCTTTTGTGTGCTTGATCTAGGATATGTCAAGATTAGCACTCGAAATGATTACACTGTTGTGATGTAGTGATTTTGTACCAGCTCTGACATTTTAGTTAATTCTAATTTTTATTTGTATTTATTTATTCTTTTGACGGGTATGAAGCACAGTTCTGATTTACCAAACGTATTGTGATCTTCTTTAAAGACAAACAGTAGATACAAGTGAATATTTCTGTTGAGTGGGCGGTCCCAGCAAAGCATCATTCTGCTCCAACTTATTCGCCCTTTTTTACTTGTTTTTCTGTTTTTTTACATCAACGCCATGGTAGAGAGAAGATAAATTCTTCATTCTCAATAATATACGTATGTGTGTGTTTTTTCCCCAGTTCCTATAATAGATTATTTGTAAAGAAACCATAGTGTAATACATATTTTTTCATCCCTTTTATCATAACAACGTTGTGCATCACACTGCCTTAACGTATTCCTGGATCCTATCCATTAGAATTTGTATGACCCTTGGCTTTTAACCTGGTGGTCAAATTTCCAGGAGCTTTCCACTGTATCAGTGGATCTCAATACAGTTGATCCCTGCCTGGAAACAGTGACTACCACCGGGAGAGTCATGGGGCTGGAGTAACTGCTGCTGTGACTACTCAGGGATGGGATTGAAGGACTTAACTAGCTAAAGCAAGTGGCCCCTGCTTTCAGTCCCTCCCTTCAAGAGGAAAAGCTGAATACCCTGTCATCACCATGCTTCCAGCCCTACATGTCTCACAAATATTTCGGAACCTACGATTGTTGTGCCCTGACCTTTCAACCTTGGATACAGAACTATTTTGATTTAAATAAGCTCCAGACATTTAACCTCAAGTATTCCGGTTATTTCTTTAATGCTGAGATATTCAGGGAACTCTTTCTGCAGCTGTTGTCAGTTTACTGTATTTAACTGTGCTGGTTGTGTTTGTTTAATTTTATATATATATATATATATATATATATATATATATATATATATATATATATATATATATATATATATATATATATATATATTTTAGTTATATATATATTTATATATATATATAGTTATATATATATATATATATTTATTGTTAGTGTAATCTATTGGAGGGTCTGTAGGATGGATCCTTACTCACGTTTTAATGAAAACAAATTACCATGAATCCACATAGTCAAGGCCCTTGGGCAACAGTTCTTTTTAATGCTTTTGAGCTGTTTTGTTCCATGTGAAAATGATAAAAAATAATGTTCTGCCTTGCCCATTCCACATTCAGTACATCAAACAGTTTTGAAATTCATAAACAGCCTGTTTCAATTGACCGAGTTTTAAAAAGTGAAGCGTTTTATATATTGTTTTTAACAAAGCCCTCAGGAAGATCTCTAACCTACATGGTCTGCACCGCCTCAATTTTTCCTTAGATTTTCATGTCCCTCCCTGCGTAAGAACTTTAATTCCAGCATTATGTCACAACATTTTAAATTATTTTATTTCAATCCAAAAGCAGCACTTCCAAAACTGACTCTTGGGACTTGGCTGTTCCATTATAGCACAGTACTTTTCAAAATGCTTTTTAATCCACCTATTCTGATTTCTGGGTAAAACCAAGCATGGCAATTCAAAAAGTATGTCTATGCACTTTAATCATGGTATTGCTATCCTGGTTACAAGTGCATCTTGTTTGTATCATGAACAGTTCACTCCAAGGCCCCATAAAATATACTAGAAATGCAAAAAAAAAAAAGTTGGAGGAAGCCCAGTTTTATTAGGGTAAAGACAGCCTGAAGTCAGGATAGGAGGAGTTAGAAGATCTTTGTCTTTCAGCTAATTAAAGCAAGTGTTGCACCATTAGGTTTTAACAGTGGGTTGTGTTAATTGGGTTTAATTTCACCCTTAGTTACTGTTTGTTGACTAGCTTGGTGTGTTTGTTGATAGCAAAGTTCGCTAGGTACATAAGAGCAGATGTTTTAGTCCTGGGAGTACTGGATTAAGGTAGTATAATTTTAAATAACAAATGGCTGTGATATAAGCACTAACCAGTCTCTATTTGTTAATCTTATGGGGATGTGTGTTTTATAAGGCTTTATGCAGATTGTAATGATTAAAATAGTTCATGTGTGCACTGAGGGTTTTTCATATACATTTGTACAATCTATTTAATTTGCAAGCTTGTATCAGTGCAGTGTGACTGTCTTGTAAAGCTGTGTAAGGGTATTATTGTTTGTTTAAGGATTATAAAGATAGATACTCTAGAGAGTGGTTAACACTGAGCAGTATTCTTTCGGGCATCAAAATGCTTTAAACTAGATGGTCACATTTTTATTAAAAAAAAACAAAAAAAAACTCTAAATCCCATAAAGTATAGTAACTGCATATGCACCCAATGCAAATGGTCTAATTGAGGAGAGCATTTTTGCTGTTAATTGGTATTATTTCAAACCTTATTTAGTAAAATAACTTTCAGCTAAGATATCATTTCCAGCAAGGTCATTTGGACTCCTGTGGGCTTCATCACTTAATGTCTGTGATCCGGGATCCAGCTGAGCAGCCAATTTTGCGCCCCAGGTCATGTGACCCCTTCAGGCACTGGGAATTCCAGTGGAGTATCCTACAGCTTCAGCTGCAGGCTTCATGCTATGCAGATTTCATGATGTGCTTGAGGAAACAGACTCACAGAGCCATGAATGTCAAGCTATTAGCCTTCGATGATTACTCTGTTTAATTTGGATTTACAGGCGTTCATGGATCAGGTGAAGCTTTCAAGGTCCAACGTGCAGGTTGGCAGGAGGTGAGACAATTCGAAAGTGTTTTTACCCGGTTGTGTGGTACTGAAATTTAATTATAGGGGAGGGGGACAGTGGGAGATGGGAGGGTTAGAGAGTCTTTTTAAACAAAAAACTAAAAAAAAAACTTTTAACTATTCAAAAATATATTGATATAACAATATATAGCCAACATATTGGGCAAATAATCTATCTTTATATGATAATGATTGTAAACATCACAGATTGAACAAGCCAAACGGTGTATATCTGCCACTACCAAACTGGTAAATGCTTAAAATCTTTTCGTTTTTATAGAGGCTTTTTTAAAATGTACCAAATATTTATTTATTTTTATGTCTTTTAGCATTTAGGGCTTGAATTAGTTAATTGCACACGATTATCATAGTTTTTGTTGTTTAGTACTTTTTTAAAGGCTGTCATAAGGATAGGAATCCAATAGTTAAAATGGAATCCTAGGGTTAGTTTCAAGCATTCTGATACCACCTAGTACTAAAACACATTGAAAACGGCCATTCTGTTCATGAAAGGAATAAGGCAGATCCTTAAAAGCCTTTATTTTCAGCTTGGGATACCTGACTATTGCTGTGGTGTTGCCGTTGAGATCAGTCTGATCCAGAGACATGCAGGGAGCTTCTGGATGTGCGTCTCGCACCGTGGGGTTATTGATTTCCCTCACGGTGGGGGTGGCAGGGAAATTGCTGCAGATCTTTTGGTACCAATCAAATATCTGGCTGGGTGATGGGGGAAAATACATTTTAGTTCACAGGGTCTGTGTGAAATTCAGTTGCATTCCTTGCAATAGTGTAAATTACCCTTGTTACATATTTGTGGTACAGTATGGGTGTGGGTGATTTAAGTGGTCTGTCTGAGGGAAGATACCATGAGATTGAAATCTCCCTAAATATGTCTTGGGGGGCATACACCGCTACAGACAAGAAAGTAGTGTTTGATGAACATGCTATTTGTTCATTGATTTCTATTGATAAGAAGATATATTTTTTGTAAACCGTGTTTCTTTCACGACCCTTTCAACCGATCTGGTTTTAGCATGCACACAGACTGTCACTTGTTTTGTTCCCCTCATTTTCTCCCTCTTCCCCCACCTCCCTCCCCCTCCAAGAAAGCTGATGCATGTCATTGATCATGGCTTCAGGTAGTATTGTATAAAAATATCATTTTCACGAAAGGATGCGATGCTGAAATGACAGTATGTCCTTTTAAAATGCTGCAGTCTGTAAAGCCACAATTGTAACAACACTTAGAAGCATTCATATTGATTAAAAGACAGCTAAAATGGATGGCTTTTTGTTTGCATTTTTTTTAAGCAAAAAAGAAAAAGAGAACGCGGGTTTCTAGAACATTTCACAGCTTTTCAGTTTGAAAACATTTTGTGCAGTATGTTTACATTCTTAAGATATATGTAAAAATGTTCAGAACAGACTGTTCTGTTCTGTTTAATCTCCTTATTGATACCATTATAAGTGTGTTGTGCATATTGTTGCCTACAGCTAGTCTTGCAGAGTTTTGATTATTTGTGTGCCATGCAGCTCCTGTCTTTACTAGGGGTTGTCTTTCATTTGCGTGCTCCTAAGCTTTTCTTACTCCTCTGGCACCCCTTCATGCAAAAAGCAACTTGAATAGTCAGGGACAGAAAACGACACATTGGTAAGAGTGGGTCTAGACAACTGGCTGCTTGTAAAACAATCGCAGCCTTTTGTTGAACATGTTCTTGAAGTGTGCCAGTGTGGTGAACCTTTGTGCCAACTCTGGGAAACACGCTATGCTGGAAAATAATTCATTGTGATAACAAATCTATATATTTTTGTGAGTGGAAAAATATTTCTTAAAAAATTGCTTTTTGTAGAGTCAGTCATTTATTTAACCCTATATTGAACTGTACCTTCACGGCTGGTCCCAGATTCTGTGTATTACCTGTTAACATTTGGCAGATATTTATAAGATGAGCTTGAACTCCCATATTATGATATTAAATCTTTCAGTAAACAATTAATTAAATCTGTTGGGCACTGAGTAAATGGACATTCCCTTTTAAATGATCTCTATAATTTTGATATTGCTGTTTGTTTTGGTCTCTTGCTGTGCAATAGTTGCAATAGAGACAATAAAAAAAGTTGGCAAGATATATCCATTCCAGAAATGTTCTCTACAGAATGTACTAAAAAGAAAAAAAATATATATTTACTGTGTGTGTAAAATAAAATATCACCAAGCTTGTTGTACTACACCGAGTGATGAAAATACAACAACTATGGAGTTTTTTAAGATTATTTACTTTGTACCTTCTATAATTTTTACACACTTGCATATCATTATTTTCATCATCATTTGTTTTTCTACTGCGTTCTATTTATTGTTATAGACTTTAATGTGAGCAGTAATGTTGCCTACAGACTAAACCATAGGGTAATTATCTCCTCAGAAAAAATAGCATGGCTAATTATAAGGTCTAAGTATAAGGTCTGTCGTTGTAGGTACAGTGCAAGGGACATCTATATAGTCTTTGTGGGAGCCATACCTGTCTATCAAATCAACTTACTCCCTGCTGAAAGAAAAACACAGCCGCACATGCGGCTTAAAATATTCTGTTGCCTTCCAAAATAAACTCTAGCCCTGCCCAGCTACAATATGTATTTAAGACTTTGCCTTGCAAGTATTTTAAAACTTGAAATGAATAAGGTTGATTCTCTGTAGCAAGCTTGCGTGTTTCTTTGACTATAGTCACATGTGCAATCATGTGATAAGATGTTTTATTAGTTTATTTTTAGTACCAAGGGAATTGACAGGCACTGAGTCTTTAAACTTAACTAGATGAAGTCTTCAAAGAAGAGTTCCTTTTGTTCAGAGGTCATTTGTGTGCCAGTCAGGCAAAACTATTATTGTAGTGTCATTGGAATTGCCCTGTAAGGATCTTTCCTCAAGGGAATGTTTCTTGACTTCTCTGTTGTACCATTTAACCATGCAAGCATATGTTTGCAATGCATTCAAAATATACTGTGTGGCAGCACAGCAAACAAATACAAAGTAAAGATGATTTACTGTACATTGAGACCTGAAAATGATTATTTCTGGTCTCTATTCAGTATCTGACATGGCTGGGAAAGTGCATTGACCCAATGTATACAGTAATAGCTAGAAAGTGTATTTGTTAGATTGTCTGTTTGTGTTACAGTACATGGACCTTCAGGGCCTCCAGTAGATTGAATCAGAAGTGGTGTGCATGTGTGAATATGACCTGCTTTTGTTTTTTGTTTTTTTAACCCTGGAAATGTCAGTCCTCCTTTGTCCTAATCATTCACTACTGTGGTACCATTGTACTTCCCCTGGCAACGTTATGTGCTACAGCCTCATATTGCAAAAAGGATATTTGTGCTGCAAACAACATCATCATGTGTTCAGTGATTTTTTTGACTAGGACTGACTCAATTCTTTACTGTTTTTGCAGAGAAGAGGGAGGAGGAACAACAGGCTGAATAAATGCCTGTTAAATTGGGGCATTCTTTAAAATGGTATAAATAGCAGTCTTAGTTCGTCAAGTGTAAATAGAGTTTAAGACGCCCATTGTGATGTTAAAATGCCTGCATCTTAGCAAAGCGATAAGAGGTCTTTCTATCCAAATGGATCATTTTCTGTTCTTGGTATTTAAAAACCTAATAACAAGTTCCTGGCTTTGAAGCAGGACAATGTCCTCAAACTTGTTACCTTTTAATTTAAATCTTCTTGTTGTCTCCATGGTGATTTCACAGCTTGATTCTCTTCCCCCATAGTTTTTCACAGTTACTGTGCTCGGTTCTCATGGCAATCGAGCATCAGTGGTGTCTGCCTGCTGCATGCTCTCTTTCAGCGCGGGGGTGGAATAATGATTAACGTCATCACGCCACAGTGCGCAGGTGTGATGTCATACCGGCTGCATTCAAACCTCTCGCAGCTCTTCAAAGGAGGCTGCGTAATTGAACGAGAAAAGGTGACTGCAATGCGTGTCCTTTTTTTTTTTTTTTTTAATGACTCTCTTGTTCTGAGGCTGAAGTCATTGCTCTGACCACATGCCAGCCCTCTCACTGCCTTGTGTCTGGATTGCCTCTTGGATTCCTTCCATTTAGTTGGTGGTGCTGTAGTTTATTGTAGGATTTTTACAGCCAAATGAACGTTGTCCAGAAGTGCTGAAGTAAAAGAATGTAAGCCAGAGTGCTTTCATGGGTTTAAATAAAAGGCACAGTATCTAGTAGGGAGTTAACCATCTCTGTTGAGATGAAAATTCAATACTGGAATGCTGTTTTAAAATTGGCAATTACAAACAGCGTTTATTATTCTCAGACATGAAATTATTTCAGACCAGCAGATTCTAAAAGCCAATAATCAGCATATGGAGTCCACTTGCAGTTTTTAGTCTGGAAAGATGTGCAGCATCCACTAAGTGTTTTTAAATATACTGTAATATGGCAGTTTTGGTTGTTTATATTCTCCTCCTGTCGTGAACCCAGTTACAGTATTTTTGAGCTCTGATGCACAGGTGATATTCAGCTATGTCAGTTAATACATTCTTCATTACATGGTATGTCTTAATGTACACAGCTTCCATGTGTAAACAATTATGGTTCCCTAAACTCCATAGCTTTAATCCTGCTGGGTATGAGTATTTCAGAAATAATGAAAGGGTGGCAGTAGCAGCTGTGTTAAATGTTTGCTTAGGTTTAAGATTTGCATCCATAATTGTATGTAATCAGTTTAAAGAAAATCCAACTCCACACCCCAATACACGTTAACGTGAGCATTCTGTATTTTATTAAAACCATAGTTGTGCTATTTTAGAAAGACATGGTTACCACAGTTGCAAGTTAAATGGTAAAAATATAAAGGAGGGACTAATTAGCATATTATGTTCATTCTATCAACATAGGCACAACACCTGTAGGTTTCTTTTAATCATATCAAATATAGCAATATCTAACTTTTAATTCAGTTTGGTATTTTACTTATAAGTGTATTAAACCATTATATACCACGTGTGTTTTTACATCCACAGGATTGTTGGTTTGCATGTAAATCATAACAAAAGTGACTAATTCTGCTAATTCTTTGAAGTGGAAAATAAATGGTTTACTGCATATATTCTGCAGTTTTCATATTTTACTATCCAGATCATACTTAAAGGCTTTGTATTCCTAAATAGGCAGTAAAATAAAGCTTGTTTGTTTTTTTTAAAGTTGAACTGGACAGCTCAGGATCTTCAAAGTTTGCACAAGTTTATGGCCAGAGAGGTGGGGTATTTCACCCCCCTTTTCTATATGCTAATTCACTGTTAGTGCAGTGAGGGGAATGAACTTGCACTGGGGGGATGTTCCCCTGCCTCTTATGGAAGCTGTTTACATTTTGAATGTGCTTATGTTGCAGGTCAAGGATAAAAAGTCTTTACTGACCTCAGCCATGTTAAAGACTAACCAATTTCAATTTTTTTCCTTAAAAATGTACATGCAGATAAGATTTTATGCCATATCTGTCATTATAGAAGAATTATTATTTATTTATTTATTTTTTCGGTAATGATAAAATCATGTAATATCACAGAATATGTTTGCTAAGACGCATCACTGCTAATCAGAGCTAATTTGGCAGATTTAATGGATAAATTGCTGTTGATGGAGGTAAAGAACCTGCAAATGTCAAGTCATTATTTTAATAGCTCATATATATATATATATACATACACACATCCTTTTTTAATGGCTTTGTGATTTAAAGATGGTCCAGTCATGCACTAGCAAGCAGCATTCAGACAATTAAAAGCTAACAGAAATTTTCTTTGACATTAATAATCAAATGTTATTTAAATATGTATAATGATCACGCTTATTGTTAAGGTCAATTATGCAGATTTTAATGCAGCATTTAGTCGTGTTTTTTTGTTTTGTTTTTTTAAAACCACGATCACTTAATGCAGCAGCTAAATGCAAATGATCAGTATCCTAAGCCAGGTTTCTAAAGGTCACATGAGCATGAAAGCCGAGCCGTGTCCTGTATTGACTGAAGCTGGAGATTTACTGAACCAGAAGGCTATTGCATTACTGGATGAAGATATACATCTTCAGTACATTGGCTTACCGTTTCATTGAGTTCACCTTTAGGCCCCTGTCTAAGTGTCTGATTAATTTGGGTTTTCAAGGATACTAGACTCTGACAGCTGAAGCACTGACCTCCCTGCTCTACTGTGGGGTGTTGCTCTGAGCATGATGCAGTCAGACATCTTTTGTACAATCGGTATCTGTATACTGCCTTAGAAGGCCTGCTAAATATTTGTAAGAGTTGTCAGCTGCCTGATTTAGTCAGGTTTATTCAACAGCCCAATCATCTTTTGGGAGGGGGAGATATCATTGCTTTTTATCGGCACATTGTTGCCTTTTTAAAGTGAGCCTGCGTGCCAATGAAATGTACAGTAACTGGTTCAGAGGAGTCAAGACAAGCAGAGATAACAATGCATGCATATTTCAACCACAAGCCATTTTTAAAATGAATTAACGTCAAGTGTTGAATCACTAGCCAGGAGGAAAGCAAAACTGGATGCAGAGTTTTATGTTGTTTAAAATGTTTCTGTGACAGTTTATTTTGGCTCACTTTCAAAATGAAAGTCTGTGATCTTCAGTTATGGTTTCCCTGTACGGGAATGTGGTGACAGTCTTTTTTCTTTCTTTTTCTGTGATGCGTGGCCCTCAGATGTGACAATAGAGACTCCTAAGGGAAATCAGTAATTGGGCTATTTAACAATGGAAGATTTTGTCTTTCATTAAAACCACCTTTTTATATATAGTAGAGCAATTTTATAAATCAAACATTTTGTTATAACAATTATGAGAATGAAACACAAAACGATGATGTTAAATTAATAAATTACAACATGGCAATAAGTAGCTTGGGTAATATCATATTGAAATAATACTTACTATAGTTAATGTTAAAAGTAATGCAGTTAATTTTAATATTAATCTTCACTTTTTGTTTTCCTTTAATTGAATTTATACATAACACAAACGCTAAATTACAGAAGTGTAATCAGATTGAATCATTTTATTGCACTCAGTCTCTATTATAAACCGATAGATTTGAGTTGAGCAATTTGAAAACCAAATGATTCAGAAATTTCCATATAATTTCCGCTAAGCAAAATGTGGCCAGAGACGCAGACACAAAAAAAAGGTTTCAGTATGTAGGTCATTTACAGAGTAATATTGCACTTTTGTGAGAATAAACTTGAAGTTGTATCCATTATTTATATATTTTTTTATTATTTTTGGGTCACAGACAAATAGAACTACAGAAAAGTACAGCAGGCGATCACTGGAGATAAACATGGTCTGACAACGTTCTGTTATAGAGTGTGTAAGGCTGAAATAGAAGTTTATTCCAACTCATAACACACCCTTTATATTTTTTATGGGAAAAATATATTTAATGACTTGACGTGGAATATAATGCAGTAGTCCAACCTTAAATAACCTTTCATGTTGCTAATTATACAGGAGATCGGGATTGTATGTTAATCTGCTTTCTTTAACACAGCTATAAACCTACTTCATTTCAGATCCAAACTGACAAGTCAATGAAGACAGAAGCTCACAATCATGTAGACTGTGTTAATTCCACAGAAAGAATCGCATTGCATAAGGTTAAGAATTAAGCATGGGTATTGTTGGTCCTTTTTTTATTTTTTCTGGAACAAAATATTACGATTTTTGATGTGTAATGCTGATAGCTTACATTGTTGTGTTTTGGAATTTCTTTGGTCATTGGTAAGTTTTAAAAACGTAATTTACAAAAGACAGAAGTGAATGCTGACATTTTTGCAACTCATATTTCAGCACTTTAAAACCCAACAAATTCCCTTGCAGGAGTCCAAGGTCTTTTTATACACTTGTCTTGTTTATAATTCAGTAAGCTGCTCATCCAAGGACGCAGCAAGGACTGAACAATTTATATATAATGAAGTTAACGGCACATTTCAATCTTTTTAAACGGAGTGCAAATGGTTGTCTATCTGTTCGGAAAGATTAACAATTTTATAGATCTCTGATTAGGTTAAATAAAAATAGCCCCTGGCACACTACCACTGTCCGGTGTGTAACAGAGATATTATACTGCGGTTATAAACCCTGAATGCTTTGAATGTTTTTAGCAGACTCGGCAGAACTAGAAGTGCTCGAAGGTGCTATTTTGTTTGGCTTGTTTTTACATACCCAGTCTGTTTCCATCGAAAAAAAAAACATCTTGGAACTGCTGCTGGCAGCATTTGAATTTGAGCTTTTAGTTTGTTGACACATAGAAATGTATTTAAATCGTGGTGTGTTGAACGACATGGTGTCCAAACAGAAAGGGTGTTTCACAGGGGTCCCTGTTGTATGCACCAATACAGAATCTAAACAATATCACTGTACAGATCATGATACAGTATGTGCCCAAGTAGAAAAGCTGTTCACAAATGGAACATGACATGGTTTAATGACAAAGATTTTGTTCACAGGTTTCTTGTGGGAGTGTGTCTTGCGAAATTAAACATGCAAATGCTTGGGGGATTTTTTTTTTTTAAGCCATTATTCAACCTAATTTATTTAAAAAGACTGTAGAATATATGTAATATGTTCTGAATAAACCATTCAAATTAGAAGAACGTGCATCCATCCTTCCTTGGTGACACACAAGATTATAATAGTCTCCCCCAAGACAAATATTTAATCACCTTTGTAAAAATGGTATTATAGATACGTTTCTAATATTCTAAAGTTTATTTATAGAATTTAGAATCTAGTGCATTTTGGTCAAGTCTGTCAAGTTAGTGTCAAACAATTTCCGTTTCCTTGCATCACATACAGTAAGATCATAAGGTTTGTGGAAGTTGCAAAGATCAAAACCAGTTTTCTTTCCTACATCACATTTTGCTCAGTAAATAATCACATATATATATATATATGTCTCCAGCACCTGTTAGTAGAAATCAGAAACAGCATCTCACACTTCAGTACTGTGGTGACCTTGAGTAATGAATCGGAATGAAAAGGATTATCATGTGGCTCAGCCACCTTGAAGTCTCTTAGTAATGTATTCCATTTGGATGAGAAAAGTTCTGACACCTGCTCCCATCTTTTTATTGATTTGCAGGTTGGCATAATGGATTTCTCCCACTGGGAGTATTTCACAAGTGAATTCTGGCGTTAGAGGTAAAGAAATGGTGTGAGCTGAACTGCTACACAGGAAAAACATTTTATTTGGGTTAGAAGAAAACCCTAGTCGTCTCTTGGTAACTGGTAACTGTAGCTTTGTAGCTCACCAGCTACAGGGAAACAGCCTCTTTTAATGGACAGTAATAAGCATTTATCATTATTTTTATTATTAATATTAATTAGTCATTTAGCAGATGCTTTTATCCAAAGCGACTTACAGAGACTAGGGGGTGAACTATGCTTCCCAACTGCTGCTGCAGAGTCACTTACAATATGCTCAGGGTTACACACACTGAGTCAGTGGCTGAGCTGGGATTGAACCCGGAATCTCCTGGTAAGCCCCTTTCTTTACCACTGGACCACCAAACCTCCTAACAATAGTAAGTAGTGCTACATTTGACTTGCAATGTTTGGTGCCGCCCTTAGTGCTCATGATTTTCACATTTGCTGGGATTTCTCTGCCGGGTGTCTTTTTTAACAACATTAAAACCTGTGTCATTTTATGTGTATTTCTGTAAGACGGTGACTGCAGTTTCTACTGGGGCACATTTGAAAATGTTAATAATGTGCCTCAATATGTTGATCCTGGTGAGTCCATACTGAAATGTTTAACAAATTAGTTGTATGATGATGGGTGGCACTTTTGACCCTGCAATTTTCAATGCAGTAGTCGGCAGCGCCTAGCAACAATGTTTAGTCCTCACTCAGTGCCAGCCTGTTATACTCAACCCTCCCCCTCAGTACAGCAAACCTTTATTTTATAAATTTAATCTTTTTATATAAAATGAAAAATTGCTCTTGTTTTGTTTCTCTGACCCAAATTTTATAATATCAAACTAAAAATGATATGGCAGTCTCAAAGTAGGTCATAAATAATATTCATTCTCAAAGACTTCTCTTTCCTAACAGTAGAAAGTATGGTGAGGAAGAGAAACAATATTGTTCCTTAATAGTAATCGTTTCTGTGGTGACCCTTCATAAAGTTGCTCTTTTCTCTGGCATTTCACAAGGTCATTTTTAGTGGCGAAAACAAGCCCTATACAATGAAACAGAATAGTTTTGTGAGAACTTTTCTAGGAAATAGATCTTTGCCTTTTTTTACAACAGGAAATCAGCTGGAAGTGCTGTCTGACGTAATGGCTGCTTATTCTTCGATAGGTATGCAGTTATCTTGACGCCCTAAGAAACATGAAAGACCAAACGAGTCAGCTGTTGGATCAGGATATGACCCACCTTTGTTTGTTTTAGACTGATACCCATCTACAGTTGCCACATGAAAAGCCGCCATTTTAGCAAAATGCTATTCTGAGAAATTGGGCTCATGTTCTTATCGTAATAGTGTTATTTTTTGCAAGATTAAAATCAAATTAGAATGGGGCACCCATTTTTTAGGAAGTTATATGTTTTTCCCCCCCACTCTTTCATGGCCAGCCTATTTACACTTTTGTTGATTAGGCCTGAGGGAAAATATACTGCTAAAGAAACAAAAGACTAGATGTATAAAGCGTTTATACACTGGTAAATGCATGGCAGCTGTTTGCATTCACAAGTGTTCTAATTCGTTACAATCTGGTGCAAGCCTTTTGAATTACTAAATGTGTTTTGTTGCAGAATAAAATAAAAACAGGTTTTGGATTATGGCAGACTCACAAAGTACTTGGCCAAATGAAATGGTTTTAGCACAGGAATACATAAACCACATATTAAAACGCTCAGTTACTCGGTACATGTGTTATCGTACGTACCCAGTGCTGTGACATATTTATTACTGGTTGGAGTAAATGCCATGTAAAACTGCAGTCAAGCATTATGATTGACCAAGAAATGGTGCCGTGGCTGAGAAGAGCTGCAGTGTGGTTCTTTTTCAAATCTCTACACAGTGATAAGTAGAGGGGGAAAAGGTAATTGCTACTGTTAAAATGTATACGTTCTTTTTTTTAATGATTTAAACGTGTTAAACGGATGCATAGCTGATGAGGAATTGCTTTTTTCTATTTTTGCTAAATATACAAAGTAAGGTGCATGTTAAGGCCCGAGCCAGCATGTAATTAATAGTAAAACTGCAGGGATAAATTATAAATTCTGAAATTCAAAATGTAAAAGCTGGTCTCTGTTTTAATAATCCAGAGAATGACACCTGCATTTGTTGTTGTTTGTGTGGTGTAGTAATGTAGGCCAACTCACTCCTGGGGGGGGGAAACACCAGCAGGATTGATATACTGTTTTGTGAAATGGTGGCAGTAATTGGATCTGTCGCTGTTTTAGATCAATAAAATAGGCCACGAATGTGTAGACAGTGGAATATAGTATTGTTACCTTGTGTCTTAAATGATTTGGAAATCCATTTGTTTCCAGTCTTGTGAAATGGGAATGTTTTCTGCTAACAGAACAAGATTCATATCGGATTTCCAGACTTCAATTATTTTGATTAAGCCTGTAAGGGTTTTGGTCAGTCAAGAAGTTTCCACATCATCCAAGCAGAATTGTTTTATTTTATTTTATTTATTTTTTTATTTTTTCTTCAGGAAACAAGCTCACGAAGCAGGAAGTAACCTTTAAGGCATGTTGGTATTAATAGTTTGTACGGATGAGGCGAGAAGGTAGAGGCAGATATAGCATTGCATATTATAGTATAGGACTCACCCAGCAGTGATTACTGAATCAGTTTAATGATGTGATTAAGTCATGAAGATGTTTATGTCAGATCACCGCTGTAATTAAGCAAAGCTTGTACTTTCCACGAATAAAAGCAAAAGAATTTGAAATGCTTTAGAATATAACAGCTTTTAAAATGGAACTGTGTTCAAACAATCACCATAGTGATCTGTGTGGGCGTTTCACACACACACACACACACACACACACACACACACATATATATATATATCAACTTTAACTGCAGCTCTTAGATTGATCTCAAATCTTGGCAGATTTCAATACAATTAGTGAGTTTCTATCAGCGTTGTAATCATTGAACCATGTTTCATAATTTAATGTTAATCGCATTTTTTCGGTTCTAAATGTTTAGTTTCTAATTTGCTTCCAAAGGAAATACTTGTAAATGAGATTTCCCTTTGTTAAATTCAAATACATACATACATACATACATACATACATATAGCAATGTTGTTGTAAATGACTTCCCCTTACCTGGGAACTAGTCGGGAGGTGCAATAACCCACTACAACTAGAAATGATATAAATATTAGCTTCCCGTGATTTTGCATTCATGCTTCAGAAAAGTTTGTTTTGTTTTTTAATTCTGAAATTGCTTTTGAATCCCGATCCATAACAGAATACTGCTGCCAGCCATACCAGACAGACATGATGGGGTTTTAAGAACAGTAGTCATAATATCAGAGGGGAAGCCTTGGGCTATGGTTTCCCCATCAAGAGAAGTAATGATATGAACCAGTAATCCCAGTTTTGCAAGATAATAAAGGGAGGAATAATTGAAAGCAATTCAATAAACGCCTAAAGACAGTTCGGGACCCAACAATTAAGAAACATCGAATAGGGACATCCCATTAATTTAGACATTTGTGACAAGAATTTAAAAATATCCCTGAGGGCAACATAAAATACTTTTATAATAAATGTTGCCTGGATTTTTACTGCAATTTTCTACTAGGCTTCTTGTTATACAGAGGTGTATATGAAGTTGAGCAAAATCACAAATGTACAATTTTGACACCAGTGAGCGCTCCAAATCAATGTTTCTGTAACGATTGCTCATTAAAGAAAAAGAATATTGATTTTGTTTAAGGAAAAAGCTGTGGCATTACATCCAGGAATACATTGTGTTGTAAATGGCAGGCAGGAGCTGCTAATGGTCAATGATTGTTGGTTCAAAGCCGTAATCCAAGAGATCCAAATGCTTACAGCTTCAAAAGCCAATATTTTGTCCACCCAGAAGCGTCACTAATTTGGGTGGTTAGACCCTGCAATCTTGAAGAATGTGCGACTAGCCCTGGGGCTGTTGATTGAGGGAAATTGCCTGATTTACATGCAAACGAATCAAAAATGCCAGTCGTTCATACTGCTAATTATACTGATGTAAGGACGTTGACTTGCTGACATCACTGCCTTCATTAGCATGCAGGAGGTGTGTAGACTGCAACAGCCAGTACTCCTGCTCAGTGATTGCGCTGGCAAGGCTGCAGATTTCCTTTCAAATGTCTTGTGCTGGGGAGACCTTGGAGATCAAGTTAAACATACACTGGCTTGCTTGTCTGTAAGCTTTAATAAACTGGAGGCTGAGCCTGTTGGATTCATTTGGGTTTCTGCAAAGGAAGAAGAGGAGGATATATGTTTTTTTTTTTTTTTTTTTTTTTTAGAGGAAAAGGAACAAAGCACAAATTGTAAGGGAGGACAGTTTACGTTTCCAAAAGTCTTGTGAAAACAAAGTGCAGAGACAGTGCTTGACCTGCTGGCACTCGGCTTTGAGATTTTTATTTTTTTTCCAGGAATCTGCAAGTTTGATATGTGTCTCTTGAAAGGCTTTGACAAAAGCTTGCTGCTCACTCTGTAGAAAAAACTAGCAGCGTTGCACAGAAAGGATTGGGAATAGGATGGTTTATCACATTGTGGTGGTGCGTATGCTGTTTGAGGAGGTTTGCAATGAACAGTGCATTATAAAAACAAACCCCACCAGGGAACAGGGTGCTGACTAGCTTTCAGAGACTGCATTGAAAGGTAAGAAATAATAATGGTTTGCGTTTGCTTACTGGACGGATACCATTTTTAAAATTTTTACAATTGTTATGCCTGGTTGAACCTACGTTTTATTTAACCTAAATTGAATTTCTTTATTTAACCTTGGTAGGTTAAGGTTCATGATTTCTGTGACATTTGAAAGGATTTTCAATTTCTGAAAAGAAATGATTTTGTGTGCACTGTAGATAAGTCAGACCTAGTATTACATCTCTCATTTTCTATCTGAAAATCTGTGTTAGCATCAGAGTCCTGCAGTATGTTTTGCATCGTGCTACTGTGCATTCAGATACATTGTCTGAAACAACATGCAAAGTATAAGGTATACATCAATAGGAAATATAATCATTTCAGGAAACTGTAATGAACTCAAGACTATGCCCTTTCATAATTTAATTTATCTGGGGGATAAGAAGCTGACATGTTATGGTAAAAAGCAGCATAAAGACATCAGGATTTTACATTTTTGATTAGAACTGTTACAGCTTAAATAAAATAAATCTTGATGACCCTTTTTTAAACCAGAAGTCAGTTTTGTTCAGAATTTGTCAGATGTGGGTCTTTTACATTTTGTACTGCATTTGTTCTCCTTTTTAAATACATGTTTTTAAAGGGATACAGCTGTAGTTTTGTTGTATGTTGCTGTTTGTGATGTAGACATGACCCGTGCCCTGGTAAAGGTTTTAATCTGATTACTCTTTGTTTTTTAGTCATGGTGGTTTGACTGTCCTGAGGATTGATTGATTGAATCAGAATGGGTCATCCTGGATTAGCATTTGAACAGAGTAACGGTAGAATAATGTGACTCCAGCAGATGTAGCTCAATCTTTGTAAAGCTACAGAAATGAAGCAAAGAACTCCCCCACAGCCATTATTCCCCCATTAAACCAAGTCGTATACCTGGGCATATGGTTACCCAAATGCCATTTCTAAGAATTGAAATTCTTCTAAGCATCCAGTTCATGGATACAGTGCTTTCCGGCTTTATTTAGATTTCCAACATTTTAGCCATTTGCAATTTAAACGTCATTAAACAACACAAAAGACATCTACTCTTAGTAGAGCCTTAGGCAGTTCTCACTATCAGAATACACAAACAGTGAGCCCAGTGATGGCTTTCACAGATGGGTTACTGAGTCTCAAAAGACAGTATGTCAGTCACAGCCCTGAATAATTACAATACCTTAAACTACAGACATAGATCAGTTATATCCTGTCTAAGTTGTTTATTCATTTTACTGCACCGTTGTGAACCTTGAATTCAGCTACTAAGCTACTATTCTGAATCATACATTGTGATGCGTGTGTTCACAAAGAGGAAAAAAATCTTACTGCTTTATTTAAATGATGTTACATGATTTAAAAAAGAGGATATTTTACTGCCTAAGAGATTACTGTTCAAACAGTGTGCTTATTGAATCAAGATGAAAAGATTAGGTATTTATTAGCACTGTCAGCAGTAGATTTGTCTGCTGTGTTGCCTAAAATGTGTTCCATTAATACGCATTCCGCACAGGTGCCTGTGCTGTGCAGAGAGAAGGAAGGATTATGATTTTATGATGGCAGGTGAAAAGAGTAATCTTGTAAAGGTGGAACCCATTCTATTATTACAGTTTTAGAATAGGACCATGTCGTTTTTCATTTCTTGAAGTAGAAACCAAAAAATGATCTGCATGCCATTTTTAAAAAAAAAAATTATATATGTATTTGTTTTTAGATTTATTTTCTTTTAAGTGTGTAAATAAACTGTGCAATCCACTGTTTTTCATCTAGGTGCCTGGAAGCACAGGAAAGCACACCCGCATGTTGAATTAACCCTTAATCTGACACTGCTAGCTAAGGGGTGTAAAGAATGACCAGCCGGGACAATGTCAGAGCAAACATTGGCTGATGTTTTCTACCAGCTGCTCTGAATAGGGCTGTGAATTATTTGGTGATGTTGTTTAAAACCAGCTGGGGGGGATGACGCTATGGAAAGGCAACAAGGACTTTATAAGCATTCTGTTATGATTCTGGGAGCCACATCAAAAGGCTCTGAGGGCAAGAAAGACATCCACATTTTTAAGACCCTGCCACATGTTGCATGGTTTCTGGAGAACAACATTTGGTATGCTTTTTTTTTTTCTTTTTTTGCTGACATACCATACAGTAAATTGATTTGTCTATGGCTAGGTTAGGCATTATGTCTGTACTGGATTTACTGTTAATTTGGCAACACATCTGATGTTTAGCACATTATACTGAATGGCTGTGCCCTTACATCACGCATACAGCGGATTACTGTCATTCCTGGTGCTCAGGAGCTATAATAGGAAAGCTTTAAGGTTCTGACTTTCATCCTTCTGGACTTGATAAAGGCAAGTTCAAGGCTGTGTAATATTTGTGGTCAAGATATATATCTCTTCATTTGTTTTAGGATGTGAACTGGATTTTATTGTCTACCACTCGAATTAAAATATTTTAAGGTGAAACAAAGACAGAGCTTGAGGGCAAATCAGAATGCTTAGCTTGTTGTGAGCTAGGGGGATATTATGGGATTTTATTTTTCACCTGTCACAAGGAATTGTGCCTTGATAAAGCCAATTACCTTTAATGTGACCCCGTTTTCCAGCCAAGGTTACATTGCAATTCATTGTCTAAAAGGAAACAAAAGACAAAGTCTTGCGCGTTAAACATTTTGTAACCGAAGGCGAATACTTAAACATAACCCCTAATTATGGATACATCATATGCAATCAAAAAGAACGAGCTGCATTTATTAAACACTGCTTCCCCTTCAGGCTCGATCAGGACAAGTCCTTCTTACTTGTGACGGTGATGCGTTGATGCTGCCTGTCGTCGTGACAGGTCGGTGACAGCTTTGTCAGTAAGCCATGCTTGTTACTGTCTTTCTGGGGAAGGCGTTTTTGCATTTGGAGACGTTTGATTAACCATCCAGCCTGGACTCCATCTGATTTCGTCTGCCACTTGTATGTATCAGACCTGTGTTGCCTGTCAGACTAGTGGGTCCAACCTAATTACTTTTGAGTTAATGGGAAGTTTAACAAGAGAATGCTTTGACTTTGCTCTCCATATGCAGACAATACTAACTTGTAATCATACTCACCATAAAAACAACCTTTAGTGCTGCTCAGTACATCGTTTTTGGAGTCATTTCTAAACCTCAGCTGTTCCAAACAATCCAGACCGGGTGCTGGAGTGATTCTGATAGAAATTAAATGAGTGGAGAGAGATGTGGGGGGGGGAGCACCGTACTGTTAGATGACATCAGCATTTCATCAATTCAGTTTAGTTTAAATATTCATGTAAAGCCTGGTGTTAACCAGAGACTATTAATGTGCTTGACTTTATAGTCTCAATATTCTCTCAGAAACAGTCAAAATTGGTATATTGAAACCAAAAAAAAAAATTTAAAATTACTTTTATTATGGTGCTGCTGGGTAACAGAAATACTTGACTCAACTTTCGATATGATTCTTGTGATTTTTTATTTATTTTTTTACGTGTTTTAAAACACACAAATAGAATATTTACTGGTGTGTACCAGCTTAGAAAAACACCTTTTCTGAGACATTTGCCTGACAGTGTGGTATTTAGACAGTAAATGAAGTTTGAAATTAGCTTGGGCAGTTTGTTTTCATAGTGTTTTGACTTTTCATAACAGGAGCCGTTTAAACTAGCTGTAGCACTCTGGACCCTGGAAACAAGCGCTGTTATTCTTGAAGGCGGGAGCCACAGGCCGAGTCCTCTATTCTGGATGGATACAAAACAGATGCAGACTGTCTGTTTAGATCTTTGTGTATTTTTGATCTGACGAATAGCAGGAAATAGGAATTTCTGGCACAAATCCATTCCTTAACTAAGTTAAGCCTGTAGACTCAAGAAACAAACACAGACAACACTGGTATTGTTTTAAGAAAAAAAAAAAAAAGATAGCTCTAGCACCTTCGCAAAGTCTCGTACATACATAACATTGCTTTAAACATGCAAAAGGGGGTGGAACCTTCGAGTGGCTGTGAATATTTAGGATTGTTCAGTTTTGTTTAAAATAAAAACATTTTTAAAAACTCATCCAATCAAACTGCCTCTGGGCCACATAATTCAAACTGTAAGCTGAATATATATTAAGGGTTTAAAAAATAAAACATAAAGTTCATTATTAATAGTTATGACGATAGTTATCCACGTCTCATTAGTTGGATGCTCAAATAAACACTCAAGATCCTGCTTTTACTGTTAAAAAATCTTAATGCTGTGTATGTCACCAGTAAAAAATGTGCCTATTGGCTTTTTTTGAGTGGTAACTGAGCTGATCAGTTGCGTTGGTACTGCCTTGTTGGTATGAAGAAGAAAAGGACTCGGTTTCAGCAGTTTTAACAATCAAGTTTGTCTCCTGACCCTCACAGGCTGTCATAACACAAAGGGGTTATATTCCACAAAAGACACACACGCTGGATTAGAAAGCTGCCTTGGATGCATTGGGCTACTGCCAAAGGCACATTGCCAAAGAATGTGTTTATAGTTCTGTGTCCCAGCGCCGCTGATTGGACAGAATCACCTAAATAGTTTCTCTAAGAACATTCAACTCACAAATGGCTTTCTTGCTCTCTGCAGGAAGATTTGCCTTCACTGTAAGTGCCCGCGGGAGGAGCATGTTGTGGCAGTGATGCCTTTGGAAATGGAGAAGACCGTGAACAAACTCATGTATGACTTTCAACGCAACTCCACGTCTGATGATGACTCCGGCTGTGCCCTGGAGGAGTATGCGTGGGTCCCCCCTGGATTAAAACCAGAACAGGTTTGTTTATTTACTTTACATTTTAGTACCATTATCTTTTTAATTGTATACAAATGTGATTGCTTGTCGTGATTCTTTTCAGGGGAGGGATTATTCATTATTTCCAGCTGGAATAAACATTCATGTGTTCTGGAAATGTTCAAGTCACCCTCCTGGGGTCTAATTTTGGTTCAGTATATTTTCAAAGAGTAGTCAGAGAATGGTTTTACAGTATCCCTGCGGTTTGGATACAGAAGAGAATGAACATTTTAGTAGCATAGTATTATATAAAGAAGGTTTTAACAAATAACATGTATTAGTGACTGATTGAATTATTTACAAAAGCACTCAAATAAGCATCCCTGTATCCATCTTGAAAAATGTGCCTAAATTGTGTGACCAGCACTTTACAGAGCAGGGACTGTATTTTCAGATGGGTTTTTCTTTTTGTTAATTAACGAAATGGTATGTCTCATTTCAGAGTAAATGTGTAAGTCAATAAGTCATTGGCTCATAGATGTCTGCTATGAATGCAGCTCTTTTAAAGGTCACATGTGAAATGAATGTAATAAATGAACTGTATTTTTCAGTCAGAAGACTACATTATTGAGCAGTTTTTACAATACTGTGGTGAGATAATTGAATGACTGGTTTTAGGGTCATGTCTGCCAGATTGACCATCTTGAAGAACCATTATTTTTTCTGGACCAACCAGTAAAATAACCTGGATTTTAAGGTCACCTCTTGTCCAATTTCCCTTGTCTAAGTTGAATTTATATAGACAGGGATACTAAACTGCGTAATTCACTGAAAAAAAAAGGTGAATTTGCATTTTGCCTTTGGACATAATCCACATTGTGATCCTTTTGCACATTACAAAACCCTCTTAGGTATAAGTGCTTAACACTTCACACAATCCAGGTACAAAAAAGTAGCATTAGAGTTTTTCTTCCCTGTCGGTTTGAGCACGGTTTGAGCATTGATACAAAAAAAAACTATGTGAGGTGAGGTTAGCTTTGATATAGTCTCAGCTGGAGACTTCTAAAGGTCACTAAAACCCTCCTTATGCAGCTATAACTTCTCTGCAAAATGCTGATGAGCGGAAATGATTATTCTGTACATGACTAGATGAAATTGCTAGGAAGGCTAATAATAATAATAGGTTATCATCGCTGATTGAGCTGCACACCCCAAAGCAGTGTAAAGCCAAGAACAATGCAAAATGAGAAAATGCATTCCCCTTTCCACAGCCAATACATTCTTCTTAATGAACACCTTCCTAATTCAGGTTTCGGGAGGTGTTTGGTTTTCTGCAAAAATAAATTCTGAAGGAAAATGTTCTCGTCCAGAATTGCATTGCTTACACGTAACGAAAGCCAAACCCTCGCCCAGCCTCTGGGATTTTCACTGTGGGAATAGGCAATGGACAATCTTGTGTGTTGAATTGCAGAGCACAGTATGCATGTATGTATGTATGTATATATGTATGTGTGTATCTCTCTCTCTCTCTCTCTCTCTCTCTCTCTCTCTATGTGTATCTCTCTCTCTCTCTCTCTCTCTCTCTCTCTCTCTCTCTCTCTCTCTCTCTCTCTCTCTCTCTCTCTCTCTCTCTATATATATATATATATATATATATATATAGAATGAATGATAAGATTGTGTCTTAAGAGTGATAACTAAATGATATGTTTAAGTAAGCAACATTAGTTTTACTGGCAACAGAGCTCTGATATATTCCATAAAATGAATACATTCGTTGTGGTTTTAATTGCACCTATATATATAGTGTGTGTGTGTGTGTGTGTGTAAGTGTGTGTAAGAGCTAGAATCACTGTAATATGTATTGTCATAGCCCCTTATGTCCCTATGAAATATTTTAAATGTTATTTTTTCTTATAGGGAACTCAAATACTGGTTTTCCCAAGTAATTTTTCTCACACCTAACACAAGTCTCAATGGTTCATTAGCAGCACTATAATCTCACTTAATTAGTCTGTTCGGTTCTGACTATCTCTTTTTGATAGCTGTGATGGGTATAGCACCCCAATAAAATTCAATGATCTAGTTCAAGACTTCATTTGTTTAAAATTATATATACTTAAAATATCAGAAAGGCTATCCAGAACTCTGCTGCCCGCCTAGTGTTCTCTCTGCCTCGCTTCGCCCACGCTACTCCACTACTCCGCTCGCTCCACTGGCTCCCGATCACCGCTCGCATCCAGTTCAAGACTCTTGTACTAGCCTACAGATGCCTTGACCAGTCTGCACCCAGCTACCTCCAGACCCTCATCTCTCCCTACACCCCCACTCGACCTCTCCGCTCCGCCTGCACTAGAAGACTAGCTCTACCACCGCTACGCTCCCCTGCCTCCAAAGCCCGCTCCTTCTCCACCCTTGCTCCGCAGTGGTGGAATGACCTTCCTACAGATGTCAGGACTGCCCAGTCCCTGACCACATTCCGGCGCCTCCTTAAGACTCACCTCTTCAAAGAGCACCTGTAGAACTCCTCTGTTTGTATCCTGGGACACTATCACCCTTCATGTAAATGTGCTTTATTTTGCTCTTATCAGCCCCTATTTTACTGCATTTAATCCTGTACTTCAGAATACTGTAATCTGCCAAGTTTTTAACCTGTAGTACTTTGTATTTAATCACATCCTGATGTAACTATCACTATTTAATCATATCCTGATGTAACTATCACTATTACCTGCTGTATTATTGAATTGTGGTTTGTCAAACTTGTACTTTACTTGTTTTATTGTATTTCTTGCTCTTATTGTATTACTTGTATTGTAACGCTTGAAATGTTTTTGCTTACGATTGTAAGTCGCCCTGGATAAGGGCGTCTGCTAAGAAATAAATAATAATAATAATAATATTCTACATAGGTGATCTTTTATCAATATCGAGCCAATGTGTTTTCATTGGAAAGAAAGTGGTGATAAACTGTAGGTAGTAAGAGAATGGGCGTGTATGTTTGATAGAGATTCTTGTATTAAAAAATCAGACTGTATGTATTCATTTCAGCTGTCATTCCACAACATTCCTGTCTGTACTTTTCTTGTTTGTTTTATTCTTTTTTATTTCAGTCTTGGCATTTTTAAATACATAAACATCACAACCTGGCAACAACTGTGCCCTTGTCTCAGCTCTGGCAGCATTGAAGTTGACTATTTAGTCCATTAAAGGGACTTTCATTCCTAATGAAAGAATCCAGTGGTTTAAGGAACTGTACGAATATGTGGATAGCTGAAATATTTCAAATGTTGTTTTTTTTTTTTTTTTTTTTAAATTAAACTTGTAAATCACGATGTTAAATGTAAATCATGATGTTAAATCATATTGTTGGATGGCCAGCTGCTTATTGCAAGTCATAAATGTGAGATCAAAAGATAAGCAAGTCTGAATCTGCTGTGTTTGTTCTGTAAAACAAATGCATATTGAAACCTCTTTTTAAATAGCTGTCATATGTTTATCTCTGTTTTATAAGTAAAAAGTTTAAAGTGTGTTTTTTTTTCTTTTTTCTTTTTTTTTTTTTTTTTAAAGATGCGTTACTTGAGTGTTTCTAATGCTGATTATCTGGAAAATAAAAACGGGTACCAGCCAACTGTGTATCTGCCTCAAAACATCTAAATTATTTATACATTACATGCATCTCCATAAAACCCTTGCACAATGTGGTCTGTTAATGACTTGGTTTGTAAAAATGTCAACCATTTTAGAAGGCATTTTTCAAATGTATTTATCAGCATAATGGTGCTTATTTGTCTACATTTTAGAAAACATTTTTATTTAAAAAAAAAAAAAAAAAAAAATTAAATCTTGGTGATTGGTGCCCTCAGTGTGTGCCCTCAGTGTGTGCCATTACCAGTGCTTCAGTTTTAAAATATCCAATGAAATTTCCCACAGGTTCACCAGTATTACAACTGCCTTCCTGAGGACAGGGTGCCCTATGTTAACAGCCCTGGAGAGAAATACAGAATCAAGCAGCTTCTCCATCAGTTGCCTCCACATGACAATGAGGTTAGGGTTTCTCTATTACCAGGGGCCATGTTCTTTATTACCTTACGATGGAAAATGGTGTCTGCAAAAGCGTGACAATTTGGACAAATTGTTTTTCTTGGTTGTGTTTTTTTTTTTTTTTTTTAGTAATTCCACAAGGCTGTTTTTAATTTATTAAGACTTGGCTTGGTCTCATGCCTAAGAATGTGCTTTCATTTACTTTCTAATTTACTATTAATGTCTTTTGATTCTACTCTTTTCTATACTGATAAATGTAAAATACCCTGCATTTCTCCTTCCTGTACAACTCCCTTTACATTCTGTCTTTTAAAATGACATATAATACTTGGTAGAGATTGCATTTAGTTTTAAAATCACTTGACTTAAGGGGTTTTTGTTTCTAATCTAATGGAATTTACACATACCGCAACCTGGTGGCCAAACATTGAAATTTTTTAAGAAAACAAATAACCATTTTGTTAAATTTGGGCCATTTTCCATTTTTGCATTCTGCATTTACCTACTTCAAAACAGTACAGTAGTACTAAACCTGTCTGTCCTGGTTTTTATTTGTAGGTTCGTTATTGTAACTCATTGGACGATGAAGAAAAAAGGGAGCTGAAGCTCTTTAGTAACCAGAGGAAAAGAGAGAATCTTGGAAGAGGCAATGTGAGACCTTTCCCTGTGACTATGACGGGGGCAATCTGTGAACAGGTAATCCTTTGCTAAATAATTAAAAGTGGCTGAAATAGCAGAACAAACTTACTTGTCCAAGTCTCAGACAGAACCTTGTATTATGGTTTGTTTATGTGGAATGGGTAGTTTAGGCCAATTGGGGAAGCTTGTTGGCTTTCTACATTCTTTTTACTTGGAACACTGTGTGGGCTGTTCAGTCTGAAATGTATGCTTGTTTGTAAAAATATAGGTGAAAAAATAGCACCCGAGGTTAGAATTAAAAAAAAAAAAACAAAAAAAAACCAAAGACAATAAGCTCTCGTCTCAAATGCAAGTAACATACTTGTGTCTGGGACACTACCAATCTTTGTGCATGTATTTAATTTGCACTGGAATACAGTATTTATGGATGATTTGTAGCCAGCAGAGTCATCACTAGCTACAGACTCATTACATGTACAGTAAGCAGCACTTTAAGAAATTGAAAAGAAATTCTCACAAACAGCACCAAGTGTTAAATTTATCACATGCAATTTTAAAACAAAAATGTTCAAGTAGCTTTTGTCACCTTGACAAAAAACACTCGGGGTCCTTTACATGTTCTCTTTACAAAGCACTTACGTCAGCAACAAATAACAAGCCTTTTACAGCATGTGTTTCTATACATGGTGTAGCTTTTATGAGTAAGTCAACCATTATATTGTTTAATTGTACTTCAAAAAAAATAACTGCGCTAGATAAACATGAATTTGATGTAATGGATTAAGCTTCACAAATATTTCAGTCAATCCCACTGATGGTTTACAGTGTGGTTACGATAAGATCGTGCCTTAAGAGTGACAAGTAAATTATATGTTTAAGTAAGTAACATTAGTTTTACTGGCAACAGAGCTCTGATATATTCTGTATCTTTTTTGCCAGAACAGATGTTGAAGGGAAAAACGAATACATTCATTGGGGTTTTACTTGCACAACGAGTGCACAGATGCCTTTTATATATATATATATATATATATATATATATATATATATATATATATATATATATATATATACACCAACCGTATGTATGAATGTGTGTGTGTATATATATATATATATTTAATTACATACAGTTGGTATAAGTCTCTTCAGAAGATCTTTTAATGCTGCTTTAGGCAGACTTTTTGGTATGATTGAAACAGACAGATCTGTCTTATTAAAAGGCATAACTACATTTTAGATTAATCATTGTTTGACTCCTCCAAGTTGGTATAAAATAATTTGTATTAATTTTGTACTATAGATAGATCCATGAAATATTTCATACAGCTGAGAATCTAATTTTCATTGGGCTCCCAAGGGTCAGCGAGCAATTCTACACATAATTACTGCAAAGTGTTTCATATATACCATTTATGTACAAGTACAAGTTATCATAGATTGACAGGTCTGTGTCTGAATTATAAAATGACTTAACAGTGTCTATTTGGTAACCATTTAAAATAGTAGTTGCAAATAGATATAATAGGTGTAATGTAAAAGATGAGCCATTGGAATTGTATGGCCGTTCATCTTCATTATACCGAATGTCCAATTATTCTTTTTTTTTGTTCCTTGTTCAATCAGTGTGGAGGCCAGATCAATGGAGGAGACATTGCTGTGTTTGCATCAAGAGCAGGCCATGGTGTTTGCTGGCACCCACACTGTTTCGTATGCAGCATATGTGACGAACTGTTGGTGGATCTCATTTATTTCTATCAAGATGGAAAGATATACTGTGGCAGGCACCATGCTGAACGCCTCAAACCCAGATGTACAGCCTGTGATGAGGTAAGGGTATGCTGTGAAACAATGCTTTGATCTTGTTAAAAAAAATATATATATATGTACAGACGTGCTCAAATTTGTTGGTACCCTTACAGCTCATTGAAATAATGCTTCATTCCTCCTGAAAAGTGATGAAATTAAAAGCTATTTTATCATGTATACTTGCATGCCTTTGGTATGTCATAGAATCAAGCAAAGAAGCTGTGAAAAGAGATGAATTATTGCTTATTCTACAAAGATATTCTAAAATGGCCTGGACACATTTGTTGGTACCCCTTAGAAAAGATAATAAATTGGATTATAGTGATATTTCAAACTAATTAGTTTCTTTAATTAGTATCACACATGTCTCCAATCTTGTAATCAGTCATTCAGCCTATTTAAATGGAGAAAAGTAGTCACTGTGCCGTTTGGTATCATTGTGTGCACCACACTGAACATGGACCAGAGAAAGCAAAGGAGAGAGTTCTGAGGAGATCAGAAAGAAAATAATAGACAAGCATGGTAAAGGTAAAGGCTACAAGACCATCTCCAAGCAGCTTGATGTTCCTGTGACAACAGTTGCAAATATTATTAAGAAGTTGAAGGTCCATGGAACTGTAGCCAACCTCCCTGGGCGCGGCCGCAAGAGGAAAATCAACCCCAGATTGAACAGAAGGATAGTGCGAATGGTAGAAAAAGAACCAAGGATAACTGCCAAAGAGATACAAGCTGAACTCCAAGGTGAAGGTACGTCAGTTTCTGATCGCACCATCCGTCGCTTTTTGAGCGAAAGTGGGCTCCATGGAAGAAGACCCAGGAGGACTCCACTTTTGAAAGAAAAACATAAAAAAGCCAGACTGGAATTTGCTAAAATGCATATTGACAAGCCACAATCCTTCTGGGAGAATGTCCTTTGGACAGATGAGTCAAAACTGGAGCTTTTTGGCAAGTCACATGAGCTCTATGTTCACAGACGAAAAAATGAAGCTTTCAAAGAAAAGAACACCATACCTACAGTGAAACATGGAGGAGGCTCGGTTATGTTTTGGGGCTGCTTTGCTGCGCCTGGCACAGGGTGCCTTGAATCTGTGCAGGGCACAATGAAATCTCAAGACTATCAAGGCATTCTGGAGCGAAACGTACTGCCCAGTGTCAGAAAGCTCTGTCTCAGTCGCAGGTCATGGGTCCTCCAACAGGGTAATGACCCAAAACACACAGCTAAAAGCACCCAAGAATGGATAAGAACAAAACATTGGACTATTCTGAAGTGGCCTTCTATGAGTCCTGATCTGAATCCTATCGAACATCTATGGAAAGAGCTGAAACTTGCAGTCTGGAGAAGGCACCCATCAAACCTGAGGCAGCTGGAGCAGTTTGCTCAGGAAGAGTGGGCCAAACTACCTGTTACCAGGTGCAGAAGTCTCATTGAGAGCTACAGAAAACGTTTGATTGCAGTGATTGCCTCTAAAGGTTGTGCAACAAAATATTAGGTTAGCGGTCCCATCATTTTTGTCCATGCCATTTTCATTTGTTTTATTATTTACAATATTATGTTGAATAAAAAATCAAAAGCAAAGTCTGATTTCTATTAAATATGGAATAAACAATGATGGATGCCAATTACTTTTGTCAGTTTCAAGTTATTTCAGAGAAAATTGTGCATTCTTCGTTTTTTGTGGAGGGGTACCAACAAATTTGAGCACGTCTGTATATATATTTATGACGGAGATTAAAAGTGTTAAGGCTTGGTTGAATTTCACTCTTAATCCCAAGTCTATTTCTGGAGTGTTTGTCTTCATTTATCAGGTAATGGTTTCATTGTGGTATTAGTAGATACACGTTCTTCTTCTCGTAGATCATTTTCGCAGATGAGTGCACAGAAGCCGAGGGAAGACATTGGCACATGAAACACTTCTGTTGTTTTGAATGTGAGACTGTGCTAGGAGGCCAGAGATACATTATGAAAGAAGGAAGACCATACTGCTGTAACTGCTTTGAGTCCCTGTATGCAGAGTACTGTGACACGTGTGGTGAACACATAGGTAAGGAGGCATTTGCACATCCCTACTGATGGAAGATTAACGCAGTGTTGTTCAAGGTTCTGGAGCTCAACAGGAACACCCAGAACATCTGTCTATATCAGCAATAATAATCATGTGACCTTCAGCATCAGCTATCTGCATTTCATTCAGGATTATTTAGTTAGGAACTTTGATTAATTAACTTGATGGGTTACATTTCTAAATATAACAACTTTGATTTTTAGATGATTTATACAAACGTGATGTTTAGATGCTGTAGTCCATTTGGGTTATATATTAAGCTTACATTGCCACAGTCCTCATGTGACAATACGATATCTCACAGAATTATTATTTTCTGTATAAAATGGCCACCTAAAGTAATTTGGTCCAGGTCCATTAGCTGGATATTGTCTTGTTGGAAAAATATTATTATTATTTTTTTTTTTTGTGATAATACAAAGTAGAAGGAGCATTCATTTTATAGAAGCAGAATTAAAGGAGCGATTCATGCATGTTAGAAAGACCAGTAACATTTCCATTAATCTTGGAAAGGTCATTAAAAAGAAATCAATATTCCAGCTAATGGATCTAGACCAAATTATTTTAGGCAATTTATTTAATTTTGTCTCCGGGAAATCCATTCTGCATATGGGAACACCACCTGTTTTAAAATTTCCATTAAGACCAAAAAGAAAAAAAAGTTTTACCTCATGCATCATTATTAAAATTGTAAGTTGACTTGTACAAACTATTAAAAGTAGTTTGCATAGCTGAGTAAAATAATTGCACAAAGGGAAGCAAAATTGCCACATAATGACCACCTAAAGTAGGTTTAGGTGGTTTCCTGGCACACAGATTCTCAGCTGTGTCTAAGCATGCAAAGTAGATGGACCCTAGACCCAGCGAGTGGAATTTACACAGCATACTGTGTAATATCTTTTAAGGAAAACTGATTTGAAATTTAAACTGCAATAACATGCCTGAAACCAGATGTGACCCATTATGGACTACAGCAAATTTGTTTTCTATGTCATGACACAAAAATATACTTTGAAAACTAAAAGATGCATATACTAATATTTTCTGTTTATCTATGATGATGGCCTGCCTAACATTTATTTGTAGTTTTTTGGTAATCATTTGAACTTTTTGGAAGAATATTTTAGCTGCATTTACAGTGGGTAAAAAAAACCCACAAAAAAACAGAATTAAGTGGGGAATATACCACCAATATACCAGTAATCAGTAAATATACTTGCACATGTAAAATAAAAACACTGCTTCACGCATTATACCTGTACTATGTAAGATATACTTTTAGGCCAAGTCACTTCTGGTTTTGCAATGCTTTTAAAAGGTAATAGCTATTAGATTCCAGACCAGAGGTTTCTAAATTTGAACAGCTTTGATAATATAACTTTAAACACTAAATCATAAAACTCTGGTAGACAAATATATTTGTCTAGACAAATATTATTTTACATTTACCAATGACTTACAGTAAATTACAATATTTGTACAGTATGAAAACAATAAGTCATTGATTCTTAAAACAGCTTTTTTTATTTTATTGTGTTCTGTCCCTTTAACGTAGCAGTCCCAGAACATGCCGGTACACAATTATGTGTATTATTTGAATCTGTTACAGCAGCTTAGCTGTTGAAATGTCTCTCATTTCCACCCTCTTTTTCAGGTATCGATCAAGGCCAGATGACCTATGATGGCCAACACTGGCACGCTACAGAGACCTGTTTTTGTTGTGCACAATGTAAGAAATCTCTCCTGGGGCGCCCTTTTCTTCCCAAGCAAGGTCAGATATTTTGCTCCAGAGCTTGCAGTGCAGGTGAAGACCCCAATGGTTCAGATTCTTCTGACTCTGCATTCCGAAGTGCAAGATCAAGGGAATCCCGTCGCAGTGCAAAGATTGGAAGAAACAGCGGGAAACTGGACACCAGGCAGGCCATGCCTATGTTAGCGGCATCTAGCAGATTCTCTACCGACGTTGACCCACTTTCTTTGCAAATGGATTTGCTGAGCCTGTCGAGCCAAGCGCCCAGTCTGAACCGGGAACCACAAGCATGGAAGAGCAGAGATGAACTTTACCAGTATGGACATACAGCCGAGCAAATGCAAAGTCCTTTACAACTTCTCAGCCAGTGCAATGTGCGGAGCACCTATAACTCTGTACAGAGTCCTGGGGCGCAACCAGAAATGTGGGCAAAAGACCATAGTAGTTCCAAGAGGGCTTCGACTTCTACTCTGAAGGGCAACCATGATAACTGGACCCAAGAGAGCAAAGAGGTCTATTTCTCTCCAAAGCTGAGGACACCACAAGGCAGTTACAGTGACGTCTCCAGCCATGGGTTTTCAGAGAAAAGAAGTGTGAGCCTTCACGGTTACGAGAGAGAGGAGATGGTTGCCCAGCAATGTCGAACCAGGAATCCGATCAATGCACTTAGCTTTACCGAGCAACTTACACCAATGGAACAAACTCCACGGGGTTCAATGGAATCGCTGGCGCTATCCAATGCAACAGGTACCCTTTCTCTACTGTCAGCTTTCTGATAATAAGGGATCAGATGTACACTTTTAAAAAACAAAATACCCCTATAAAAACAGTAGCTGCTGGGACATGTTTTATGCACGCTGAAAAAGATGAGCTAGTTATGCAAAAATGTGGGTGTTGATGCTTGTTTTATAACACAGGTTCTTAACCTCAGTTAACATTGTTTGTTATTGGAGTTACATTAAGAGACTGGAGAGTAAATTAAGAAATCAGAAATGACCACAAGTGTTCATAAACTCTCTTATATGCATGTGCTAACAAGCAAAGAGTGCAGAACTGCTTCTAATTCCAGCATATAACACTCGCAGTGTGATGAAAGACAACCGAGTGCAGAGCTTTGCATTATATATGTATCAAGCAAGCAGTAACATCCCCCTCCATTGATAATGCTGAGGTACATATGTTCTTATTAGGTATCTACAACAGCACAGTTCTTTAAAGTGTGTGTTAGACCTTTTGAAAGTACATTCATTTTCTACCAAAATGATTGTTTGTAAAAAAAATTTAAAAAGTGCTTTTTTCTGTTATGTGAAGCATTCATAAACATATGCTTCAATAATAAAAAAAAGGCTGTACTTGCGGGTTTAGAAATGGCAATGACGTACTTTTGAAGGCAAAGTGGTTTTATTAGATTCCTGATAATTTATACATTTGAATACCTTTGTTAATCTAGAACTTAAAACGCTCATTTAAGATATTATATTTTATCTTTTATCATTTAGGAACGTCTGCAGATGGAGTAACCAAACGCCAGGAGCATTTGTCCAGGTTTTCAATGCCGGATTTAAGCAAAGACTCTGGAATGAACGTGTCGGAAAAGAGCAACATGGGAACTCTAAACTCTTCTGTGCAGTTCAGAAGCACCGAGTCTTTGAGGAGCTTGAATTCTGTACAACCGTATCAGGACATGGCGCCCCCTGTTGACAGACTGAAGTACCCTGTGCAGTACAGGGAGTCGCCTGCACACGTAAGGAGGTCACAGGGATTTACTTTTGAAGAGGAAAATTCTGTCAACAGAGTGAGCAATCAGCCTAATGCTAGACTGCCTCCCCTGAGTGAACGGACTCGCAGACGCTCACAAGGGCAGGAGGAGCACCAGCGCCGTCGCCATCACCACCGGCCCAGGAGGTCCAGGCGTTCCCGCTCAGAGAATGCACTCAATCTCGCTGCTGAGAGGCAGAGCCAAGTGAGAGACAGGCCTCAATTGCATTTAAGAGAGGAGTATGATCCATTTGTGCTACCCAGAGGCGGCAGAGATGCATTAGGGTATGGTTATAAACGAGAACCTTATGGCCGCTGTCCCAGAACCACCTCTGATCTAACACTGCAAAACCCCACGAGCCATCATCGGCTAGGACCTCAATTTGATGACTACGAAGATGACGACTGGTGCTCCACCTGCTCGTCCTCATCGGAATCGGAAGATGAAGGATACTTTCTGGGGGAGCCGATTCCACAGCCTGTCCAGCTCCGCTATCTCACCAGTGATGGACATCTTCACAGGTACGGATCTTCAGGGCTTGGCAGCTCTTCCACAATGGGAGGCAGAGGCCAGCTTCGCACCAGGAAAAGAAGGAAAAGCAAGAACTGCATCATTTCCTAACGAATGGGGGGGGGGGTCTAATCCCACTCAAGAATGTTAGCTTGCACAGTTGCACTCCAACGCTTTGGGAAAGTCTATTTAGTACTTTTTTTTTTAAACAAGAAAAACATAAATTGGGGTTTTAATATTGTATAAGGTCTATCAAAAGTTCTGTGATTTTGATATACTGTAACTATTGACCGCACAATTACATTTTGCATGTTTGCCATTGTCACTGTTTCAAAAGTTGTTTATTAACCTACATAGTTATCAAGTTTATATTCATTTTTTCCTTCTAACATGTTCTTGCACTCCGTAATTAAAAACTGCCAACAACAATAGCAATGTTAGTGACTGCCTTTGTTTTTTAATCAGTTAGCCAATCAGTGAAGATACGATTTTTCAGCTTACATGTTTAATAGCTTTTAATTTAATTCTTATGAAATGTATATACAAATAAATTCACTAAGTTAATTAAGTTTTAGTGTACATATTGTGTAAATGAGTTACTACATATTTTTATATTTTGTAATGATAGAAGCATTTATGTATTATAAGGTAGTTCTAGAAAAAAAAATGCATGCATGTTTATTTGCTGACCCTGTCTTGAATTGAAATTAAAACAGTATTTCACTGAACATTTGTACTGTGTTTTTATTTATATTTTTTCCTTTGCTATATAGTTAATGTACAGCTTTTTCAATGTGTGTCAGTTTTTTGTTAAGTATATGGAAAACTACAAAGTGGTATGCAATTCAATGTTAACGTAACATTATTCAGCAAGTTTCCTTCGACTTTATGAAGCAAAATTAGTTAATTCAATAGGGTGGTGCGAAACTTTTGGCCATAGCTGTACAGTAAGTCATGAGAGTGTGTACTTCATGTGGTTAAAATATGTGATTTATTACGTTTTGACATGGCACTAAAGTGGCAAAATTTAACCAAGGAAATAACAAAATGGCAGTGAGAAGATCAAGTAAACCTTAAAAATAAAAAGCATTTTCCTCATTGACATATGATTTTAATAATACCCTTTGTAGCGGGGGAATCTCTTGTCAGTTCTTGTTGGCAGACCATTCTTAAAGCAACCTATTAATAAAAGAAATTGGGAATATGCAAACCAAATGCAAGTACTTTTTTAATGAAGAAAGAGCTGAATGTTTGTCGCATATTCTTGCATACAATATCATTACCCTGTTGAGTGCAGCCATGCCCAGTTTGTCATTTATAAATGTTATTCAAATTCTACTTCCCAAACCCAAACCCAAACGATTTAGGTTACTGGATATTAGTAATGGTTCCTAGTTTTTTGAGGTTTTACATTTCATAATGTCCTGAAGGCAGAACCGCAGAATATATAGTGTATAAATAGTGTATTTCTGATCTAACATTGGCAATGTATCATTGCTTCCAGAAGCGTTCTAAACAATCCCAGTTGTTTATTTACATGGGATGGTGAACTAAGATTTAAAACATCTTCTTGTTCAACATTCACCTGATAAATACTCTTGCCTCCAGCTCCATGCAATTTTTATACTATGAAATAGAGAAAATTTATTTTTGAAATGATATCCAAGTGGTTTTTTTGTGCCTTTAGGTGTTTAAATCCTGCTTTTTTATCATACATTCTTCTGTTCCTGTTTGCTCTTCTTGAACTGCTGTTTACCGATAATCTACAGCATTTGAAAACAATGGTATCCTGTCTGTCATTTTGTGTTTCACTACAAAGACTGAGCTCCTTATGTAAGATTTACAAGGCTTATACTAAGAAGGCTTTATACTGTATAACGAAGCACATTTTTTTGTTAGCTTTCATGCTATCTTGACAGTTTCTGATTGCATGCCATAACAGTACTAGCAGCTTTAAATGCACAAAAAGAAATGCAGAGGATAGGTAGGAGACCTATACAGGAGTGTGGAATTCATTATTGCCCAAAGCCAGAGACAACAAGATCTGTCTTAGGGACAATACATTTTACTTGTATATATATATATATATTTCTCACTATGTTTGTTCTGTTGCTAGATTTCTAGAGAGCCACACGTGCTCTGATTTGTATAAAAATGTGTACCTCTAAACCTCAAACCAAAAGTATATGCTCTACATATACAATACCAGCTACAGCATAGACAGAGATACAGCACACACACACACACACACACACACACACACACACACACACACACACACACACACACACACACACACACACACACACACACACACACACACACACACACACACACAAAATAGTAACTGCAGCACACAGACAGATACAGTACACTCACAATACCAACTGCAGCACAGACACAGTATACAGATACACACAATACCAACTGCAGTACACACACACATGCACAATCCCAACTGCAACACAAATACAATACACAGACACACAATCCTAACTGCAGCATGCCGGCGCAGCGGGTTAATTCGCCGGCGTGCTGCGCCGTTCACCTTTGGGGACGGGGTTTGAATCTTGGAGATTCCTTCCTTTATTTTCAGAAGAATTGGTTCATTCACCTTATCACCAGTATGAAGGCGGCCGTTCCTGTGGGAGCTGGTGGCGCAGCGGGTTAATGCGCCGTCCCCCTTTGGGGACGGTGTTCGAATCTTGGCGAATCCTTCCTTTATTTTCAGAAGAATTGGTTCATTCACCTTATCACCAGTATGAAGGCGGCAGTTCCTGTGGGAGCTGGTGGCGCAGCGGGTTAATGCGCCGGCGTGCTGCGCCGTTCCCCCTTTGCGGACGGGGTTCGAATCTTGGCGAATCCTTCCTTTATTTTCAGAAGAACTGGTTCATTCACCTTATCACCAGTATGAAGGCCGATGTTCCTGTGGGAGCTGGTGGCGCAGCGGGTTAATGCGCCGGCGTGCTGCGCCGTTCCCCCTTTGGGGACGGGGTTCGAATCTTGGCGAATCCTTCCTTTATTTTCAGAAGAACTGGTTCATTCACCTTATCACCAGTATGAAGGCCGATGTTCCTGTGGGAGCTGGTGGCGCAGCGGGTTAATGCGCCGGCGTGCTGCGCCGTTCCCCCTTTGGGGACGGGGTTCGAATCTTGGCGAATCCTTCCTTTATTTTCAGAAGAACTGGTTCATTCACCTTATCACCAGTATGAAGGCCGATGTTCCTGTGGGAGCTGGTGGCGCAGCGGGTTAATGCGCCGGCGTGCTGCGCCGTTCCCCCTTTGGGGACGGGGTTCGAATCTTGGCGAATCCTTCCTTTATTTTCAGAAGAACTGGTTCATTCACCTTATCATCAGTATGAAGGCGGCCGTTCCTGTGGGAGCTGGTGGCGCAGCGGGTTAATGCGCCGTCCCCCTTTGGGGACGGTGTTCGAATCTTGGCGAATCCTTCCTTTATTTTCAGAAGAATTGGTTCATTCACCTTATCACCAGTATGAAGGCGGCAGTTCCTGTGGGAGCTGGTGGCGCAGCGGGTTAATGCGCCGGCGTGCTGCGCCGTTCCCCCTTTGCGGACGGGGTTCGAATCTTGGCGAATCCTTCCTTTATTTTCAGAAGAACTGGTTCATTCACCTTATCACCAGTATGAAGGCCGATGTTCCTGTGGGAGCTGGTGGCGCAGCGGGTTACTGCGCCGGCGTGCTGCGCCGTTCCCCCTTTGGGGACGGGGTTCGAATCTTGGCGAATCCTTCCTTTATTTTCAGAAGAACTGGTTCATTCACCTTATCACCAGTATGAAGGCCGATGTTCCTGTGGGAGCTGGTGGCGCAGCGGGTTAATGCGCCGGCGTGCTGCGCCGTTCCCCCTTTGGGGACGGGGTTCGAATCTTGGCGAATCCTTCCTTTATTTTCAGAAGAACTGGTTCATTCACCTTATCATCAGTATGAAGGCGGCCGTTCCTGTGGGAGCTGGTGGCGCAGCGGGTTAGTCCCACGGCCATCTCTCCCCGAAGACGGCGGTTCGAATCCAGCTCCCGGAGGTGAGTTCCTGAGGTGAGTAATGATGTTGGTTGTAACGAATGATGTTGGCTGTGTTTCCACAGGAGGAGGAGGAGGAGGCCTGCCCCTGCAGAGGGAGCAGGAAGAAGATGGGGGGGGCTCTGGCCCCCCCCGGCAGGGAGGAGAGCAAAAGATGGGAGTGTTGCTGCCTGAGAGAAGTGAAAGTTGTACTTTTGCAAACTGAATGTACATACTTTCGTCTAGTCTCTTAAAAGTACCCTACTCACTACATTCAAAATGCTTTTTTTAATCTGGTTAGTATGTTTAAGATTTGTATTATTAAAATGGTAAATAAGTATCTTAAAGAAAGTAGCAGTATGTACATACAGTTTGCAACATATGTTAGTATCTTGCATTGACAAGAGTACAACTTTCACTTCTCTCAGGCAGCAACACTCCCATCTTTTGCTCTCCTCCCTGCCGGGGGGGGCCAGAGCCCCCCCCATCTTCTTCCTGCTCCCTCTGCAGGGGCAGGCCTCCTCCTCCTCCTGTGGAAACACAGCCAACATCATTCGTTACAACCAACATCATTACTCACCTCAGGAACTCACCTCCGGGAGCTGGATTCGAACCGCCGTCTTCGGGGAGAGATGGCCGTGGGACTAACCCGCTGCGCCACCAGCTCCCACAGGAACGGCCGCCTTCATACTGATGATAAGGTGAATGAACCAGTTCTTCTGAAAATAAAGGAAGGATTCGCCAAGATTCGAACCCCGTCCCCAAAGGGGGAACGGCGCAGCACGCCGGCGCATTAACCCGCTGCGCCACCAGCTCCCACAGGAACATCGGCCTTCATACTGGTGATAAGGTGAATGAACCAGTTCTTCTGAAAATAAAGGAAGGATTCGCCAAGATTCGAACCCCGTCCCCAAAGGGGGAACGGCGCAGCACGCCGGCGCATTAACCCGCTGCGCCACCAGCTCCCACAGGAACATCGGCCTTCATACTGGTGATAAGGTGAATGAACCAGTTCTTCTGAAAATAAAGGAAGGATTCGCCAAGATTCGAACCCCGTCCCCAAAGGGGGAACGGCGCAGCACGCCGGCGCATTAACCCGCTGCGCCACCAGCTCCCACAGGAACATCGGCCTTCATACTGGTGATAAGGTGAATGAACCAGTTCTTCTGAAAATAAAGGAAGGATTCGCCAAGATTCGAACCCCGTCCCCAAAGGGGGAACGGCGCAGCACGCCGGCGCATTAACCCGCTGCGCCACCAGCTCCCACAGGAACTGCCGCCTTCATACTGGTGATAAGGTGAATGAACCAATTCTTCTGAAAATAAAGGAAGGATTCGCCAAGATTCGAACCCCGTCCCCAAAGGGGGACGGCGCAGCACGGCGGCGCATTAACCCGCTGTGCCATCTCGCTTCCATGGAAAAGCTTACTTTGTCATTGACTATAAGGGAAATTAACAAAGTATTTGAAAATGAAGGAAGGAATCAATAGGATTTTAACCCAGTTCAACACATTATTACATTCTGTGAAGTGGACCTGGGGATAAGTTGTGATTCTCAACTTGGTTTAATTTGTGACTTGAACTGAATTCAAAGCCAAACCTTATAGGTCTCCAAGATAAATTAAACAATATTAAAAAAAAGGTTTTAACAGTTGTGCCTCATGTGAGACTTGAGCTGTTACCCTGCAAATCAGAGTCCAATCCTGTTCAGAGTGTTGCAGAGTCACCAGGTTCCTGTGTGGTCATGCAGGTGATTCATCACGATTGTCTTCTGAAAGCTTCCTCAGCGAAGGCAACGGACAAGATAATTTAACTATACTCTCATCTCTCATCCTTTCCTGCCTCATGAAGTTATTGAGTGTTATTGCAGGCATTGTCAGCTGCTTTGCTTACATAACGTTTGTGGTGGTACATATACTGCTCTAAATCAGTGTATAATTATGTTCCAATGCCAATAGATTTTCTAGATAGCACATTGGTTCTTTGCTTAAAAAAAGCTATAAGAAAAATGGCTCCTCCTTGTTGTTAGTTTATGGTCAATTTGGGAGAATAAAAACGTAACTAGCCATTTTCTCCAAAGTTTCATTGCTGTTTTTACTGCTTTCCCCATTATGTGGAGTTGGCTTTTTATGAGTTTTGGAAGTCTCAGGTTGCAATATATGTAACATATTTCACATATCAAATCATAATCATCACCCTGTAGAAGACACATTTGTGTACTTCAATTGAGTACAGATATAAAACTACTGCATCAGACAAACAATAAAAACTACATATGAGCACTGTGAAGTACTGCGTTGGTGACAAAAGCAACAGCATCATCTGGATAAATGGACCTGCATTCTGGAGTTGACGGATACAGACTCCCAGTTCATCATTCCTTCACATGATCTCAACATACAACACTAGAAAGTTGAGCTACTGTGAGAAGAACATGTAGATTTCTGGGACAAGTCATGATTGTCAGGATAGTAATATGTCATTGGATCCATCCTACCAAGCAAGATATTCCTCTACCATGGAAAGGTGTGTGACCTAGGTCTAGACAGGAAGCTACTAGAATCATCAGAGGGAGAAGAACACAATACTCAGCATTGCAAACTCAAGGTTTTAGTTAAGTAAGCATTCTCACATTATAGAAAATTGTCTTCTTAAGCTGTGTATAAAAAAAAACACGTATGTTAGTAAAATACATCCCCTAGCTGTCAGTATCATGAAAGATCAGCATGACCTACATTCATTCACCTTGTGCAGAAATAGAAGAATCTGAATTTGCAAGCATGTGTGGGAGTTATTGAATCGCCAGATGGTAAGATGCAGATAAAGCAACATTTTATAATTGTTCTGTTTTCCTTCAAGTGATTATTTCAGATGCATTAAAAACTAAAAACTATAAACTAAAACAAAAAATATTTGCATGTGCCAAACATCTACAAAAGTATACTAATGTTTTTATAAAATCTTAAAACATGCAGTGTGTACGTATGCACATCATTAAATATGACAGGCCCTTTGCAAGTTTATTACAAACCACAAAATAGACTACAATATACATACTTGTTTTAAGGTAGAAAATAGAAATCCATTTTATGCTGAATTCATCAGTAAATATTCTATCAGTATGTATGCATTAAAGTTTCCTTTAATAGCCACTGCAATAGCCTTAGGGCCACATCTGGACTTCTGGCTTAAAATGACAACAGGCTAGTTCCACATTAACACTTCTGAATTCCAAAAAAGAGAAGTCATGCTAAAGGAATTGCCCCAGTTAACCACTTCCTAAGGGGTCCATGCTGCAGCGGTAAAGTTCACAGCACAGGAATGCAAATGGCATCGTAGGGTATTGGGGTTATTAATGAACACAGCACATTGTAATTCGAATGGAAACGTCTGTTTGGTATGTTTTGAACTGAAAGGCTTTGGTTTATTTGAGAACTGTATTCTATAGGAGGAGGATGGGTGGGGGTTGCCTGAATAGGTTTCTTTAAGCTGACTAAGTGTTGGATGCTAATAAGTTACATGTTTAAAAGATGTCTGAGAAGCAGACATCATTATGACTCAAGCATGACCTGGCTAAGGCCAACTGTCTTTCCTGTAAAAGTACCACAGCTGGCTTAATCAGATATCGGGAGGATGGTTTTGGCATTGGCGTGGAGATAAGATTTAAAAGTGCTGAGAGGGTGATTCTGTCAGTGGTTTCCTGGAAATAAAAACTCCAAGGAAGGACTGGGAACTCACCCTGCTAACGCCTTCCAGAACTGACTCCAGTGGAGTTCAAAAGCCACAGGCTCCCTGTTGTTGCTTGAAACTATTCCATTGTGAACGAACAGCCTGTTGAACTGAAATGACGAAGAATTATTTTAGAGATAACATTACTCTGTACCATATATTTAACAAATCCATTACCAATACATACCTTTGTGCTTAATACCAGTTGGTATGCCTTGTGTCTCTATTATAGAATGTATTCAGTGTCCAGTCTACTGATAAAAAGCAGTGTGCTTTTAAACATATGTATCCCCCCCCCTCCTCCTCCTCCTCCTCCTATGTCTTAAAAAAATGCTTTTAAATGAGTCATGTGTGGTTTATTTAAATTTTGTTCTTGATCTCCAACATGGAGATCCCATGGGTACGGCTCAAGTAAATGAAACCAATCCTACCAAGACAAACAGCAACACCATCTTAAAGCTTGTATGATGATACTCAATGAAGCAGAAGCTGTAACAGTGCTGAAAACACTTAAGATTGACTGTATGCCTTTTCAGTATTAATGAACATTAAAACAAAACAACAAAATGACCGTTTTATCAAAATATTCTCTGGTTCGAATCACTGTTTGCACTGTTCAGCTTCCAGTTATACTGTATTTATTATCTGTAATATAAGCATGTCTGGTACAAAGATATCGATATACCAATTACAGTGCAAACCCATTTCTTTAGTGCATAAACATTTCCCTTTTCTACTGCAGTGATGTAGTAATAAGCCAGTACAAGTAAACATATGAAGAATAGTTACTCTCACAAATTGGTTTATTTACAATTTATTACTATAACAACGTCAAAGCAATCATTTAATCACAATTTCAAATGTAGTTCAGAATGTTTGAACTAAAATGATTTGTACTAAACAGAGCAGCACAGGCAACTCAAACATAATTCTGTAGACCACGGGGATTTAGTATAATCACAAAATGCAAACATGCTTAAAACATTCTAAGAATTTTGAAAATTGCATCCATATGTTTGTCAAAAAACTGGTCCACAGAAAATTGTACAGGAACTGGACAAAAACTACCAAGCTTTCAGGATCAGCAGCAACCTTGTATCAAATTGCTCTGAAGTTGTTCTCTTTAACCTATATATTTACTTTGGCATTAAATTGTTTAAAATAATTAATAATGAATTCCCGACGGATTATGATAGGAGGTGATTTGTGGTCATTTTAAATCAAAAAGCCCTTTATAAATATCAAGCTTTGAAAAAGATTACAGCAGTACTATTTACATTATAGTTAGGCTTGCTACTTTTTTTATTTGAATCGGTAAAGCTTGTTAAAACGTAAAATTTGACTGAAATAAATTTATATAGGATAAACGTCAGTAAAACCACTTGCCATTTTTTTTCTAACCAAAATTATAATTTAGAAATCATCTCTAGTTTGTGTAGTTTTAATACTTGCTGTCTGTCCTGTCTCCGTTCCGCTTTGAATGGCTGGGGGTCGCTGTCAGTCAACTCAGTGGATACTGTAGTTTCACCGTCAGTCATTTCATCCTGTTCTGACAGATTTCATTGACTGAAGCAGCGCTAGAGTACTCTCATTCGTTTAAATGACTGTCAATCAAACCTGCACCGACTGTGCACTTGCATTTGCCAGCTACAGCGCCTGTCATTCAAAGCGCCTACTTTGAAATTAGCGGGTTAAGGTGTAGGTAGGCTTTTGCTATTATAGGTATATATGGTGACAGTTACTAGTTTGATTTGAAAATGGGGCGCAAGATGAAAACACTTAATGAGTATTGCGCACAATATCCTGATAGACGTCTGAAGTCTCCGCGTCAGGACGAAGCGGGCCCGTCTGCCTTACCTTCCAGTGACTCCGAGTCCAGCTGTGCAGGAGAGGGGTGGAGCTTAGACTCCGGATAATAAGTGCAAGTTACTTCTGTTCAGCGATCTAAAGTTTTGTTCTGTGCATATTATTTTTACTTGTAAATCTGTGCAAGAAAAGTCTGTGTATTACACTTTTATATTGCATTTTCTACGGCTTATTTGAGACCATTTTTAAATTTGTGTAGGACCTTTATCTATACAAGGTAGCTCCGCTGTGACCAAACGTTATTTCAACTAGAATGTTGGTAACCATGGTTTTGTTGCATGTTGAATACGATAAAGGGTTTTCGCTAAATGAGATGTTTCTCAATGGCATAAACGGTAAATACTTCAAAAAATAAAGGTGGACATTAATTGTCGATTTGGCAAAAAAATACAAACCGAACAGTAGCAAGCCTAATTATAGTATATACAGTATAACTACATTAAGACTAGTGCTGTGCAGGTATGCTGGGACACCTCGAGTCATAATCACAAATGAAGTCCTGCATTGCCTCAACACACCGGAATCCGATCTCCTTGAGATTCTCCTGTAGAGAAAACTGGACTGACTGCTCCAGAGAAGGGTCCTTTGCAATCAACATTTTTACCACTATTCCAAATGTCTCACAGTCTTGCTTGTACACCTGTTTTAAAAAACAAACAAAACAGCACAACTATGAAAATGCATAAAAACAATTAGCCTTGTGTTGCATCTCCTTTCAAGCCATTTAAACCCATACTTACTAGCCTGTCCGAGCCTACTGTATAAAATTGCAACACAGAAATAGTCTGATTTAATTATTTACAAATTAAGAACTGGAACTGTCCACAGTTTAGGCTTCAGATCGGCCAGTAAGGGACACCAACCTTGAAATGAGGAATGCGTGACTATAATGAGATGCTGCTTTTACCACTGCAACATGTCATGTGTATGCCATTAATAAGCCCCAGACCATTGGCATTTCATCTGGCCCTTGCACATTGAAGATTGACTTATTGTGGCTATATCTTGGAGTGAATAAAAGTCTGCATGGGCACTTGTTATGCGATTCTACTCTATGTTGTGTGCAGAATATATATGTATTCCACCCACCTCCCCAAGGACTTTTATTTCAAAGCTACATGTAGTTTAACTATATCCCCGTCAGTCACGATTTAATTAAAAATTGTAGACATTTTAAAACAGTTGTTGTGTCAAAAGTTGCCCTGCCAAAACTTTGAAAAAAAACATACATGCATTATAAATAGTTACATAGATAAGAACCTTAACGTGGTAGAATTATGCACAGTGACTGGGTACCTGCAACAATACAGTGCAGCAGCATAACTTTCCTTATTCACTCACACTAAGGGAACAATCAAACTCGAAAACCAGCAGCTTTAACAGCTACTAGCCAAGTTTCCATGGAAACATGGCCTGTTAAACAGAGTTCAGGGAGAAAAGGTAAGAGGAGCAGACTGCAATATGCTTTATACTTTTCCTAGTGTTTATCAAAAGTGCTTTGTGCATTTCTCACATGTTTGGGGGCCTTTGATCAATGATACCAGGCTTCAATAAGGATGAGACTAGCATACTTTGTTAATATTGTTTACAGGCTAGCAGGATAGGTTTGTTTTGTCACAATATGTACAGATAAAATATGCATGTTTATGAGGCCTTGCAGCAGGAGTCAAGCTTCACCCAAATCCTTGCTGTCACGCAAGGTACATGAAACACAACTGAGTGTTTAATATATCGTTATATGTTCATTTGTAATAATGTCAGTGCTATATAGGTAGTCCATAAAATGGGGTAGACGTTTCACAAATACATACAAACTTCAAACACGACACGGCAGCAGCAACATGCACTTAAGAACACACCTCTTTAGCGAACAAAAGCCTCCAGGGGTTCTGATGCACCAGCCTCGGCAGATCTAAAACTGTAACATTCTTGTAATGGCATACTAATTGCTTCCTGGATAACATGTCGTCACAAACAGCCTGTTAAATATATCTTGAACTGTTTTTCCTCATTTTAAGTGACATTTAATGCTGTACTTTATTCTTTACTGTTTAATGATGCAGTGAAAATTCTTTGATGTTTTTAATTTCTGCACACATTTATTCCATTTTCCAGCAGTCAGAAACCCATTAGATTTAGTGATTCATACAAGACATTTATTAGGCCATTTGTTTCCATGTGCAGCATGTGTTGTTAAAATGCGGTTAATATACACTGTTACCCACCCTAAAATAGATGCAGTAGGTTTATTGAATCAAGCATACATTCTATGAAAACATCACTACATAGGTTATGTGAATAAAGAGGCCTTTTATACCAAAAAAAAGAATACTGCCAGTTATGTAGCTGGAGAATTAGAATGAACCGTGTGTTTAAAACCTCTAAATGCTATTAGGTGAGGCCCAGACATAGCACTGTATAGGGCAACATTAATTACAACAAACATTTAACATTACACAGCTGTTCACACATTATCACAGAAGTAGCTGAATCTTACTTCAAACTGCTTTTTCAGAAATCAAGAACAGTACCTGGTGGAATAGGCAAACTAACAAAGTTCACCTGGAGACTTCTCTCAGGTCCCTGACAGAGTGCACCCCCTACTGTGAAGCCCATTACACTGACCTCTTCGATTTCTTTCCTCTTTCGCTGAATGGCTCTGTTACGCAAAGCAGCGCGGGCCACCAAAGACGAAGGCTCTTTGTTGCCAAGTGAAACCTGTTGGAACATCTGTTCCTGAAATAAAAGCAAATCATAAACATTTACAGTCCACCCCTGTTATGATTTCATGGTGTATCTTACTGTACGATTATCCCAATTTAAACAATGGCCACTCTCACACAATTCATGGAATATAAAGCAGGCATTTGCAGCTTTGCTGCTGTGGGAGTGTCACAAAGACGGCCAGAGTGGGTGGCGTCAGACCAGAGAGGAATACACAGACAGAGACGGTGGTGATGAGGAGCTGAGTGCAATGGCTGCACTCAGCGTTTATTTAACAAATAAAAGGGTTTAACAGTACAAAAAACAGGACACGGCACTTGACGCCAAAAGAAACATATAAACAAAACGGACTAAACAGTGAACAGACAAACGGACAAACACGGTGAGCAGATAACACTAATTACTTTACTTTAGACTTTCTTTTCTCCTTCTCTCTCTCCCGTTCTCCACTCACCGAACACCAACCACCAGTGACTAAAACGTGCATCTATATATACTGTTGTGCTGGGATTCAATTACTAATTATTTACTCACTTGAATCCCAGCACGTGAATTCATTACGTGCAACACATTATACACATTTTATCTGCACGTGAAGTGATGTGCCATCCTCGTGCCTAAATATAATTATACACTTTAAACACACGTGAAACACAGACCCGTTTATATCCCGTGTACCAATCTATACACCAACATTAACATACGCACGCACGCAACATACAACACATAACACAAATGCACACAGGGGCGGGGCGCTTTGCCACATATACCCCCCCTTGTGCGCAGCACACATGGCCTCAACGGCCACCTCCCCCCTTAAAAACCCAGCAGTCCAGGCCAAAGTCTCGGGCTGGGAAGGGAGGCTTCAGTGGGCCCATGGCTGGAAATGCTGTCAGCTCCCCTGCCGGTAGTGGCACGGCTGACAGCATGCTGGTTCCGTCCTGCAGCGAAAAAGCTGCGGGGGCAGGTGGTCCCCCGACCTCCCCCTTCTTCATAGCCGGCAGCTCCCTCCTGTGGGGCTCCGGCCACAAGAACTCCTGCAGCGAAACTGCTGCTGGGGAAAGTGGTCTCCAGACCTCCTCCCCCTTCTTCGTGGCCGGCAGCTCCCCTTTCTGGGGCTCCGGCCACCGTACTCCCTGCGGAGGTACGGGCAGCAGAGGCAGCTCCTGCTCCTCTGCTCCGGGCGGTGGTGGAGGCAGAGGCAGCTCCAGCTCCTCTGCTCCTGGCGGTGGTGGAGGCAGAGGCAGCTCCAGCTCCTCTGCTCCTTGCGGTGGTGGTGGCGGAGGCAGAGGCAGCTCCTGCTCCTCTGCTCCTTGCGGTGGTGGAGGCAGAGGCAGCTCCAGCTCCTCTGCTCCTGGCGGTGCTGGCTCCCTCTGCTGTGGCGGCTGGGCATGTGCGCGCCGTGCTGCCTTCAGCAGCATAGCGAGAGGCTGCTGGGGGACACCAGCATCCTGCCCTTCTCCCCCCCAAAAATTTTCAGGGGGTTGAGCCTGTAACCCCTCCCCTTCCGGCTCTTGGGGCTGAACCAGCAGGCATTTCCCCTCTGCTGGTGGCTTGGGTCCCAGAGCTGTGGAAGCCCCGACTTGCCTCCCTTTGGGCTGTGGACGCACCGACTCCTCCCTTTTGGGCTGTGGACGCACCGACTCCTCCCTTTTGGGCTGTGGACGCACCGACTCCTCCCTTTTGGGCTGTGGACGCACCGACTCCTCCCTTTTGGGCTGTGGACGCACCGACTCCCCCCTCTTGGGCTGTGGACGTTCGGGCTCCCCCCACTCAGGCGTAGGACGTTCGGGCTCCTCCCACTCAGGCGTAGGACGTTCGGGCTCCTCCCACTCAGGCGTAGGACGTTCGGGCTCCTCCCACTCAGGCGTAGGACGTTCGGGCTCCTCCCACTCAGGCGTAGGACGTTCGGGCTCCTCCCACTCAGGCGTAGGACGTTCGGGCTCCTCCCACTCAGGCGTAGGACGTTCGGGCTCCTCCCACTCAGGCGTAGGACGTTCAGGCTCCTTCCGCTTGGGCTGTGGACGCTCAGGCTCCTCCCGTTTGGGCTGTGGACGCTCAGGCTCCTCCCGTTTGGGCTGTGGACGCTCAGGCTCCTCCCATTTGGGCTGTGGACGCTCAGGCTCCTCCCATTTGGGCTGTGGACGCTCAGGCTCCTCCCGCTCGGGCTGTGGAGGCAAAACCAGCAGGCATTCACCCTCTGCTGGTGGAGATGGGGACAGCAGGTACTCCTCTGCTGGTGGTCCTGCTACCTGGGCTGCTGTTCCATTTATGGTTGCCTCCAGGTAGCTGAGGACAAACTCCACACCTTCCTCCAAGGTGTTTGGGGTGTGTTCCTCCTGATATGCCTCCCATCTCTCACAGTCCATCATCCACAGAGCCCGGACGACCATGGGCAGAGACTGGGCCTCCAGCCCAGCATTCTCCAGGAACCAGCCCCGCAGTTTGATGGCGTCTTCTGCCATTGACTCTCTTTTTTTTTTTCCCCCAAAACAATATTTGTAATCCTCTCTTTTTTTTTTTTTTTTTTTTTTTTTAAATCCAGACCCCTCCTGGTCTGACGCTTGGAGGCGCGGCTGTCCCACGATGACACCACGTGTCACAAAGACGGCCAGAGTGGGTGGCGTCAGACCAGAGAGGAATACACAGACAGAGACGGTGGTGATGAGGAGCTGAGTGCAATGGCTGCACTCAGCGTTTATTTAACAAATAAAAGGGTTTAACAGTACAAAAAACAGGACACGGCACTTGACGCCAAAAGAAACATATAAACAAAACGGACTAAACAGTGAACAGACAAACGGACAAACACGGTGAGCAGATAACACTAATTACTTTACTTTAGACTTTCTTTTCTCCTTCTCTCTCTCCCGTTCTCCACTCACCGAACACCAACCACCAGTGACTAAAACGTGCATCTATATATACTGTTGTGCTGGGATTCAATTACTAATTATTTACTCACTTGAATCCCAGCACGTGAATTCATTACGTGCAACACATTATACACATTTTATCTGCACGTGAAGTGATGTGCCATCCTCGTGCCTAAATATAATTATACACTTTAAACACACGTGAAACACAGACCCGTTTATATCCCGTGTACCAATCTATACACCAACATTAACATACGCACGCACGCAACATACAACACATAACACAAATGCACACAGGGGCGGGGCGCTTTGCCACAGGGAGACACACTCCTTTCTCTCAACAGTATTGTAAACAAAATGTTAATCTTGACAAAAAAGGAATTTGTAACCACAAGTTGTATTCTTGAGTTTTTTTCCTGCTTGGTTTTTCTCTTTTGCACTCCACTTAATCATAAAACTGCCACAGCACAGAAAGACCAGGGTTTGTCTCAGACATTTAGGGAACTGTGAAGATCTATATTCAGAGTAGCAGTTTCTTAACAGGATGTTAGGGTTGTCCTTAAAAGCCATCACAAATAAAAGTATATATTTTTGTTCTTAACAGACGGAAGAATAATTGCACCATGCAATGCTGACATATAAATACTTCAAGATTCGCTTTGTAATACAAAATGGTATTGTTGCACACAAACAAATACTGCGGTAGCTACAAACAGAATTATAATTGGTCACATGTGGCGCATATGTGCAATACTACAGAATGTGATTCTGGTTTTAGAGGTCACTATCACATTGGGAGAGGCTAAAATGACTGCCATGATATATTATAGATATATAGTCGTGAACATAGTAGCAATGGTTGTCTAGCAGCTGAATCCACAGAAAGAAAGATCCTAAGTGACTTCTGCACCCTTTACACGGATTTACATTTTCTCCTAAACATGATAATACAGATGGTTAAATATAAAACTACAACCATATACATCCCAGTAATAAATATACAAATAGTACTTAATATTGTCAATGCGTTATGAAGCAGGCTATGTGCTAGCTGGGATTATGTTCTGGCTACATTTCAAACTTCAAACTTAAAATTAATTTTTAGTTGAGAAAATATCTGACAATACGCAGACCTCAGAGTAGAACAAAGAAGCCGGACAGGAAGGTTTGAGACGACTCCAGAGAGCATAAGAACGCACTGTAAAGCCAGTACAGGGGATTCCTACTTCTGGTTCACATCGCCTGTGTCTGAATATATAACAGTGCCAAAAAGCTTTGTGTTTGGGAAGAAATACTGATTATGTTTGCTGTGCTGTTTTCAGATGATGAGGGTTTGTCCGAAAGCCAAATGTGGGTTAGGAACAATGCTGGTGGAATTTCTCAACACTGAATGTATTTTGCGCTTATAAATCTAGGGGGTTTCAAATTACCTTGAACCATAAGCACTGCATGTTGAAAGCAAGTCAGCAAATTGATCAAATCTCAAGTGTGTCACACTCTTCATTAGGACTATTTTTCAAACTGGGTAAAAGCATGATGGGGTATCACAAGCGTAGATTTGTTACAATAGTACAAAACACCATTCTATATTTCCAACTATTACCCGACTGATAAGACTAACCTTGTTTAACCTGTTAATGAACTTGTATACTTGTATAAAACTCTTACCTTAACTGAGAAATTAGACTCCAGACCCTTATCATTAGTTTTGTTTGGAGATAACTTATTTCCTTCCAAGAAGAAGAAAAAATACAGATAGCATTAGGTTTTGGTGATAAAATAATGTACAAAAGCAAATAGCTTTCTAATAGAGGCTGAACAACAGTCAGAATGTAGGAAAATGTCAACATTGAAAACAGTACTAGCACAATCATTATGAATTAAGATTAATAAATTGATAGAAACAAAAATGTAGGATGAAGAAAATAATGCGTGACCTTTCAACTTTTAAATATAACAGGTGTCTACTGCACATGATTTCTGGAGAATCAGGAAGCATTTCAAATCAAACACAGGCTGGAAAGTAAGATGGCAGAGCAATAGAGAAAAACGATGACAAAGCTCAAGACATTCAGAATGACTGAAGGCCTAATAAGATAAGGAATGCCAACTACAATGGGCGAAACGCAGAACCTTTGGCTCCATCTGCTGGCCTCATATTCAAGTTCTTATAATTATACAATGCTCCCCCCTTGTGGTAAATAAATGTCATGTCTCATTTAACATGAAATTACCAACAAATAAACTGTAAAGAAATATACTCAAATTTAAACATTTGAGTATATACCAGTACCTATATATATATATATATTTAATAGAATGGGTCATGTATTTTATTGTTGAATGAAAAAACGGAGTCACAAAATGTTAATTTAATAACGAAATGCCTGTAATGTTGTTTTTGCAGCTTTAAATAGACAGCTGTTGGAAAATAATAAACCTATCATAACTGTAATATGTTCACCAGCCTAGACATACCCGTCAGATCTTTTAGCTGTTCTGAAGCACATTTACTATCTTTCTTTAAATCACAGTGGTTGGCAGTTGATGGTGATGTTGCATGTGGCCTTTTTGGAGACAACCCTCTCCGTGATCTTACAACAGAAGGTGCTCTTTGGAACCTACAACGGAATCCTGGTGTTCTGAAAAAGGGTTCTTCCTTTCTAAAATACCTGGAACAAGAAGATAGCTGGACATGTTGAATCCCTTAAAGTGCACCATTTAAAACAGAAATCCTGTAGTTTATAATCCCCTGGATTTCAATTGTTTTATTCATATATTTAGGTCTGTTGGTACCATTATGCCTTGGTTATAAAAGACCACAATTAAAAACAAAGCATTAATATCGTACTGTTATCATATACAGACGTATTGCACAATAACACAAAGCAAATTAAATATCTACTTGCTGAAGCGTTTTTCATTTTAGCCAACGAGGTGTTCACTTGTGGCAGCAATACACAGCAAAAGTCACAGGGCAGTGACGTCAGCTGCCTAGCAACAAGCCTCCTATGTTGGGAATATATTATTTCAATGCAGCGGGTGTGTGCATTTGAGAAAGGAGAGGAAGACTCATGAAATTAACTGGAGACTTAAGTTGAGAATCAATGACCTTCTGCAATACCAATTAAAACGATGTGCTGCTTTTTATACAAAAAACAAGAAAAAGCAGGTTGCGACACCCCCCATAAAATGAGTGAGTGGTTGTACGTTATTTTATTTGTTTTTCTATGGGTCTCTCGCTATATTGCGGCCCTCCACATACCTGCGATATATCGAGTGGGTGGTGTATTTGGCTATAGACAATTGCAAGCTTTGTAAAATTACTGACACAACGGGTTAACTGTACAATACCCACCATCAAACTTGACAAAAAAAATCACCAAAAACAGTTGTGTACCAAGTATAAAGCCAATATCTCAAACCAGACATGACTCCTAAAAGGCAGCCATCTTAGGTAAAGTGTTAAAGTGTGCCCGAGGTGTTTCAGAATGTTTTTTTTTTTTTTTTTTTTAAAGACATTAGCAGTTGAAGTAGCACCAAACAATTTACCAAAAATATCAGCTCTTGTAAAGATGCTTAAATTATCTACGGACAGGATACCTGGCTTTGAAAAACGGTCTACCAAACCGAGGTCTAAACGTTACAGGTGGTCTCAATGGAGGAGGTCTTAATGGAGGAGGTCTCAACGGACTTCTACTTTTTCTGGAATGTCTCCTGTCATCCTAAATAGATACAAAATATATAGATAGATTGGTTTTCCAATAATACACAATCCAAGTCCAAAATACAAAAGGTATACTATACACAGAAACAAAAAGGGAAAGAGAGAAACCTGTTTTCCATTAACCAACCATTAACCAATATTGCGCGCTGCTTAATAAGAGTCGAACGTCCATCATCACCGCACTGGTGGCGCAGACTGAATGCACAGAAGAATTAATCTTCACACATTACACTGGAAACACTGCTCTATGGATTTTGTATTTTACCTTGGTTTCATGTTTTTTGGAACTTCTGTTTTCACTCTTTTTCTGTCTCTGATCAATTGATTCAAGTTTGCCATCTCGTTTTCTTGAAGAACTCTAGGATTGAACAGTACTTGTTACATGTATTGAAGCCATAATAATAATAATAATAATAATAATAATAATAATAATAATAATAATAATAATAATAAACATTTCCAGCGTCAGTATAGACCAGTTAAAACTGCATAACTAAATAATTAAAAGCAACACTATACAACCGGACTAAAAATAGATTCTGTATTTTAAGGAAAGGGAAGTAGAAGTTCGAGCTAAAAAAACGTCTCCCTCAAAAGCTGCGATAAGCTGTGGTCAGGCAGAATTAACGGTTCTTTCTTTTTCTCTAAATGTTCAATTCAAACAATGCATTCAAAAAGAAGACATTTTGGAATATTTATTATGCAATTAGTAGCATAGAAAAGATATAGAGAAAAACAGATATCTTGAACAGATGCTTGTCTTAACAATTCCTAGCAGCCGCAGCCTTTAAACACAATTAAGCTTTTGTTATTCAAGCAACAAGGTTTGTTTAATTCAAATTTTTCATTCAAATTTTACCTGTACCCGCACTGACATTTGCAAAACAATAAACTAGTTCCATTCAGGATAGCTTTAATAGGTGACCAGGAAATAAGCATTTCCTGAATTGCATTGCAAATTCTACACAAGTAGACAAACTAGTTAATGGTATAACGTGCTACTTTGAAAAAAAAATTTGCAAAACTGCAAAATTAATTTTAATTTGAGCTTTAACCCTTTGTTTACCATTTGACGTACAAAATAAGGCATCTTTTGTGATCGAGTCTCTTCAATTACTTACATCTGTCAAATTTCTGTCAAGAATTGTTTTTCTTCTAAAACAAATTGTGAAACTTTCCCCTCTTACTAGATCACACCATCAACATGTAATTCACGCATGTAAAATACTGTAACAGCCGTTTTAAATGAAAACGTCTTAATGTGTCTATATTTGCAGTCCTGCAGCTACATGTTATACTTGTTTTCGGTGCAAATATAATTCAAAGCTGTGCGAATGTACTAATTTTCATATTTCAATTAAATAACTTACCATTGCATCTCTATACCACAGCATGTGTTGATGTACAACTACCGAGACAGAAGTCCTAGCAGCGCTTGTTTCAATGCACTGACACTGACTGCCGCATGGCAGCACCCCCTGATTATATATAAGCCACACCTGCAGCAACCGACAACAAATAAGGAAGTATAATGTGGTACTTTAAATTGGTGATACTGTACAGCACGTGAGACACGAGTTTGTGATGTGTCTAAAATCGAATTGTGTAAACTATGCTGATAAAAAAGAATACCGACTCCTGCAGAATTCTGGGAACCAGTGCGATACAGTAATATGTTTAAAATAAGATTATTATAGCAGTATTTACATTGTATATTGCTTACGTTTTTCACATTAAAGTTTCAAAAATATGTTTGTTGTTCTAATGCATCTTCTGTTTTAGCTTTCTGGTAGCTGTACTTTTCATTGCTTTACAAAGTTACATTTTATACAGTCAGTATGGTTCACATATTTTTTGTTTAGTGATATTGTTTTTAAACTGCCGTCTGCTTTTTACAACTTTAAAACACAGGCATTAATTTGGACTCAACTAGACCTTCTCTAAGCAAATAGACCAGCATATATTTGCAGTTTATTGTAGTTTTAAAGAACTAGCTAGTTATTGTTTTTGTCACTTGATTTTCTGTTGGATGATATTTCATGTAGAAGTTGATGTAGTCCAGTAGGTGGCACTGTGGCTGCATGTTAGCAGCTTATCAATTAATAATAATAATAATAATAATAATAATAATAATAATAATAATAATAATAATAATAATAATCAATTAAGACTGGCGTGCATGCTTATTGAAGAAGCACCTACTAATCTGCAGTTTGCACACATTGATGCAAAATGATGACCTGCAAATTCTGAAAAAAATTTAAAATGCACATTTAGTGTGATAATCTGTAGCGTGAGTAATATGCAAACGTTAAAAAGTGTGATTCCTTTGCATTCCTGCAGTGTGCAATATATACTGCTTTTAATCAACCTGTTTTATTAGGCTATACAATCCTAATACACAATTCGTGATTCCCACTGCAATTTGGATAACTGCCCACATAGCAAGTTGCTACTAACATTTTACCAGTGCTATAATTAAGCCAATCATCATCCTTCTTGGAGTGGAAGATAAAGAGCAGGATGTGATGTCACATCTCATTTCAAATGATGAGGTCAACCATTTCCACCTGGATTCAAACTGCACACCAAACAAATGTATTGCCAACAGCAGCTGCCAAGCAATGATAAGGTAACTCTGTGAATGTTTTTTAATAGAAGTATCATAGATGGCTGGCATGAATATCTTTATTTCACCATTATGTTTTTATTTTTTTTGTCTTAATATCCTACAAATATTATCATAAACAGGCTATCATAAACATTCGCCTGTTTCATAAATAGACGAGTTTACAAATACTGTAAAACAAGAACATTTCACGAGCAATAAATGTTTGCTAATTTCACGTTTATTAAAAATCTGCAAAATGAATGTGCCGTGAAATATATTATTCATGCATGTGCCGTACATTAAAAGAAAAAGAAGCGCAAACATTTATTGCAGCAAAAATGGACCTTGAAAGCCATTAGCGAAATTGAGTTGCTGCAAAAAAAATCCTGTTTTACAATATTGACTCTGTATAAATATAGCCTGAAGTGCAGAACCCTTTCAAACTAATACCATAACAATAATTAGATCACCCCAGTGTATTCATAATTAAGGTCTTGTATTTGAAAAAAAAGCACATTTGCATATAAGGTCCAAAGTTGACTCTGCAGTTACAATCACTTGTTGTAAACTAAGTAGTACTGTACTTTTAATACTATTTAAACTGCTCTGTATAAAGGGAGTATGAGACAACACTTTAAATAAAACATTGTCTATTATTCCAGTAAATGAATCAGTTATTTATTGGTACATCACACTTAATCCTTTATTCATTTACTCTCCCATTTCCTTCAGTACAGATGACATGCTCAATACAAACAAGAAAAAAAGGGACCCCTGTTGTCACCCATTGTAAGTTATGTTCAGAGCTTGCGTCCATAATTAAACCCTGTATTAAATCTACATTTTGTAATGCAGCAATCTCCATTACACATAGAACATGTTATGTAATGACTTGTCATTATTGACATTAAATTTGCTGTAGAACTGCTATCATTTTGATCCAAGCATCAGTGTAAACCATTTTTGTTTAATGTAAATGTATTGGATAGAAATGTAAAATGAAACATCAAAAATTTCTGAAATGTATGATCATACAGATATTTCTCATGGTCCTACCAGTTCTGGAGTGATTAATGTACCAGATTCATGGTAATGAAAAATAATGCATTTTAACATTACAATCTTGTTGCTAGAATAGTCTCGCCATGGTTCTGAGTATCCTTTCTGCAGAAAAGTCTGCAAATATTAATTCTGTTGAATTCTTCTGATATTTCAAGCATAGTTTTTCCCTTTGTTTCAGGGACCATGAAAAAAACAAACAATGCTCCACACAGGCAGAATCCACAAAATATCAGAAAACTGACGTTTTTAAGTTCAGCCTGAAAAAGAACCAAAAATATTGTTACTGCAGATTACAACAGGGATAAGAAACATATTCTAGGTTTATACAATATTTATCGTGCTATTAAGTTGACCTATTGCTCCCGAACATCCAACTCTTTCAGCCTCACTAAGGAGTTTGGTAGTCAAACTGCCTCCCTGCCTATCTCGCAGCGCTGTTTGAGAGCTGTCAATCATAATTTTGAGGGACAAGGCACCACGCCAATACAAACTTATGTCAAATTGTATTCTCTGATAAAATGTGTTTTCCTGACTAAAAGTTCAGTGAAAAAACGATAATGCACATAGAAGCATGGTAAAGAACAGAGACGTAAAAATAAATCTAATAGCACAACATATTTTGTTGAAACAAACTTAATCAAAGCCATTATTGTGCTAGCAAATACAAACGTTAAGCTTAATCAGCTGAAGGGAGGATTATGTTATGAGGGTACCTACCATGTAAATGTATCCAAGGGACTTATAATTAATATATGAAATGAATTCCTTCTGAAACATTATACTTACAAGTAAAAAGGGGAAAGCCATTCCTATCACAGCAAACTCTGTCCATTTAAGGATCCCAGTGAAAACAAAGGCTGCCGGCCTTGAAGACTGAATGAAAATCTCTAGACAAAGAGGCAGTATCACACTCGCTGTAGACATTGCAAAAAAAAAAGCACTCATCAGACAGATGAAGCTGTTTCTTGAAAAAAAGTCTGAACATTACAATATCACATTCCAGACACTTGGGCAAGGAAATGTCAATAAAATGCTATATAATTGTTAAGTTCATATTAAATTTACCAACAATGCATGGCATATTAGGCACACACTTTTTATTTTATTTTTTAAGTTCAACCCCACCACCACCACATTATAAATTCACTTATTATGCAGCTGGTATCCTAATGATTTGACAATAATAGCTTAATAAGCATTTCTTACCTGGGCCAAGTCCATAAAACATGATAAAGATAAAGATAAGAAAGATGTTGAAGTATGGTAGCCAAGATATTGTATCCTAGGGTGATAAAAAAACCTTGGTGAAAATACAATCTATTATTTTTTAAATTGGTATCATGGATTCCTGTATTTTATCATACTTTGCTAACTAACTATGGAACACAAACTACTGAAGGCCAATTTCAGGCCTTAAGTCTGCAGTTACTAAATTAAACCACATTTATATGTAGTGCTAATATTTTTTGGATGTTATCAAGTTTAAAAATAGAAACAGATTGTTGAAGCCACTTCCTTTTTAAAAACGCACAGTAGAGGACAGACTGTGAACATTCAAGGTCCTATTTTGAAGCCAAGGCACATTTTCAAAGACACATGAAATCATTTTAACAATAGAACTGCTCCCTCCTGCTCCCTCCTGCAGCAGGTGTTTTGAGTTATTATGCTATACTGTAATTGTTTTATTCCTCTGAAATGGCTTCCTTAATTTGTAACGTTTCAATCTGATCCCCAGTCTGCTGTAATGAATCTAATATAGTACAAGAAAGTCTTACCTTCAGATAAAGTGTAACTGTGAGTAATGCCATTGTTGAAGCCATGCAGCTGAACGCCCTCCATAGCAACACTCTTCTCCCTATGTTATCAATGAGAAATCCCTGAAGAACACAAGTCTATGGTTAAAGGAAAGAAGATAATTAAGCCATTGATTCATTTCTGTGACTTCAGTCTTGTTTCCACTGTATACAAACACAGTCAAGAGCCAGCAAGATATTTATACAGGTCTATGATTATCCAATAAATAAATAAATAAATACATACATACATACATACATACATTATATATATATATATATATATATATATATATATATATATATATATATATATAATATAAATATATATATATTTATTGTTTATTTTTGTGAGACTTGTGTTTCATTATGCAGAAGGTGTTTCCTTATTCACAGATTTAGCACCTTTTGATTTGGAACTGTAACAGAGACTGGCTTCTGTTTCCATGTGAGGTATGGGGGGTTTCTTTTCAAGGACCTACACATGTGATTGAAGTGAAGACTTCAGTAGCCCCTACACCCAGTGTCACATAGCGAATCTTCAAATCAGGAATCCCAGCCTCACGGAACACTTCAAAGGCATAGCTGGAAATCTGAAGAGCACAAACTCACATTATTTGTCTATTTGAAATCACTTAGGTCATTGAATTCTGCTCTCTGATACATCCTAATGTTATCATTGACATTAACAAGAAAGTACAGAAAAGGGAAATGTATGATTTACAGAAGTAAGGGGAACTTTAATCTAAGACAAATGTTTCAACCAAAAGTCTTTATCAGTGTCTTCATGTGATGATAGCTCTCCTTTAAGCAAAAAAAAACAAAACACTAAATTATTAAACATGATATAAACATGATAAATCAAGATCTAAATTAATTAGATGAATGTTGTTTGAGCCTAATTCAATAAACTGTTTAGTAGGAAAAGGGAGTTTTGAGAAAATATAAATGTATACAATATAAAATTAAGCAGATGTGAAGCAATATGTATGCAATATGAAGTTCTGATTGAATTAAATTAAGTTTTTTGCATGTATAATTAATTTTGCCAAATGCTTTTTGTCATGTAAAAAGTTGATTAAACAGGGCTGGATAACTGAATAAAGAATATCATCTCCAAGGTGCAACACTGACAATGACAAGCTATGCCTATTATATAATATTGTATGTCATTGTATCTGCACATCATTGGTTGAAATAGTGGAAAGCAGGATTCATATGAGGAAGACAAATTTGCCAATACAACAAAAAATGCCTGGATTGTCAACAAGGTCTGCTTGCTGATACATACTGCAAAACATGGAAGAGTGTTGTATATTATTACTGCTGTGAAACTGATCATGATGGTTGGACAAAATACATGTCTTTATTATCTGCAAAATGCATGCAGGGCCCTCATGCAAATGGAATATATACTACTTACTATAGAGACTCCACTGAACTGAATGGCGGTGAGAATCACCACCATGGTGATAAGTTGCCAGCGTAGGGATCTGTCTCGAAGAAGCTCCCACACACTTTTAGGTTTTTCCCCTTTTATTGCAGCCTGCTCCTCCAGCATCTCCTCAATCTCAGCTTTGAAATCCTTCCTCCCCCAGAGCTTTTGCAGGGCTGGAAAAAGAAGAAGCTATCAACTGTACGATGTAATTAAAGTCATTTTATTTGTCTACTACAATATATATATAATTTCTGAAAAAGGAATGAAAAAAAAATTACAAAATCTACCTTTATTGCACATTTCTTGGTTTCCTTTGTCGATTAGTAAATATCTGGGGGCCTCTGGGAAAAACTGTAGTGAGATGAGCTGAATTACAGCAGGAACACTGGCAAAGGCTAGGAGAAAATGCCAGAGATCCTCATGCCCCAAAACTTCACTGTACAGAACAAAACGACATGAAGAGTGAGAATGGCTCTTTTGCATATACAGCTGAAGCATCCTTAACGTTTTAAAATGTCTTCTGCACCCCCTTTATCATTATGCTTTTAAACTTTGAAACTCTGACATTGTGACTATAGAGCAGCCCATTCCTCCTTGTTGATCAGTACAGATCACAACGACCATGCTTTCTTTCTGGACAGAGTGCTGTTCCAACCTAACACACGCTGTGCCAAAGTGTTTTTACTGAAACGGTGGGCCACAGTAATAATATCAGAATAATACTTTATCTGCAGGCAAGGAGGGAGCTCTATAGAAAAGTGTTACAAGTGAAAAGTTGCATCAAACAATTATATGACAGCAGTAAAAGGGTGCTCAAGCATGCATTAATAACTATTTTGTGCCTAGCTATTTTTCAATAATTTACCAAACTTATATAGTAATATTTAACTCCGGAATTATAAGGTAAGGATCTTTTTACCTGAGGCCAAAGAATTGCCCTGACCATTTCCCCATGGAATGGAATGTTGCTGCAGACATTGTCACAATTCCTCGGATTTTTCTGGGTGCACTTTCCCCAAGATAAATGGCATGGACATTTGCACCTAGTCCTTAAAGGAGTAAAATAATAATAATAATAATAATAATAATAATAATAATAATAATAATAATAAATTACAAAACACACACACGATATATATATATATATATATATAGAGAGAGAGAGAGAGAGAGAGAGAGAGAGAGAGAGAGAGAGAGAGAGAAAGAGAGTATATTTAAAAATATATCTTACTTGATTTTCATCAAATTCAATTTCCTTATAAAACATGATTTTTTAACAAAAATACAGTAAATTTACTTAAATGCCATTCAGAATGTTCTGGGTGGTTTTGTGTTCAAACAAAAGTATTTCTTTTTTTTTTCGCCCTGCTTTTGCTTTGACATTAATGAATAGTAATTGTGTGAATCAGCTGCTTTGACTGGCTACAGAGAGCATTTGACTTGACCTGATTCTGGAAGTACTGGCATGATTGCAACGTAGCCCTCCTTATTTTTCAATAGCAGGTATTAAAAGTGGTATGTACCTGCGCTGAAGCCATACAGAACTCTTCCAACCAAAATCATTTCAAAGGATTTGGCTTTTCTGCTGCACCCCATTATCACCACCGCAGCTAAAGCGATGATGTTGTTATAAAACATGCATTTCTTTCTAGAATGAACACAATCCGGTAAGATACATTCTTCCACACAGAGTATTATCAAAGTTACTAAAATAAAAATATGTATTTATTTTATTTATTTATTAGATAGGTATTCATACATGGAATAAAACATATTGCTTTGAATTATAGAAAACTTGGAGGTTAAGACAGAACCACAAAACCAGCTAAATTCTTGGATGATGATATTACTTTAATACACAACTTCCTGGATAAAGAGATGGATCACACGTGCTGGTTTGTGGCGTATGGGGTTGTTGCCCCACTCAGACGATTACTTAACTAAATATCTTGGTTTCTTTCTTGAAAAACAGGTACACGATTTTTACAACATTTATACTGTACAGGTATGACTCACCTTCCATATTTTATAGTAAAGTATCCAACACTTAAGGACCCAACCAGGCCTCCTATGGAATAGACAGACACTATAGCTGACCAGATCAATTTTACACTTCTCTCCTCCATAGGTTTACCATAACGTGCCACCCAACTTCCATTTATAAAATCCTGAATGTACTGCAGATTAATGAAATAAAATGTATTTTAAGAAGTTATATAATACCATTGATTGAATGTAACACAAAGGACATTGTATTCCTGTGGATTTAAAAAAAAGAAAAAAAAGAGTAAAAGCAGATTTTTTTTCTTCTTCATATTTCCAGTATTTTATTCATGCAATTTAGACCAATTTATATTAATGTACAGTACTGTGAATAAGCAGTATATCAGCTAGTATCAAGAGTAATTAAAAGCAATAACGGTCAAATCTACAGTCAAACCTGTGTTCAAGAGCAAGCAGAGGGGTTCTGAAAAAGATAGCATTACACATCCCCATGTGTTGCTACAACTGTTTAAATAACGTACCTGTGATTTTTCTTTTCATTGTTAACATCCTGACAACTTTTTACACTTCTAACTTTAAAGTCTGTTTCAAAGCTCTTTTCAAAATGGCCGCTCTAGTGCACTGACAGTGTATGAATTATTGTCCACATTGTCAAACAGATAACGCAGCAATAACGATCCATGATGTGGTACAGAAAAGAAAAGCCAGAGCTTCCTGCAGTGATTTAGAGGACAGATCTCAAACCCCAGTGCACTAGAGCGGCCATTTTGAACAGCGCTTTGAAACAGACTTTAAAGTTATGTGTAAAAAGTTGTCAGCATGTTAACTACTTACTCTTTGAAGACCACTTCAATTCCCAAAGCAATTATGAAGAACAGCGCTCGACCATAGAACTGAAAATATTAAAGGAAAAAAAGATATGCTTGACAGTAATGAGCTGTACAAACTGTCACGTACCGTTACTCAAATCACAACATAATATTTCATTGCTGTCACATGCTGTATGGCACATAAGACACATCTGTCTTGATGAAAATAAACTTTGCTAAACATCAATATCTTGTCCATTGGGTCGTTGGTTTTGTATATTGAGACAAATGTTTATTTCCCAAGTTTTACCAGACATTTCATCATCCATCTTAAAAGCACATTTTAAAGTCACTCATTTAATCTAGCCATTGCAATAAGTTAGTGCACAGTTACAATCAATTTGTAACCACTCAGTTACTTAGAAATGCTTATTTTATCAGCTGAGTCATATCGAGGTTGAATAAAATTGTATTTAAAATGTTTTTTTAAATATAATTTTCACAACATTGCAAATGAATGCTGTTTTCAGAATCTTTTTTTTTTAGTGTGTATTAATTGTAGTCCTGTTATATATCAGACTCAACTAAACACGACTGGATTTCATTATGTTCTTGTTAAATTATCTACTATATAAATTCAAAAAGTAATTGAAAAACAATGACGTGGTTTTACATTAAGTAAATTAAAAAGTATTCCTACCAGTTGCTTCATTAAGATTTCCATACCGGCAATGCACCACCGACAGAGATGTTACACAGAATGTCCTGTTTTCTTTGCTTGCCCAATAATTTATACATGGTCTGTTAGATATTTTAAATGTCAGATTAATTGTTGACAGAACCGTGGTCAACCTTAAGCAATAGTAAGTCTAAACTTCATATGCATGTAGCAAATAGATATACCGGCACCTTATTTTTTCTAGTTTTAATGTATTTAATGCATATTCTCATAAATAGCTTCATCTTTATTTTAGGTGATACAAATCAAAAAGCAATTGATCTTTAGCCATACAAGGCCACATTTTCTAGGATTGCAATAGTTCAATTTTACCACTAGGGAGTGACAAAGTCTATATTAACAGTTCAATATCAATGTCATTATCTACAAGTAAAGTAATGGCAAAACTCGTTCTGGCTACCCTCGACTATAGCTGCAGTGGGTTAAAGTTCTGCCATAAATACCCTCCACCGCTCCCAGTTAGACTACGTCTGAAAAGATCTGAATACAAAGTTGTATAATGTTCTTCTATATAAACCTCTTTTTGACCTAAAGAAAAAAACAATTATAACACATTTTAAGGTGGTATGGATTTATACATACAGCACATTAGTATGATGCTACATTGGGTCACAACTAGTAAGAAGTGGACAAAATGTGTGTGTGTGTGTGTGATAATTACAATAAATACGGTATATCCTGTAAATTTACACGGAAGAGCAAATGTACAAAACAAACAAATAATAATCTTAACTTCCCCAGCAGGCGGCACTGCCAGTTAACGACACGACCTTCCTCTGATGTGCGTTCCTCTTAGATGACTAGCTTGTTGTTGGTAATACGGCAAGGGGAGGGCTTTGTTGGATCTCATTGATTTTCGTAGCTTTGGTCTCTCAACAGAGATCACTTGCAAACGTCAAGACTATAACCAACAACCAGCAGACAATTTTGCAAGAATGCCGCTGGAAAACCTAGAAGAAGAGGGCTTACCTAAGAACCCAGATTTGCGGATAGCACAGCTCAAGTTCCTGCTTACCCATCGGGAGGATGTAAAAGTGAAACAGGAGTTGATGGGGGCCATTAAGGAGAACAGTGAGTAGCGGATGAAATTAAACGAAATCATGCCGCGTCAAGAGAGAGAGAGAGATCTGCAGAGTCACCGGGGCCTGAAATCAATCCCGGGCCTCGAGTACTTCATTTAGCCGTGGCCTGTACGTAGGGAGCGCGGCAAAACAGCAACTACGAGAGGCTGTATAACCAATACATAAGCGTATAATTAAACGGCAATTGTTTTGTCAATAATCTCCACATTTGTTTAGAAAATTATTAGAGAGTTTACTTAAATGGGTGTCTGCTTTTACTTTTGTTTAACAGATACGTTACCGATCGTACTGACACAATTTATACCGGGGACGGTAGTTAGTTAAAAGGCAATTACTAACATTAAACCAAGAGTAACATGTTGTTTGTTTACGTTTTTTGTTTTCATTGTAGAAACAGCAAGTACACTGAAATAAGAATGGAGATGGTGTTTACTGTAGTGTTGTCAAGTCGTTGTTTTGATGTTTTTGTATTTTTTATTTTTTATAACCCTTACTGGTATTTTACAACCTGTCAAAAGTAACCTGGCTGAAATTTATATGTGCATGATTACAAATATTATAGTATTTCAGCAATTTTTAAAATGAAATTCTTTTAATTAAATTGACAGTTTTTGAACTCCTGTTTTTGGTATGTTTTTTCCAGTACTGTCAATTCAGCTCTGTACTACTACAGTGCTCCAAAACGATGCTATACAGTAAATGAGCTTGAATTTGAAACTAGTTTGGGCAAGTTATTTTTATCTATATTGAACCGAAACCAAAAAAATGTGCATTTAAGATTAAGTATGTAATATTTACACACAATGTTATCTAAAATAACTTTGCTTTTGATTCTCAACTTTCAGACATGGCACCATACTATGAGGGCCTCTGCAAAGACCTGAAGTGGACGGTGGACACAGATCTGCTGAGTAAAATGAAAAAAGCAAATGAAGAGGAGTTGAAACGCTTGGATGATGTGCTGGAGGATGCAGATAAGAATCTGGGAGAGAGTGAAATCCGAGATGCAATGATGGCAAAAGCAGAATATTTGATCAGGATTGGAGACAAGGTAAAATTTACAATGAGTTCTACAGACCGCGTTATTAAACTGCTTCCACAATTTTCAGGAAACTCCAAATCAGACATTACCAATAAAAATATATATGTATATCCTTTGCTCGTTTTTCTGTTTGAAAATAAATTTGGCGAATAAAAGAATGTGCCTTCAATTAGCCACGTTACTAATGATTGGTCAACATTGTGAGCCAGCCTTGTTTTTGTCCACAGTTGCAAGCAGCTTTTTAAAGCATATTGTTGCAGCAAATGGTTTAAGTAATGGTGGTAAGTTTTGTTTTGTTTGTCATGTTTTAGGAAGGAGCTTTAACTGCGTTTCGCAAGACCTATGACAAAACAGTGGCTCTGGGACATCGGCTTGATATTGTGTTTTACCTGTTAAGAATTGGATTGTTTTACATGGACAGTGACCTCATTATACGAAATACTGAGAAAGCAAAGAGGTAGGTTTTGTTTTTACTTTCCTCTTTAGAAGCTGACTTTGGTGATGCATGCTTTCTCAAAATAAGTGAATAGTTCATTTGAATAAGCACTGTGTTATAGTAATTGAGTGCTTCTTTTCTAGCTTAATAGAGGAAGGAGGTGACTGGGACAGAAGGAATCGTTTGAAGGTTTACCAGGGTCTTTATTGTGTGGCTATTCGAGATTTCAAGCAAGCTGCAGAACTCTTCTTGGACACAGTCTCAACATTTACCTCCTATGAACTTATGGATTATAAAACATTTGTAACTTATACAGTGTACGTCAGTATGATTGCACTAAAGCGACCTGATCTCCGGGAAAAGGTGAGACCAACATACACAATCCTGGGGTCTACTGTGGAATTAAGTCTGCATTTTCAGTGTTTATTGGTGTAGTTGCTGGTTTCGTATACTCTTAGAGCTGAGGTAAAACAAACATCTTGGTTTTAACTACGTGTGTTACAACCACACCTTTGTGAAGTATTTACAGATGAAAATGAAGGTTTAGGTTATAGTTTTGGGTGATGGTAGTTATTACATTAACACTAAATTGATTTTCTTATTGGATGAACAGGTTATCAAGGGAGCAGAGATCTTGGAGGTATTGCACAGTCTTCCTGTAGTGCGGCAGTATTTGTTTTCACTATACGAGTGTCGTTACTCTGTATTCTTCCAATCATTAGGTAGGTATTATGTATTTATTTTTTTTTTAAATGGCTTGTATGCAGAAAACTATTCCCAATTTTCTTGTGAGCCTTTGTCTGATTAAAGTAATCTTCCTTTTTTTTGGCCTTACAAGTTTTACCCCAGTACACACCACCTTTCAGAGATGTAGGTTTAGAAAGACCATTTTCTATTCAGTCCTAAGTAGGTTACTTTGTGCTTTCTTTAATTGCAGCACTTGTGGAACAGGAGCTCAAGAAGGATTGGCTCTTCGCTCCTCATTACCGTTACTATGTCCGGGAGATGAGAATCCTTGCTTACAGCCAATTGCTGGAGTCTTATCGCTCCCTAACACTGGGGTACATGGCAGAGGCATTTGGAGTTAGTGTGGAGTTCATAGATCAGTAAGTAGCGTTGCAGGGTGTGGATTTGCATCCATCACTTAAGATTAACAGTAAAAACACAGTTACTTCTAGGGTACTTGGATCTCTACAATATCAAGGTCCAAAAACTACTGTAATGTGTGTAGATTTCAGTTTTTAAGTTTACTCCAAAGTTGTGTTCTGTCTCTCATAAATGCAATGGTACATCTTTTTTTGTTCTATTTTACAGAGAACTTTCACGATTTATTGCAGCTGGTAGACTACATTGCAAAATAGATAAAGTAAACGAGATAGTCGAAACAAACAGGTACAGTACGACTTTACAATTTATTAGTTCGAGTTATTTGAATGACAAAATAGAACATTATATACTGTATGTTTTACCTCCAAATATGTCAGTGTTTTCCATTTAATTTACAATTCAGTTTTTCAATGTGTTTTTAGAGACATGGATACTAATGTAAATATATAACACATTTTTTAATCCCATCGTATAGCAAACCACTATTTTGTGTTTTTTAGCTGCATGCTTGGATTATAGCCAACAAGTTTGTTTTCTTGTATTATTTATTGTTCTCTCTCCCTTTTATGCAGACCTGACAGTAAGAACTGGCAGTACCAAGAGACTATAAAGAAGGGCGATCTCCTACTGAATAGAGTCCAAAAACTGTCCAGGGTTATTAACATGTAATTTGGTTAAAGGCAGGAACATGTTCAGGATTTGAAATGTTAAGATTTTAAAGTGTGGCCTGTTGTATTTACAATTGATGATAATGGTTTATGGATCTAGTAAATGTACTTAACCCCCCCCCCCCCCCCCCCCCCCAAAAAAAAAAAATACTGTTTGCTACAGTACGTAAACACCTAACTGTATATAATAAAATCCATGTTTTCACAAATACTGTCTCACTTATTCTGCACTACACTGACTTAATCTGAGATATTTTCCTTTAACTTTTGTAAACTAAAATAAGAATATTATAAGCGATCCTGCTGTTATCCAACAAAATGTGACAGGGCAAAGAAACACGCTCTTACAGTAAATTAAAACTTCTCTAGTGTGGCATATCTGGTAAAGTGGTTTTGAACAGGCTGTTGGATTTACAACATATTTACTTACCATTGCTGCAGGCTGTCCTCCGGTGGATGTTGTGATGTATTAAGACAGTTGTTGACCCCGTACACTCCTAGTTGCCCTCTTATATCACAGAATGCGGGGCTGCTGGTTATTCCGAGGGTGAATACAAACCGTTTGGAAGGAAGGGCCTTTTATTGGAAGGCTCCAACACTATGAAACAGTGCCTTATTCTGTCAGTGAAGCTAGGACTCTTGCTGTCTTTAAATCAAGACTGAAAACAGGTGTTTTACAAACTGGCCTTATCATAGTTTATTTATAATATAATGTAACTGTTTTTTTGTTGTCCGTTCTAATTACAAATTTGATTGATGTTCCTACTATGTTGTTCTTATTGTTCTTTTTATATGAACTGGCTTTCTTTCTGTTACCAAATTTTGTAGTTAACTGTCTTATTACAATGGATTGATTTTTAACTTTGAGTGAAGCGCCTTGGGGTCCATGTAATAAGGGGTTCTAGAAAATGTGAATAAATAAATAAGTAAATAAAATGGACAGGGACCAGATGTGAAACAAAGCTGTCCAAAAACCAGTTCAGATTTGAGTATGTTGCGAGAGATTGCAGGAACACATTTAACAGGGTTTTGGAAAATGTATAGCTATGGCTAAAAAGTAAGAATATCCAGGGTACATTTTTCATTAGCTAGTGGAATTTCTGATTTAGCATATTCACAGGGATTTGCCAGGTTGTTCTTTCTGTATGTTTGAGTGTGATAAGCACAGGTATCATTCTGCTGTGTAGTCAAGATTTTTTTTATATCTATTTCAGCAGCAGCTATACCCTTTCCTTAATCTGTTATTTTTAAATGAAGTGCTCCTCGTTCCTTTGAAGCTATTTCAAGTAGATGAACCCTACCCACGTGTAATCTTGATCCAAGAAATGTGTTTCCTTTTTTTTTTTTTTTAGACAAGAAGCCAAGGCCTGTTTTACGTATAAATAACAGTATAAATTATTTTTATTTACAGAAACCTGTTACAAAACAAATAGACTATACAATTTATTTTTTTTAAATATTTAAAGTAAATATCTATCCTATGACATTTGTTCATGAATTGTATAGCAGCCAACACAAAAGTCCAGCTGATCAAATGCATTTGATTATGTATACAAAAATCAACTATTCACACTATATACAGGAGTTTGCTTTTAGAACCATTCTCAAAAAGCAAGCAAGCTGCTTTCTGGCTTTTATTCACATTAAATGTGTAGTGCTTATTTAAACCAGATCTTAGTAATGTTGTCTGGAAACATTGGCAGACTTGTTAAAGAGCACCTAAATTAAGGGTAAACCAAGATATCATTTAGATGTCTTTTTTGCTTAACAAATGTTATTTGAAGACCAGGAGAGGCATTTCATATTCCAACAAAAATCAGTCTAGGGAGAAACTGGTTTTAGCCTTCAATAGTATAAAAATTGGTGAAGGGAAACACTCAATCTAAAGAGTTAGATAAGCAATCAGAACTCAAGAAGTTTATCAAATAGGAAAATAAATTACAACAAACATACCAGTAATTAGGACCTATAGTCAGGTGGAAAAAGCAAGCTCCTAAACACTTTGAAACATTCAAGTCTTGTAAAAAATAGCTGTCCTTAAAACAGTCATAGTGTGAAACTATTGTCAGGCACTTTCATTTTTTCCATTATTTTCTAAAAGCTGCAAACAAAAGTTATCAGTAAAAAGCACTGTTTCAAATTAAGGAGTTTGGCAACAATGATGCAAGCGGCTGCATTGTGTTTTAAAGTGTTTTTTTTGTTTGTTTTTCTTTTTATTAAAAAAAAAAAAAAAAAAATCACCCTACTCCCAGACCTTATGAAGGAAAAGTGCTGCCAATTGTCTTTCTTTTTTTCCACCACCTATGTCAAACAAACTTTAAAGAATATACTAAATAACTGCTCTTTCGCATAAAATGGTTGGACAAAAATAATCACCGACAGCATATGAACAGAAACTTTTATATAAGCCATCTGTCAATTGGCAGGTGAATTATATTCCTGGTCATATGTATTCAGTCTTTTCCAACTAGGAGGCAAAAACAAGAGATTGCAAGATCTTCCAGTATTATATTAATATTCTTCATTAAAGATACAGGTATTTTGTATAGTTGCCATTTTCAAATCTTGTACTTCTAAATGACAACACTTGACCTTTCAAAAGGACCATCACATTAAAAGATGTCCATCTATTTATGTTGTAGGCATATTGCATTATTGGCTTGGCAGTGAACCTCATAATATAATAAAACCCCTTGATCTTGTTTTTTTTTATTATTTACTAAATAAATAAATATCAGATGATCTCAATTGTACCAAAATTGGTTATAAGAAAGAATGCCTGTGCAAAAATACATATTTAAATATGTACAATCTTTAACAAAATATGTATTCTGAAAATGGGATACTTCAATATTTTTCATAATCCATACAAGAAAAGCCAAAAAGAAAACTACTAAACCGACTTTGCTTTATAGCTTCGGTCATTCAGTGACATTTAGGGTTAAGAAAACTGCAGGAGTTACAATCAATAGCCACCTTGTATAATTACCTCAATTACTACAGTTTCCAATTGAACATAATTGTATATAAAAAGTCTTTGTTGACTATGAAAACCTGTCACAGTTATTAGGTGTGAAGGTGCACTACTCGAAACCCTTACTGTTTTAATATTAAAACAATCCTGTTTGAATCCAAGTTAATATTACTATGCTAATAATGGAAATCGCTCTGGATTTTTGCTTTGAGGCAATTGATGTGCAGGGTATTCAGATTTTGGAGTGTAGCCAATTAACAAGACATACTGTTTATAGGTTCTGGTCTTGTGGGAAGCACTATTGCATAAGTAGTGCACTTGCTGTGCACAACCAGTGGCACATTCTGTTTGACAGGTACATACTTGGACTCACAGTATAGGAAGTTCTTTCTAATAATAAAGGATAATAAAAGGGGAAAAGGCAGATTAAGAAAGTGCAAATCATTAAAGGATTCAGATAATTTATTTGGATACCCTTTAAAGAATTCTCTGCCATGCATGTATGTATGTGACTGGAGAGGCGGTGTATAGTGGGAAACTATGGCCCCTGAGGGAAGAACTAGTTACCAACAGTGCTGCAATTGTCCCCTGGAGGTAACTGCAGTTCTTCCCAAGGGGCCTTTAGTTTCCCACTATGAGCCGAGGTCTGCAGTCCACATTTGTTTTATGAATCAGTCAAGAAAGTAATGTTTTTGAAGTCCATAGCGCATAGTTATTGAAGTTTTTTTGGCATAGAACTGTCCGTCTGACTTTCTCACTGCAGCTTACAATTCTCGGGAGTCTGTTGAGTTTGTGAACGTCGTATTTATTTACACCGTTGAGTTGGATTTCTTTGAATTTTAGGAAGTCTGAAAACACTGAAAGCGACGTTTTTATGACGATTTTAGTGTTTGCAGCATCTTTGTTTTGGAATTAATTTTCTGTTGTCCGCCATTTTGCTTTGTGTGTGAAGAGAGGAAAGACGTTCAGCGTGATGACGTAATTTGAGTTTGGTCATGTGATGAGATTCAACCAATCACATGCCAGAATTAAGGACTAGATGTGTGCAGATTCATCACACTGACAACCCATTCAATGTTATAAATGTGTTATTTGTGTGGTTGGTTCTAGAGTTTATATATTATATATAATTTTTTTTTTTATCAATTGATGAACAATAAAAATAAAATTCATGAGCTATTAGGTCTGGGTCTTTTTCATAATGTTATATTTGTTTTACCCTCACTGGAATGAAGAGTGTTATTAACTAGTATTTTATTCATCAATATGCAGTACCAAATGTGGGGACATATAGTATATACTGCCATAATAATGGTCTGGTGCCTGAAATGTTCTACCTTAAACCTACTGTGATCAAATTTTCAGATTAACAAACAGCAACTTCTTCATTAAATATTTAAAGTTCCATGATTTAAATTTGTGGACTTCAAAATGAAAACAAAAAAAAAATCTAAACACAATCTAACCCTAATGATGTATTGTTAATTTTTGGCAGTTTCAGCTTTAAAAATTAACTCACCAGCTGCAGTATTTTTTAGAAAAATAAATGTTCCCATTTTTTTTTTTTTTTTTTTTAACAAAACCTTTAAAAGATTCTGTAATTCATTGTTAGCCGTCTGTATAAATGCGATATAAAATAGTTGAACTCCTGGCAGTTTCTTATCCCCAACTACTTACGGGCTAGGTTTTTTGTTTTAATCCCACTGGTTTTGCAGGGTTTGACCTACTGAACACACATTGTGTGCTTAAAAGGACGACATAAAAGGCATCCAAACTACAAGGAGCAGATTGGTAGAATTCAAAGAGCTTTGAATAGTAACACCTAAGTCACCGCCACATGTAACTCCTACTCCAGGGCATTTCTTGTAGGTATAACCCATAGTTCTTTCTTCCCCTCCCCCCCCCAAGCCCTTATCTGTACCTTACATTTAGAGTAAGGTTATTTAATACACTCTCCTTTGAAGGAAAACCTCACAAATGGGCAGTCAGCAGTCCTTTCCACCAATAACACTGATTAGAGCCACAGCATGACAGATTTTCATCCAGTGTTGTCTTGATTGTGGCATTGTTACAAACATGGCTTCAGGGAATTCCTTGATATAACTATCTGTCCAGTCGATCTCCACCCCTGAGGAACATGGGAAGCTGAGATAAAGGCCTCTTGCAGTTCAGAGTACCAGACAGATCTATTTCTGCTGGAGGATGTCCAGTTCTTTTTTGCAAGTACAACAGCAGCAGTCGTCGTCAGGGACGTGCCTTCGGCTGGCAAAGAAAAGAAACATCAATAATTAATTAAAGTAATACATGTCCTGATTATTGTACAACTAGAATTAGAGCACAAACTAGAATAATTCTTTGGTCTGATGCTTATCTCCACCAGGGGATATAGTGAAAGAAGCTGACTGACTGTCCATTTGTATATCACACTAAATGTTGTGTTTATCTACAGCACTGCTTGTTCAATACTGAAGAAACAAGCTAGTGTGTATATCATAATTTATAATTTATATTTATATTTGGAGGTGGTCTGTCTACATAAACCACTTATCCAGTTGAAACATGAAAAGGACATTCTTTATTAACTTATTAAGAGTATTAGAATTTATAATACAATAAAAAGTACTTATACACCCAACAGTCTGGCCCAGACACCAGCAGATAAAACCTTAACATAACCTGGCAGTCTGGGGTTCTGTGTAGAAGTAGATCGCAGTCCTCTTCTTAAGTTTATTATATTTAGGTGTCTGTTATGGCTGAGAGTAATCGTCACAGTGTGTTAAGTATCTACATTGAATGAGAAACACAGAGTAATTCTAGATGCGACATGTAAGAAGGGTAGATTGTGTTCTGACTTATATCAACAAATACAGGGCCAACAAACAAACCTTAAAACAGCGCAATGGTTGAGAACACAGTTGTGAATAGAAAAAGCCAGTATACTGAAAAAGTAAACAGCTGTTTAGTTGCAACTGGCATGCCACCAGGGTTGGGGTCAACACCTTTTTTCAATTCCAATTGCTTATTAAAATCAATCCCAATTTTATGACAGGCCTTATTGAGCAAACATATATACAACTTTTCAAATACATGTACAACTTGTCAACAACACAATTACAATACAAATGTATTAAATCAAATGTGTTTGACATTATAGATGGATAGATGGATAGATATTTGCTCAATAAAGCATACGTTGTTAAAGAAATTGAAATGGATTAAAATTGGAATTGGAAATGGAATTGACCCCAACCCTGCATGACAGCAGTGGAGTAGTGGTTAGGGCTCTGGACTCTTGACCGGAGGGTCGTGGGTTCAATCCCAAGTGGGGGACACAGCTGCTGTACCCTTGAGCAAGGTACTTCACCTAGATTGCTCCAGTAAAAACCCAACTGTATAAATGGGTAATTGTATGCAAAAATAATGTGATATCTTGTAACAATTGTAAGTCGCCCTGGATAAGGGCGTCTGCTAAGAAATAAATAATAATAATAATAATAATAATAATAATAATAAGTCACTAAATCAAAATGTGCTCAAATAAAACATTGAATTCTGATTGTAATAGTAAATCGGATACAGTATACAATATAAATACAGTACCTTTACCCAGATAGTCAGTAATTCATAACAAATACCACTTTCTACTATCTAACTGCTTACAAAAAAAGACATGTTACTCCAGAAATAGGCCACTACATTTATATACATAACCCATGCCAAGGAACTATTGGATCACCATGACTTACATCCAGTTTGGTAATGTAAAAATGTCACAGACGTGCATAAAAACGGACGTGAGAAGTAGTAAAACTCGACCACAGGTGCGGACTACCAAACATTTTAGATGCCATAAAACAAAACATTTCCTACTGTACCTGTTGTAAAAGTGAATTGTTCGGAAGTCCTTGCGTCCCTGGGATTGTGCGGGCATGTTTCGTGTGAACATTGTTCACAGCAGGCGATTTGGCCACCTTGTTGGGTCTGCTGCTGTTGCCGCTGTTAACACCGCTGGAAGCGGGGGCACCTTTCCGCTTCTTCCCTTCCAGTCTTTCCATGGGAGCATGCGAGTGAGAGTAGCCACCATGCGAGTTCATGGTCTGCTCGATGGACTGGTGAACAAAAGGTCCGAGTGAAAGGGTGGAGTCGCTGCTGTTCATCACCACGCTCATGCGCTTTATTGATTCCGCGGGGCTCCCTGACGGAGGGCCCCTCCCTGATTGGTCGTGTTTGAGGCTGAGAGAGTTTGCTCGGTTGGTGGTGCAGTTGAGACCGATGTGAGATGAAGAGGTCACTGGCGAGGGATATAAGCTCCCCGCGCTGGCAGAGTTCAATGCACAGTTTCTCTTAAAGGATGACAATGACTCGGCTGAATGAGAAGATGAATGAGCCAGAAGCGGGGAACTGTTTTTCCTCCTCTTTCCCGAGCTGTTACTGCTGCTGCTGCTGCTGCTGTTGTTGTTGGTGTTATTGTTACAGTTAGTAATTGTTGCAGAAGGTTCCTTGGATCTGAAATACTTGCTGCTGGGTTTGGATTTCTGAGGCTTAGATATCAGGGAAGGTACAGCTGAATGTCCTGAAGGCATTTGGGGCGAAGAAGACACTTGCCTTGACTGCATATTATATGCAGCCTGGTCTATAGAACCCATAGAAGAAGTGTGGGCATTTAAAGTAGTCCCATAAGATGGAATTGATTTGTTGTCCAGAGATTGTGTGTAGGATGGTGAACCAAGAATTTGTGGGGCTGTCGCTGAGGTGGGGCACAAGAATCCTGTGGAGTTCACACTGTAGTGTGATGTAGGCAATGAGTTTGTGCTTGTCCTGTGTGGAGCTGGTGTAGAACCTGTGTTCTCAGATGCTGGAGGAATTTTTCTGAAAAACAAATACATTGCAGTATATTAAGCTATTCTTTTTGCATTCGTTCATTCACTCGCATACAAAAAAAAACGAAGCTGCTTAAAAAAGGCTCCATCAGGAGGAATGTATAATGATAAATGTATAAAGTATTTCAAACTCACTTCCACATCTGAGAGTTAACATGCTTATCCACCATTGAGTTAAGTGCACATCGAATGTGATCCCACCGCCTGTCAAACATATAGCAGCCTCTTCCCACTTGTCGGCTTCCAAAGGTGCAAAACTAAAATAAATAAACAGGGATTAAAAAACAGGACATCAAGCTTGGAAGAAAAGAGTTTGATCTTTTTTGTTTGAGACCTAAATATAAACCATGTGTGCTTATGTCTCAAATTAAGCATGAAAGTTTCCAGCAAATTGTGAACTTACAGCTGCTGGCTGAGGATGGTAACCTGAATAGTGGTAGTCCAGTCTTTCTGTGGCCTCTTCCTTCTCATCGTTCTCCCCCTCATCACTGGATAACCGGGACGCTGCCTCAGCTGGTGCTGCAGAGTGGTGGGGAGATTCGTGAACCAACGGAGAGTCACTGGAGACATTCCCACTGTGTGGAGTGGAGTAGCTTGTAGGCCTGAGCAAAAAAAAAAAAAAGCGTTAGCTTTAGATAAATACTTGCTGAAATCAACTCCCAATCCTGTGCTTAGAATCTTGAACTCACCTTGGAAGACTAGGATTGTAAGGTTTGGGTTTGCTGGGTATTAAAGGCTTTGACTCTGAAGTGTTATTTCCATGAGAGTTTTGGTGTATTTCCTGGGTAGTTCTTGACGGGGAGGGATGTGGTTCCCTGAGGGTTTGCTGAGGGTACTCGGCATTCCGATGCAGTTCTTTATCCCTGGTTTTACTCTTGTGCTCAGCTAATAAAATGTCAAAACGTTTTCTTCGACCCAGTACAGCTCTCCGGTGGCTTAAGGAATGTGTCTGAAAAATAAAAAAATAAAAGTTCAAATCAAATCAGCTATAATAAAATGTGTTTTTGTCAATAAAAAACGAAAACATCCCAATGTCCTGTCAAAATGCATTGAATCACTGCACAACCATGTAAGATAAAGACCTTTGCTGGTTTTCTTAAAATACACAATCTTAGATTGAAAGGCAAAAACAAAAGTGTCCTAGAACTTTTTTGGGGGCCCACAGCTGGATTGAAAAATGTAATTTTTGGGCTGCTCTAAATGATCATTTGATGCTTGTGTACAGCGTTTGTACTTGAAACCTAGCAGTGAGTTTGAGAGATGTTTTATGTTACAAATCTTGAACTCACTCAAAGTATGTCCTTTCAGCTCTTAAGTACTAACCTTGCATGTTAAAGATCTTGTGCAGGGCTTCCTGGTTTCCATATCCACAACCCCACAGTGGATATCAGCATTAAATTCACGCTCTGTAAACAATCAAAAAAAAGGATTAAAACCAGAACACTAAACAGGCATACAACACATTTCATACACTGTAAATGTTTAATCATCATCATCATCATCATCATCATCATCATCATCATCATCATCATCATCATCATCATCATCATCGTCGTCATCACAGTAATGATAATACAATCTATTGATTTAGCTACTGGCAGGCTATACTGTAAATACGATGCTTGAGTACTTTTTTGGAAGTTTATACAAAGGACTCACCTGACAGTCTTTTGTGCAACTGCTTCTTATTAATGGCATAATTATCATCTTGTTTCTTGTCTGGAGTTGAGAGAAGACCTTTCCCATTAGGAATCTGTCCAGGAGACAGCAGGGGTGGCTTTGGTATTGAGGGACAGTTAAGCCCTGGCTTTATTGAGGAACTCACAGTGGTAGAAGATGTGGGGCCGGCAACTGTTTTTAATGATGTACCATCTACCTTTGGGTTAGGATGCATCTTTTCCACTTTAACAAACGGTGGCATACTAATAAGAAAAGAAATGAGACGATTAGTTTTCTGGAGGGGGGGGGGCTGCACAGATTAAATCATATATTCTATGAAATGTGCAGAATGTTTATCAAAACGCAATAAATGTCAGAGTTCTCCAAAAAATCTCAATCCCCAACATCCTGTTAAAACAATACAAAACAAACTCCAAACCACAGCAATGACAAAACCTGTTATCTATAAAAAAATAAAAAAAATAGACTGTTTGTTTCAATATAAACCAAGGAAGTGATCAAGCAAACATTTGATAAAAGCAACTTCATGTTAGCTCTTACATTTTGTCATGTGGCACCTTGCTGTGTGGTAGATGCATTGGCCTGTTACTCCCACTGATGCTGTGCAGCTTTTCTTTGGGCGACTTTAAGATTTTGGAGTTAGACGATGCACTGTTTCCACTTGACGAGCGACTACTGCTGCTGCTGCTACTGCCACTGCCGCTACTGCCTTTGTTTTTTGATGGCAGCGTTGAGGGCAGAAAATACGCAGAAGATGGAGTTGGGGTAAGTGGGGGTTTGCTGGATGAGCCGTGTCTTCTTTCTGTTGACAAAAAGAAGCGGAAATTATGTAAACTTTTTTTTTTTTTTTTTTAAACGTATGTCCTTCTCGTCAAGTACAACCAAAACTAGAGTTGCACACACTACATACCGTTAAGTCAAAACCATCTATAAATGGGTTGACCTGGTGTGCAAATATGTAACTTCTTGCACCATCCAATAAGGCACGTCATCTTTACTTATAAAATATGAAAACGTGACACAGAATTAAATACATCTACATTTTTTTAAAATAACCTAAAATATTTAATACAGCAAGAGTAAGTCTCAATTAAAAATAAAAAATGTCTGTAAAGCTGAAACTATTTAATGTAATATCACTGTATACTACATAAAAACCAGAGGAACAATAATAGCAAAACAAAAAAACATATGTTTTTAACAGTTAAAATAAAATGAAAATAAGTTTCCTTTGAAAGTTCCCTCTGGCCACCAATGCAAACATAATGGTAAAACTAGCAAGATCTCTAAAATGTTTGCATTATGAGATCAGTGGATGGCACACATGTGCATTAATACAGTAGCAGTCATAAAGTAGTCAGCATGTCTTTTCCAATCCCTTCAAATTCATCTTAATGAAATCTGACTATAGCTTACAGGCAAAAACAATAAAAGATAAAAATAAAACTATTGTAAAAGAGGATTATGTTGATGTTTGATAAAACCATTTGGTTTTGTTTTGGTCTACTCCAATAGCGCAGAACAAATTACCTAAATATACAAGTAAATGTACTCACTATTGATATTTATCACCCATTTAATGTGTGGCATAAAAGGGAATCCAGTTAATTCCAACCTGACAATAGCACATACAGGGTTTTGTATTTATTATGAAAATCCATAATATTTACTTTGAAAACACAAGTTTGAAAATCTACTAGTTTCAATTTTGAAATGACAAAAAAAATACCACAAATACAAATAGTGCAAACTTTTGTATCACATACAGTCATCTTCAATTTTACAATGCACTTAGCCGTCTGTACACTTTGAGATATTAAATGTTCTGTTTGAAAGAATTGTATAGCTCAGTTAAAAAAAAAAAAAAAGGTATTTATTTCTTTAATGATACCAGCTGACAGAAAACACACGAAGATCAGATATCAACACAGGCTTCTAAAAACTGTTCTTGTACATATGGGTCACTAAACTTGTGAACCATTTCCTTTCTGTGAATTTAAAGTCACTGTTTGCTTTTATTTTGGTAAACAAACTGATCACTTCATTCTCTCCGTAACTATATACATCTTTTTACAGATGAATGCAGCGTATGTAAGACCAGCTGAAACTAGTGAAAACAAATGGTTGGGTAAACTTCAGTATAAATGCATCCCCACTTCACATATTACAAACTAAATCTAATCCAATTATTTACTGTGGAATTAGTATCATTTGGTTAGGTGCACCTTTTCAACAAAAAGACCACAGTTGAAATGGTTCCTGTATCTGTGTCAATGTGTAGCACTCAAGAGGAAACTAAAACAGCTTGAAAGCATTTCCTGTGACAGTAAAACCTCAGTTACCACAAATAAATACCAACTACTTCAAAAACAGAAGGTGCAAAACTTAATAAAATATACATAAACAATTCCAGCATGCCGACAGGTAACTGCGGTTTGTTGTTTATTTTTAAAATTGTGGGCGGCTGCCTAATGCAAAGCTCAGCTTTTGTTTGGGAAGCAGTCACTGTAAACTCCACTTCGATCTGTTTTTGAATTTCTGCCAAAACACTCAAATGACATTTCAGAATGGCTCATGTGGGCCGATCGCAGCAGTTAATCCCTCATTTTGCGATTATCCACTTTGATCAGCCAACTCCTCAAAGGACAGCTAACAACAACAACAACAACAACAACAACTTCTACTGCAAATCAGCAGCAACAGGAATACAGGTACAGCGTGAAACAGCTGAAAGGGAAAGAAAAGCACAGTACAACTGTCGTTTCGTGCCACGGTTAATTAATGCACAGCTCCACTAACCTTCTGCAAACTCCATGCAGTTCTGGGCTCCCTGCCAACTCCCCGTCTCAGAAAAACTGCAGAAGAGAACTCGCTTTGTGCCTAGGGCTCTGCACAAAGGGAGGCCTCTCCACAAAGCTTTCTCGTAGCTTCTTGTTTCACATAACGTGTTCGTACGTACTTGCTACTGAGGTCTGGTATCGTTAGCTGACTCTGCCCACAAACTCCTAGCAGACTCCATGTTTGGTCTTATGCAACATTTGCTACTACCGAAAAGTACACTTGAGTCACAAAGGTCCTGGCAGATGAACAGAAAAACAGGAGGAGTCTCACTTTATCTAATATGGTCATACCAGAAGTCCTGGTTTATGCAAATTATTCCTATTTCAAAGGCAACTTGCCAGAGTTTCAGTAGGCTCAACCAGAAACAATTTATGGTGCGGGAGCCCTTATCAACAATGGCCTAATTGTTTCTGTATATTAAAAAAACTTACCAGAAAAAGAGAGCACATTTTCTTTCTTTCTGCAACGTAACAAAAGCTGTCAAGATTCCACATAAACGTGGCTTAATAACAAAGAGCAATTTATATTTTTGTAAATAAAAAAGAAGCATTAAGCAGTCTTTGATTTTTTTTTCCCCTCCCCAAGACCAGTTAATTAAAAAAAAAAAAACAATGAAAAATATGTCTTCAAAACATAATCTATACTCTTACAGAAGTACTTTACAGGCACATTTTCCAAAAGAAATCCTGAGTTATATATTTTAAGTTCTTTAGGGAGCCCAGGCAAGCCAAAAATCTGAAAACGATTAGGGGTTCTTTCCAAAATCACAGTTATCAGGCCATTACATCCATTTGTAAGGTGTTTCTAACAAGTCACTTTGCTTATTTAGAACAAAACTGGAAACAAAAGCAAAGCATCCCCTGTGCCACAAGAAAAGTACATTCACTCATACGGTTTATCTTTGTGACAACGTACAGTAATAGTAAATGCAGTTCACACACAGAGAAACAGGCGGACAGATGCCTCCAGTATATCCCCGGTAGGATTTCTTAATATGAAGTGCACGTATTTATTTAACTGTTATCACCACTGAGCCTTTCTTGCAGTGTCAGACATGGAAACATGAGGGAATCCATAAAAGGTACCCTCTTACGAGGGATGCTTAAATATAACCAATAGTTTATTCCTGTGCTGTTCCTGGGAGTTTGAATTGGCCTCTAATTGAAGCCAGGGAGGTGTCAAGAACACATTATAACCCCAAGTAATTTCACCTTCATAATGTTCACTCCTTTCAAAAACACATCTGTCTTAAAATATTGAAGTATGTTTTGGTAGTTTTATGTTTACAGAGCTCTAAAGTCACTACATATCACAAAAGACAATGAAACCTTTTGTATTAATCGTAATAATAATTTCTCAAAATATTGTATAAATCTCACAAAATATAATTCTTTGGATTGTACAATTCACCTAGATTACATCCCATTTCTAAGTGGATTTTATTGTATAAGAGTTTGTTTTTAAGACAAGCGGCCATTGAATTTCCAGACTTGGCTTAGAAGATGCTGGATTTCAAAGTAGAAGATGATGGATTTCGAGATGTGATGAAATTTGTTGAGCCATACTGTGCCGACCCATAAAACAACAACAGTGAGGCTGGAAAAACTTAAAGAAAATTGTGGTGCAGCTGTTCATACAAAACTTACAAAGGGAGAAAGAGTTGCGATTACCACAGACTCGTGGACCCCATTCCCCAATCTTCCCATAGGCAGTAGGCTTTTTCTCACTTGAAATTGTTCTGTATGATTTTGGACCAAACAGCTGTTATGTTTAGTACAATTTTTGTTTGTGTATTGGAACTACTGCACTAAAGTAAAGGACCTCCGAAACCCACTTGAAACAGGTAGTCCAGGCATCTCTTTTTAACAATTTAATAAGCTTTTAAATTGCTTTCAATACGTTACATTATTTAGTAATACTTGACCATACAATTCACTGCACAAGAAGGTAAACTATATTCATTACTTAATATATTACTTGACACTGTATTAAATTGGCATTTAAAAATAGGACTTGTAGCAATGTTTGGGAGGTTTATGTACACTGGTATGTAGAGGAGAGTGGCACTGGATTCAAGTACTTGAAATTGTAATGCTCAAGTACTCGAGCAATTTATTTCTCAAACTTTTTAATCTCAGAGGCAGACTTTAACATCAATCACAGTGCTCTTTCCAATTCCAAAATCTTGTGCTATTTTACCCTTGGTAACTCCCTTTTCCAGAAGTGAAAGTATTTAATTTTTTTCCAATCGTAAGCTCAACTCTTTTTTTGCATTAGCGCTGTACAGAGTTTGACGTTGCTGAAGAGCTTGATCATGTTGATCTTTTATTTATTTAAAAAAAAAAATTAATAAAACAACCACATAATTTGGGGCAAAGTTACTCAAAAATAAATAAATTCAGTAACACACGGAATAGATTCCTGTTTTTTTTGCTTTTGCTAAATGAACATAAGAAACAAACTTTTCTAAAAACAGTATACTATCTCCACTGACAACTTTAAACCATTTAAAGTAAGTGTTTTTATATTTATATATATATAAACACTTACCGATGATTTTATTGTTTATTGTTACGTCTTTGCAATGTTAATGTTATTTTTTTTTTCATTTAGGGTTTATTTGCTTAAAAATACTAACCAAGGCTGTCAGTATTCATTCAGAATGTAATATAAAGAGTGGGTGTGTATGTAGATATGGTTGACAGTGCTTAGCATTTAAATGGTTCATAAAAATGCACCAATATGCACACCTCTACCATCTAGTCTGTAGTTTAGTCAGAAAATGTTATCCTTTGTCAAGATCTGTTTACCTCTGTGTGCTCTTCTGTGATTAGGGTCAGCAAGACTGCAATGTCTAACGATATTCAAAGAATGCTCCTTCCAGTTGCATAGCAGTTTAAGTCATGTCAGGCATTACTAGCTTAATAAAATGAAATTCAAATATGTGGCCTCTAGGATATATAGTTAATTCAAGAATATCCAACAAAGCATCCAATTGAAGCCTGACACGGCCGGAACTGCAGTACAGTGGAAATCATCTTGCATACCTCTTAAATATATCATTATTTAATGCAAGCATTTTCAAAAACATATACAGATAAAATACATTTAGTTCATAATAGAATTTAAACCCTGGGTAAAGGACATGAAATAGTGCTAAATAATTGACCTTGCTTTCTTTTATTTCATTGTCACCGTGGTCCATTTTCTAGCGGGTAATGGATTTTAATGCTTAATGTTAAATTAGCAAGGTATCTGAAAACACCATCATGTTTTGTCACGCAATCTTTTAATAGACGGATACAGTATGTGCGGATGTAACAATATTATAAACCTTGATTTAAGGATTAGGATACAGATGTGATTAAACTGTCTCACTGTACTACACCCAATTGAACTCTATAACAATCTTAGCTGGTGTTCTGTATTTTCTGTTTAAGGGTCAGTTAAAAAAACAAGAGGAGGAAGATTTCCTCTGTAACCCACAGTGCATCTCCGTCAACAGATAACTTAAGCATGATTGCTATTGATTACCTATGTAAGGAGGAGGCAAATACTGGTATTTACAGCTAAACATTTAAGACAGCTGCACAATACCAATTATCTGTTACAGCGTCCATTTATAATCTCCACTGTTTATTTTAGAACACTTGAGCCAAGATTTATAAATATTGTAGATTAGCAAATATTACTCCAAATTTTTTTAATAGTTTTTCCATTGCGAGCGAGTGGCCATTTCTCAAGCAGGCAGTTGATCCAAAATGCCGCCTACAAAAAACTTGTGCAGGTTATCTTATGGTTACCCAAACCCCACATGCTTGACCTGTGAATGAATACTTTGTGAATTATCAGATTGTCACACATAGGTCTACTGCCTTTCAATTAACTTGTGGCAGTGCTTTCACATTCTGCTATCAACATGCTTTTAGTTGTAGCAAAGTAGCACAATTTTTAAAAATGTATAAAACTTGGACGAAAACAATATGGTATCTGATGGAATATAAAATAAATAAATAAATAAATAAATAAATAAAGAGACTCCTGTTGCATAGCAGTTTGAGCCATTTCAGGTTCTTTGTACAGGTAATTTAAAAACTAAGGTTCACAGAAAAATCTGGAGTGCTGCTCACAGCAGGAATATCTGCTGATATTTTAGTGGTTGTGGTCCAAAAGTTATGAAGGGTACTTAAATTCTAAAACACACGTACTTTAAGGGAAAAAAAAACACACACACACAACTGCTCCCTTATGTTAAACTTATCACATTCTTTAAAGTTAATTTTATGAAACAGCAGTCACTGCAAAAGAATTCCATTAGGTGTCACCACAGATCAAAAATTATGTAGTAGGCTCCATCTCGTGGACACATTCAAAACTGCATATAGTACAGTATGAACTACAATCTAGAAGGTGTACTATATTTAGGATTCTAAACACCTGCATAATACGAATGACCAAGCACCTCTCTCACCGGGCTTTAAAAACCTGCAAAATTACTAAATTTTATTAAATCATTTACTTGTTGATGCTTAAATTAATAGTTTTGAAAAAAATACAATAAATAAATTTTTTTTAAAAAATCAATAAATAAAACCAATCTCTGCTTGTTTTATCAGACCCAAGCTGGATTCTACATTACAAATACGGCGGAGGTGTGATTACTCAGGAGGATGTGCGAGATGCTCAAGATGTTGCTGTAACTATTTCCCTTACCTTACAAAATTCAAATATGTTTACATAAGGTTAACTGATGGCAGGGGGTGGGGGTGGGGGGGGAGCGACACTTCATATTCTTTCATCTGAATATAAAAATGTAAACTTACCATAGTGTGCTTGAAACGCCTGTGGTTTGACAACTTGATTACAATGGTTACACATCACCAAGTAAAAATCATCTTGTGCCGGGCAGTGACCGAATAAAGGCATGTCTGCATGTAAGAAAAAAACAACAGGATTTAAAAAAAAAAGTTTTAAAAAAGGACCACTGCTAATCAGGATGACTGACATCTTAAAAGAAAATCTGAAGACATTTTAATGGAAGGTGACTTAGTAAGTCTAATATAAAAAAATAATAATAAATTCTGTTTAATTTATGCAGCCCCTCATATGGAAATATACATTTTGGCAGTCAGCTGGCTTAAGGTAGTCTATAAATTGCATGGTTAGGACATTTCATCTTCAAAGGTTACCTGTTTGAGTAATTATTACAGGATCTTTGCATATGCAGTGGTTTAGCCTACAGGAGGTCAGCATTTCAATGTTATTGATATCAAGGACCAGCTCATAACCTTCCTACAACCTGGTGGACCACTTGGAAAAGATAAGACCACTGCAATATAAAACCTTTTATCTAAGTGCAATTTCTATATGTGCTTTGTTTTATGGTTACCCCTCCTTACTCAGCAATGCGACCATCAGAATAGCTTCGCTGTAATATAAAACTTAATTCAAGCTAAAACAAGTACAATCCTTAACTCCAAATCAATTACTTTTCAAAGAAATGCTATAAATGTTACTTACTATTAGAGAAATACTTTGTATTAATATACTTTCCAACAGCAGCATTCAATACTGTGATCCTTAGGACCGCAAGCAAAGGCTTTATTTTTGAGCTGTGTGAAGAATTCGCCTTGCTGCTGAGACTTCAGAGGTTTCATCAGCAAGTCTGGAGGTGTATATCTTAACTATACTGTATTTGTATAATTATTATTTGTACAGATTAACCTGTTCTGAGATTATTCAAAGAATGTTGTGAAATTCCAAGAATGTACTTTTGACAATCGTGGGGGGGGGGGGGGGGGGAAGCACAGATGTAGCTCTGTCCCTCCTTGCCTGTTTTTTTAAATGTATTTATTTTAACGGAGTTTCACTGTCCCTTGAGTTATTTATTCTGAAGTTGTGCGATAAGCATTTATTAACACTCAGATTTGCAACGGAATTACAGGAGATAAGAAAGTGTATTTCTGTCACAGAAAGATGATTTTTCAATTTGTCCTTGGACATTTAATCATATCAAACCGGCACTGATGTAACGCAACATTTCCAAAATTTAGAAAAAGTATAGTAAGATGACAGTATGATGACATTAAAATTATTTCCAAAAACTTTCCATTCTGGGTGCCAGAAGTCGTAAACATGGCCAATGAAAAATGTTTTTATTTTGAAATTTTAGCACACACACACACATCTCAAACATACTCATGTCAGTCACACAGCCTAACATAACATGTTAATTATTCTGAATGATTTCTTCCCAAGATCCTTACGTAGATTTTTGTTAGAACTACAGTTAAATGTAAAAGCTTGTAGGTTACATTATATTGCACGTATGCAGGCCTATTTATTATTTACAACCGGCACCTGATACAAAGGTACAAGAAACACAGATGATGAAGTGTATGAAAAGTATACAAACAGTGGTTATGCATAAACATAACATGTGTTCATACAGCGGTAACATAACAAAGTTTACAATAACAACAACGAGTTACCATCAAGATTGCTCTTCCTACCTCAAGCCACCACCCCAACACCAATTTTGCTCGACTGATGAGGAGACCCACATGCATGAGATGGCATGTCGAGTGTGGATTGGAGATGAAAACTGCGAGTCACATGTTAAAGAATAACATCACAGATTTGGGACGGAGCTTTTTCAAATTCGAAATTCATTGCAATCTACTGTTTAAAAGTATCTTCATGCAGCATGTTTCCTACACTGCAGCATGGTTACAGCCTTGGTGCATCATTAAAAAATGCAGACAATAATAAATGGTGATAATGACAGTGGAATGCCAATAACAGATTCTGATAGATGATCAGTGCATCACTAGTTATATCAATTCACTGAAAACAACAGTTCACTGGACTGCTTGTTAGCAACACAACAAATATAAAAAGTGTAATTATAGACTAGTACATATTCAAAGCTACCCAAGAAAATCAGACATAATTAACCTTTAATAGATTGTCCTATAGTTGCACCTTTTGTAGACCAGCAAGTTAAATAAATCACCTGGAAAGCTGGTAAATTGTGAATGACATCTCTAGAAACTGACCATTTTTTAAAGTTTTTTTTTTTTTCAGGATTGTGTCAGTGAGCCTTCATTGTCAGTTTGTCTGCATGTTTGAAAAAGTATATCAGGGAGATGGATCAAGCCATCATCCTTAATACGCGGGTCATCCAGTGGGTAATTTTAATTGTTATTTAAACAAAAATGTTGTATTTGTACACAGGGAATCAAGAAGTACTGTCTGACCAAAAACTTGAGGGTTTGGGTAATTCTACAAAAATATCAATCAGGCAAAAAAAATGCACACAGTGATAAGTATATTGCCAACGCCCGCTTTATCTTTTATATAGTACAATGCTGATAACTACAGTAGTGTTGTGTCAATATTAGGTTCCAGAAACTCAAGGTTACAGGCGTCATAATCCTACATGCTTAGCTACATTATCAGGGATTCCTGCTCAGTATTGCATTCCCCTTACCCCCCAAAAATAAAACATACAGCATTTTGAAGGTGTCCAACTAAAAAAAAAAAAAAAAAAAAAAAAAACACTTATTGGAAATGTTTAAATCATTTTTTTAAAAAAAATTTAAGATCAGTAGCTATGCTACACTTAGCAAAGTCAAAAACTACACGGACTTGGCAGACTTGCCTTAAGATATTATGGACCTTAACCAACAATCACATCTGTCCTCATTTATGTACCAGCAATGCTTTTCACTAATTTATTAACTATTCAGTATGAGGACATGGATGCAGTGGCTGTTTTGGAGAACGATGCATCAATGCTAAAAACGAGGCATCATCCCAGCCTTAGAAAGCTGATAAAAGAGAGGCTCCCGAGTGGCGCATTCAGTAAAAGCACTCGCTAGAGTGCAGGATGCGCTCTATAGCCTGGACGTTGCTGGTTCGAGTCCAGGCTATTCCACAGCCGACCGTGGACGGGAGCTCCCAGGGGGCGGCGCTCAATTGGCCGAGCGTCGCCCGGGGGCAGGGAGGGTTAGGTCGGCCAGGGTGTCCTCGGCTCACCGCGCACCAGCGACCCCTGTAGTCTGGCCGGGCGCCTGCGGGCTTGCCTGTAAGCTGCCCAGAGCTGCGTTGTCCTCTGACGCTGTAGCTCTGAGGCGGCTGCACGGTGAGTCTGCAGAGTGTAAAGAAGCGGGCGGCTGACGGCACACGCTTTGGAGGACAGCGTGTGTTCATCTTCGCCCCTCCCGAGTCAGCGCAGGGGTGGTAGCGGTAAGCTGAGCCTAAAAATAATTAGGCATTTCAAATTGGGGAGAAAATAATAAAAAAAACTAATTGGCAATGACTAAATTTAAAAAAAAAAAAAAAAAAAAGAAAGCTGATAAAAGGTCACTCAGCATCACAAAGGAAAAAGTAGCACAGGCATAAATAGGAAAACAACAAATGAAAAAAAATAGAAATGTGGGTGTATTGGTTCAGGTTATCATTGTATCTCTGAGACTGTGTTGTATTGACTTTGAAGACACAACGTTTAAATTGATACCATTTATTGGACCAACAGAGAAGTTGAAAATGTCAAGACCTCATAGGGATCATCATCAGGTAAAACAGAAACGGTGTAGATTATCCTGAAATCCACTTTTACTTGAAGAGGGACCTAAAGTATGAGCTTTTGAAAGCTTGTACATTTTAACTTCTGGTCCAATGGTCCAATAAAAGTTATCAACTTCTTTTTCATCTTTGGGAAGATATGGATAGCTTAACAATTTTGTATTGACTTGAAACTTGACTACTATAACAACCACCAATGGGACTTTGTTTAATGACTCCAAAACAGCTAAATTACTTTATTCCCAAATGTACTGAGTAATAACCCTTCATGGTCTCACATTTGTGTATTCGACTCTGAAAGTGAATTCAATAAAAGCTGACTGATTGATGGTCCTCTCTGTCTTTTTGTTTGGCAGATGTGTTTATCAATTTTGTTTTTAAACGGCATGCAGATGTGAATATCAACATGGTGATTTTAATTGAATTTCAACTTGAAAGTAAGAACGTAGGTTTGTGCCTGTAATCTCCAGCTATGTGACTATCTGCTGTACTAGAGTGAAACCAATGGCAGCCCACAAGTACATAAAATGTTCTCAAGAACAATAACTTTCACTCCACCAAAGGGTCTTCTAGATTTCCAGTTTACTTCAAATTGACCCCTTCTGGTCCAGAGTAGCTACTGCTAGGGCTTATGCCAATGCCTGCTCCTGACAAGCAATCGGTACTCAAAATGTAATCTTTCTACATGCTTACCAGTTGCAGAAAGTTAACATACATTTATAAAACTGTACTGTAAATATTTTGAGCTGATTTTAATCAATAATGATGGATGGCATTAACTTATAAATGATTACTAAATGAATACCGAAGCGGACAGTATTCTCTGTCTAGAGTGATAAACCTGCAAAATTATATTTTAATCTGTAACCTAGTGTAAATATGGAAATGTACCTTTTTTTTAAACCTGGAATCTTGTTTTCACTGGTTTCTCAGAACTGACTGGGAACAAGAGCTAGATAAACGGTTTACAGTATTTATATTGCAACTGTTTGTTTAGTGCTGCCCAACCAATAATGTTATTCACAAGATGCACGTTCCAAAACCATGGCGTGTTGCAAACACATGTGGGCAGTTAGGAAAAGACCTCAAATGAATGTAATGTTTAAATGTTGAGATTTAGGTTATGTGTAACATCACTGACACTGAATAGAGCTATCAGAAACTCTACTTGTAGCACCAATTCACAGGTCTGCTAGTAACAATTTAACAAGATAATAACTATCACGCAGGTTTTAGTTTTCTTAAATATAACGACACTTTTTTTTAAAAAAGCAAAATGCAGAATAATATAATATAATATAATACTAATAAAATATGCAGCCCATTGTTTCCTAAAACATGTCTGAAAATCCCTATTATAATGAATAACACTTTACAATGTATTTGTTGTACCAAGTAAAGGCAGAGTTGTACTCCACTCCATACCTACCTACTTAGCATTATTTCTTGTTATGTCCTGGGTATAGGAGACACTAAACGTGGAACCTGGCTATTATGTTCTGCATTTTATAAGACAGAAATCGAATTACTTAAATTGAAATGCACGTATTGTGTGCATCATCAGTTTCTCCAATACGCATTTCACTGAAATCGGGTGGAAAGCTCCTGTATTATCGACACTCTTCAAATGGTACTGTAGCGTAATTTCGAATATCACGTTTTGGTGACCCGACAGTACCAGTCGCTAATGACAGACTCAGCTCTTCTTTACGTTTTAAATTGCCGTCACACAAGTTACTGCCACTCCCTCGCTGTAAACAGCAAACAATCCATACCTGTGCAGCTATATTACACCAACGCTTTACTTTCGTCAAGTTCGTTTACCGTTTTAAAAAAAACCTTTAAAATCGTGTTCATAAAACTCCCCACCAACACTGACGGTCGAACTGTTCAAGGGCCCCAACTAACAAGTCCACCAACTACACTTGCTGAAAAAACAGATTTCTGCCGGTGCATGAAGTCTGTGCGTACCACTAAAACAAACACACACCTTTCGATACATAAACCGAAACTCACCTTCTCTACAAAGCCTCATCGCTTCTCGATTTTTCCCGCACTCTTTCAAACTTTCTTCCGTTTCTGCACCTGAAGAAATAATCAGATGCATCAGTTAGATAAATAGTTACACTTGCTGCTGATACAACTAGTAACGTTTCTTGTATCACAAAACTGAATGCAATCAAACCTCGGGATCTTGCGATCCTGAGAAGCGATCAGGCAGGATTTCGCTAGGATCACTCACCGCCATTCCCGTGGAGTTTGGCAACATCAACCCAATTGCTCCAGGGCTGTCCCAACATGATTTCTGGACTGGGCAGTGATCTGCGCTCCCCTACAGTCGCCATTACTGTGGAGCCTTCTCCCTGCTGGAGCTGCTGTTGCTGCTGCTTGGGCTGCCTGGCCGCTTTGCGGGGCTCTGCCCTGACGTCATGATCGGCCCTTTCCGACATTCTTTCCGCTACAATATAACAAAACAGTAGTCAATGTTTAAGGTGGGATGAAAGCATTCTTCGCGCATGCTACTGTAGTAGCACGCCGTGTGTATTCAATCGATCAAAAATAACCATCAGACTGTCACTTCAATATTCTCCGATAGGTGTATTTTTTTATTGTGACAATATAAAATATAAGGTTACAATTTTAAGGCAAAACGAAACTACACAACGTACGGTATTCATGGCGTATGAGGCAAGTTAAAGGAATCCGGGTCATTTACGAGATTTAACTTTATATTTAGCTTCAGCGCACCCAGAACTTGGACCTGAATGAAATCCTTACTATTTTTTTTTTCTTTACTATCAATTGTTGTAAAACCACGACTGAACATAAAAACACAGTATTATTAATAATACTAATATTACCAATAATAATAATAATAATAATAATAATAATAATAATAATAATAATAATAATCCAGAGCAACTTTTTTGGTTGCTTTCTGCTATCGTGTGGGAGGTGCTTTGGTCATCATAGTATATTGCCCTACTTCCTTAAACCCGGCTGTTTTACAGTACGTCAGTTCAGATTCCCATCAGTTACAGCGTGTACGTCAGTACAGTGGTACTGGGATTAAAGTGCAACTGCACAATCAAGGAATTTTGAACATTCTTACACAGATAACGAACTACGGTAAGAACGTGCTGCAATTGCGCTGTAGTCTCTTTCTGCGATTGGAAATACTCTTGTATACTTCCTACAATGAGGCTCAAGATGCATGTGATGGCTTGACTATGCACATACTGTAATGTACAACATCACTTCAAACTTTATTTAATCCATCAAAACATTCTTTAAAAATAGATTATTTGACTTTTTCTTAACAAAAACAAAGCAAGCCCTGTGGTATAATGGAAGGTAAAGGTCACTTTAGATAAAATGAAGACATGAATAAAAATGGATATGTGACATGACCTCAATATGCACAGGTAAGCCACATTAGGTCAGAGGTCAATGCCAGATGACCTCTCATTTAGCATGCAGTGTATAGCACAACAAATATGAAGTAATTGTGACAGTCTCTGAGATATATGGCTTTGACAGCGAGTCAGGGTAAGTTTTTTCTTGCACCAAATCTGAATTAAGGGAATCTGTGGATCGAGTATGAAGCCAATATCTCAAAGCCTTACGTCCTGGATCATCCGAAATCCGTTATAGCAGACATCAAAGTGAAGGATACTGAAAATATAAAAGACACCATCAATGGCTTACGATGACCTCTAGATGAAATGGTGCCAGTGGTGGCTGACTTACTAAAACAAATAAGCTCCCCTCACAGCAATATTGTATAACTCTATAATAAAAAAAATAAAATAAAATCTAACTTCCAATATTTCATGGCTATTACTTCCTGTTAACCTTTATAGGTTTTTGTATGTCCAGTTCTGTTTTTCCTGCTATTATTTGAATTGTTTTCATTTGCATTCATCTTTTCAATGCATTGCATTATTTTCAAGCATCCTTGCTTCCTGTCATTTGGAACCCTCTTAAAAACAATATCTACATTTTCCACAATAATGATTAAACGATCCATCTTCAAATCAAAATAAAATCGGAAATGTTCAGGTTATTTTTAAAAAGTTGTACATTACATTAATGGTAATTTGCCTTTGAATCTGGTGATCCAATTTTAAATAAAAGAACAAGGAAACTGTTGGTCAGTGCTAAATCTGTATTAAAGAGCAAATAAATATCAGGGACCAAAGAAATGGTTGAAAACACAAAACATATGGCCATATTTATCAAAGTCTTAACACCAAAGTGTCATTTGCTCCAATGTTTGTGGAAGTAAAACTGTCAATCTTATCAAACAGTTCTGGATTAACACATGACTCTCAAGGTTACATGGACTGGTAAATGATTGAAGCCACTGCATACAGCGGCACAGTTTATTTAAAATGTCTCAACAAAAAAGACACCAGCTGCATCAAAGATCGGAAATATATCTGCTAAACATGGCTCTGTCCAGTGCAAAATAGGGACATTTCACATATCTGCTGTTATTTTTTACATATATTTATGTTGTTATTTTGTTTGATAATTCACTGATGGTGAAAACATAATGTCTTTAAAAGGTGGACTTAAAAAATAAAATATTCTACAATTTAGCATTTACTGTTTTTCAGGCAAGTATTTAAATATGAGTATTTGTTGCATAATAACTCTAGAGAAAATTGTCACTTTTGAATGTGACAACACAATTGCTTTCTGCTTCAATAAATATTATGTTTCAAATTGTGAAAGACCTATTTTTCGACTGTGAAATAAGCACTTTTTTACTGTGAAAAAAATACAGCCCTGCCAACATCTCTTTAAACAGTGTTTAACCTGAGAAAGTGCATTGCTCAATTCATGTCACTAGATGGGAGCACTTGACTGCATTGGTTGTATAAGCACACTTCTTTCATGTATAAGCACACTTCTTTCATGGATAGCCCAGCTTGTCTAAATATACAAGGTGACTAACAAGTACTATAAGTAGGGTAGTTGACCAAGCTGTATTCTCAAGTACTGAAGACAGGGAGGGGATATTTGGTGTCCTGCATCTGAGCATGATTGTGAGAAATGAGTTACATTAAGTGGTAATGGGCATTTCCTTTTGGATGGCATCTTAAATGTCATGGTCTTAGAGGCACCCCTATATGCACTTAAGGTAACTCTTTGTGCTTTTTCTGGTACCCTAGAACACATATGGCACAGTCAAAGAAATCATATTTTTTCTTGAAACGTTCAAAATCTAAATTACAGCCCATTCAATGTTATTAGTTATTAAGATACCATTTGATGCAATAGATGCAATGAACAATATCTGCTGCAGCTCATTAATAATAATAATATTAATATTACTACTACGACTACTACTAATAATAATAATAACAATAACAATAATAACAATAACAATAACAATAACAATAATAATAATAATAATAATAATAATAATAATAATAACAACTCTGCAAAGAAGACCCATCAAAAACTCAAGTGAGCTTTTTGGCTCATGTTGACATGATCAGTAACCTAAAATAAATGGTTTTGGTTTGGCTGTAAGGCCTCTTTGTACCATGCACTCGAAATGTCACTTAAGAAATTTAAAAAAAAAGCCAATATCTTCCACCAAGTTTCACATCAAACACTTCCCTGAAGAGGCTGGCAGTATGCCACAGGCCCTTGTGAAGCAGTTTCACTTTCCCCATTTCCATTCAGATTAGCCCCCAGGGAGCAGAATGGAGAGCGTGTTGTACTGCACAGAGGTTATGGAATCGCCAGTGTGTTATAAAGGACCCTCCACAAGACGACAGTCTCCATTCATCAAACCATGAACAGACGGCTTTATCCACTAAAACAGCACCTTGTGTAATACAGCCTACTGTATACACGGATACCTTGAACACAATTCCACCAACTGAAAATGCACGCTTTCTAAAGCGGCTCAGCAGACAATACAGTGAAATCAAAACCAGTACACTTGGGGTATAATACTTTACAGAACAATTATATGCGTGGTAGTGTACTGTATTGCAGTGTGATTTCACAGGCAATACAAACAGCCCCAGCTCATTTGAATCATCCTTATTATGTAGGTCACACGATAGGGCTCACACCATTTACAGTGTTCTTTTATAAGTTAAAACAAATGGTTACTTTATTTTAAGGTTTCAAAGACCCAGATGAGCAATAATCTTGGGCTGCCAAATGTTACTGTAAGTAATCGGGGCCTGTGAAACCCCCCCTTACAGTGCAAGTGTAAAATCCAAAATTCGGCTTCTAACAATAATATGTACACTTTAAAACTGAAGATCAAGCAACTTTAAGACACAGCTGACTTTTCCATAAAAATTCTAGGTATAGCATCTGAAAACCTATTTTCTAAACAAGGTTCTTTGTTTGGGCAGGAACAATCTGAACAGAACTTGTACAGTAGCATATAGCAGTTTGCTTTGCACAAAATTCCTTTACTTTAAATCATGAGTAGTATTTATTTATTTATTTTTGCAATTTTTTCCTTACGTTGACTGTGACCTTAAAAAAGTGGTTAAAAGTCACTCGTGTAAACTCGTCTAAGGTCTTGTTGATACATTCTTGGAATACATTACAGTAGGTGCCAGTTGAAATCCTTCTACATACATCTAGTCAGTACAGACTTCCTAATGGACAAATGACAACAATACTTCAGCCTACTGTATTAACAACATAACATCAGTGCCGATGTTTAAAGTATACAGTAGTATCTCAATTTCATAAAAGACAAAGCCTAGATGTAGAGACAACAATCAGCATTTGTCGACAGAGTAAAACATTTTTTTTTCTTTCCACATGTACAGTATATTTGCAGTTTTAAAATACAAATTGGATTCAGTTACTGTAACAGATAAACCACAGATATTCATATTCTATCAGTTTAATTAGTTTCTAAAGACTGATGTACACAAACTAAATACAGCAGAACTTGTTATATCCGGTTTAATTGGTTCCAGGGGTCCATCAGATACTGTATGTAAACATATTGCATCTCAGAGGGAGTCATACTACATTGTAGCTGCATTGTGTATTTATTACTTTTTTAAAAAAAAAAATTGTTTCAATTTGGAATGCCCAATTATTTTTTCTCCTCTCTGCAGCGATTCCCCACACAGCTCTGGAGAACTGAAGGTTCAGTGGGCATCCTCCTATCCCACATCCAAACCAGCTTCCTCTTTTATACCCAGGAACTCGAGAGCAGATGTCAGTGAGCTACCAGCCCCTGGAGGGGAAAGGCCATCCCCGCAGGTGTATGCTCTGGGCTCACTAGGCGCCTGGCCAGCAGGGTTCGTTTCAGCTCAATGAGGGGAAGCAGTCCCTGGCGGTTTTGCCTCCCTAACCCGCGGGAGTGCCAGAGCCAATACGACGCTTGCTTCGGAATCCCCAGTGAAGACCAGTGACTCTGCACAGCCAGGATACAAACCTGCACTGTATGACTCACTCTGCACACCACACGGCTGTGCTTTTACCAGGGGAGCCACTCGGTGGATTACTTGCAGCTGTTTTATTAACGTAAATGAACAATACCAGGAACATCAGTGTGTCTAAAACACCAAAGTACTGGACAGCACATATACTACACAAAGATAGCAGCAGTGTGGAGTAGTGGTTAGGGCTCTGGATTCTTGACCGGAGGGTCATGGGTTCAATGCCCGGTGGGGACACTGCTGCTGTACCCTTGAGCAAGGTACTTTACCTAGATTGCTCCAGTAAAAACCCAACTGTATAAATGAGTAATTGTATGTAAAAATAATGTGATATCTTTTAAGAATTGTAAGTCGCCCTGGATAAGGGCATCAGCTAAAAAAATAAATAATAATAATAATAATAATAATAATAATAATAATAATAAAAAGATGATCAGTGAAAATGACTGCAAAACAAAGCACTTTAACACAGTATTTGGCAATTTACAAAATAGCATTCCAAAAACAGTTCTTGCCGTGCTTTCTCATGTCAATGCCAAAGTAATCCGACAGGTTTTTTTTTCACCGTGCTTGTTGACCAAGACAGACACATCAACAAGAAAGCACGCACATAAACTCACTTTGGTCGGTGAAAAAGCTTTTAACGGTACAGTAATTATATTAAACCCTTGTTTTCTTTTACTTAACATGGTTAAACTGGGCAGTTACATGAAGTGACAGCATGTAATAAGTGAAACTGAATTCCCAAATGCACCATCTTTAAAAACATGTTTTTTATCTGCAACTGAATCCAATCTGTCCTGCTAAGAGCTGAATTTACTGTTCTCGACCCAAAATAAAATGTGCACTGATCAGTTTCCATCAGTACCGTTCAGTTGGTATGAGCATGTGTCAATGACATATTTACTGAGGTCCATCAGTTAATAGAGGGTATCATATCTTAGAGGATCGGGTTCAAGTGGACTGTACAAAAATCAGAAATAAATCCAATCATACATTCTTTGTGCGGTCCCAGTTACGTACTGTTGAAATATCATGCACTACGTTTAAGGTTATATGAACATCAGACATGCAAAAAATATATATTCTCCCACCATTCCCAGTTAAATCTGTCTGCTACATGTACTGTAGTGCTGTTGATAGTGACATTTTAATCAAGAAAATCTTTTGTTTTAGTTAGTGCAACAGTTTTTACTCTCTCACAGTTTTTCTTTTTTTTTTTTCTCTCTCTGTCATACCACTGCTGTCTCCCACTATAGAAGGGAGACAGAATTCAAGTCATCTTCTCTTGGACGTCTTTATGAAAAACAAAGTACTAAGTTAGACAGAGGAATAAAATATCATTGACAATATTATCATTATTGATAATTTCAGTATAAGAGACAACAAATTATTGCTAATCTTATGATAACTGGTTATTGTTCCAACACTACTGCTTGAACACAAGTATTGGTCTACTGATTCTGGTCATTGTGAACTGTGGATAAGTCTAAAGTTGGGGCGACTACAGTAGCCTTAAAAAGGCTATGATCTGTGGGCCATTAGGACCTTACGTTGTCAAATGTGATAAAGAAATCCCATTAGCCCTATCGGTTTGGTTTTATAGATGATCAGACTTCTCCACTTCAGTTAAGACAAATCAGAACAAAAGACAGCAATTTGGACTTAGAATCAAGAATTTACAGTCTCCAAATAATCACTGTTTAGGGAATGTCCTATTTATCCGTATGAAAGACATAATATTTGTGATGACTGGATATGACAGCAGCAATTCTAGCACTCTCACTAAGGGCTTTCATGTTAGTACATGAGCTACTTATGGAAAAAAGTCGTCAGTGCCAAGTAATCCAAGCTACTAAGTACTATCCCTGGTTAACCACCTAGAGAATTTCAGTTTGCAGTTTGATAATCCTATTTCCTGGTGAATTACTGAAAACACGAACATCTTTCATTTCTTTACTTCACGTGCTTAATTATTGAGAAGGGTGAATCAGAGGTTTCGAGTCAGCAGTAGATAAAAACTGATAAAACATGCAACATCCTGAACAAAAAATGTAAACTGCTGATATTGAGACTGAAACGATGTGCCACAAATACTGTAGGCATAGCATGAAGAATCTTTTTTTTATTGAATTTTTTTAAATAGCTAACTAACAGATATTTAGCAAATAATCAGAACTGAGTTGATTTTAACCAGTGGAGGGGGTTGTCATCTTTCATAATTATCGTACTGTACGCACAATCAAGATTGTAAGACTGACGGACATCGACTGGTGCAATAATGACCTCAGGAACCTCAAGCTGAGAGTCACAATAAACATTAAGGGCACTACTGAGCTTGATTTAATAGATAAAATAATTTACACAAGACAAAGCAGCAAGAATAGTTGAATAGTACAAAAAAACGATTTAGAAAGCAGTTTTCATGTGTGTTGCTTCAGGGTATCACTGTGCAAAAATGCAAAGTACTGCTAAAAAGCAAGCAACAATATAATAAACCAGGACTCTCCAAAGCGTTTTTCCATTGAGTGTCCAGGACTCTCAACTAAAAAAAACGGAAGGTCCCAGACAAACTAATGGGGGGCTAATAAAGTACAAAGTCTTAATGGTAAGGTACACAAATCTTTTTTTTTCTAAATTTTTTAGTTTTGACAATAATAAACACACACTAAAAGCCACAAGCAGAAAGCATAGGCAATAGAATCCACAAAACCCAAATTCCAGGATAAAGACCAAGGACATTCTACTAAACCAACATTCAAAGAGACCAAATGCTCCAGACCCTATGAGATTTTAAAATTAACATTTTTTGGTCTCACTTAAAGCCTATATTCTTTTCCTGAGTTCCCCGAACTAACTAACTTGCTTATTCAATATTGCAAACTATGCGTGCGCTGCTCTGTGCCAGAACACTAAGCTCTAGGAAGCCCTGCTTTCGTTACATTTTCTAAAACTGCATGAAAATAATTAATATCAAACTTAACAAGAGGGGAGCTCATGTTTTAACCATATACGATGGGCTAGTGGTAGGGATATTCAAATGACTGCATTTCTTTTTTTTTCTCTATATATCTACCTGCTGTAATTTGGAGAAAAAAAACTACCGGTACCCAACATCAGAACTACCATTAATTCTGCCAAGAACTAACAAGCAACCAGTAGACCCTTATACTTAGCAGTATTGTAACTACAGTACAGTCAAATAGACACTGAAAAAATGACATTTAACTTCTCTGTGCCATTTTTTCTATCAGTAGCCGCTAACGTCATTCAAACACAGTTGCTTATGCTTGGGAAGCAGTCAGCAAGAAAGACTGAAACGGATTTCAGCAAAACAAAGTTTGCACCTCACACAACGCTGTTGTATTACCTGCATAGTTTAAAATAATAAAATGAAATACCCGGAAATGCAGAAGGACTGACGCGCGTCCTGGAGACGCAGACAACTGCAAACCTAAGAGTCCCGACAAACCATGAGTGCGTAAAGGACAGGGGTACTCGCGTCCCCGAGAGCCTTGTAAACAGTACATTGTCCTTCCAAAAGGAAGCGGCAGGAACATTCTGAATTCTGTCACCTGTAGTTGTAATGGGAAAAAACATTATTCGGATAATACTGTACGTTTTATACTTGGGAACAGACAAGGGAGATGGCAGTTCCAGTTGAAACATCAAAGCTTCAAAAGAAAACAGACAATTTTAACTTTCAAACATAATAGGGCGCTCTCACTGTTAAGCTTGGATACAAGATTTTTATTCTGCTCACAGACTAGAGACATTAAGTGGGCAATAAACGTCTTAACTGGCGAGACATCTAAGTCACACCTCCACTGAAAGACAGTGTCTCCTTGCCGGACAAAGCTGTTTCGATTTGAAAGGAAACAGCATTCCCCCAGCTTGTGGTGGCGATTCAGACAAATAAGGTAAGGCATGACCACACGTGGAAGGGAGCACAAATAATAAATAATAGGTTACAATTAGTGCTCATAAGAATATTCTTGTTTTACTATGAGCAGGACATGAGAGTTTACACTCATGCCCGACAAACGCAAGACTATCACCATCAGCAGATGCCCTAGACAGGACGGAAACCATTCATGGGGGGGGGGGGGGGGGGGGGGCAGTGTCTAACCCTTGTTTCGGTCATTTCAATTTTAGCTCCTCTAATATGGCACATGGAATTGTAGTCAGGGTTGGGGTCAATTCCTTTTTTTGTATTCCAAATAATTTTTTAAAGGGAATGGGAATTAGAATTGATTTTAAAAAGGAATTGGAAATTGAGTTAAAAAAAGGAATTGATCCTAACCCTGATTGTAGTTCATTTTAAATTTCTAAACTGGCATATAGATCAAAGAAGGTTTCATAAAAAAACAGAGGATCCCTCTGTGACGTTAAGTTCTCTCTTGGATCTCCTTAACCAGTTAAAATTTCTTGTTTTTGTAAGAACAGCTTAAACAGCTTTAAATCAATATGTAGCCCAAGAGCCTATATTTTATTATAACCCAAAATGGACAGTTTTCACGTATAATCGTGTGCTTCTCATTATAGCTCCTCCACAAACTTTCAATTATTTTATAATATTGTTTCAGCTCCCCTTGGCCACTTGTTCCAGTGGGTCTCTCCTTAGCAGTTTTCTTATCTGGGGAGGCGGTGGGCTGCCCCCCATATAACCACTGCTTTATGCTTTTGATGATATTTGATGTCTAATCATGTGTGTGATACTTAGTACAGGTTCAGATTTGCTCTTATCTTATGCAGTAGTTTTTGTAACTTCTGTATAAACATTTTTTTTAATTTTCAAGCAGCAGTGTGGAGTAGTGGTTAGGGCTCTGGACTCCTGACCGGAGAGTCATGGGTTCAATTCCAAGTGGGGGACACTGCTGCTGTACACTTGAGCAAGGTACTTTACCTAGATTGCTCCAGTAAAAACCCAACTGTATAAATGGGTAATTGTATGTAAAAATAATGTGATATCTTGTAACAATTGTAAGTCGCCCTGGATAAGGGCGTCTGCTAAGTAAGAAAGAAAGAAATAAATTAATAATAATAATAATAATAATAATAATAATCTTTTATTTGTCTTTGGTGGACCAATTAACCCTAGACACAAAACATAACAAATAAATATTATTATTATTTGTTTATTTAGCAGACGCCTTTATCCAAGGTGACTTACAGAGACTAGGGTGTGTGAACTATGCATCAGCTGCAGAGTCACTTACAATCAGGTCTCACCTGAAAGACAGAGCACAAGGAGGTTAAGTGACTTGCTCAGGGTCACACAATGAGTCAGTGGTTGAGGTGGGATTTGAACTGGGGACCTCCTGGTTACAAGCCCTTTTCTTTAACCACTGGACCACACAGCTTCTAAATCTTTCTTTACATCCTTGACTGTTAATCTTGGATTTGTTTTTTTAGCTGCTCAGATGATTCTCCTACCTGGTGTACCAGTAATTTTCTTTGGATGTCCACTTCTTTCAAGAGTTTCAGTTGAATTTGTTCTGTGGTACTTCTTGATTATTGCTCTGATTGTGGATTGTGGTATTCCAGATTTGTTTGAAACTGTTCTGTAGCCATTTCCTTTGCTGTAGTTTGCTACAAGTGTTTTTTTTCTAAATTGTGAATCCAACTTGTCATGACCATCATCTGTTGTGTTGCCAAAACGTTCTTCTTCAACCGATGTTGGAAATAATTACCTCTTTTTGTGACTATTGACTTTATAATGTAGTTTAATTACCATGTAATGGTTTTCATCAATGAATATATGTTTTTAACTAGTTCTATTACATTTTTACAAACTTTTAATATAAAGGTGTTAATACTTTTTACCATAAACAAATGAAATTAATACTTTATACCATAAACAAATGAAATTGCTTTAGTGATTTATTTTTATTTTGATAAAGATTGTTTGTTAAAACTACCAGAAAATGTGTAGTTTGGTCTATCATATTAATTGGTGGCTAATGTTCACTTAATGCTTTTATTTGACATGTCTTCTTGAATTATGTTACATCAGTGTAGGGTGCCACTGCGACTGTAGTAAATACTTACTGTTCAACTAAGTTGCCACTATCCATCTATGCTGCTTCATTGGTGTGGTCTTTCAAGACTATGCACAGAATGACAAGTAAACCGTTGGTATTTTTCCCTTTACTATTCGATAAATACATTTTGAAAAGCTACAATATGTTTTTACTTTATATTTTCAAGTTGCAGATTACTGTATTGTATTTGTTTTTTTTACTGCAAACGTATTTTTTTAAACGACATGTTTCTATCATTGCCTTTTGAGAACCAGCAAAAACGTAAACAACCATTTTATCCCCCGCTTACCTGAATCCAGATGTTTCAAATTCAAAAGAGAGCTTTTAAAGGCGTTTGTATAGTTTAACGACTTGATAGTTTATGCGGGATTTGTGAATAAAGCACGAATGCAGTATTCAGTGACTGTGGAGGTCTTCACCAGCAGCTTCCATGTCTGTTTACCAGGCTGCATTCTGGGAGGAGAAACGTCACTTTTCCCGCACGCATTGCACGTCCATATGCAAGTTATTCTAGCGAGCCTATCACAAAGCAAAGTTTATGGAACAGAGATGGTGAAGAAATTGACGGCATTTTGGATCCGTCTAAGAGTCAGCATGGCATGCTAATGTACGGAAACGATGGAGCCAACATGTCAAATAAGCGAAATAGTTTCTTAACCTCCTTCATGTTACAGAAAACACCATTTTCGTCTAGCCAATCAATACAACTGGTTTCAGAGGCGGGGCACATAATATTACCATAATATTGCCGAGGAAACGCTTGTTATTTATTTTTGAACTGCTAATAAAGTTTGTTTGAAGAAACATTCTCTGTGTTGGTAGTACTGTACTGGTGTGTTCAGCAATGGGGTCTGTGACCGATGGTAAGTTTGATTTAAAATTGTAAGAGTAAACACCGTGATGTTTTTTTTTTTTTTTTTTTTTCTCTTTCGTTTGTGAAAGTTTAACGATTCTGTTGAGTTTCGTTTGCACGACACTGAAAAACTAGCCAGGCCTTTTCGACTGATTGCTTGCTGCACAGTCGAGTTTTGTAAACGCATTGTTTAGAATATGGAGTTTTAGTGTAGATTTGTTACATTGACTTGTTTAGCCCATTTGACTTACGGTAATTTCTGCGTGACCTACTGGTGTAAATAGAACGATTGGGTTGCCTGTACAGTAGAAATTAAATATACATGTGTGGGAAATCTTAGCACGTGTGTTGATGTATAGTATTATCGTGTACACGACGAATACTACATCTAACAACATTGCATTCAAACAGTTAATGTGTTCCAGCTTTAGATAATTAGGCTGCCTGTGTGTGCAACTGCAAGTGGGAGAGTAAATTGTGAATATGTTACCGTGTAAGGGGCAGCGTAGTTTTATTACAGTAGCATCGAAAGACATTAGTTGAGAAAAACTTTAACATTTGAGTTTTTTTTGTTTTTTTTTCACCATACACATTGTTAGATGAGGTCATCCGGAAGCGGCTTCTGATTGACGGCGATGGGGCTGGTGACGATCGGCGCATTAATGTCCTATTGAAGAGCTTCATCAAGTGGTGTAATTCTGGATCCCAGGAAGACGGGTACGTCCTGGTAAAGCTGTTATCTTTAACGCCTTAACTGCTGCAGTTACAGTCAAATCTGGCTGCACAATACATTTAACAAACATGTAGTTACATTGTAAGTAATCAAAACCAATGGTGTTAACATGGGTTAACACACACACACTGTTATCCCTTGAATAATGGCGTGCTTGATACTCTACACATATTCTGCTCAATGTAAATACAGTGAGCTATTTTATTGAACAACCACGAACTTAATTCAAATCGATTGAAGAAAATGGTCATACTAGTAAGTTTTAAACCCATATATATATATATATATATATATATATATATATATATATATATATATATATAATATAATATATAGACATTTGTAATAATGTTGACAATCAAGTCCTTATCAGTGTCTTTTATGTATGTCTTAAATATATAATTCCATTTTCCTGTCTCTCACTTTATTATTATTATTATTATTATTATTATTATTATTATTATTATTATTATTATTATCATCCAAGTAATTTTGTTTATTTACAAATTAATCTACATTAGCTTTTCTGTCATTGTAGGTACACTCAGTACCAGCGTATGTTGGGTACCCTGGGACAATGTGAATTCTCAATGGGGAAAACGTTGCTGGTCTATGACATGAACCTAAAGGAAATGGAGAACTATGAAGAAATCTACACAGAAATAGGTAAGACATGCAATTTATGAATATGGTCTTGCCCAGTGAAATGTTTTTGCAGTCCCAATTAGATTGTTTTACCACACAGCATGAGACATGCATGTACTTTATAAAGGTTAATATCAGTGTAAGTTTTAGTTTTACCATATTTTCTTTTTATACTGGAAAATGAATATTAAATATGAATTGCTATTACAGGGCAGAACTTAACAGCTGCACACGAAAAAATTGCTGAATGCAAAAAAGAAATTTTACAAGCAAAGAGAATACGAAAGAACCGGCAAGGTAAAGAGTTTTATTCTTCGATGTTCTGTACTGAAAAAATAGTTTTGTAGAAACGTTTCTTTACATAGTCTTTATTTTGTTTAGCATTATTGTGGTTTAGAGTCACAGAGGAAATGCATGCAGTTGTTTAGTCATTGTTGTAAACTGGTCGTGATCTTCACATAGGTGCAATAATTATTATTTTGTCTCCATAAATCAGAAAGCAGACTTTTTGTGTGTGTTCAAACAAGTGTAGATGTAGATCAAATAAACTGTTCAGCTCATATTTTCTAAACATATAAAGGTCCAAATGAGATCCTTAAGTTGGATCTGAATGATTCTCATGAGAACATTTGCAAAACATAAGGATTTCAAAGTAGATGTGTACTTTTGTGTTCTTTTTAGAATATGATGCGTTAGCAAAGGTCATTCAGCAGCACCCTGACAGGCACGACACATTGAAGTAAGTACATTGCATCAGACATGTTTTCCCATTACATAATGTAATCTGGATTTTAAGATTTCTTTGTGTTACCTCCTGAAACCATCACACATCAACATTTGTATTACCTGATTTTCAGCAAGACTGTATAGAGTTCTTGAGTTTTGACCAAGGTTTTACATTTTCAGTTCTGCAGGATTCTACTAAAGTTGTGCCGTTTTTTGAAAAAAAAAAAAATTAAGTTTTACTGTCTGTGTTGCAAATTATCGTTTAATAAGTGGCACACCACATTTATCAGCTATTTATCTGCTTTGTTGTTTTTTTCTTTGCTCATAAGATTGTAATTTTATGTTTCATGTATTCCATCATGTTTATCGTAGATCGTTGTCTAACATTTATCATCTCAGAAAGTACCCTGTTCATTATTTGTAAATATCTGTATAACTTGCAGGCAGCTTGAATCGCTTGACAAAGAACTGCAGCATCTGTCCCAGATAAAAGAAAATGTTGAAGACAAGGTAATGCAACTATTCAGACCATTTTTCTAAGTTTTATTATAACTATATATAATATATAAAATCTGTGTGTGTTATTTTTTTTTAGCTTGAGCTGAGGAAGAAACAATTTCATGTTTTGCTAAGCACCATCCAGGAACTTCAACAAACATTAGAAAGTAAGTGTTAGGTCTTTTAGATATTAAACTATCCACTCTTGAAATATTTTATTTTATTGAAGTTGCTATTTGTTCATGGTTTTAATTTTTGTACTGGTATTTGCTTCTGGTTTAGATGATGAAAAGTTCTCGGACGCTGATGAACAGCAAGAAAACCAAATGGAAACAGAAAATGGACACTGAAGAGACCAAGCAGTCTGTTTACACGTGTTTTGGACCTCAATCTTTAGTGTGTTATTAGATAATAGCTCTCTTGTCCTTTTTTAAAAAAAAAATTATACGAATTGGCAAATGCTTATGGTGTTGTAATACATATAGTTTGAAACTAGTTAGTTGTCACTAGATTCAGTTATGAAAAGAAGAGAATTTCCTGGAAGTGTGTGTTTTTGCTGATTATGTATATTATGCTTAAGGGAGTGAAATGTTGAGTTGCACAGTTACATTACTACTTTCTTTCTCTTGATGTGAAAAAGATGACTTTTAATACACAAGTGCATTCCATGAATATCATTTCTTTAACTTCCTTCCCTGACTGAAGGTGTTTTAGTTGCTCTGACCAAGGCTCCAAAAGCACAGACAACATGCAGAACAGAAAGTCAAAATTTTCTAACACTGAATTAACAATAGGTTGTACAGTTATGGCAAATTGTGTCAATTTCCTGGCCCCACCACTCTTTCAATTATTTTTAGCCCCATAAATTGTACTGCCCTGTAACACCTGTAAGTTGCCTTGGATAAAAGTGTCTGCCAAATAAATAAATAATAAGAAACCAATATTAAGTGCTATGGAATCACATTGTTTAAACAATTGCCTGTTGCTATGATAGATATTTTTCACATGTCCATTATAGTTTGAATTTACAATTCCTTCAGAGATCTTATTCCAAAAGTTTATCATAAATGATAGAAATTCCCATTGCAGAACAGTGCCACCTAGTAAAATCTCGTTTTTTTGTTTTTTTTTTGTTTTTTTTTAAAGTAAATTACGTTTAAACATATGGAAATCAGGTCATTATGTTTAACTTTAGTTGGTTGTGTGTTTCTTTTTTTTCTTGTTTTTGAGGGCAGTTCCTTAACAGCACCAGGCACAAGGAAAACATAAGTTCTTCCATTTGTATTTCCGTGCACGCTTCTTAGAAATCCTGTGAAACTGTTTGGAGGATTGAAGGATCTCATCCCCGAGAAACTCACACTGTTCCAGCTCTGCATGTCTCTGTGCCAGGAGCTTCACTGATCTATCAGCCACAGTTTCTATGAGATCATCCACCTGAAAAACAAATACAGCAACTATAAATATACATACAGTATATGAATACATTTGAAAAAAGACTTGAGGGGGAGATTTACAAGTTTTTTTTTTTTGTTTTGTTTTTATAACAGTTGAGCAAGTTGGATGAACATATGCTGTAGATTCATTAACCATTTCTAACAAATGTACATGCAAAGTAATTTAAGCAAACTGTTGTTCAGTTGCAACCAAAAGCCATGAATAATCTTACCTAAACTCTAAAAGTATCAATATTTATGGCAAGATCTAAACCAAGCATAATCAATTAAATGACCAGTGCCCTTCTTCTTTAGCCTTCTCTACTGCATTCTTACATTCTGTTTGATAAAAAAAAAAATCAAAAAGGTTAATTTCACTGCATAATGATTTAATACAAAATTACTTGCCTGAGTCTGGAGCTTTCCTAATGTTAAAACAGACTGCTTTCTGCTTTTATCAACTGGCTTCCTTTTCTTTCTTTTAAATATTCCAAAGTGTTGCCTTTTCTTTAAATACTGTGCCTACAAAATTGGAAGAAACATTTTAAAAAGAAAAAATAGTAGTAATTAAAGCATTTAAAAATAACAACTTCTGCTATTATTTTGTTTTTATATGTTTGACTCATCTGCCAATTATAGTTGCAGGCTTTTTGAGACACTACATGGCTTGAGGAAGCGTGCTACTGTAGCATGGCAATAGAACCTAGCAAATCAGAAATGAATAGGTGTAACTGGAAAAGACCCATAGTGTTCCCCTTCAACAATACAATATTTATTAGCTAAAGGTAAGAATTCTGTATCCACCATTTACTAAGAAAATAACAAGATTTATTACTGAAAACTAGATCTGACTCCTATTGTGTTTGCTATTTTCTGTTCATTTTTGTTATATGTATTTTCTACCTTTTGTAGTCCAATGGGCAAGCTGGTTACAGAGACTCTTCTCGACGTCCGTCTTGATCTCAAAACCCATTTGTTTCCTATCAACTTCTCTGTTTCTGCCTCCACCACATCATAGTCAACTTGGATAGTTGCTGTAAAAAGTGAAATTTATTCGGCCCAGTAAATAAAAAAATCCTGAAGCATATTTATGAAAAATGTTGACACCCCCCTTTAAAACCAACCATATTACCATTAGGAGCAACTAATGGTGTTATAGACTTACAGATTTTTAGCATTTGCAAAAAGGTTAAACAATTGATATAAAATATATGAATTGCATAGATAATTGATCATAATGGTTAATACAGATAATATATATGATGTTTATTTGAACCACAGGGTAACTAATGTGACCATTTTAAAATGGAAAACGAAACTAGTTATTGATAGATAATGTCACATATGAAAATTTAAAAAGGTACTCTAAAATGTAGCCCAATTGTTATGATTTTTGATCATAATTCACATAAAATTGGGAATTATTATGACAATTAAAAATAAGCAATATATTTGTGCAAAATCAAACCAGTTGGATGTGGATGGGCTTTAAATGACGTGCATATTTTATTCTCGTCTATCTTGTAAAACTGCCTGGGATCCGTTGTCTTTGTCCCTCTGGTATCCTTTTTAACAATGTTATATTTATTCAAATAACCGTTCTCATCCACCATCGGCTTCATTTTTGGGAACAGTTTTGGAGATGGCAGCTCCTTAAAGCACTTTGGAAGGAAACTCTTTTTTCCAATAAAGCCAGCGTGTTTTGTTGTAGTTGGCCTGTTGAATGTATTATCTTGACATTTCTTCATTTTTTCATGGGATTGATGGTGGTGACTGAGAAACAGTAGCTTTCCTAAAGTTTTCTTCACTTTCCTCCCAAGTCCATCTTGCTTGCCCTCCGGGATTGAACTGCATTCAGAGTCACTTTCATTGGACAGTTCATTCTTAGGTTGGAGAACATTTGGCTTCATTAGATCAGTCGATACAGCTCCATGCCATCTATAAAAAAAGAACAGGTTAGAATTCCATTGGTAATTATTTTGGAAAACAGATTTAAAATATGTATACTATTGTACAGTATTTACCAATACTTATATCCTGTAACATTATTTTAGAAGTGAATGTTGTTGTGCCATTTTGAGTCAAGAAATGAAATTGCTGAATATTCCTTAACCTTAAAAAGTTTGAAAGTCAATAGCTGCTGCGTACCTTGCAATTCCTTTTCCTTTGGGCTCCAATGTTTTATTCTTTTTCCCTTTCATATTTGTAGACTTGGGGTCTCTGCAAGCACAGCACTAAGAAGCAAGCCGTGCTTTATTCTGCTGCATGTTTAACTAACCAGGACTGTGAAGATCCATCAACGGCACCTTCAAGATGTTTTAAGGACAAGGAAACTTATTTACTGAAATATATTCTCTTCCGATTGCTTAACATGTAGTTGATAGTATTTAACACAATTCCATATTCATTTGCTTGCACTTGTTAACTGCATCATTGAAAGCCCTGTGCTGTTAGAAATGACTTGGCTGAAGATGAGAATTCTACCAAAGCTGTGAGAAATACCAAAGGTCACTGCTATGTATTAGAACACCCCCAAGATGGTACAAGCCATTAAACCGAACCCGACAGTTGGCCATTTGTAGACTGCTACATACTTAATATGCAGTGGACAGATGGCGTTGCTTCATTTTGGGAGTTTTCACTTGAGTACCATTCTGACTGTCAAATGGGTTTCAGCCTCCAGACAATGCTGTCTGCATATGAACATTCTATATCTAAAATACATCTGACTATTGTACATCAGATGAAATATATTTAGCATATACAAGTAGTTATTTGTATATGAAAATATCTAATTTTGACTCATTTTTGGATTTGGTTGATTTCACATTTAATGTGTGTGTTTCCCTGCAGATGGCAGTACAGACTTCATTTTACATTTTTCAAGTATCTTAGTTTGCCTGAAGGTGTCAGGCTTTCCTTTAAATTGTATGGGTTAATTCTACAGTATTTTTTAAAAAAAAAAATGTTTTGCTCTAGTGCAAAGTTTTTATCATTGGTACAATGTATTAACTAATTAAGATGCATCATTATTGTTCAACTGTTCAGCTTTCATATGTTATAAACCTAATCTCCAAACAGAACTTCAACAATGGTATCTAAAATATGTAGTTTCTGAACACTACATGGCTCAAGAAGTGTTCAGAAACTGTCTTGTAAATGTTCATAACATTGCTTGCTTTATTAGTTGTATATGCAAGGATGCCAATAACAAAATAAAAGTCAACACAGTGCATTTATCCTTTTTAGTGACGGGGGTGTCATGTTACACCTAATCCCAAAAAAGGCCATTGGCAGATTTACACTTGATACCTAGGAACCACGTAACACCAACAGCTCTGCAAAACCGTGCTACCGTGGGTAGATCAAAATCAGAAAAACAACGCTAAGAACAGCCAGGTAACTAAATTATTCACTGGCGTATGTGCAAGTGCACATTCATTTTTCTATTTCTGCTGCCACCTTCAGGTTAGTCTGTGTTGAATTATGACAGTGTTTTTATTTTACCTATATGTCGGTTAACTTTTAACCAGTCAGCATAACAAACACAAAGGTATGTGGTGGCCATGACCACAGTTTAACTAAAAAATACAATAATTCAGATTTTCTCACCAAATACAGAGATGTTCAAAATGTATCACATGAAATCAAGAAATGCAGAAAGCAAATAAAGCACAGGACATATTTGTTTTGTTCTTTCTTATTTTATACATTTCCCATTCCCCGTGCCAGTCTAAAGCATTTATTTTAAATAAATGGTTTAGCACAGAGATTGTACCTTCAGGTAAATAAGACTGCTTAGCCATTCACTGTCTTATTAAAAGATGGAAAGTCTAGTGGAAAGTTTTGCATATCAAAGGGGATTACAGGCAGATTTACATAATGTATGTACAGCAACCCCAAAACTACACTACTAAATACCAGTATTGTGTTTGTTCTGGGAAATCTAGATGTTCAAGGTGCACTGACCATGAATGTGAACCAGCTCATCAAAAACAAATCGATGGGGATTCCCCTGAGGATACAGTGTTGGCTTCCATAACTGTCAAGCATCAATGCAAATCCAGCTTGCCATCGCTTCATCATATTCACAGGAGTTCCAAATCAGTGGGATGTATCTTTGTCTCCCTTTATTTTCATTATAATATTCTGAGATGCATCATTAGGAGTTACCAGAGCTAGATGACTAAAGTATCTCAACCAATTACTGTTGCTTCTTCTCACAACTATTAAGCATCTTACCTTACACAAACAACGCATTTTAATAACGATAACTTTGAATCACAATATGCACTCTTTGGGTGGTACAAAATGGATTAAAGAACCCACGAGTTCAGCAGAAACTCACTATTCCTGAATGTACTCCATGTAATAGTAAGCAATTCTTATCACTCATTTCCAGCTAGGTTTACACATGACATGGCTTTAGAAGAACAAGAAACAACATTGACTGCCTTACATTTTCAGGACTCTTCTCAAAACTCTTCTCCTACCACCCCTAGCCTCTTATAAAACCTTCGGATTGCATTTGAGAATTGTGTGCAAATGTATCTCTTTTTCTGACAGCGAGATTATGAAGGTGTACATTACAAACAATAATCACAGCCCCATCTTAACCTGCATGTACATTATAGAGAAATCAAAGCTGCTTATGTATTTATCTACTAAAGATTGTAAACAGTCTAGAATAAACTGTACAGGTGAGAGGCAACTCATATTTCAAGGAGAAAAGACATTGTACACCAGGTGGTGCTGTGGAACAAGAAATTTGCTTTCTTTGGCCTCTTGGATAGCATCTGATTGGAAGTGCACAAAAAAGAAATCATTGTATTACTATTATTACACATTCTGGTGCTTATGAATGGTGTCATTAGAGACTGAAGTCCACCTTTGTAAAGCAGTGCAGATAACAAAATATGTAGGTCGTGGTTTTAAAAAAACCCCAGAGAAACACATTTTAATCAGTTTTATCAAGCAACATCAGATCAGAAAAACATCAGTATTTGAATTTTTAAACAGGTGCTGTACTAATGTGGTTCTCTAACTAATGTACAGTGATAATTATCCATTTGTAATGAAATTTAAAAAAAGAGAGTCCTTAGTGTGGTTATAGGGCTGGAGAATAATTAGTTTTCATAAGCCCAGTATAATTAACAATTCTGTGTCATAAATGTACATCTTGGTATTGGCGTAATACTGTAGATTGTCATTAAACATATACACCTGAAATAACACCTCCTTCACTTGCATAATAGCATTGCAACAGGTAAAGGGAAACTTTTCTATCTAATGTAAAAGTTGCAGGTTAGCTTAACGATAGCAATACCATCTCTTACTCAGACATGGAAGCCTGTGTCCTAACAGGAATGGAAAAGCAACACCTGTTTCTTTTCTTTTTTTTTCTCTACAGTATTGCAAGCAGGCTTGGGAGAACTATAAATTACAACTTGGCACCAAAAAAAAAAAAAAACAGAAGTAAAATGTCATGTATTGTTACATCCTTATTGTTAAAAAAACAAACAGGCATTTTAAAGTTTTACTATAATAATAACATTTACAGAAAAAAACCCCAGTGTGTAGCTAATTAAGCGTGGCAGTGGGTACTTGGTAAATAGAAAACTGAAAGCTGCATGATGTTGAGAAAAATATATTTCTTTACTTGATGAAATCAAAAATGAACCTGACTCACTAAAGCTTATCACAGTTTGAAACTTGTCAACAATACCCTTGAGTTAAATGAAACGTAGCTTACTTAGTTTAGACAAATTCAATAAAGTGTGGGTAGATCAGGGAATTATGTTGGCAGACAATAAGCCATCATATGTTTTATATATATATATATATATATATATATATATATATATATATATATATATATATATATATATATATATATATATATATATTTATATACACCAATGAATAAAGGGACACCATATATGTGTTGTATATTTCAAATAAATAACATGTTGTAGTTGGTTGATATGTGTTGTCTTATAGCACACTACAAGATTGGGAAAGTAACAGACTGTGTGACTTACAAAATAACCAATAGGAACACAGGTTATTCAGTTGTCCTGGATCAATCCCAGCACTGAATTGACAACAAACCTGGCTGTGGAGGCTTCTTACTGTGATCGAGTCAAACCTTAAAAAAGAAATTAAAAAAATGTTGACGATGTGAGCACTAAACAAAACAATTTCTGCAGAATTCCTAAGCACGTAACAGGCTAATGCATTTTGAATACACACAGACTGTAAAACATTGTCATTGTTTATTTACCGTACCAGGAATTTACCAGTGCAATGCTACTTCCAAAAACCAAGCTGTTGCCAGACAAGAATAAACATTTAATCGAACAATCCTTGCCAGTTACTTCCACAATTTGTTGGCTTTTTTCCAAGTTTCATGGAATGTGCTTTTAGGACCACGAGTGGCACATAGGGTTATAAGGTTGTCAAACATTCAATCCCACTCTACATCTAATAATCTTTTTAAGAGTCCACTTTTTCAGGCATCAAGTACATACTGCAGAAATGCTGTGTAATGTTGCTAAAACTAAAATTTCAATAAAGAGTCTCTCAGAGACATCCCTAATTAGACATACCTTTAAATACAAAAAAGGTGTAACAGAACTGTTTCCTAAGCAGTCACTGAATACCTGCCATGCATTTTAAACAAACTTTCAAATTCATATAATTTTATTTTCACTGCTTAATGATAAAATCAAATAAAACCTCTAATGATATCTTGTTCTGTGCATTTATCCCTAAGCATTATTGAAACTACACCCAAAAATAATGAAAAACCTGTATGCATTCCAAACACATACAAATCCTCTATTTTTGACAATCACAGTTGGCACAAACACCAGTGCATTTAGACTAAACTATAAGGATCTAGACTGCAGATAATGCATTTAGCTTTGAAATTGGATCAGGTAGGTGTTTAGCTGCTCATACTTTGTGTTTAGCTGCTCAGGCATTTTGAACAAGGGGTTATTTCTAACAGAGCTCCTACTAGTAATTGATTTTCTTCTAATGTTTGAATGATACCCACGCAAAAAGATTCTTTCCTCTTATTCTTACTGTGAAAGGGTAGCATCGCAGCAAGGCTGTTTATCACCAGGATGTAGATTCAGAGTCAAGAAGCTGCTGTTAAAGCCAAAGCACACATTTATTTATTTACAAAGTAAACAAGGCACAGTGGCCAAAACAAACAGTTCAAACAAAACACAAGCTCTACACAAATTAATCCTGGCCTTCCCTAAAGGTTTCCATAGGGTCTCCAAACTACTCCAACAAACAAAGGATTTGGCCTCCCTTTTATACCATGTGGCTGGGAGTTGATCAGTTATGCAATCAAGACCCAGTCGCATTCCACATGTGTATTTGGCAGGGGTGGAATTAACCCTATCCCTGCCAAACTTAAATTCAAAATAGTAAATCTTTATTAAAACAAACCATACTACCCACTATTTACACTGGCAGATTGTCCGTGCTGCCACACTTAATAACAAACCATGTATGGCATTAATATGCCCATTTGTTGACCATATATTAGTCTAGTGAAGAAAGAACTGAGACACGGTGGCATGACGCTATAGTGAACCAAGCAGTGAGATTCCAGTATACAGTAGTAAATGGTTCATTTAAAAACGCTTTTGTTCCAGTCCTGACGCTTTATTGAGAGCTTAACAACATTCAAATACATGCATGTACAGTTATTCTTATAACCTTTTAATCAACCTTATATTAGTATGTAATTATCCTGTCTTTCATATATAATGATATTTCTTTTCCATTTAGGGAATGGGAACAATCACTTTGGCAAGAGGTTCAAAATCCCTGACCCTGATATTAAAATCACCTTTCAGTGATGCCGATGTTCAGGACCCCTGTCACTTGAAAAATGGATAAACCGAGGACAGGCGCGGTTCTGATAGATATTACAGTGAGGAAAACTCCCACACCTGCCCCTGCAACATCATATGTAATCATATGTCATCATATCTGAGTGCAATGGTGTAGCAATGTTTGCCCATCAGGTGGTGCTGTGCCACAATAACACTGAAAAGAAACAGATGTTAGCCTCAGTCTGATTGCCTTTTTGTGAGACATATGATTTGAAGTGGTCAGTTTGGTTATGTCCCATCAATAAGGCTGTTTGCTTTTGTTCATACAGAAGGGAGTGTGTCAGACCAGTCTGACTCCTGCAGTTCATAGCTATAATTCCAAGGTTTGGTACATGCCCCTCCTCTTCACTCTCATGTCTGTGTTCTTAGCTTTCTTGATTGCTCTCAACTGCCACCTGATTTGAAAATGCACCAATCTAAAAGAGAGCTGTCATACGGCTTGCCAGAGAGTACCAAAAAAGTAAGTTTTATAATGTACTGGTATGGATTTAATTTGACTTTATTTCAATACATCTAGCAAAACATTAAATAATCTAACACAGACAAATCGTGACTGGCAAATTTGAAAGTCTTCATCCACTGTAAACTGGAGCAGGACATCTATAAAATCACATTCAATAATGTTAAACTTTGTTAAATTTAAGGTACTTTGGGAGTCGACAAGAAGACCAGATAGTTTGCATCCATCCAGCGTATTTATGTTGTTTTGAAAACTTCTGGTTTATCAGAATGAAACATCAATTTTTACATGCAAAATGGAGGTGTGCAGGCTGTGATAGACTTTTAAAAAATGTAAACAGACAATTTATTAAGTCGCAAAATTAAAGTCGTGTTACTTTACGTCATTAGTAAATTATTTGCTTATCAACTGTATCATGCTCCTTGTTTTCTTTCTCTCTTATCTACAGTAAACCAAACATAGAAGCTAGAGTAATTATTTACTTTTTATAATATATTTTTTATATATATAGCAGTAGCAATATAATGTTGTACCCCTTGAGGCATTTATATGCAAATGATTTTAAAAAGAATAGCCCCTTTTCATATCATGGAGTATATTTTTTGATAACAAACACATTCAGGACTGACCTCAAAGTAATAATAAATATACATTTTGCACAGTACATTGCCCTAATACCAACAACCACATGCTACTTTGATCATGAGTCTCCAACATAAAATATTCTGACTGGAAATCACGTTCAACAATCAAAATCCATTAAAAGGGTCTTCATAACCCAATGACGTCTCCCTAAAACAACTATCAATAATGTGCCAAAATGGGTTATTTATCCAGCATCCCTTCCCTAGTTGTGCTAATTTACATGATATTGAAATGCTGTTCTTTTAATTGCCAAAAATGATTACTTCTTGACTTTACATAAACACGTTTTTTGATGATCAGATAGCAATCTCACTTTTTAATTATTGCACATTGTCATCTTGTCCTCAGTGAGGAATTGAGTGATTATCCTGCCTGCCCACTTGTAGTGCACAGCAAGTTTAAAGTAATTTGTTCACCCTAAATTGAACCCACATGGGCGAATGGTTAAGGAATTTAAATAATAGACCTTACCACTGGACCTCGCTGAAAACTACAGTTTCAGTGCACAATTATCTTGGTTAAACTTGATTGCAATCAGTAATTAGATGCGTTACTGACTGAGTAAGTCATGGCCCCTTTATTCCCAAGCCACAGTTCATAATTAATATATTTCTTATTTTAAATACAAAGAAAGAGAAGGTGAAGTTGGTGAGAGTAAGTGACATTTGAATGTAAACATTTGTACTATGTATTAAATACTAGTTATAAGGTATTCAGCAGTATAAAACCAGCTGTTAAAATCTGTTTTTAAAGAATAAGATTTTTTAAAATACCGTATGTTTGTTTTTAATTTCCTGTACGAGATATTAGATATTGCTACACTGTTCCAGAGCCCTAGAAAAAGATAGCATAAGATTATGTTCTTGGATCCAATATGTGCCTATGCATCTACAGTACACATTATCTGTGTGTCGAAGGACTAAACTCATTCTGACTGGCATAACAAGACCATTTATACTTGCAAATAAAGATAGCAGAAGCTCACTGCGTTCTCTACACTGCCCTCCATAGACTCGTTATAAATCAGAATGCTCTAAAAATCACATGTTCACCAGAATGAATAGAGATGTATCTATAATAGATGTATCTCTAAAAATAAGGTATAGAAATGATGGACATTGACAAAATGTTTTTGGCTTCTTTTTAATCACTCAATCATTCATCCTTGACCATGACACACTTGAGTGACTATGACTGAAGCATATGCACTTAATCACCTAATTAGTGAGACAGTTGATTGGACACTGGGTATGGAGTGATTTCAGCTGCTGAATTGCAAGCTTGAATAAAAGCAATAAAGAAAATCACAGGAAATAACCAATATGCCACGTCTGTCAAGAGAGCAGCGCCTTTGTGCAATTGGCATGTTGGAGGCTGGACTAGGGCAGCGTACTGTGGCTCGCCATCTTCGGTGCTCACAGCCAGCAATTTCAAACCTTCAAACCTAGCGAGACGGTATAACCAGACACACTCTGTCAATGACAGGCCACGAACTGGGAGACCAAGAGTCACAACACCTGCCCAAGACTGACAGCTTATTTTGCAGCATCTTTGTGATGTCAATTGTTAATCAGCACAATAAAAAGTCACTGCCCCTGCTCTACCTGTAGTCTTTTTTTATAGTGAAGATAATGATTTAGGGTTCAACTCCACAATGAAAAGAAGGCACTGTGTATTATTGACATTTCGGTCATTAACCTTTGATTTGTTTTATTTAGGTACAGGAAAGAGGTGACATTTAATTCGAAATCAGGAGCAAGATGGTGAAAAGATGCCAAAGAAGGTGTCAAAAGCACAAGGATATCGATTCCCTAACAAAGAAACCTGCGGCTGAAAAACCTTTCCCATTATCATCCATCTTGAAGAATTCAAGCAATCAGGCATGTAGAGACAGGCTTACTGCGTTTACACTTGTAAAGTAGCTACAGCAACCAAAACTGTTGACTAGTTCAACTATATTGGCTGCTTTTCAAAGAATTTCAGAGGATGAGTGTAACAAATGGGTAAATATACCAGCTTGTGGAATATGCTCAGATTTAAATACAATGCAGGCCTTTGTGTTTACATGATATGTTTCTTAGGTCCAAATTACAGGCCTAATCACCTAAGGGTTACTTTCACAGCAATCTCAAAGATTTGTTATTGACAAAAAGAGCCAAGTTAAACACCTCATGATAACCCCATCCTTCAAGTAGACAAACGTTTCAGCTAGTGCTTTCTTCAGTGTACTAGTCCCCTTTTGTCTTCTTGACCTAGTTTTCTACACAGTTCTCGTTTTAAAGAGAAAGCAAGCAAAAAAATACTTTGGTAAATATTTAAATCTCATCTCCTGTTTAATGTATTTTGCTGTTAATTTTCAAATAAAAATAAAAAAGTGGCTGCTAGGGAAGGTTTTTAGGAAGCTGGATGATTGGAAGTCTATTACAGTACTGCATTTACATGTTAATAGAACAATTTTGTAATTACCTTTGAACCAAATCGCTAATGGCAGCAACAGATCAATTAAGGCAGAGTCATTTAAATATTGTAACAGTAATTGCACAAAAAAAAACATGAGCAGTTCATTTTGTGACATCCTTTATTAAGCTGCAAATTGACTAATAGGCTCCTCATTGTCTGCAAATGGAATTGATAATAAATAATTTAAAAATATATTATGCACATTGTGTTTTTTAATGGATATATTTTAAATAAAATATATGTTGTTTTTATGTCATTTCCTCAAGTGCATTGAACATTTGTTGTTATCTTTATTTATAAACGTTACAATGAAATTAATATGTTACTTCTGGTGCTTTCTGGGAAGAGTGCCATACACACCCATTATTTTCTACACATTCTTAAAGATTGCTTCGAGAGCGTGAGGTGAAAAAAAAAAACTTTGATACTTTATAATCAGATGCTAAAGTTGTTTTTTTTCTTGAAGAATATATAATTGCACAGTATAACATCGAACACCAAAACTTCTGAAGAAGGACAAAGACAGTTCAAAAGGAATAGGTAATCACCAAAGGAATACAATAGAACTCAATATGTGAAGGCCAAGGAATATACTGGAAATAAAACCACTGAGGGTACCAATAGTTGAGTTCTAACCAAAGCAGAAAAAACAAAAGTCTTGACCTCCAAGATACAATGGTAGACCAAACTAAAATACTTAATTGTACCTAATGTGGTTATGTCACATTGACATAGTTAACAACTAGTGTGAAAAGTAATTATCAGTGGTTTTAAATATTAATGTCTGCTGTATATATTTAAATTAATATCGAATGTTTCTAGACATGATCAAAACTTTTGTGTTTAGCTTTTTTTTACGTGCATTCAGCTGTTTTTGGTCTCAACTGAGTGCACAACTGACATATCTACTGCAACAGCGAATTTGGCAAGAAACGACATAAATTCTTTGAAGTCCACTTTCCCGTTTCCATCTGTGTCCAGCATCCTCAGAATGTCTGCTGAACCCTTTCTGTTACTTTGAAAGCACTGCAAAAAAAAACAACATAATAGATAGATAGTTCTCCTAACTTTAGTAACTGTATTTAGATATTAAAATGCCTCAGTTCTTACTATATGAAATGTTAAGTATTACCTTGTATATTGTGGGCATTTCTACCCTGACTAGATCCCTTAGCTCTCTGTTCTCAAGACACAGTGGGTTTCCTTCTCTGCCAGCATACTTTTGAAAAGTCTTTATTAGTACAGCCATGGCTTTTTCTGTTGCAGTCTTTACCTCCAGTTTAGTATTTCTGCAACATAGTAAATGTCAGCATGTGTATATTACAACAAACCTGTGTGTATAGTTTTCTTTTTTTTAGGGTGAATTACCTTTTTCCTGTTAACAAAGCTCGGACGTATCTGTCCCACTTGGTGGTAGTATTTTCATTTATGAAGCTTATAAACTCTTCAAAATCAACTTCTCCATCCCCGTTTGTGTCTATGGAGGGCAGAACAGCATCCTGTACCATAAAAACAAATGACATTTGAGACAGCGAAAGACAGACAGATACAGCGTATCTTTATAAATCCTAATTTGAGACCACTGTTTCCTTGCAATAAACATCTTTGCAGTAAAAGGCTTCAAATTAGTGCCCTACGGCTTGTAATAATGAAGCATTAGCTTGCAGTGAATAATGGTGACTCTGGTACAGATTTGTTACAAAGATCTAGAAAAAAAAAATGCAGTAATACTTTATTTGTAATCCAGTATTTGTTCTATTTTCCAGGCTTTCCCATTCTTAACGATACATGGTGCATATGTCAGATATTGACAGAACCATAATTGTTTTTTTGTTGTATGATTTGTAGTAATCATGTTTTTGATCTTTACATTTGTCTACTCTTTGTCAACCACTTTATGGATACCATTCATTTGATACATTTTCTTCTTTGTCAACAAATGAATTTCAAGCTTGAATACATGTTATATTTTATTGCCTAATTTAGTATGACAAGAGCTTATTTGGACTGATGAAATCCCAATAGATTCACAGACTCATGAAAAGCATATTCAGCAAAAAATGTTCCTAAGCTAAGAGTTGGGAATTGTAACAAATAATTATTGGCCTCCTACTTGGCTGGCCTGCAGGCATATATGATCCCAGACAATGGTTATAGCATAATAATAATAATAATAATAATAATAATAATAATAATAATAATAATAATAATAATAATAATATTAAAGTAAAATGGTTTTAAATCAAGCTATGCTTGTGGACCAGCTTAACCAGTGCCAAGTCTCCAGAGCCAGTACAACCAGCACCAATCTGGCCAACATTCGAATTTCCTTCAGGAAGGTAAAAAACTATTTTAGTATTTCTTTATTGCAATTTAAGAGGTTGTTTGTGGCAAATGACCGAAGAGCCAACAAAGTCTAGAAAGGAATAAAGCATGGAGGAGTTTACATCGTAAAAAAATAAATAAAAAGTCTAAGCCTGATGTAATTCATATTGACTTATCTTATCTGTGAACTGTCTGTCAGATGTTTGGAAGCAGAGCCTATACAATAATTGAGTAATTGATCATTTCCTTTACTACAGCAACAGCCTGCTGGTAGACTAATATCACTTGAATTTATCACATATGTGGGACCTTCAAATGGTTTCATTCCCCATTGATTTTCAGTCAGTCTAGCCCAGGCAGACTCTTACTCATGCCTCAGAAGTGATTGAGCATTACTTGTTAGGGACTCAACTGGCTTGAACATATACCTTGTCAAAGTTCAATTTTACTGAAGAAACCCTGTGTTTAATGTATGAGAGGCAGTGGAAAACTTTTTTGTTATATATCTCATTACAGGTACACTTTAAATCCCCAGGTCTAGCTTTGCTTAGCTTTTAATAGAGGATGAGCTCTATTGGCATTTTTGTTTACAACATCATTCCTCTGGGTGGTTACATGTTTGATAAGCTAGATATAAATGGACAATTCATTTGTTGTTTTAGTTTTTAACATTCGTCTCATTGTGTATTGTCTGTCATCATGTTTAGTATCATTACAAATGAGTTGTGGTATTAAGATCTGCCTCTGTTTAGATCAATAAAAAAGATCTCTGAGTGTTGCCTGGCTGCTCCTAAGTTGCAATAGATTGGTTTTAGAAACCACTCATTGCTAAATGTTTCTGGCAAAATTATTTATTGCCTATTTAAAAAGTGATTTTAGAAATGTCCGAGTCTTTCAAATGTTTCAAAACTTTTATTTTTTAAGCATATAAAATGATACGAAAGTAAAAGGTAAAACATACTCAATGAACCTCTATTTTGAAGTGTGTCACATATTCCTAATTTCCTTTACTGCATGACACCACTTGTAAAGAGAATGCTAAACAAAATAATTGTCACAATTAAATCTCCTTGTTAGATCACAAACAGTGACTCACTCTGTTTGAAATGCATTGATTTAAGCTTTATAAACTAACAACTGACTGGGGGAATATCCCACATATCTTATTCAAAATAATGATATTGCAAAAGCACACCACCTTCTATCCAATGTGCAGTTTACACAGCTGGGATACTGATTTTACAAAATAACAATGAAATGGTTAACATGTTTAAATAGTGACTCACTGGAACAACACAGAAATAATTGCATTTGAAGTCAAGTGTCTACTTAATACATTTTAGCTGCAGAGCACCACTTATTTATGTTTATACATGTGGTAACCTGGTCTCTTATGGTGCCTTTTTCACATCCAATAATGCAATAACTGGTGATTGAACTGTTTTGAAAATCCTCACCTTTAATCCTTAAGTTGAAACCCCAGAAACGTGTATCTGTGACCATATGGCTGAATTGGAACATTTTCTCTAAAGGCTATGAGGTGTATGTTGCATGTAAAGGCACTTCTCTCCAATGCATTTCTTACCTGTACAATGGAAGGCAGCTCTTGTTGAAGTAGGGTTGTGAGCTCCTTCTGGTTCAGTTTAAGGGCGTCCCCCTCTTTGCCAGAATACTTGTAAAATGTTTCAAGAAGGTTGTAGACAGCCAGCTCAACGTTAGCCATGATCTAGTCTGCTTCAAATTACTGTATTTGATACATAGAGCCGTGTTCCTTTACTTGGCTGCTGTAGAGTAATAAGGAAGTACATTATAATTCTCTGTTGCCATGTTAACCACAGAGACTGTATAAAGCCAAATATTGCACAACACTGACTTTCTGCATGGGGGCTACTGTATTATCAAATGTGTCTTCTTATATTTGTACATATTAATCTAGCGATTAATAGATTTTCCACCTAGGATTCTGAAAGTGTCTGTATATAAATAACCAATCACTGGACGTTTAGCTAATACAATACCAATTGAAATATTGAATAGTATAAACTGATTTTTTTTTTTTTTAAGCAAGGTTATTTAAGTTCCCTTGACCTCTTTAGCTCATGCTTGAAACAACAGATTCTTCTCTTGGGCTAAATCAATTGTAATCAGTCAATAAATATCAGTTGATAGATTTTATTTATTTATTTATGCATTTATTTATTTGTATAATAAAAGTGTCAGTCAGTCAAATAAATAAATAAATAAATAAAAATAATAATAATAATAGCATTATAGTGCTGACCCTGATACTTCTAAATAATGCATACTACTTAATGTTTAAATAACTTGAATTCTTGCAAGTGAGCAAAGTTTGATTATGAGAATTAAATAACAATAATAATTCTTTGGTCTTTTTAATCCTTCCAGAGACTCTAGAATCAGACAGCAGGGCACATATCTTTAGAAACTTCAGTGGTATTTTAATTGGATATAATTTAAAATGCATTTTTTGAATTTCTTCACACTAGGTCATATGAAAAAAAAAATAAGATATTATACACATTCAGTAAATGTTATTTATGTGCCTGAATTATTATGATATGTGTGTTATTAATCTTACACAAAGTTGACTGTGGGGTTTTTCCATACCATCATGCTGGTGACATATGAGTTAGGAACATAGCAATAGAAAGAAAAAGGAGCACAGACTGCAAGGGCAAGGAAATACTTTATTGTATGCAGATCATCTTTTTCAATCGATTTCTTATTCTGTTACATCAGTGGGATACATAACCATCTGCTTATTTTCAATGTGCTGTATGATAATCTCCCAAGAGAAAATGGATAACACCATTTGCTTTATTTATTACAATAAACTACACATAGAATTATGCACCGCAAGTTATATATATATATATATATATATATATATATATATATATATATATATATATATATATACACTACCCATCAAAAGTTTTAGAACACCCCCATTTTTCCAGTTTTTATTGAAATTTAAGCAGTTCAAGTCCAGTGAATAACCTGAAATGGTACAAAGGTAAGCGGTAAACTGCCAGAGGTTAAAAAAAAAAGTTTAGGTTACCAAAAACTGAAAAATAATATACATTTCAGAGTTATACAAAAAGGCCTTTTTCAGGGAACAAGTAATGGGTTAACAACTTACAGCTGTTCTGCAGCAATGGAAGTAAATTAAGCCTTGAAAGTTGATGCTAACAATTCCTACAGGTGTCCCAACTTTTGTTGATTACTTACAAACTCTCTGTCTGTATAAAAGCAGTGTTAGAACAGACTGTGTTACTACACCCTCTTAAGCATTATTTGGACAGTATTGTACTGCAGGAAGTAGTATATTGCTCTCATAATGGCGAGAAAAAGGCAATTAACAAAGGAAGACAGACAGACCATTATAACCCTTAAAAGTGTAGGTCTTTCCTTTAGAGAAATTGCAAAGAAAGCCAAGGTGTCAGTGAGTACAGTTTCCTACACCATCAAAAGGCACTTGGGAACTGGAGGAAACTCTGACAGGAAGAGGTCTGGCAGACCCAAAGCCACAACAGAATCAGAAGACAAGTTTCTGAGAGTCAACAGCTTGCGTGATAGGCGGCTCACAGGACAACAGCTTCAAGCACAGCTTAACACTGGTCGAAGTAAGCAAGTCTCAGTTTCAACTGTGAAGAGAAGACTTCGAGCTGCAGGTTTGACAGGTCGAGTGGCAGTAAGAAAGCCATTGCTAAGATGGCAAAATAAGAAAAAGAGGCTTGCCTGGGCCATGAAGCACCGCCAGTGGACTACTGAAGACTGGAAGAAGGTCTTATGGACCGATGAATCAAAATTTGAAATCTTCGGTTCATCACGCGGGGTATTTGTACACCGTCGAGTAGGCGAAAGGATGGTTCCTCGGTGTGTGACACCAACTGTCAAACATGGAGGAGGAAGTGTGATGGTCTGGGGCTCTTTTGCTGGATCCAGAGTCGGCGACTTGCACAGAGTGAGTGGCACCCTGAACCAAAACTGCTACCACAGCATTTTGCAGCGCCATGCAATACCCTCTGGTATACGCCTAGTTGGTCAGGGGTTCATCCTACAGCAAGATAATGACCCAAAACATACCTCCAGGCTATGTCAGAACTACCTTAGAAGAAAAGAACAAGACGGTAGGCTTTAAATCATGGAATGGCCAGCACAGTCTCCAGACTTAAACCCCATTGAGCTGGTTTGGGATGAACTGGACAGAAGGGTGAAAGCAAAGCAACCTACAAGTGCAACACATTTGTGGGACCTTCTGCAACAGTGTTGGGAAGAACTTTCCAAACAATATTTGATTTCCATTGTAGAAAGAATGCCACGAGTGTGTTCGGCTGTTATATCTGCAAAAGGTGGCTACTTTGATGAGTCAAAAATTTAGATTAAATTTTGTTAAACAAAACAATTCCATGATTTCTTTTTTATCTCCAATTGTTTATTTGTTCTATGCTTTAATTTCAGAGTACATTGAGACATTAAACTGCGTAAATTTCAATAAAAACTGGAAAAATGGAGGTGTTCTAAAACTTTTGACTGGTAGTGTATATATATATATATATATATATATATATATATATATATATATATATATATATATATATATATATATATATATATTAGTTGCCTTTGGAGAAAGTGTGTGCACTCACTGTATCTAGATGCTCTTACAATTTTACAATTTACATTTATATAGCATCATTTATAACAAATCCTATCAGGTCAGTTTACTGTTCAAGCCATGCAAAGTCATGGCCAAATAAATGATTTAAATTGTATGTTATCATTATACAGTATTTTTTTTTTTTTCAACAAACCCCCCAAAAAAAAAAAAGTTATAAAGTTACAAAGCCGAATCAAGCCAACAGCTTCATGTGAACATTAACTGCAACGTATTTACTTGGAGGTTTTTGTATTTCGAATATCTTGTATAACATCGGACATGACTGTCAGGCTTATTACCAAGACCATGAAGTCTTCTAGATCCATTTTATTCTCTTTCTCTACTTCAAGGTCAGCGAAGATTTCTTTGTATTTTGGTTTCGTCTCTTGTCCCTGTCAAACACACTCGTGTTCAGAATGATTTGAAAAGACCACGTGTTCATTTGTTATTCATTTGGATATATTCTGTGACATTGGCACAGCTTCTAAATGAGCACAACCCAGAGAATAGTATAGAGGGAGATGCTGGGACTGTTCTAAATAGAGAATGGTCCACTCATACCATCGCCTAGTGGTAGGGTGCTGTAGGAGGTACTGCCTTGAGAAGAAGATGTTAATCCTTACTATTATAGACCTCAGGGCACTCCAAGCGTTTCTTCATATTGCATTTTAGTTCAGAAATCCCCTGAATCACTGCAAATCCTACCCTAGCTATATTAATTCTTAAGTGTCCAACTCATATGACCCAACATGAACACAGAAAAAATGCTGCATCAGTGTTTGTTACCAGGTAAGAGTTGTCCAGTTTATTTTGGAAAATTAGAATACGTCAAACTTGGAGTTCATGTCTGTATCCCATAATATTCATTATGTACTATAAGACGTTCAATTGTATATGTTATGCTTTTTCTGTTTCGTCTTATACGTTAATGTGTGATATACAAATCATTAAAGGAAGGACATTAAAATATAGGTGTATGCTAGGAGACAAATAGCATATATGAGATGAATAATTACAGCATTCTTTCAGTTTTGTATTTTCTATGGTATTTTTTTCCTGGTGTCATTTAATTTCCATAGACACTGCCTTTAATCTGTTTGCTTGTTTCCTTTTATTATGTCAGAAAGTGAGAGCTGCTCTGTATTTGCTATTCATAGATTCCTTTAAAGGTTAGAAAACATCAACACTCCTGGCGTATAAATAATAAATACATTGAAATCCTTTTATGTTAGGTGTTATTCCAGTACACTACATTTACTTAAAGGTTATAGAATCATTTTTAAATACCATAATCTTCTGTGAATAGCCATAATGATCATTTATGTTAAGTGATACAGGTCTTACCCTTGTGAAAATCTGAAATTGTGTCAATAATAAATCTTTAGCGCCTGCTTTGCTGAGTTTGCCGTCTGGTCCAGCAGAGTTATAAAATACCAGTGCTGCAGTTGCAGTCGCCATTTCTAGATCTGAGGCTTTTCCAAAAGCTGAAAGAAAAACAGCGAAACAAACATGAAAATGATATAATCCTAACCATATTAGCTGTGGTACAGGATTACAGCTAACAAAATAATTCCAGAAGCTCAATTTATATTAAACATGTATTTTTAAAGACGTATCTGGTACTACAGTAAGTTTAATACATCTCTGTTTGTCAGGCTTTCAGATAATGTTGCACTTCCTTAGTCATTTTACCTAGAGGGAGACATTCCCACACCTTCAACAGCTTCTTTTCTGTCATTATCCAACTTTAAACCAGTAACATCCTTTGACCCTGAAAACTGCTAACATTAAATGACCTAGGAAGTACAAGTGTAACAGACTTCCTGAGAGGCGGCATGAAAACTGAGAACGTTCTTCAACCAGATATCATGTTTTAAAATGAAAATACACATTTGGCATAACATGTGCTTCTTTCAAAACTGCACATTTGAGACCCATGTCTCCTAGTGAGATGTATTTGTTAGCAACAATAACTTTAAGACAGGTAGATGATTATTCAAGGCCTCTGTCATTGGAAAAAATAACTAAAAACAAATCTGCTCAGTCTGTTAGCTGGTAGCTGACAGCTTAGTTCAGGTGATTATAAATATAGGTTTATTGATATTGGAAATTGAGACATGCTTTACCTTTGACAGAAGCAAGCTGCTTGGAAATTGGTAAGCTGTATAGATGATATGAACAACATTATTTTATTGTAAGAGAAGCACAAGGAATTCACTTGAATTTTGACTTGCATTTTCATATACAGCTATTTTCCCAGTGCCCAGTATGAAAAAATACTTGTATATAAAATATTGTCTGTAATCAACAACATAGTTTACTATGGACATATAATTAATATATATTGTCTGTAATCAACAATATAGTTTACTAGGGATATATAATTAATATGACAGAAATGTATCCAGTATTTAGTGCTGCACATAGACACTGAAGGGACTTTATTTTCACAACTGCGTGAAATCTTTCGTCTAGAAGATGTTACACCTCCTGTCCTGAAACATACAATTATGCACTGTATATAACTGCTTAAAATTATTATATTTACACGTTATACTTGAAAATTTTCTCGTTCACACAGCAAACATAGTAACTTTCAAAAACCACACCACGATGTGCTGTGAAATAACCACTCTGGTAAACTGGCCACAGTACAGCAGTGAAAATATATTGTTGTATTGTTGTATGCAATAATTCATTTATATATGCAAATCAACTTTATAGAATCAAATTTAAATCATTATGTGCACTTGCAAAAAAAGCAATCAATCTGTATACTATTTTTTACAAAAAAGAATGGCAACATTTAAATGTTTAGTGCTAACAGCAGAATACTAACTTGGACAAAAAAGACCAGTCACCTACTCTTAGAAAAACTCACGTCTTAGGCATTTTCAGTGAAGACGATCGATCGTCCTGTTAATAGGAAGTTAGGATCTGTTTATTTGATTTTATTTCTTTCTCAGAGCTTGAAGCAGCCCCACAAATCATTAACCTGCCATTTATTTACCCAAAGTCACTTAGCAACATGCTTTAATATAGCAGAGATGCTTCTCAGTGAGGCTGCTGTTAACATTCAAACAGAGCTGTGTTTGCACTGCACACAACAATCAATCTTAACAGAGAAAGACTTGATTATCCCTAGGCAACAAACCAACTGTATTCTTTTCAAACATGGCTGCGTTTCTGTCACATTATCTCATAAACATAAATAGAGATATGTTTATAAACTATTTATTGTATTACCATTAGCCATAACTATTGGACATGCAATAGTGCAAACCGTATACATGTTAAAAGAAACTTAATAACTTAAACATAATGGAATGTTTAAAATACTGTACATGAACCCTTGTCACATGCCACAATGCGCTGAACTAACTATACAACAGTCATGCAAACATTGAACTACAAGTTAATGAAGTGTGCCGCAGCAAGGATATGTAATAAGGGATCATTAGGTATAAAAAGCCCTTTCCTGGCTCACACATTCGTGACTAAGTACTGAATAATAAAACTAATTTGGACAAAAACGTAATAGTCTGCAACAAATTGGGTGTCAAAGTGCCATCAGAAATCATGAAAACCCTGACAAAATCTTTATTTTATTGACTTTCAGTCATCAAAATGAACATGATAAGGAAAGACAAGTAATGATAATCTACACAAATCTTCAACAATTGAGCAAGCATGCATGCCTACTGGGTTGGCTGATTCAACATGGTTTTGAATATTGGTTCTGTCCTTCACTTTTAATTGAGCAACTTCTATTTCCATCTCATCAATTCGCTTAGCTGTGTAATATTATGTTCCAAATCAAAGAGTGGGTAGCATAGCCGTCAATAGGCAAAATAGCAGGTCTGCCAGACTTTGATAGTAAGAGCTTGGGTTGCCTAGTTCGTTTCCTAATACTTCTATTTTTTTTTTAATTCCATTTGCGTCTGAATTTGTAACCTAATGATATTTGAATTCTATACTGCTAATGTGTTCTTTGGAGACCTACTTGACCTTTTAGTATTCGTTATGGATGATGAATAATAAACATGCAATACCTGAAAAACAGATGCCGTCAACATAAAAAAAGACATTAATAATGCTCTTTAAAAAGACAATTAACATAAACAATGAATTGAACATTACAATAATATAAAATATTCAACAAGCGTATCTCTCTCAGGGAAAAGTACTTAAGAAATATAAATGCCACCTTCACATCTGTGTTAGGGAGTCAGGCCTGCAATGTAGTTCACCATATGGGAATACCATTAAAAACACCTGGGTTTTAAAAATGGTTCAAATGAATATGTTATGCAGTACACACAAATCAGGTTATCTAAATACCTAATGACTGTTTATTTAGTGTGTACACTGAGTTTTTGGCGGACAGACACATTAGGCGAAGCTGACTGCTGTGGTTACTGTATACATTTTAATTTATTCAGGCAGTTACCAAGCTTCAAATGGATAAGCCCTGCATGAAGTCCAGTGTCTTTGTATCCTGCAAATGTTTCTTTAAATAGTTATTTTCATCTAATTAGTGATTGATCAATAATGCAATTGATTCCACAGTATACATAAGAGCTGACCAGTTTGGTGGTGCACAATTCAAAAGGCTCCTTTCCTTTCATTTTCAACCTCTTGCATGAGGAAGTTGGATTGAGAATACAAATATAAAACGAGACTGTTTTGACTGCTGTACTGATGGTCTCTGCTTTATTGATCAGACACTAATAAAATTATATATATATATATATATATATATATATATATATATATATATATATATATTATATATATATTATATATATAAAATATACTGTATATATATATTTATACTGGCACTACATACGAGCGTCCTTAATGTTTCTACATTTGTTCTGCTTTGTGTTTGAAATATTTTCAAAAGTTATAAATGTTATCCATATTAACAACCTTGACACTGTTTTGACACAAAGGGAAGCATTCCCACAAAGAACACTTTTACAGTGTATTGATTTGCACTGCAATAAAAGCTTCTGACAGATTGGTACAGGCCTCCTATTCATGGCTTCTTGGCAATCCTGGCTACTGGCGTCTGCTTGTGGAAGAACTGAGAGCAGCAGCTTGCAACAGGTTAAAATATGCAAACGCTCTGGTTTATTTACTATAATTTGTTTTATCAGCAAAAATAGTGCTCATGATTCTGGTCCATCATTTCTACAGTAATTATTTACACCAGATCACTTGGGCAGACAAAACCCAATTAGCATGCTAATCAGTAACATCAATTTTCATTTGTATTTCAATATTCTGAAAAAAATAAAAATATGTGCATTGCAGCATTGACAATATTAAGCCCTGTCAAGTAATATAAAAACATTTACAAAAAATGAAATGGTAAAATAGGTTTTAATTGACTTTGCTGAAGTTTCACCTTGTGCTGTTTTCCCCAGGCATTACTCTAGCCTGTGATCATAGCTGTGCTTTAAGATGTAATTAAAAAAGGTTTTGAGCAGAATGGACTTCCCTCTTGTAAGGTTTACTCTGTGCTTCACAGTTCTGTTTGAAAAATTGCTACTTGCAGACTGCATGCTATTAATGTCACCCCACAATTTAATGTAAATTACCTCACAGTAATTCAACACAGAAGAGCACCTACATCTAAAATTCCAGTAATCATTCCCCCTCAAAACTAGCCACCTCCAGAGGTTTCTCCACATTATAAATCTATCTATCTATCTATCTATCTATCTATCTATCTATTCAGAGTTAAAGCTGTGAAACTCTTAGATTACAATCACCTTACCTCTCTTTACCATGTTTCCACAAGAAACCTGTATCATCTGAAAATGTAACTTTGTTTTTTGGATGTGTATTGTACATTGTGAATTTTGTTATAATTCAATGAATTGTGGTAGAATATATCGTTAGAAATTAACTAGTACAAGAATATCCATCAGGAAAGGCTGCAGGTTATCATTTTTCTTTATAAGGCATATGGTGGTATAATTTTTAAAGTTCTTCCATTGGGAGCTCAATTTATGCTGTACTTCCTGGAGCTTGTTTTGCGTTTCGGCACTTTCATGGATTTACTGATTGCGGTATTTCTCTCAGGGCCAATTTTGCTTATTGTTTGTTAAAGAAGGGCACACAAGCACTGAAGAAAGTACTTAGACAAACACAGGGGAATTCAGTTCAGCTTCCATTATGTATCCATTAAAGCCAACAAACTAACCACCAGCTTTTACAGAGCAGCAAATATATGTATAATAACTGTGATATAAAATACCAGTGCTGCAGTTGCAGTGTTACGGTCTTGTCCTGTTATTGAAGCTGATATGCCAATGTGAGGTATTGGACAGTACCACATTCATTATGTAAATGTTATTCTGTAACAAGGTATGGTTGGTACACATTTGCAAAATATTGGTAAGAATGAGCCAACTTCCGATCACACCCCCAGTCAGGCTGCTCCACACAAAGAGATATACAGTGCATATGAACATGTCATATGTACTGTTATACTTCTACAATAAGTACAGGATGCATTGACTGTACATGGAGATAACAAGACAAAGTGAAGGATATTACGCTAGCGACACAGACAGCTGTCTTCAAGTACACACAAAGCATCCTCCAATAAAAGCAGTTTATTGAAACCGCCCTGTGTTTTGTAATTGTAGGAGAACAGTATTTGGAATCTCAATTAATTAATCCCACTATCAATACAAAACAATAAAGAATCATTTGAGGGTCTTTTCATTTGTAAAACCTTACCCTCACGCAATTTGGACAAATATTTCAAACTGTGTTTTCCTGAGGTGGTAACACGGGAGCTGGAAACGGAAAAGCTAAATGTCTCAGTCGTTGGACCTAAAATTTATAGCCTCTTTCTTTAACACCAGAGAGCATTTCCCGTTTGGTCTCCAGTCACTATGGTTACTGCTATAAGAGATGTCAGTAATACGGATGAAAGGGCCAGCACAGATAACATAGATGGTAAAATATGTACCCTTTCAGCTAGGGCTTTATTACCCCTTACATAAAATACCAGTGTATTACTAGTGTGTATTTCTTCATACAGCCATTGTTATGACACGATATGAACATTTACTATTATGGTACCAATCAACAAATTAAGGCTGCCACTGTGGTTCCAATGCAATTGCAAATCATTTACTCACAGTGGTATTTGACTGATAAAGTGCCTAGGACCTGATGGTAGGACAGGACAGAGAGCTTTGTCATATGTAAACTGCAATCCAATAGATATAAATGAAATTAGCTCAACAAAAAAACGATATATATATATTATTTTTATTTTATTTATTTTTTTACTATTTTTTAAAAATTTAGTAGTCGCCAATTTTTTTTTTAATTTTTTTTTTTTTTATCATTTTCTCCCAATTTAGAATAGCCAATTATTTTTAGGCTCAGCTCACCGCTACCACCCCCGCGCTGTCCCCCGAAGCGTGTGCCGTCAGCCGACCACTTCTTTTCACACTGCAGACCCACCATGCAGCCACCTCAGAGCTACAGCGTCGGAGGACAACGCAGCTCTGGGCAGATTACAGCATTTTGGCGCGTTCACAAGTTTATAATGATTTAAAGAAGCTTTGGTTGAATTGTCTTACTGGATAGTTGATGCCAATTATAGATAACTCAAGGCTAAGTTGAAGATTATTATAAGACCATGTGCTATTTTCAACATATTCTCATTGGCTTCACAAGGGTTATGTCAATTCCTTCTCTCAGTTTTCATGTGTGTCAAAAAAAGATCTGTTAAGCACTGCTAACAGGGAAATACAGTAGCAAGAAATAATTTGCAGGCTGCGTGGTGCATTTAACAGAATAATCATTGCATTGGGGGCTGGGGACAGAGCATGTCACCCTTTGTAAAATATCTACTGCTGCCTTTCCCTGATCAGGCTCCTGCCACATGGGTTGAAAGGGAGATTTAATTTGTTATCTGCCTAGTGTGCTCACTTAAAACCATATTCTGAAAATGAAATGTACTATGTGCTCATTGTGTGTTGGCTTAGGCTCATTACGTTGTTGCTGCAGAGGTTTACTGCAGTGCTACACAAAACATTTAGTAGAACTAGTCCATGTTTTTTGGAAAATTATTTTGTGTTAATGAGGCAATAGAAAATTAGCTTCTAGCATTATTGCAGAGGGTAAATACACAGTTTCCCCTTTTAAATATATTATGTGACTAGAGTATAAAACCATATCCATTTTGAATACCAACTTTACTTGCATTCATAAAGTATGCCACAAATGCATGTACTGACATTACGCTGTAAAATGCCAGACACAAAGCAATTACCAATGTGCATGATATATTACAACCACATAGAATTCTGGTCCAGCATGTCATATTCAAAAATGCTATTAAGCAGCTGATTATTGACAGAGTTTACTTCCTCTAAATGTCAACCACGATGGTCACACCTGTCTGAGATATTGATCTTTATAAGAAGAAAATAGGTGATGCATACATTATGTTAAACTGGTTCCAAATGTGTGATCCCTCAAAAAATGAGGCAGCCATAATGTGACCTTTAAAACAACACCACAATTACTTATTTTTTATTTTTAATTTAGAGTGCCCAATTATCCCCCCCCCCCCATTTAGAATGTCCAATTATTTTTCCCCTCACCACAGAGCTCAGGAGAACTGGAGATTCAGTGAGCATCCTTTGATCTCACAACCAAGCTAGTTTCCTTTTTCACACCCAGGAACACCAAAAAGACTGACATACAGCACTCCAGCAGAGGGGTTTTAGTACTGTGCTGTATGTGATCTTTGTTCTTAATGCACAGCACCTGACAATACCTGAAAAGAACCACACAGTCACATATAAAGACTACACTTTTATAGCAAATGTCACTGATTAGGAGACCTTTTATGAGGGATGGGGATTCCATGGGGTGTTAGAGAGACAGAATTGTTAGGGGCTGTTTCTCCTCACCGTGCTACAGACACCTGTGTCTTCCAGGGACAGTAGCTTGCCGACATCTGCTGTAAAGTTGTAAAAAGGCAATTGGCGTGGTCATCTGATCAGAGGAAAGCCATTGACTACTCCTGAGAGCTAGTAAAATGTATAAAATGTTCAAAGTTTGAGGATAAATTTATGGAGCCTTTTGGAATTACAGTTAATGTACCAGTAATCATAATACACTATTACAAACAGAAGAAATACCCATTGAACACAATGTTAATTGGTTGATTTTGGTTAATTGGTTGATTTTAAAGAGGAATGCATTATTATTACAGTACGCAAGGTTTGTGCAACAACTTTATTAATCATATTTTAAAAGCATACTGATATACAATCTTATTCAGGTACACCTGATCACATTATAATGTAACACTGAGTTTAGAGCAAATACAACAATGGCATATACCTCATTTAACAAATGCATGTACTGCAATGATTTAAGTCACATGCTTTGGAAGTCAAGAAACAAGGTTCACAATTAAGAGAATGTCAAGTTACACTTCTATTCAAACTTATTTTTTGTTACAGAAATATGTGATTAATGAATGTATATCAACCTAATTTACAGTTCTACCTAGTTACAGTTATAAGATATTTCAAACACATACTCAGTGTTCCACTCATCCCTTTTCATATTTGTGCTTTCAGTTCTGAATTATGGCAGTTTAAGCAGCATATTTTAAAACATGTGTACTTACTAAAATCCTAAAAGTACAAAACAAAGGGAATGCTCCTTGTACAATAGCCGCTAACATCCAAGTAGTCACAAAACACCAACAATAAAGAACTATTGTTCATGGACAGTTATCAGTGTGCAATATTAATAGGGTAATATCATCAGGAACTTGGTTGTTACTGAATTTTTAAAAGCATAAAAAAAATGAATTTGGTTTATAGGAAAAAATAAATAAATAACTTTAAAATAAAGTAAAGTATAAGAAAATATAATTAGATATTACAAAAAAAGTTAACACATCTTAAACAAAAAAATAAACCTCAAAGACTAGATATTTTAGGTATGCGTTGAATAAATTAAATTAATTAAATTCTGCTTGCACTGCTGCTATACAATTACTCAAAATGTGCACACGCAGCAGATTTATAACTTACAATGTACAATATCATGCACTTCCTCAACACGATATAATAATAATCATCATCAATAATTTTACAAATGACCACGACTTCTTTCACAAGAGTGCAAAACAGAGTTCAAAAATACTTTCCGTCAAGATCTGTGGCATAGCAAATCACAGAAACAAATAGTTACAAACAGCTATAACCACTGGAATACAACATACCAAAAAAAAGAGAGAAAGAAAGAAAGAAAGAAAGAGAGGGAGAGGGGGAAGAGAGAGAGAGAGAGAGAGAGAGAGAGAGAGAAAACTAGAATAACATTATTTTTACAACACCTACAATGTTAACTTTTTAACTTTAGGTTTCACTCCCCAGATAATATCATTGTACCTCTCGCTACCTACAAACAAGATATGTTGTAGTTTGGAACCACTGCCTTTCTGACACTAGAATACTAACAACAGAGGAAAACACTCCTCATATTGTAGTCTAATTTAGACGTCAACTGATTATCGTGTGCCCTCTTAAGCTTTGTATCTTAAAATTCAGTGTAGATGTTACATCTAATTAGCAAAGGAGGTAGGCTCGCTTGGGGCATACCCTACCTGGCCATAGCCACCCACTTGGCCGTAGTTTGACTGCTGACCGAAGTCTCCTGGTGGATTGGTACCACCAGACTGGCCAATGTTTTCTTGCTCATATCTGCCTTGGTTGTAGGATTGCTGGTTATAGCCTCTTGGTTGCTTTTCTGTGGTGCTTGAAGGATACCTCTGGGTGGAAGAATGCCATCCAGTCTCCTTGAATACAAACCAAATATTTCCAGCCCATAGAACAAAGTTTAAGAATCCAAAGACCTGGAAAAACATAGGCAAAGCACTAATACCTTAGAAATGCCATTGTTACTGTACCTTAATTAAGATAGTTAATCATTTATTTATCATGTTATTGGAACATGTTTTTATTTGTGGCAGATAACATGTCTGGGAACTTTTACTTTAATGTATTGTGTTTTTTGTTGCGTACAGTGTTTTGTGATACTTTGGTATGAAAAGCGCAATATAAATGTAATAAATATATACATAAATAGATTACCACATACAGTATACTATTCCTATACCCACTTATTGTACATTTCATGCAGTATATTAGAATTAAATACTCAAATTGACACGAATCTAAACTCTGGCAGGTCAGGTCAACATCATGGTCAAGTTACTGTATTGAGTTTTCGTGTCTCAAGCAGTCTTTATGACTATCGTATTAAATTACGCTCTACTTCAATTAGCTAAGGTCTGCAAAAAATAGGTACCCAACAGAGCCTTAAACATAAGCAGCTAATACAGCTATGTTGGGTAGATGTGTGTAATAATTGAAAACTGCTTGAAATCTGAGAAAGTGGCAGGAACATCGACAAGAAGCAATCTTCTTAAAATCCAGAGCCATCGCTGCTGTGCTGTAATCTCACATGTAATGGAAAAAAAATTGTACTACAACCATAAAAATGATTTCATTTAATAATTACAAAAGGTGTCAGAAAGCCCTCTTCCCCTCTATCAACCCCTATGGTGATGTACATTCACCACCTTAGAAGATAAAACACAAAAAAGCAAAGCATAATGTGTAGCACAATTCCTAGGTCGTTATAGACTACTAGAATGTTATATTTAATCACACTGTCAGAAAATGTGGTCTCTGTCATTGGTGCTCAATAATGTGTACATTGCAAATGAAGCAAAAAGCTTTGTTGTGTGTTGTTAATTAAGACCTTCTGGCTTCAAACAGGAAAAGGAATTATCTGGAAAACCAAAGTAACTGAGAACGTTTCAGTGATTTTAAGTCATACTTACAACAGAAGTATTTAAACTTGCCCATACAGGTTTATGGAGAGGAAGGCATTTGTTGGACTGCACCTTACATGCAGACATTAACAAAAGCACCTCACTGGGGTCTGTGGCGGTCTTCACATCCGACAGACCCTTCGCCCAGGCAGACGAGCTCACCAGCCACATGAACGAGAACACCACCGTCACAATAAAATCCTGTTGAGGTGTAAGAAAACACAGCTGTTTCACTGAGAACACATTGTCTTGGTCTTATTCCACCCCCACCCCCTTTCACACGGAAATGGACAACACAAATGTGCAGTATCTGCAATTCAGAATTTTGAGTATACAGTAGTTACTACTGATCTATATATATATTTAACAACAAGCACCACACCAGTAAATATAAAATACAAATAAAAATATATTTAAAAAATAACTTTTAAAAGTTTTGTACACTAAATTTCCTCTGCAATAAGACCTTTTTAAAAAATACCAATTATACTTACATAGCATCTCATTAATTTTGTAAAGTAATGAGATGCTATGTAAGTATAAATACAAATACGCAAAGTACTTAATTCTCCAAGCTCACCTAATCCTTGAGTAAGTTTAACAAGCCTGGTTTAATATAGCCTGGCATACAATTTAACAAAGACCTGCCACAGTAGGGCAATGGATTCTCATTCTGCGACATGTCATCATATTGTTCTAGAGAAGTGATATTAATTTCATTAACATTACATGTTCTATGACTTTTTCACTCATAAAAGGAGGCATTTTAGCATAAACAACAGAGATTAAGATGGATGGCCAAGTAGCCTCAGGAAGGCGTCATAGTGTGAGTCTGCATCACTTGTCAGTCTGCCAGCAGGATGTCTACCATTAAAATGAGCCACAATCACCAACTAGAAACAGCTAATTTCTTTTCACAAAGCAACTCTCACCCACTCATCATCTTCATTCTGGTAGATTGTTAAAGGGAAAGGCAACTGAACTACTTGTGTGCCAACCCCCCCCAAAAATACCTGCAATTCATTGTTACGCTGACCATGAATTCTCTGCAAACAGATGTGTCGCAATAAAACAATGAGGGCACTATCGAGTACACTGATAACATATGTGTACTGAATTGATACAATCACCGTTTGCTAACAAGAACACAATTAAGATCCACTGATACTAATTCATAAATCAGAAATGTTTCAATGTATTAACGAACAGCTGAGACATTCTATTACAGAATCATGCACCGTGAAGTAGGTCAGTCATGCTTTTCTGAACCACTGTTCAATCTAGAACATCAAACATGTTTACACCTGCACTGTGATCACGGTGTGCTGCAGGAAGAGACTGTGCCTGTTACTGATACCAACATCAGCCAGTTGTTCTGCATCACTGCTATGGGACTGCTGTCAGAATTCCTAATATCCGTGAGCATTGGGTGAACTCATATGCACTTATAAAGGCAGAGGAAAAACAAATACTGCAAATCAGGATATGTGTGTGTGTATATATATATATATATATATATATATATATATATGTATATGTATATATATATATATAATATATATATATATATTATATATATATATATATATATATATATATATATATATATATATATATATATATATATATATATAGCGTGATCACAATCGTTATTATACTAATTATTAGAAATGAACATTGCTTACAATAAGTGGCCCCCTGTTGTTCTCTCTGTACTTGTTCTGGTAAAAAATGTACACAACAGTGGCCCCCAATGAGTACAAGAAAGCAAAGACTGCAATGGTAATGAAGAACTCGGCCGAAGAAGAATAGTCTCCTATCAGGAACAGTCTCTCTCGTCTTTTACCATCGCACGTGGGGGCATCAAAATACACCTGGTGCAACCTGAAAACGAAAATCAAAATCAAAATCTGTCATTATATACTTTTTTTATTCAGCATTTCTGGCAATTTTCATGGCAAGTGTCATGACATTACAGTGTGATTACATCAGGAAACAAATTATTGTTTGCAAGGCCATTTCAATGTAATTGCACTTGATTTGCCAAGTAAGAGCAGGACTCATTCATACTTACCCAGTTATTACCCTGTAATCTGGAAGTGCTAGCAGTACTTTATAGGGAAGGTACATTAAAAGGTATCATGGGGCTGCTGTGCTTGCAGACCAACATGAGGGGGCTGCTTGATGGGGTATAATTAAAGATGAAGAAAATGATAAACGTCAAATAATGATACAGCTAATTCGTGGTTGGAGAATACAAGTTAGGTACTGTAAAGGGGTCAAGGTACTAAGCTTGTATTAAAGTTATTGTCAAGGCAGTACTGTTGTGCTATTAGACTTACAAACCGGAGCACCAAAAAAATATAGTTTGCTGAGAATTTGATGTGAAATCCTTTGAAAAAAAAGCAGTCATGAGCAATAGGCTTTTCACCCTGCTCTATAAAACACCTTTGTGACCATTACAGGCTGTACTAATGGTACAGTAAGTTCTGTTCTGTCTGATCAATGATGAATGGCATAAAAGCATCATGCTGAGCAGACAAGCTCTACAGATCACTTTTAATGCAGAGGCGAACTTCAAAGAGAATACGCTGCACAAATCAAGTAGTAGATGTAGCCCTGGCAGCTACACGTCCCTTATGGAGTGATTTTTTTTTTGGTCTAAATTTATGAGAAAATGTACCTCTTACCTAAAATGCAATATTTCACATTAAAATGATGCTGGGAAACCACTTAGTGAAAATGTTCCCACACTGCTACACGACTCCCGTAACAGAAGGGAAATTCAGTTGAAGTAATTTTTCCTTTTTTTTTAACTAAAAGAAATCCACAAAACTATTATTGTTCCTGTCCAATACAGAAAATGAATATAAAAGGGATATAGTTTTCCCCTTTAACAACTGGGAAGGGAAACCAGGTGCTCATGAATAGCTAAGCTGACAAAAAGTCAGGTTTGTGAGGATACGAAGTAGAACAAAGGCAGTTCTTAACAGAATTGATTCAGTTCAGAATCTTAACAGAACTGATTGTTCCTGTGGTGGCCTGTTAGAATTAAGCATGTAAATACTACTTCAAGGTTTTGATAGCGGTTTAATTGGTTCAATTAAACAATTTAGAAAAGGATTAGAACAAAGACCAGGAGTGGGAGGACCAACTGTGGCCAGACACCCCTGCATTAAACATAACTCTAATCACCTCAGGCTAGAATAGTTTTGTTCATAAAAAAAGGTCTAAAGACTCCCCAGTCTGATATCTGTGACCCCTTACTGCAGGCTTTTCTGTGAAATGATTAAGTATGCTGCAAATAGATTTCAATGAACAGCTGAAGTAGTCAGCCAATTGATTTGCTGAACTAGTACAAGACACTCGCAGTCTGTTCTGAGCCACTTGCAATATGACCCTGGCCAGTTCCCTTTTTTTGGCTGCCATTCTGAGAATGGCCAGGTGGTTAACAGAATACTTGGCAGCATTAATTCCATCAGACTGCAAGCAAGCAGATGCCTTTTCTGATTTCAGAAATGGTAAAGTTCCAAGTTGCAGTATATAATATATTACCAGTTCCACCTAGAAAACCACAATATCAATGAATGCCCTTATACAGTAAATATATAATATAAGGATAAGGATAAATTAAATAAGTGTCATATAGACCACATGTTCTTCATTGTATGGGTATATGGGTGTAATTTGTTCTTTAATTTATATCTGTTTGAACTGTAACTTATGCATCATGTTAGACAGGTTTACTGCAGTATTGTCACACTCTCGGTTTTAAATCGTCCTGTACACAATGCTGCCGGTGTTTATAAGGCAGTGCCACTGACCAAAGCTCCATCTGCATGTTAAGCAGTTTCGCAAGTCTGACAAAACTAACCACCCATACAAACCTCCTTCCTGCATAATAATCATCTGTTCAACCCTATCTCTTGGAATACAAAAATACATTATTCAAAACTTGAAAGTATTTTCCATAATAGAACTTAAGGCAAAAATTCATATTGCTCTCCACTGCAAAAAACAATATTATTTGTATTTGTTTATTTACTGTATTTATATATTTATATAGAAGAATATAAAAACATAAGAAAAGGCTGTTCAGCCCATCTATGCTTGTCTGGTTCCTTGTACAGTCGCCGTTGAGTTGGGTTTTAAAGGATCCAAGTGATTCACATTGAACAACATGCCTAGGTAACCCATTCCATACCCTCACCACTGTGAAGAAGTGTCTCCTTCCCTCGGTCCTAAGACTATCTTCAATTTCTAACTGTGTCCTCTGTGCTGCTTAATGCATTGGTAAGGATTAAAGTGCCACTTTACATTTGTTGACATTAAATTTTATTTATCACATTTCTGCCTAATCTAAAATTAAATTAAACTTCTTGCAATAGAATTTTGCTGTTTATATGGTTAAAATCGAAATGTTCTCCTGAAGAACACACATACTGAACAATGTGCGATTACTGTTCTCACCTTTAGCTATTGCTGCTAATTTACCGGTGTGTTCACTTTTATCAATTTCCACACTTTAATGTAGTTCTGTTTTAATCAATGAAATTATATTGTTAGAGTAAATATGTAAATATGTAATTCGTTTTTTTTTCAGTTTCAGAGCACTATTAGGTGAGATTTACTCAATAATTACTGCTTTTAAAACTGGAAATGTCAGAATTAACAATAACAGAAATAAGTCTCTTTGAAGTATTAAAGGTGCATTGCACATACAGCATGTGTAAACTGTTAAAGTGATCTGTACTCTGGATACAGAATGCCAGTCATAGAAATTCCCAATTACCTTATCCTTTCTCATTTAAGTTATATTCCATAGAGAAAAAAAGTCAATTAAGCTCTGAATTTAGATTTAAATCCCACAATGCACATTAAATTGTGCAATTATGGTAAAGTTCCAATTGTCACATGTCTTTAGCAACATTTATATTGGCCACTGTAAGTAGCTCCAAGAATATCTAAATGCAACTCTTACCCTCATAGGGTTATAATAGTTTGTCTTTAATACACAGCACTAATACCACATACATGGACAGGCGTTACTGGTGTGTATCAACAGAACAATGAAGAATGCACTATAAACGTCAGGTCAGTATATACAGGTGTCAATTGCAGTCCTCTCAAGAACCAGAAAAGCATGACAGCTCCCCTTCAAGGAATTAAGACCATCGGAAACTGTTGAACCACACCAATCTAGCACTGCCTACCTTCTTGCTGAATTGGTACCTCCTTGGCAACAGATCTAGGTGTGTCAAGTGGGAAAAAATGTTCTAAGAATCTCCTTTTCAAAGCACAAAGCAGTGTTTTTTAAATTGAAATTGCCATCTCTTGTACTGAGTTGTTAGCCATTATAAATGTAACAAGTGCAGAGTTAAGTGATGTCAGCTAAGAAATAAATACTACTACTACTGCTGCTGCTACTACTACTACTAATAATAATATATGTGCATATATATTACAGCAGGGTGTCTGGTTAGCTCATCATCGGGCACTGAGCTTTAAAGGGATTATTTGGAGCACTAACATTACTGCTGTAAAATGATACAAAATGGAAGCCTCAGCTGTTTGAGGGACATACTACTGTATGTATTTTACATTAAAAAAGGGTTAACATATACATTGTCAATGTATTACCTGTTTCTAAAAGCAAGACAACAGGCGAGGCTGAGAACGACTTCAGCATTTAATTGACTGCAAACAAAGATGGTGTAAAAACATTAAGGCCCACTGTCTTACCTGAAAGGGTAAGCAAACTCTATCCCAACACTTAGGTCGCTGTCTGTCTTGTTCTGACAGTCTACACTGACTTTCAGCTGTCCAGAATAACCACCACATGTTGCAAATGCAAAAATTGCAAAAAGCTGTAATAAAACAGAAACAAAATTAGTGCCTAGTTATAACTAATAAGTAGTTATACATAATTTACAGTGTTTTTTTTCCCAGAACTGTACAATATTACCACGATAAAGTTTTATAAATATTTATACAATATGTTCTGCTCATAACAAGTATAACGTAGGCTCATCCAGTAAATTAATCTTATGGGCAATGTTCTGTGCAATTCACAACATTGATGTAGGTATGAGGCAAAATGTTTGTCCGACTGAATTTATGATTGAGTGTAAAGTTATACGGGTTCTCATGAAGCTGAAGAACATGTTTTTTGTTCCATTGTTAAAAATCAAACACATAACACAGCAAAAGTAGCTGACAGACTGAACTGCTGCATCCTTTATACAGCACAAGATTTCAGCAGAAGAGTCCTGGTCCCCACATCAACACCTCCAGAATCCAGCAGTCAGTAGTGCTAACTTTCATCTGTCTTGATATTGAATGACAGTCTCAGAGACAGCATGCTTTGATCACACCCCCACAACTATGCATCCAGGAGTCTAAAGGCGTTTTGCTTTGTAATATCTCTCTCTTTTTTTCTGTGGAACCATACAATTTGCATTTTTACAAGGCCAAGACACATTTCTGTCTGAAAAACCAACACATTGTAGGAGATTTAATGTAAGAAAAATATGTATTTTTTTATTTTGCATTACATTGGAAAAATAACAGTGTCACCAAATGACCACAATATGGATCACACACAAAAAATATATACAATTTACCTTAATGTGAACGACAAAATAAGTCTGTTGCCATTTTACTGAGGTAGCTATTTCACATCTGCAGATATATTAATGACATGGAGTGAAAAATAGGCTTTGTGAAATAGGACATTCTTTAAATGTTTTGTCATGGATATTTGGGTAGTGGGTCTTACTGGGTGGCTGTTACAGTAAGACTTTCAAGATTCTAAAGCTCCTAAGGGCATCTTCCAGACAGAACTGAGTGAGACTCCCTTGCATTGCTGATCAATGACTGTGAAACTGAAGACATCTCAGAGTGGGTATGTGCAGCATCAGATATTTTTACAGAGCCACAGCATATCAAGGGTATAAAAACTGCAGCAAAACCAAAGTTTGAGTTGGGGGTCAAACAAGTGATTCCATTAATCTGTCTACTTTATCAGGGAGCACTACTGCTCAATACTAGAGAAACCACACTTCCAATACTATAGGATCTGTGTTACCCTCTATCAATACTAATATGGGATAGTTGGAGGATATTCACATGTATATTTCACCTTCCAGTATAGTCTCAAAAGTGTCTTAAAATTATAAATCGCTCAAGAAACAATCCATCACTTTTATGACAATCCAATTTAATAACATTCCTGCTGTGGCACACGATGCTGAAAGAGTCAATTTATTTGAAGGAAACTTTAATAAATAAACTTTCTACTTGCCATCCCTAAATCTTTCTGGAAACCTGAAGAGTAGCTTTTCTTACAAACTAATTGGTGCTTGCAAGTGATTCACAGGAAATCTTTAGCATGAGGAGGCTGCTCTGAGGTTTTTTGTAGCTGGAAACCAAATAACGTGAGCTCTACTCAAAGAGACACATCAATTAAAGGCCTGAGATGTCTTTGTAATCAATGCATCTCCTTCGGGAAATGTTATCAGGCTTCAGATAAAAGTTGCTTTTCAGATTTTTCCAGGTGAGAAACAGAAATAGACACTAGTGCAAATTAATTGTGAGTCATTAAGAAAGCAGTCACAGCTCAATTGGAAGAACAGTGGTCGCACAACCACACTGCAATCATCTTTGGAAGAATGACTGGGCAAACTGTCATTGATTAATGTAAGAGGCCAGACACCCTAGGGTTCACATTATGAACATTTGCTGCAATACATATGGAATGAGAAGGCAGAACTGGCCCACAGACAGTCAATCAAGATTGGTAATAAAATCCTGACATTTAGCTTTATGTATTATAAAGCCCAAATTAATTATTATAAAGTGATTTGCTGAATGCAATTACGACACAATACATACCAATGAGATTCATGTGTGCAATATCCATGATCTATGGAAAGACTGTTCAGACGTTTATTCTAAACTTATTGTAACCTTTCTCGGAAAAGCATCTCCATGTGTGACTCAGAACCAAAATTAATGTGACTGATATTTGATCATACCGTATAAGGTTGCTATTAAAGAGATAAGTGACCTTAATTAACACATAGAGAACTAGGATAACTAATCTCCCAACACTATAATTGTTGTTACTATTTTAAGCTATATGTGTTATGTACATATTAAATGTATCATGTCAAACCTCTTCACAGCTTGGGGCATTGTTAAATAAGACTTTTTTTGACAACTCTCAGTCGTTCATTTATTGCAGGAGATGAGGAGTACAGCACCCTGCTCTTTCTGTTGGCCTTCAGCTTCTTTCATTTACCTGTAGGCCATTAGGTGGTCAATGTGTGCTTTTCCGCCACCTATAATACAGGTCATTAAAAAAGTGAATGATTTATATACTGCAATCTAAATCAAAATACTGCCAACAAAAATGTAATGCACGCTGGACATTTTCACAGCAGCTCTTGGTCACAAGAGACAAAACCTGCAAATGGACATTATTAATCTTCTTACAGCTGATTTGGTAAATTGATCTTGACACCTTAACATCAGGCGAGCACATCAGTACCAGTATCTGTACCAATAAACTTCAACTTTCACTCTGTTGAAATCTAAAGTCTGTAACAGATCAAAACAGATAGCATGAAATTATTGCACTGCAGAAATAAGAATTCCTTCCCATCTTCCCAAGCACCTTCTCTCTCATCCATTTCCTGCTTCAGAAGATTTTAACAATGTGATACGGTTTTGTGCTACACCACATAAGACAGGGGATCCATTCTGCTGTGATCATGTGTTATTGAAATTCCATTAAAGCAACTGTTTTTAATTGTTCAACTATACATGTAGCAGACTGCTCTTACTGAATAGTAATGAATCTTTGAGTGTCGGCATTCTGTCTTTTTTTTCACAAGATATGCAGTTCAATTATAATGGTTCGAGCAACAAATAAAATGTACTGGGTTTAACTGAAGACAAGGCATTCCTCTTAAAGCTACTGTATTACTGGTATTAAAGTTAAAGCCTACTTGATTTCTTGTGGTGTTGGCTAGAGGGAGATAAAGACACAGAGAGGATGAGGGTTTGAAATAATAACCAGGAGTTTTTATTATCGTTTTTTTATTGTGTACCCTCACATTCTTGCAGATACTGCAGGATGACAAAAAACTGAACACTTAATTCACATAAAATATTGATTATACTGTGTTTCAAGCAAGCATTTTGATTTCATGGAGTATAATAACACTACAGCATCTTATTGCAAATAACAAACACTTATTAAGGAATTGCTAAAATGCTAGCCTGACTTAAATAATAACTATTTCAACTCAGCTGAATGGGACTTAAGGAGTATCTATGATTTCTTTTTATACATTTACTCTTACCAAGTCCCTTAGGGGCAGCATTCTGTAAACTGTAGTTACCTAGGCCTACAACTGAGCTTAATCCCGTAGATGTACATTCAAGTTTTTTTTTTCTTTTCTATATGATTCACACTGCTTTTAAGAAAATAAAGCTTATATATACATATACAGTTTTCTTCTGTTTCCTAATTTTTATTTTTTTATGTAACCCTTAAAATTAACTAAATGGATATTTGCAGTACATGCAATTATATTAACAAAGTTGGACTATGTATCTAAATATGGTTCTCTAACAGGCTTAGAAACACGCTGTATTTTCACCATGTGTTCAACTTCCATGGAATGGAAGCTAGGTGCTGACTGTGTCATTCCAATGCTGCTGAATAATCCCTGCAAAATGAAAACACTGTTTTGTTTCCACCTTCTACTCAAATTAAATGCAATGCAGTAAGAGATTACCAGGTTCATTTTTATCATACAAACCAAAATTAAAACTTGTACATTACTCAAAATTAAAATGCAACAGATGGCAATATCCGAGGGCCCTTTCACACATGGTGTTTTTATTGTCTTGTGTTTTTGTTAATGGATATTCAAAAAACTGATATTGTGCATGCTAACTGTAGTAATCTCAATAGTACAAAAGTATAATGCATCAAACAGATGATTGTGTCAAAGTTCCAGTGCTACTAAAATCTGAGATTTGCCACATTAATAAAGGCAGTCAGCATACCATTTTGGAGGCAGTCAGCATACCAGGAGGCTGTGTGGTCCAGTGGTTAAAGAAAGTGGCTTGTAACCAAGAGCTCCCCGGTTCAAATCCCACCTCAGCCAGTGACTCATTGTGTGACCTTGAGCAAGTCACTTAACCTTCTTGTGCTCCGTCTTTCGGGTGAGACGTAGTTGTAAGTGACTCTGCAGCTGATGCATAGTTCACACACCCTAGTCTTTGTAAGTCGCCTTGGATAAAGGTGTCTGCTAAGTAAACTAATAATAATAATAATTTTGGAATCCATATTGCAATATAGGTAATATGTGTTAGTCCATAGATTTGCACACTTGTATGGTCAATTTAAATCATTACATTAAAAATAAAACATTAAACAGGTATTTACTATTGATTGTTCTCTATAATATATCTCCATTTAAAAATGTTTTAGCTAATATGCACGTACCTAGAAAACATCCAATAATGGATCAATTCCCTTATACCCCCAAATGCCACTGAGAAAAGGGTAAAGACGTCAGAGTAATATTGCTCCTCCTGCTCTCCATACAGTACAGTGTGCCCAAAACACAGTAACAGGAAAAAATAATTCACCTTTTTTTATAGATTATCTGAAAAACATTCAAATCTGGCCTGTCTTTATATATGTTTCGCCCAATAAAATAACTGGAAATCCTGCTATGAAAATCCAATTCACATAACATTTTGAGATTTGTCATTTTATTATCTGCAGATATCCTGCATTTTTCAGCACATCCTTCACAAACTCCAATGTTTTTTCTTGCTATGACAGATAACATTAAAAAACAAAACACACAAAGTGGGCTCTGAATATTGTTTTTTTCAAATATAGGTTACTGAAATGTTGTTGCCGTTGCCGCGGGTATCAAATACCTGTGACGGACTTGAGGCTGTAATTTGATTGATGTGATAAAGGTTACAGTTCGGATTGCCATGTCACGGACATGCCTTTACTTGATGAAATGGTCCCAATTTGCAACTTCCATTCAGCAGCTCGAAGGAACTGAGTCCCATGATCCCCCAACCAAGCCAATTGCCTCTTTACACTCAGGAACTTTACAGCGGATGTCAGCGAGCTATTGCCCCCTGGAGGACACAGCCGTGCAGGTCTCTGTTTTTAGCTCACTGTGTGTCTGGCCAGTAGAGTCCGCTGTAGTGCATTGAGGAGAAACACTCCCTGCCTGTTTTGCCTTCCTAAATGACAGGAATCCCCAGCAAAGATCGGCAACTTTGCACAACCAGGTCACAAATCAGATCTCCCCTGACTGCATTATTATTATTATTATTTATTTCTTAGCAGACGCCCTTATCCAGGGCAACTTACAATCGTAAGCACCCTCCTCAGTAATCAGGGACTCCACAGTACTATATTATTAAATATACATTTTTATATCTCCAGACTGAAAAGCCATGATCTTGTAATACTTACTAAAGCCGCCTCCTCCCTTACCTTTTCATCTCAGCCTGTTATCTCACCTAATGCATAAACTCATCCTCTACCCATTTTGACAGGATTATTACTAATACCACAGTAAGAGGTATGGTTACCATATCAACTTTGTTATTCACTGAATATGACCTGAAGGTACACTCTAACAGGTGCCAATCAGTTTAATTTTAAACAACATGCATTCTGTGAGAATAATTGTTTAATTGTATATTTCACTTCAGCTGCATAATGCATTTTTTCGTCATATTGGGTCAATTTTGGCGTAAAAAAACCAACAACAAAACAAACAGATACATTAAATACTGCGATGTTCCTTTCTGATCTAAAAGGGTCAAGACAATTTAGTCAACTGCTACAATATAAATTGAATAAATGCATAAATAGCCCAACAAAAACAGGAAAACCAGACTAAAGGATAAAAGCCATGATTTCTCATAAGTGGTCATACTGGGTGCATCAGATGAGCAGTGCCAAACAAAACTAACAGCATCCTGGTAACAAGCTTCCTCCCAGCTTTTACTAAAAGGATACTGTAATAATCATGTACAATCTTTAATTAAAAAACAGGTTTTCTTTCACATCACCCAAGATACCTGCTGCAAGGATACATTTCAAGTGCTTCTGATACTGCCCACTCACAATTCACACCCAGCTGTATAAAAGAAAGCAATTTCTAACACACGATTCCGCTTGTTTAATTGACATAAATTGGCTTGTGGAGACATGTTTTAAATTGGCTGATCTGGCCCCCATGTTTCCAGGGTTCACAGTCTTGCACATCTTTGTTTGGCAGCTTTTTAATATTGAGACTCGCCACCATTATTGCACCTGTAAATGCATTATGCAATGGCAAGGAATCAAGAATCCATCAAAACTCTGGACTTGACTGCAGGCTGCTCTATCCAGGGCCAGAGTTAGGAGGTGTCAGGAACCATCTTTGGGGAAGAGCTAACCAGGGGAACCTAGGTGGTGCTTATCTCTGAGAGCAGAGCCCACAGGAGTGAGATTATATATTATAGCTGTCCTAGTGCCAAAACTTGCACACTATTTTCTGTTTAAAAGTTAATCTTCAAGAAGAAAATCAAATATGTGCAATTTTAGCAGAGCTCTTGTTCAGTCGTGAATCTGGTTCGAAGTGAGCTCCTTTTTGTCTATATATCACCTGCTGCTACAAAATTCTGCAGAGGGGTAAATGTGATTCATATAATGGACTTGACATTGATTCAAACACTTAGAATTTGAAAATAAATAACTATCAAGGTTGCTCAGTGGGTTAATGCAGTACTAGCCTTATACATTTGGTGGCAAGGGTTTGATTCTGGATTTGGGCGCCAGAGAAATGGGTTTGATAATTCCAATTTCAGATAACCATCTCATACGATTTATCAGAATTGGGAGACTCTGCTAAGCGTGAACGGCAGGGATGACTGATCCTTGTAGGGGTTTCTAGAGATCTAGACAGAGCAAGCAGTCTTGACGTATGTTATGTGTGGGATAAATTGTACTCAGGGATGCTTATACTGTAGTCACTAGGCATCTAAATATATGTGCTGGGTATTGCTACAGAAAAAGAGCACGTAAATCTCAGTTCAGCTGAGATCTTATTTTAAAACACACCATAGTATTAAGTGCACCACACAAGGAAGTGACAGTATGTGATTAAAAAATGGTTTACTGGAATTCCAATACAGTTTAGGCAGGGTGGCATTAATAACAGATGCAGTTGGCAAGAGATACATATGTGTTTTAAAAAGTTTGTAAATGTGTTAATTAACAAATTGGTATGTAGCATTGATTTTGGCATTTTCAAAAGGTCGTTATGTCTATTTCATTATTGAATAATCATGCTAATGTGATTTTGGAAATTATGTTGATTTATGAAATAATTTTAATATCTTAACGAGCAGTGCTTCTAACGACTATTTATTTTGTTTGCGTGGGAATTAAAAAATAAATCAGTGTTAATTGTCATGATTTATCAGGAGTTAATTTGCACTTGGAAAAGGAGGGTTTTAATTAATGAAAGAGTATATAACCCACTGAAACAGTATTTAAGTTCTTTCGTGTTAAAAAAATAGAATAAGCAAACTACAGTCTGGCTTTGCTGGGAGAGGCAGCAGTTGCAGCAGCAGAAGCAGAAAATGTAATTTTAGAGCTTGAGTGCAAGCCTGAGACAGACCCCGGCAGAGACGCCGACAATACAGAGAGAGGGTGTATAGGACCAGGGTTCAGTTCTTAGATTTAACAAATTACGATCTAAAATCTCGATTGCATCTAGAGAGGGCTGTCTGGGTCATTTCAAAAGGTCACGGGTGGCTTGATAAAGAGGGTTAATGATTATATCAGTATCCCACTTAATCAGGAGCAGCTACAACATTTTAAAAGGGAGTTTTATGGTATTGCTGGATTTCCCAGAGTAATGGGAGCCATCGATTGCACACACGTTGCACTCAAATCCCTGCAGCAGATTTGTGATGCATCCTATAACATCTGGAACTTATGTGCAGATTTCCCTGGCTCCTGTCATGACTTCCATTTTGACACAATCCGCTGTGTTTAATAATTTCAGAGACCCAATACACCAGATGGCATATTAGTAGGTCAGTCTTATAAGACTACCTAGATAATTCAGTATTTGTAGTTATGAAAATATTTTAGCCTTTTTTATACTTGTGGTTATGAATGAGATTTATTCAGTTGTTTTAATCATTTGTAACTTTATGAAAAATTTGTTGTATTGCTAACATGTTATACCGTTATTTGCATCCTGTGTAATGTTAGTACAGTGCTACCACGTTATAACGCGACCTGTTATAGTGTGGAATCGGTTATAACACGGTAAGGTCGTGGCTCCCATTTCCCCCATAATGCAATTTGACTCGCAAACGTTGGGTGAACGTTCCAGATACTTTAACTGATCCTGGTGATGTTAGCGTGAATTATGCTAGGATAAATTGTAATATTAAAATACAAAAAAATAAATAAAAGAAAACATACAACACAGTGATTTTATTGTATTGTTTTTACATTACCGTATTTAAATGCATTTAACTTGAAACTGGGACATATAGTACTTATAAAGCTCCTGTGCTTGCACTGTATTTTTTTTTTTTATAAAAGTAAAAAGAAACTGTCCGTTAATGTTACAAAATGAGTACGAAACAATACAAGTGTGTATAAACGTCATTGGATTCCGTGTTATTTATTTCGGTTTAACGTTAACATTTATTATAGAAACTATACAATTTAAATAAGAGTGGTGTAAGCTTTAAACTTGTGGAATAGCAGTTTCGATTACACTGTATATAGTGTAACAACGACCCGGGATTTATACTGTTGCAGGACTGGTCTGCGGACCCTGTTGTTTGCTTGTGTGTGTGTGTGTTTGTTAGCAGGGAAGCGGTAAGCTTGCCTCAGCCGGGATTGGTGGGTGACGTCCGGGGAGGCGGGGACATGAAAGAATATAGAGGATGTGCTGTGTGAATGTGCTGCTGTGGGAGTGCAAGACCGTTTGTTGTTTTTGGTGTGGCCCAGTGAATAATCGTCCCTATAAAAAGTGGATTTGAGGACCTGCCAATTCTGTGTGTCTCTTTCCTTAATTTTCCACCGTACACTACAATATTAATTTAGCTTGTGGACATTGTAAACTGTAAGGCGAAACACCAATAACGCTGTCTCCTAATTATGGACCCCAACAACCGCATTATAACAGGGTAGCATTGTACCAACAAATTATCAATGCAACTGTACCCTATCTGAACTCGGATATGTACAATATATGACAACTGACCTCTATTGTAGATTGTATTTGAATTATACAAATAAAAGCCTAAGAGTAAATAATGAAATCTTTGTATGGAAAACGACATACTAGATATTACAGTAATATTTTCATGACAATATAATTTAATTGACTCTGCTGAATAGAACACGACTGAATAATATCCAGTGTTTTGTTTTGTTTGTTTTGTTTAAAGATGACTGTGGATTTGCAATGCGTCCTTGGCTTTTAACACCTGTATCTAATCCACACATGAATGAAGAACAGGCGTACAATAGGTTACACAGGTCCACTAGGAATGTGATCGAGTGGACCTTTGGTTTTCTACAAATGAGGTTTCCGTGCCTCGAAAAATCAGGGGGTGTACTTCAATACAACCCCCAAACTGTGGCTAGGCTCTTCGTAGCATGTTGTATCCTGCGCAACATAGCTATCCGTCGAAGACTGCTGGGCGACCAAGAAATGCTTGACGCACTTGAGGAAGGTGAGGAGGAAGAAGCGCCTCATCTTGAGCCACTGGAGCCTCCTCAGAATATTTCTATCGGAGAAGCTTGCAGGACCAGGATTGTATACATGTTGTCATACTCTCTCAACCCCATCCCTTGCCCCACCCACACTTACTGTATGTGCATACACTTCCATCTTCACACATTTGTATGCGTATAAAATGTTCTTATAATACTGAAAATATTCGGTGGCTACATCTAATCATGTTGAGTTTATTTATCGTGGAGGCGAACAAAGAGTGCCAGAGAAAATGCATTCAAAATGATTAGAGGGATTCATCGAACAATTATAAAGAAATTGTGTATTGGGTTATGGAGTTCTATCGAAATTTTAAAAGCTTAATAAATTATTATTATTTATTTCTTAGCCGACGCCCTTATCCAGGGCGACTTACAATTGTTACAAGATATCACTTTATTTTTACATACAATTACCCATTTATACAGCTAGGTTTTTATTAGAGCAATCCAAGTAAAGTACAAGTAATCTAAGTAAAGCTCAAGGGTACAACAGCAGTTTCCCCCACCTGGGATTGAACTCATGACCCTCTGGTCAAGAGTCCAGAGCCCTAACCACTACTCCACACTGAAGTGTTACATAATTGGTATACATGTATAATAACTAATATAAAACTACAAACACAAATGGCACGAAGCTTATTTATTTATCGTCTACAATCGTACATACTAAAATACATACAAAAGTAGATGTCAACATAAATAAATTCCAACCAAGCCTACACAGATGGCTTACCCCCCCCCCCCGACTCATCCAAAAAACAAAAAATTCCAATTAAAAATACTATTTCCCCTCCCTTGCACCTCATAAAAGTTAGTGAAAAACAACCCCATTTCTGTTACCATTTCTATATCAGTACTGAAATGATCAAAGGGAACGCTGCTCTGCAAAATAAAAGCCAAAGACCTTTATGTTTCATTACAAAGCAGTAGCCTACTAATGTACCAAAAGCTGAACAGTGGTGTTGACGCATAAGGACAACAAAATCATTATCTCTACCCCATTTTTGTAAAAAATATGGAAATGACGGTAAAATATTAACAGTTTTTGCTCATCCATATTATACACAATCCCCTGATCTTTCTATTACTCTCTGCTGCTACAGCAATTTGTAGAATTCAGGACAGAGGTTATTACCCATCGCTACTTAATTTTTAGTTCATCGTACACACTAATTGATTTCTTATGTATAAATAACTTGAACAAAGTATCGACCTGGAGTCTTCAATGGTAACTCAGCCATCATAAACCAATATACAAAGAAATCAGTTAATAGGAAGAAGGGAATGTAATATTTAAAAACTTGCAGTCAAATCAAAAAAGTGCCACTAATGCAAAGCAGTATTTAAATTCGCATTTATGGCAAAGTAGCTAAATCCATTATTTAAACAGCCTTTGGATAATTACATCTTTACGATTTTAAACATGCAGGCAAGACATAACTTGGAAACTAATAACATTTTAACAAGATTTTTTTCCCCATCAAACTTACAATGGCATTAAAGCACTACAATAAATCGCATTACTGTCTTTTCAAAAATATATCAACAATAAGCAACCAAGAAGTGGTTTTCTTATTACATACAGGGATTCAAAGAAAAGCAATAGTATTAAAAAAGTGATTTTATATAGGAAAATATTATATTATTCTAGCACAGGCTGTGCCAGAATACAGCAGTCTCTAGATTAATTAAGACTTTTTTTTTTTATTATGGTTATGGACAGATGCAATGGATCATTTAGCACCTATTGTGGATGGGAAGGAACATGAATTGTCATACAGAAGGGCAGCAATATTAGCCAATTAATTTGAGATCAATGTCATCTAATCAGTATGTTCTGAAAGATGAAACATTCTGTGGAAAATGATAGAAGAGAAATAAGGTGCTGTAAAAATGTTGGGATTGTTTTAACCCTGCCATGACAAAATGAATGTGGAGTGTGCAACAGTGAATTGCAATGCCTACAGCACTGCCAGCAGAGAAGCACAATGGGTACCCTTATATTGATGTTCTCAGATGCATTCATTATGAATAAGCATGAAAAACAAAGCTTCTATTGTCAATGCACTAATTAAAAGACACTTTGATTATTTAATCTGGCAACAGAAGATGAACATTATGATGAACATGTCATAAAAGAAATGCATCTTTAGAAAGACTGTGGTATGGAAGCAATGGGAGGGTGTAGCTCGGGATATTGCCTTTTTCACAACAGAGTCTCAAACTATAGCAACATGTTTAAATTCGAATATTTGGTTTTTATTGCTGCAACATGTAAAAGGAATGAGGAAGTCAAAACATATTTAAACCAAGGTAATGACCACAACACTGAACATGATAAATGTATTTACAATATAGCTTAACAGGTGTTAACACTAGCCAGTTAATGGAAATAGACACTCTAGGGGAAAAAACAGCTCTGCAAAACGGAGAAAACTTAACATAACTACTCTAATAATATGTCATAGTGAGCACTGCAGGGACTAGAACGGCTTTAAGCTTCCAGTACTTCAATGCTGCCTTTAAATATTTCATTTCCAGTGAATGCAGCACAAGTAGAATGGTGATACATTCTGGTGAGCAACTAATGCTTTAAAAGCTTTTTGCAAACACATCAATTAATACCATATTTACCGTAGGACCTTAGCAGAATAAAAATAAAAATGCTGCATTTATAAACTACACACCTAATACTGTAACTACAGAAGTGTACCCGAGACATATGACCAATAGATCACGACTGAGAAAAGCAATCTACAAATACTCAGATTACAGTCAGTATATATAGTGTAGACAGAGCTACTTAATAAAAATACATTTAAAAAAAAACCTTACCGGAGCAAATATCACCATACACATTTAAAAAAGAATGTAAAATCCAACTTCACTCCACAGAAGAACAGCAACAGCTTGCTCATACTAATAAAAAAAGATGTCCAAAAAATGCCCAGACAGCGCAGAATTGTGTGCTTCAGGTCCTCCCCCCCCCCCCCCCCTCCCTCCACACTCTTTTTATGAAGTAAATAAAGAAGCAAGAAATCAATGCTGAGACAAAGTGAGATGATACACCTATCAGGCAGCAGCCTTAGCCTTATTTGCTGAGGGACGGCAAAGCATTCATATTAGAGCACACTGACTACAAGCAATTTCAACGGGAGAACCATAGACTCTTCCCACAGTGGGAAGGCCTACAGTATTCTCTATCGTACTTTCGGAAACCTCAACCCACTAACAGCTTGCAGCACAGATGAAAAGATTTCAGGTAATGCTAATTATCCCCTGCAGCACAATCATGCGTGAAACTTATTTGTTCATATGGATCCCTTGAAAACAGTTAATGTCACTTCACCACAGTAACAAGGCAAAGAAGAAGCACACCAATTCTACTGTATATTACTGTATTTTTACATTTAAGACAGTTTATCATTGAAAATTGGATATATTTCAATACACGGGTAAGTTAATATCTATTGCATGCACTTCATACACAAGTATTTGCTGGTGAGGGTCTACTTTCTTTTGCTTTTAGTTTGTATTCAACGTGATGTCATGAATATTCTGTTGTGATGACCCCCATTTTCCCACAACCCCCTAAATCTACCAGGTTTATGCATTCATTGCTAACTGCAAAAGATAATATCTTCTTGCTAGAACTGCTTACTGGAATATTACTGTAAAAGTATACCTGTATCTTCAGTGATATTACCTTAACAAACATAAAGGTTTCAGTGGTGCAGTGCACACAACGTTTCTCGTCACAACTTTGATTTTTATGGAATATTAATACATTCCTACAGGATAACTGAGCTGCTGTTCTACATTTTCCTGAACATTTCAGTCATCTTTGACAGATAAAATACTGAAAGCTACAAAGGATTATGACTCACATGGATAGCGAGCCTCAGGAACACAGCACATCTGAGGGGGCAACATACGTTTCAATAGTCATCATTGTATTAAAACCGTCTTCAAAAGAACTGTATATTCTCAAGTTGAGATACAACACCGGTATTATCATTCGCCATGGTACAAAATGCTTTGCAGCCCTAAACAAAGTATGACCTCCACTTAATGAACTGTTTCCATCTCTGTAGCTTCTGGGTATTTGACCTTTCCTAAGTCTACAGTTCTGTAAGTTCCCAGAGCTGCAATATGCGTGGGAATGATTTTGTCATTTGAAATCTTGTCCAATAGGAACTGGAACTGAAGACTGGTAAAACCGACTTCATTCACAGATGATTCCATGAAAAAGGAATGGATTTGCTGGACTGGGAAACATTTGTGTAGTTCAGCTTATTATTTTACTATAAACAAATTTGTGTTCTAAAAGAATAAAAACATTCATATTGCACTTAAAAAGTTACTCACAGTCAGTATGCAATGGCAGTTGACAGTAAAGAAAATATCACACTTGCAGTATTATGTGTGATTTTTTTTTTTTACTATAGGCTGTCAAGAACAGATGGCTATTGGAATTTGTATGTGGCAAAATGGCAAATAACTTTCCATAAGACAGAAAAGATAGTTCCTGATGTTGCAATCTGTTAGTGGGTTAACAATGTTCTAGTTAACTATATGGTCAAGTATATAACGTGTCCTGGTATAACCATGTTCTAAATATAGCCAACTGTTATGATGGGGGTGAGCTGCATCTGATGTGGTTTGGGGATATGCATGCTCACCTTTAAGGCTGACATTTCCTGAGGTGCAGTCATGATCTTGAAGTGTGGACACCCAAGCAAGCCACAAGCCAATTGCTTTTATGATCATGCAATACCAGATACAGTGTTGGTTGAAGAGTACTTGCATCTTTCTCTGTATATATAAATTTGTGTTCAGAGATATATAATAATAATATTGCATCGTTGGCAGTCTTGATGTTATTTACAGAAAGCTGTCAATTATAAAATGAAGCATGCTGTTTTTTTTTTTTTTTTAAAGATTTTTCAAAGAACAACAGTAACAGTATAAAAATAGACCACATACTATTCAATGAAATATACAGAACTGCAGCAAAACATGTACCAGCATTCCCTTTAATTGTTGCTCTCCAGGTTCAATAAAACATATCACGTAGATATAAGTAAAGACCAGTGGCTGCTCGTGCTGATAGTTCTCTAGTGGTATAGATGTATATGAGGGACACAGGTTTGCAGTGTCAAATGCTACTGAAAACAAAATTACCATTTCCTAGTCACCAAACTGGCTGTCCAGCTGTTGTTAATACAGGAAGCAAGTGGAATGTTAATTAGATGTCAGCACTAATTATAGTGATTATGTCTTTTTAATAGACATTGGGAGCATGGTGAAGGCTAATCTATAATGTGACAGGAATTAAGTAAAAAAAATAATTAAAAAAAGGTTGACAACAACCAAGTTCATGTTGATAAGGGAAGTTCCATCAAGGATTATTGTGCAGTTTGGTTTATCACACATTCCTAAAGCAGTTGCCTGTAGAAAAGATAATGTTTATCCCATAGCTTGATATTTCTTAGTGTCTGCCCATATACTACAATACTATCATTTTTCCCATTTTAGGGAGTGAGAGAAACTTGAAAAAAATGTAATTCCTTACATAATTAGTATACTAAACCTGTTGAATGAAACATACTTTTCACTACATGAATTAAGCACTCTGCAGGTGGGTGCATGTGATGAATGCTGCCTAACAGATGCATTTTTAGGCACTTTGTATTGGGATGAGAAGCACCCAAATCGGACAGCTGAACTTCCAATAAACAGGGGTTTGTAGATCTATAGGGAAGTAACAACAACAACAACAACAACAACGACAATCATCTTCAGTTAATATAGCACATGTTACAGCTTTGCCATCTCAGTGCACTTTACTTCAGGAAAAGGCTAGACCAAAAAAAAGTTTTCAGTTTTGTCACAGTCATGGACTCCTAAAGGCAGCACAGGGCATCTCAGAGCCTTGGTGCACAGAAGCTAAAAGCCTTCTGGGAGAGGAAGGGTTTGATGCTAGCAATTAGTCAAAAGTGAGAGAAGCATGTCTTACAGGCTTGCCTAATGTGAGCCTCAAAGTGCAGTGCTTAGGTCAAAAGTGATCCAGACAACTAAAGATAAACAAACATTGTGGATGAAATCACTTCCACTTTAAGTACTATTCTGGTATACACGCTGTTTCAACTCGATACCTTTGTAAATGGACTCTGCAGAACATCTGCCAAACAGAATGTTATATATCTGCATAAACCTGAAGGTTTTATTTTCAAAAATGCGAGAGACAGGTTGACATAAATATTAATGTTGATAGCCTTGGATACAAGTGTGTAAACCAGAACCAAGGGTATTGAGAAGAAATACTGAAGTACTGAGTAATAGAACAAGAAGAAAAAGCAGTAACCTTGTGTGGGTGGCTTGATAAAGAACAAAACCAACACAAAAAAGAAACAGCATGAAAGCAAATATTGGTAACACTTTAGTTTTTCTTTGACAGTATTTTGAGCAAGTACTCACATTATTTAAGTTGAGTCATATTTTTAATAAACATTCAACAGATATGCAACCACAAGATATCAGTGTAATTTCAAGACTTGATAATCAATGTTTTGCAAAGCTGTTTTATGGATTTAATAATTTGTTGAATCTACCAATATAAGTCTTAATGAGAAATATAAGCAATAACAGTCTAATACAGTAGTAAATATAAACAAACACAAACCTGCACATCCATTGACTGCTTATTAACAACTGAACTGCACTGACATAATCAAATTAAAATAAATACTGTATGGGTGCATTAGACATAGATTTCTGTCTAATTATGTATGTAAATATACATATAATTATGCACTCATACAGTATATATTCTATTTAAATAACTTAATTTGACCATGTCTTTGCAGTATCATTGTCAGCTTCTAGTAAGTGAAAATCTGATTGTTTGTCTTGGATTAAGCCTAAAGTGTCCAAGCTAAATTTCTCCACTGGACACAAAAAACTGGAACATGTATCAAATACATGATGTGAAAGTGTGATAAAAATGAACTCCAGGCTTTCTTCTGTCAGTCCAACTTCTCAAACAGAACAGCAGAGAACCATTTTATTCAGGTACATATCAAATGACTTTTACATAATATATGTTGACAGATATATAACAATAGACTAATAAAATGGCACCCAAGTAATTCTGGTTTTCATTTAGTCATGAATGTAGCAATGGTGTACATTCATTAAAATAGCATCCTTTGTCTACCAGGGTTTACAAGGAGTAATATTACTTAAGCAAAGATTTGTGTCATGTTATATAAGGAGTAATGTACACCCAGCTGTGCATAATAAGGATGTAATTCTATCGAGGGTTTCTGGTGATATATAAACCACGAGAGCACTAGCTAAAAGAGCTAAGACTGCTTGCGTCATTCTGCTCTTCCACACAGTTCTACCTGTCTTCTACGGATAAAACTTCAATCTGCTGGTTCTTTTTGGTATTGTCTGTGTTTGTTGTGTTCATGTACTGGTGGTAGAGTTTGTTTTTAAAAATTGAGGTAAGTGCATTATTATTATGAGTGTTAATATTGTTGAAAACATTCTTCATAATGCACTTATAGTTGCAGTATTGAGGGTTTATAAGCAATCTTAAACTAGTGTTCAATGCTTTTTTTAAATGGAAAATATTCTCTCCAAATGAAGCCAGTGGTGTTGTTGTGCATTGTATGTTAGATTCCCTATTCTTGTAAATTATTAAATATAGTCTAAAACATGGCCTGATGCCAAGTTGTCTATGGTAACCTAGAAACTGCTGATAAAAGCAATGTGTATGTCAACTGTCAGTAGATATAATACTGTCTCCTCCAGACACAAGTGTGCTAGTTTTTATAATTATACCCACTTATTTTCATCATCCTAAATTAAGATAGTTGAATTGTGTGGCATTGTAAGGAGATGAATACATGTGTTTCTACGGTGGTTATAGAATTATACAGTTGGTATGCTTTATTGGACATATGTGTCTCCATGCAACTTTGGTAAACTCTCACCCTCAAAATTACCATTACCAAGTCATACTTTAACATGTTCTTTCACAATTGTTATGACAATGCTTGAGGATGAGGAATGAGGTTTTTATACCATCGATGCTGACATTGGTACAAAGTACAGAAATATGTCAACGCATTGTCACTGACAACCACATAAAACTGACACATAAAACTGACAGTTGCTTATGTTGATGTGATTCTGAGCCTGAAACCACTGCTTAATTTGAGCCTGAAACCACTGCTTAATTTGTTTGCATGAAGTTTTCTAGTATTCCCAATCTTGGTTTACTCAAAATACAAATGCTGTCGTTTAGCCTTTCCATATGTTCATGTACATTAAAATGTAAATTACATCAATTACACGCGTAAGCAGACATTTTATAGGTATAAATATACATGTCTAAGAGACTTAAAACTTTCAAGAAATATCTTATTTACCACAAAATCTTGGCAGATGCAGAACTGATCATAAATAATCAAGTACATTATTCTACATTTTTAACTGCAAAGTTTCACTCTTAGGATTGTTTTTTCTTTATTTCTCTTGGGAATGCTATTGCCTTGAGTGATTGTTTATTTAGTCATTCAATGATTTTGCAGCTGATGAATTCCTTACACTTTAGCAGTTTTTTAATGAGGAATTCCTGCAGCTAGACAATATGAGTTGTAGCTCAATTCGTTGCCTGTGATTTAACTGCTAATAGTACTATTACATTGTGACCCTGTCTAGGTTTCCAGCTTGTTTTTGATTTCCACACTCTGTTAACATAGACCCACCACCGTATTCTGTTTTAGCACACAAGCCGCTGATCTGAATCACAGCTGGACCTGTTAGACACCTTCAAAGGAGCCCGCAAACAACAGAATGGACACTACTGGGTCAACACAGACACAAACTTTTAAAACACAATACCATATAAAAACCAGATAGGGCAGGAACACCGTGACAGGTTAGCAACACATCAGTTGGAAAGTGTACAGACTGTTTTTATTAGACAAAAACCTGTGCTACTGCTGTAATTCTCAGAATATAACTCACACTGTGTAATATGACACACAGTGGCTTTGGCTTACCATTTGTACCAACCCTATATAAAAAAAAAAAAACAAACATAAAATAATACACTGCGCCAAACAAATCAGAGATGTGTATATTAGCTGTTATAGTTCTCAAATCCTGTTTTAAGATCATGCCGAACACCTCCATTGAGTCACTATAGTCTATACCTACCTTGCCTGGTATTGAATATGCATACAGGTAATATGTGTGTGTGTGTCGATAAGTGCATGTATATATATACTTAAAGTGTAAAATGGTGCGTGCTACAAAAACTACAGTAACCCATGTATCACAGGTGGAAACTAAGGAATAAGCTCCATTATGCAGTCACAACAAACTACTTAACCTCCCAGCCTGCTATAGGAGGAATAATTGCTGGGAAGTACAAACCTGCAAAGCTAGAAGATGTGCATATTGGCTGAACAGCATCAGACTAGTGTCACCGGTGAGCATTGGGAATTGAGTTGATTAATTACCCCTTGTATAATTTCAGGACTTAAAATCTCCTTCATCTAGCCAAGGAACAAATTTAAATTAATTCTGAAAACTGAACTGTAACCAATATAAACAATAGCACCTTCAAGGAAGGGGCAATGGTAGTGTCTATTTGTTTTTTGTATATCAGTTTCTTCAAGTTAATTAGACAACATTTAAGCGGTTTCCATGACTACACACCTGCTTGTTGCTGCAGGTGAGAGAGACAGCAATTCATTGAATCAATAGCCTGGAAGAGGTGGCTATGGTGATAGAATTTTTTCAGTTGGAATGTTCTGAATCCGAGGGAGAAAAGGATTGGTTACAATTTGTTACATAAACATGCATAATTGATATTCTTTTTATTTTTGTTTTCAGGTGTAAAACAACAGGAGGCAAAACACACTACCGGTACATATAAACAAAAACATAAAGCTATGTATGTGGTCACGAAATACATACTGCTATCGGTTTAAAATATATCAAGTCTGACTCTGTATTGTATTGTATACTTTATATAACTATAGTACTCATAAAAATGGCTAGACTGTGATATGAGCTCCAGACCCTCTTAATTCATTGATCTTCTTTATATGAAAGCAACTTCAATATTATTGTGGCTGCTGCAGAGTTTATTTCCATTATCAAGTTTTTTTTTTTCTTTTTGGTAATTCGAACTCAACTTGCAAAGTTAAAAACTCGCTAAAAACTCACAGCAACAGTTACAGGAATGGATGCTAGTTGGAGAAACGTTCACTTTAATGGGCAACGTATGGATAATGTTTGTGGAGCAAATGCTGTCATTTTTAAAAGATATAAATTGGTATTTTTATTAAACTCACATCTAAAACCATGACATCTAGCACCGAGTAAAATGTAATCACAGTGAGTTTGTTTATCACTGTCAAGCTTGATCATGGGAGAATAATGAGAATGGAATTATGCAGTATAATGATTGACAGAAAGAAAATCTCCATATATTAAAAGCTGTACAGCATATAGTATCTGATAATATATATTCAGCCCAGGGATTATGACCATCAAGGTGGCTCTATGCATCATTCAGTAAATTCTGAGTCTCAGGGGTAATTTCCCAAACCAAAACATGAACTGGAAAATGCATTAATTGTCAATAGTGTATAATTTCATTGTAATACACAGTGCATTTCTTTGTGATGTGAATAAATGTGCAAAATGAATGTTGTCAAAAGCTAATTTAATTGGGTTTTAGTGAAGGGGGGGGGGGGGGGGGGGGGGGGGTATTCACAAAACCTTGTGTAGCACGATTTGTTCTTAAAACCATCTAATGTCACACAAACTAAAGTCTGCCCTAACAGCCCTTGAATAAATAGCTGAGTTGCTGTCTTTTTTCAGAAGAAAATGGAAACTAACTGAAAATGGAACTGCTGTTCTCCACATAGGTCTGTTACCAAAAGATGTACCAATTATAAGGAAGGGCTGAGAGTGTGTTCCTGGTTGACCACCTGTAATGCAGTGGAATGGAGAACAGCACAAAAAAAGCACTTTAAATATACTTATAGCGTAAGTTGAGCTGCTTTGTTAGAACCTGGACTGAACAGCCTTCCTCATTCCATTCAAATCAGGTGACAAAATGACCTTTCAACTTTGCAAGCCCCAGTTTATAAAAAACAGTCAATTGCATATGCGTGTCTCGAGTGAAACTTATTTACATGTGCAACTAGGATATAAACAAATAGTCATAGTACTAAAATGGTCATGTGAACGTTGAATAACAGGTGTTCGATAAAACAAGATTCATTAGTAAAGACATTGATTTGTCTGTTTGAAAAAAAAAAATAACAGCACTTTTGATATTACATAGCCATGTTCTCAATAGCTGTATACAGAGCCTCTCATGTTGCACTCCATTTTCCAATAAAGAAACTCAATAGCCTTGCTTTCAAAACATTTTGGCTTCAAAAATAGGATAGGTTTCTTTCTAGATGTATTGATTCATTTTCTAAAATGAAATAAAAAAGCAGTTTTGAACCTTACCGTATCTGTTGATGTATTTAAGGTTCAATCATCAAATTAAATAAAAATATTTACAATACTAAAATTCTAATATTCTGGAATCTAATGCTGGGAGATATTTTACAAGAAGCAATGACATTTCCTGTTAGCCATCTATACTTGTATAACCTAAAGTGACCCTAATGTTATATTTATATTTAAAAAGACATTTATCAAAATATCCAACTTTTCCCAGCCATAAGCTGGAAAACCATGTATCTTTGTCATTTTAATAGAAAGCTTGCAAGGTATTAATTGGTTAATCTACAAGCCTATTAATAGCAGTCATTTGTTTTTAATAGTGTCGTTTATGTTTTCTTGCACATTTAGTTTACATCACAAATAAACATTTATTGTTTAAAGCTGTAGTACAAGTTCTATTAGCAAAAATATGTTTTCTCAATAAATGTACAGGTTTAGAAATTTAAATCCACATTAATATAAACAAAAGGCAAAGCTGAACAGGTCTATTTGCCAGTTTCTTATGGGTAAAAATATATATACACTGCATATGAGTGGGGGGTGATGTACTAAAACTATAAGGGCAAAATGTATTCCAACATAATTCCTTTCCTAAAGAGATGCTGCATTTCGGAAATAAATGGACCGTGCAGAGACTTAGGCTCGACTGCCTCATTAAATTATAGCTTGTCAGAGCTGTAACCTTTTAAATTATCAGTTTAAAACTTTTAGATAGTTATTTAGCAGGCAATAATAGAACGAACAAATCCTATCAGATGTAGAACCACCTGGCAGGATAATTACAGGGAACCCTTTCCAAGTGAAGCTGTGGATGTGATGTGGAAGGTTATAGAAAAAGTGAAAAATCAGATGGAGACACCCTCCATTTATCAGCATGCTATCCTGTCAGGAAACAAGTGGCATGCTATTTACTGTCACACTGAGCAACAATGTGCTTAATTACCCTTTAATAGATTTCAGCATAAAATTACTGTGGATCTCTAATGAGAACTTTAGAAAAGGCAATATGGAATCCTTCAGTCGATATGAAATTAAGCTGGAATTAATAGCAGGTTCATGTCCTTTGTTTATGACTTCTAAAGTGCTTTTTGAAATAGAAGTTCATAGTAAATTTTCAGGGAAAAACATTTAAAAAAATGCAAATTAACACCAGTGGAATAGTTTGCCTGAAGTTATTTTTTACTAAAAGCTTGGCGATACCTGTTGGCCAAATATTGTAATGCTACCTTTAGTTTTATTCTAATGATGGAAACCTTCCATGTTTAAAAAAAAAAAAAAAAGGATGCTCATGTAACAGAGTGGAGGCTGGGCACAAACCAATGACCCTGCGCACCGCAAGAAAGCGTCTTAACCACAATGCAAAAGAGTCGGGCTCGTCTGCATTCGTGGTTTTAGAGCTTTTAACCTCAACTCATCTCACCAACAGGACAGTACCTGTAACGGCAGTGTATTGCACAACACTGCCTGTTACATTCACTTAAAAAACAGACATTTTAATCTTCAACTAAAGGGTGCCTGCCTTAGAAAGGCTGTTAGATTCCAATGACGTATCTGCACTGAAGACTTTGATAACCTGGGTTATGTAAAGTGATATATTACAGACACTAAGATTGACCTCTCTAAAACCTTTTGGTCAATAATCCAGAGTACAGAGAACGCACACAGGGGTTGCTCATTAAAAACATGTGACCAGCAAGGATTGTTAATCTTTACTGACATGACAATGTGGTGACAGAGTCAACACACACATTCCCTTTTCCAGAGCTTGTGTCCAAGCTGTTTCTTGCTATGGTTGCCATTTTACATAGAAAATAAATTGGTTTCGGCAATACCCACACACTAAGGATAAAATCAAACAAATCAATATCAAATAATTAGACAATAAGTGTTTGGAGTAATATTTATTTTTCCTTATTACTAAGCAATGTTGATATTGAATATCTGTCATGGAAAGCATTGACACCCTGTGGTTGGCTGTTAATAACAGTTAATAAAATGTAATGAATATTCAGTGTCATAACTTGCTCAACAATGGCACAGGCATTTGTGTCCAATACTGCTCCCATTGTGACAAACTGATGCTGTTAGTAATCTGGCTCTAGACAGACAACACATGTCTGAAATGGGTGAGGGTTAAGAAGGTACACAGAAAGAAATTCGACAAACTGAAAAAAAGTCAACAAGCTGCCAGGATAAGACACAGCTGACATACACAGTAGCAGAGACTCCACCTGGATTGCAGTAACCACCTTTTTAGATGTAATCTCCAGAGACAGTCCAGGGCAATTATCCAGTGATGTACAGTATAGGTTGATCAAATCAACACCTTCGTTTATTAACAATTCTCCATAAAAGAAGCAGCAGAACACATTTTGAAATAAATGCCAGCCTTAAAGCTTTATCATGCCGCGTTTACTCCTTGTAATGAAGGTGTGGTGAAAAGACTGGTGAAGAGTCTAAGAGTGTGAAGTGGTGAACAAAGCGGTACAAACAAAGGCTTTTACAGGGCTTGTTAGGAAGTTACTGCACTAACGAGAGGTAAGAAATGGTTAGCGGGTACACCTCATTATAAACCTCACGGACTGCCTCACCCAGTCAGAGTCATTATCCCACATGTGGATGCACTCTAAAGCTAACTATATAATCGTGAAAATTGTTTTTAAACAGCAGCATATTTCCCCTAATAATCTTTGGCTCAGGACACCGAATTATCACTGTGATCAATTATTAATGCACTCCATTAAGAACTGCTGTAACATATTAACTGTATTCCTTAATCATCTTGACAGCTTTTCCTGTTATGTTTCTTAATTCTGAGTTGTAAAGTATTGCTACGAAAATGTAATGCAAGAGCAGCCAGATTAACAGGGGAACAATTAGCTCTGCTAATTACAGTTCCAGAAGCAAACATTTAGAGCTGCCATTTACTGCTCCAACCCAATTCAAAGCTGTGGATGAAATGATAATGTCTGTATACTATGCTTCAATTAGTTCAGTCAAACCTGGTTTACAATTAGGTATTTTTACATTACCCAAACAAAGATCATTTTTATAAATTACATTTTAAAGATGCTGTTGTTTATACTGTTGTCTGTAGTGCAGGAATAAAAAATAAAAAATGTTTAACAGATATAATTTCGCATGTGGCTTTTAGGTAGAACAATTGCTACACTATACCATTAATAAAAGCAATAATTCATTATACTTACATTACTTACTGAAACCATAGCGAAACATATCTTTTAATACATAAAAACATCAGCAACAATAAAAACATCGTTACCATGACAACCTTTAAAAGAGGCTCTTGTGAATACATTAACAGTCTACAGTGTGAAGCCGTATTAAAATGCATGTTTCAGCTGAATAACACAGGTGCCCTCTGCTGTGCAAAACAGAAATTACTATTGCCACATTCAATTTCTGCACTGAACAAAACTGTCCTTCAAGAAAAATAAACAGTACAGCTGGCCTACTTAATATTTTTTTTTATAATGGAAAATGGTCTTCTTGCATGTTGATGTACAGAACAATACATTGGCTTTAGAGTGGTGATATACCATCGTATGAGACAGGGTGAACTGTACAAATTACCTTTATGTAACAGAAGAGCAGGAATATACACTTTGTTAGCAAATGGAAGTTTATTTCATATATACCATTACTCTAAATGATTAGAACTGTTTGTGGATTACTCTCAGCGCATGACATAACTGTTACTGACAGACTTTAATGTTCTGGAATCAGATATTTTGATTGGATGAGAGGGTAGGGTACCATATGACTCCATGTACACTTGGACAGTTTGGGACAGTTCAGGTTTTACAACTCACTTCGCAATGCATTCTGGTACGTTTTTTTTATCTGTGTACCCTTCACAGCAGGACTACACTTACCAGAATGTGTAGGTGTGCGTTGAAAAGACTGGGCTGCCCTAAACTGTCCTAGTGTAGTTGGAGTCATATGGTAACCCTATGAGGGGGGCTTGTATGAAAAATGTTCTTAGTGGTACCAAAGATATGACAACACTTTCATTAACATTTGAAACCATGTCCTATATACAAAAAAATAAAAATAAATAATAATATATAATGCAAAACCTCTGTTAGGCTCAGCGTACTGTAGAAATATGTCCCTGCAAGTTTATTCACGTTCCATAAGGAATACTCAACATGAAAAACTTGCACATAAAGCTAAACAGTGAAAGGATGTAGCAAATAAACACATGAATTGTATGTTGTTATAACAATAAAATGGCAGAATGATGCTTTCAGACACTTGGGGCCAGTTGTGCGATCCTGGATCCAATTTTTTGATCTTGTTAGTATAACCAGACCCCAGTGGCATTACAAGGAGTAAAACAGCCGCTGTGTGCTTCTGTTTACAAGCTGATCAAGCTGTGAAACAGCACGGAGAGTACAAAATAAGAGTCAGCATGTACATACTGTCTTATTTCCTATCCTGAACAAATGTCTTTACTGTTTAAAATTCTTCCTGTCCTGTTAATCTCAGGCAAATCATCAATTCCACCCGCCCTATAACTCAGTCTCAGCATCTTAGTAGACCCTTCAAATAACAATCGTTCACTTTTAGTTATCTCTAAATGGAATGACTGAGGGCAAGACAGCGATGGGCAGAAAAACGGTTTACTGGCTGATGAAACTATTTCAATTCATTAATTTCTCAAATGCGATTCAAACATGCTTATCTCATCACAGCATATAATTAAGACTGCAGCTAATTTCCAGTTACAGACTATACTGTATAGAAGATATGAGCTTTCTCCTTTGAATTCAACTTTGCTGATGAATCAACCTAAACTGCTTTTACAATAGTACAATTAAATATTTTCTAGAAAAAAAAAGAGTAGACGGTAGAAATTGTTCAATGTGCTTTGTATTCAGTTGTATTCAGTCTAAGGCCTTCTCATGGTTTTATACCTGAAATCTTAACAGACCATTTATTTTACGACTACACAGAAGTTTGAAAGACATTGCCCAGTCTTAAATTGCTGAACAAAATGTGCCAGTAAGAATTAACAATCGATTTCACCCTCATACTGGCAAACGGTTGAAAGTTACGGATAGAATAACCTGTCAAATGAGTGTTGTTCCTGTTTGTTGGACGTCTCACAGCAAATAATAATAATTAGCGTTTTACAAGAAACATGTCAATGCACCAATTCATATGCAATATTCACAATAGTGATGTTTGTTTAGCTGGTGTTATTTTACTTGTTTGTTTTCCTCTGTAACACATATTTGAGTAAAACGTGTTGCACCGAGGCAATTAAAAACTGATATAAAAATAAACTATTAATATACATTATAATAATAAAACAGCGGAACAGTACATGGCCATCTGAGAACGTACGCAGTGCAACTGAAATGCAGCTCTCCCTACACTTACACTAGTCTGCAAGAGGAAACCTGTGCATGAGTTTAAATACTCATCGACTGCATTGGCATTCGACTGTGGCTGCCTGAGCTTCGCTTTTTTTGCGAGCGTAAAATAACTGTCAAAAATGAGTTACACTCGTAAAATGAGTTGCACTCATACATTTGGATAGACATTCTTTTTTTACAACTACACAGAATGCTTTTTACAGGTACACATCTTTTTACGAGTCTACAAATGTATTTTACAGGTACACATCTTTTTTACGAGTGTACAAATGTATTTTACAGGTATATATCTTTTTTACGAGTGTACAAATGTAGTTTACAGGTACACGTCTTTTTTACAAGTGTACAAATGTATTTTACAGGTACACATTTTTTTTACAAGTCTACAAATTTCTTTTATAGGTACACATTTTTTTTTACGCAAGTATTTTTGACAGTTACTGTATTTCACTCTACAGTTAACTCAAAACTGTAATGACCTGTGTTTAAAACCACTACACTGAACAAATAAAATATGTGTTTATGGTCCACGTGCCCGAACCTGTAAAATTGTTTAAAAGCTCCAATATTGTGGCTGACTGTAATTCAGGACTAAAATGAAAAACAAATGACCTCACAGTTGCCTGTTGTTTGATGTTGTTCCATTTTAAGACATGTTTGTCTTTGTGTAGCAGTAGTTTATGATGATTAAGCCCTGCAGATAAAAATGCCAATACAAATACATTGAAAAGACTTCTGTGAAAGAACAACTTATAAGAAGGACTTGTACTCACAAAATTGCACACAATTCATCACATTTGACATGGACTCAATACTCTTTTACTGTGTGTGCTGTCTATCTGTTCAGGATGGTTACTTTGAGCTCTCATTTTCATTATATCCCACCCTATTCTAACTTATCACAGTTTCACAAGTAAGTTACAGCCAGGTAATCTTACAAGTTTCAAAACTTCATGCTGTAAAGTGAGGTCTTATTTTCCACCGTGCTAAGCTATCTTTTATTACATTTAGTAAGAACAAATAAATCATTATATCTCATCACTTCGTGTAATTATATGCGTTTCAAAATGAAGGCACGCTTTCAAGGAACATTATGTGCAGAATTGTAATGTCTGTCGATAAATAAAAGTAATGCTTGATGCAGCACACTCTTTTGTAAAAACGGTCTGTCCCTCAACCACCAAGTCATTTGGGTGGGCTAACAGTAGGTTCTCAGTTAGCCACTCGTTCTGTGTTCACAATTGTACAAATTCGTTTTACAAACAGCATCCACAGTGTGTGCAAACAGTTAATATTTCTGCCATCATGCTGCCAGCCATTTCACAGAGACCTCATTATTCAAAACACAATGAAAACGGCTGTGACAGGCAGAGATACCAACACTGATTCATGGGTACAATAAAAAGGGTGAATTACGATGATTTGCAGAACACAACTTAACTGTGCTCGCCATAATGGATTCATCTGTAACAGGAAATAAACAGGAACCATAGCATTCACTAACAGGTGCCATGCTGAACTCTGTAATTAAGTTAATGAATCAGTTTTCAAGGCTTCCGTTATCAGAGCAATAAACAATCCTTGTGCTGTATAAACAATCTTTGTACACAAGACTATAAAGTGTTTACAGAACAGAGTTATGAAGGTGTCAGACCAGTCAAGATGCCAAGATGTACAAACCACTGTGTTTATTATCTCTGTTGTGTACATTCATTAATCAACATAGGAAAAAAATATCAATTTAGTTTAAATATCTATCCACAGAACCACAGTATGAATGTAGTGCCTTACTTCATATAGAAGACTTACAATAATTATGATACACTCTAAAACATGATTTGAAGTGTTTTATTATCACTTTATTCATAGTGAGCATAGGAGCACACCTCAGCAATTTCATTCTAAGCTGGCCTATCATGCCCCAAGCCTATTTTCTATTTCATATGGTTTGGTAGTTTACAATATGTCTGCAGAAGATACTGGTCTTTTTTCCTTACTAAAGAAGCACACATAAAATACTCATAAATGGAAGAGAAAAAATAAATCAGAACATTAGGAAGTTACAAAGGTAAAAAGACTAATGATCACTGAACAACATCATAGCTTTTGTACATTATGTTCCACCCATTATCAAATAGCTTTCCACAGGAAAAAACGTGTCCCCAGTCCTTCCTGCAGTATTGTTTTGTGTTGAATTCCTCTGGATGTGTATAAAGAGAATTCTCTTGTGCTTGTTTATCACCACTTCCAGATGTGGGAAGCTGTGCTCAGATGAAAGCTTTCGCTGCCTGCATGAAAGGCGCTGTAAAGCATGGGTTACACAATATCACAGCTACAGGGCATCATTTCAACACACGGGATTAGCAGGCTCCATTTTAACAAGAGGAAACATTACTTGTGTCATATACTATACATCGGGGGACACAAATATTACAAATTTCACATCATTTAAAAGTTCCTGTTCATGATCAATGCTTTTAAGAGTTTCATATACGTGTGGAATGTGTGATGAATATATGTTCATTTTTTGTGTGATGAATATATGTTCATATATGTTCACATTCATTGCCTTGCTGACACTGTTTAACCTTTAGTTTATAGGTGATTGGAAATTGATGGATTTAAACAACTGGAGAAGTGTATTGTACATATGAGCTCTCTTGTTCTCTTTTTTGTACAGCGCTCTGGGGTGCAATGGCATGGAGGGTGCTATTTAAAAATATGGTATTGTATTGTAACAAAACATAACATAACATAACATAAAACATAATTCTATCTCTGAATTTCTTCACAGCAACCCTGTAAAATACAAAAAGATAAATGCTTCCTTTCCAGAAACAAGACACTTAATAAATTAATTCTCCAGCATAAAGCCTTGTCTGCAGAATGCACTGTTACAATTGAGCAAGAAATAAAAAGAAGGAAAATTCCAATGGAGTGTGCACTGGAGAGGATTAGACATTGTGGGAGACAGAATAGGCAGTTCATCTATCACCGTCATTTGAAGAAACCATCCAATGAAAAAAAAAAATCATAGAAATGAGACATCATTTTAAGTCTCTAATCTTCGTTTTTATAGGGAAGGGACTTCATTGTAATCCAGTAGTTGTGTATTGCCAGTGCTCAATACTGCTTGAATACATGAGCATCAACCCTAAACCAAAAGGACTGTTGGCTTATGGGCAAGAGGGCAGTCCAGTCCCCATTGATGCACTTTTTAACACAGGCTGCCAATTGTGTCAAATAGCATGCCATACCTGTGATGGACTATAGATCCCAAGGCAAGAATTGCATCTAATGACACTCAATTCTGTGTTCACCACTTCACTCTGATGTTCTGCTTCTATACTACACTCACTGCACTTTAAAAACACTCCATCTGCAATAACTTTGCTGTTTGCGCAGGGACAGAGCAGTGTTATTGATAATGTACACAGTCAAGATATCACACATCACTTCTCCAGGTGGAAAGTCATGTTTTATGATTAGCATATTGTATTGTTGGTTATCTGTATTTTGGGTTGTTCTAAATGCATTAATTGCTCGTTTAAATTTCGGAATGCAATGCAAATTTGTCATAGTTCAAAACACGCTGTACATCAGAGACCACTAACTAAAGTATATATCCGCTGTACATAAAACTAGCTTAATTTATTAAGCATGAAGCAATTGTTTTTTAGGTTTTAATAAATATTTAAAATACCGATCACATTATGAATGTAGGTCCTGATGAGCTACTCTGTAGGATCAATTTCAGCCTGCCCAAAGGCCAATACAGATCTCCTTGTGGGCTCAACAATGCCGTGCACTGAGATCTCAACCAGTATGCTCCTGATCCCACAGTCCTGCTGCAGTGCTTTTACTAGGTAAGCCATTGGAGACGCTTGCCAAGCTACTTTTTAATTATGTAACACACTGTAATGTTGCTACTCTTCAATAGCAAGGTCATTAAACATCACTCTCCCTCAAAAGACCCTCTGCATCAATTATATGCTTTATTCCCTAAATTCCCTAAAAAGATTAAGAGGAACAAGTTGAGTTTACTATATCGGTGGAAGGCCTTTTTATGAAAAGAGTGAATTGTTTCTACTTCTGAACCCAAGAGTTTTCTTCCTGAGAACAGTTTCACAGTATATGGTCATATACACTCCACAGAATTGCCTACCGCTTTCTCATTAACCCTTTCAGTCCTTCTCTTAGCCCTGTATGTTAACACATGCCATCGGAAATCACGCTGGCACCTCACGAACTCCTAGGTCCCAGTCTGAGGTAGTGTATAAATGTATGTAAAAAATATATTTTATGTACACTCAGTAAAGGAGTTAATTATATAACTTAATTTCACATTCTTCAGCTTGGTAAATATAATTCAGGACCGAACGGGTTAAATAACACAGACAGAAAGGATAAAATCAGAACTACAGTTGTCAAAATAATAATTGAATATGTAGCTTATTTATACAAATAAAAGCAGACATAGTAAATAAATTTTTTTTTTTAAAACATGGGTTTGAGCAGTCTTTGCTTTTGTGCCATCTATATTTTCTATTTATAACTGCCTCCTGACCTAGATGGTTGGATTTACTTTCTTGGTGGTCTTCAATATACTTGTTCCATGTTCACAGGGGCGGTGGTGGTGGTTGTTGTTGTTGTTGTTGTTGTTTTGTTATTTTAAGATAGCCTTGACTGGATAGAAAACTGGATAGAAAACACAAGGAGGGAATTGCATCCTTATTAAGATACCAGAAGATACCAGAATATTGTCAGATAAAATAAAGATTACTGTGTATTTGCAGCCCGTAACCTTTATTTCCAAGGGATTCTGTGCTGGAGTAGGGCTTGCTTGTTTTTACCCAACAGCAGGAAGCCTGTTATACTGCATGATTGAATTTAGAAGTTGTACCCAGGTCAGAGGTAATCTGACCACTGTAGGCTATAACATGTTCAATACCATAAATTAAACACATTTAAGCAGAGAACATTTTATGTAACATATTCTGTGTTTACAAAATCAGAATTTCAAATCACCACCTGTGCTGTCTTAGTTCAGACAGTTAATGAGCATTAATCTTTAATCTGTCAAACGAAATCATTTCTGTTTAGAATTGTGACTTGCAGCTGCTACATTTTAAGATTGATTTATCTTCAAAACATGCTAATTGGCTTCGTACTGCTCTAGACAGTATAAACTAACATCTGTGCAAGCTTCACCAACCATTAGCTGTCAGAAAATCTCAACTTATTTTGATAACAGAGGTTTTACCAAAGGGGTTTCCATGGTGACACAATCAGGTGAGCCAGAAGTAGCCCAACCCCTGCCCTCCAGTTACTGTCATCATAGTTTATAAGATTAGCCACCCACCGGGACTTGATTTGACCGCAGTATTAAAAGGATGCTTTATTGATAAGGGACCTCGGTATATCATAACAGGATATAACAGATAACATACAAATCACAACCTAATTAGGAAATGCCATGAGTATCTACAGATACGCTGAGCAATGAAGCTGGCTATTTTTGGAAATCTTTTATTTTCAATAGACTGCATGTTTGATCTGTTTTGGTGCTTCATAGCCTTCTAAAAGTTTTCTTACAGTAGCAGGTAACAGTGATTACAAGACAGGCCACTATGCTTCACACATTTCTTTTGGACTGCTAATATTAAGTTACACTTACACTTCAATGCTTTTTCCAAGGGCTTTGCTTTAAACTAACATAGAATTGGAATCCTAACCCCTTCATGCAGGCACTGATACACACAAGGGGGAGACAGTGGTGACTAATTAAAGGCAATCCATTACACATACACACTACAAGCAGTTTAAATATAGAACACCGTCCTTCAACTATGGAACCATTTTAGTGCAATATAATATTGTATCTGGACTGCCAAGCAAGCACAGCAAAAGCATATGTGACTGACTGTGTTTTAGACATGCCATATTTGAGCTTATATGATCTAAAGTAGGATCAGCTAAAAGAAAAAAAAAAAAAAAACTTTTTTCAAAACCTAGCCAGAATCAATTATTTGTCATATGATGGGCAATTAGTATTTACCAGTAACTGATTTTTAACCTTCAAAGTTTCAACAAGTACACATTCAATGTAGTGGACACTGAAGTTCAAATGTCAATTCAATCTGGGCCTTTTTGAACTGAGATAAGTCATTGAAATCCCACAGAACATAGAATAGTACGTGCAAACAACTACAGTGTGGCGTAATTGTACATGGTATTAATAAGAGGCAGCTTTATATCTATGTCTTTTTCCAATATTAATTTGAAATTATCCCAGCAATCAATGACATATTTCATTAGGCTACAAGTAACCTATAATTACATGCATACATTACCTACAATGTAAAGAGACATTCTAAAGATAGAAAAAAACAAAATCCAGAAATGAAGGTAAATTTAATGTGCGTATTAAATGGATGTATAGCGTACGAATGTGGGTAAGAAAAGGGGGCTAGCGCATGTAAACCTGAAAGAACAAAAATGCAGTTAGTTTGCCTGTTTGATCCCAACTGTTTTTGGTTAACAAATAAACAAAAGCTGCACACTGCAGTCTTTTTTTTTTCTTCTTAAAGACTGACTGACTTTCTAAAGCCTCTGCAGACTGAAGACAATCATGTGCCAAACACGTGATTCCACTGTATGTTTCCTGGGTGATAAGTCTTCCGTTTTCCAGAGGACACTTGGAATAGAATGTGGAAAGATTACATTTTCCCCAGAGAAGTTACATCTTTTTGACCGATTCTTTAGAAATGAAATGCAATACTTATTATCTGTAATGACATTTCAACTAAACACATCTGTACTTTGCTATTAGAAAACCACCAACATTCCTGATGTTAACATATACATTATGCACAAACATTTTTTCAGCAAAATAGACCATATTCAAAATATATTTATTTACATTTCTTCTGTTAAATGTATATTACACATATGATGAAACAATGAGGACAATTCGGCATTTACTGTCATTATTTAAGAATACATTGTTTATTTGGTATATTATAGTTCTGATACTGAAAATCCAGAAATTCAAGTAAGTTAATAATAATAATAATAATAATAATAATAATAATAATAATAAAAATAATAAAAGCGGTGTATCTCTTTGTTTGGTAGGCAGTCTGGAGATGCAATATAGATTTGGCATTTTCCCCTGAGAGTATGATACAATCTAACATTTATATACACGTAAATGTGTTATTTCAGCTCGATGTCATTCTTACTAAAGAATTTGAAATTGTATTTGAATAATAAATTACAAGGAGCAAGCCACCTGTGTATCTGTCTCAACACCCCATTCACACTATGAGGAACTGAAACTCTTTTCAAGCCATCTGAATTCTACACTAATGGTCAGTACGATGTTGGCATACGAATACACTTGGACATGGCTGTGCTTGTCATGTTGAATTTGTACCATTTCGGGGAAAAAAACACACAAGTGAACGATTTTAAAAAGAGCTGAAGCGCTTCACATTTTTGCCAAGTCTGCTTTTATATTTTTTATTTGTAGGTCTCTAATACTGTAGCTTGCCTATGGATTAATCATTATTTGATTGATGAAAGACACTTACATTGGGAATTACAATGAACTACAGGTACAATGTATTAAACATTTCCATTGACATTAAAGAATTACATATTATTTAAAGGACACATCTGCAAGTCATTGCCATATGCTTCCATCTCAGTAAAATAAAATAAATTACATACAATTAAATTCATACTGTACCATCAAACTCTTAAAATACGAAAAGCTGAAACATCTTATTTTTTTGGTAACAATTTTCAGATTTCAGATTTCAATTGATGTAGCTCCACTGTCATACAACTGTTTATTCCTTAGATACAATATATAATTTACAGTGGAAAGTACAGTGAACCCACGACCCTCCGGTCAAGAATCCAGAGCCCTAACCACTACTCCACACTGCTGCTGATCTGAACGTGAAAGAGGTTTTGGACCTTGATGTTGCCCCAGGCATGCACAAGTAAATTAATCAAAACCGTTGCTTCTCATTTCTGCCATACTGGATTTACTGTAAGGCAAGAAAACCTTATGGGATTTTTCAGTTACTGAGGACAATTCTTAGTTGAAGCTGTATGTATTGTCTTATGACAGAATATCCCATTGTTGTATATTAACTAAGATTCGTTATAAATAAATACAGTACCCTATATTTTTTTTAAGCTTCAATGAGTGATTAAGTTAACTGTCAAATGCATATACTGGCGGCACGCACTATAAGTACAGGAAGCATTGTACCTGCTTGTGCAATCTCACTGGAAGTAAATGGTCTGGATACGTGTTTCAGCGATCCCTAATCTAGACTAGTCTGGTGCTCAACTCTTAGGTTCAGTAACTTTGCAAAATTCATGGCATATTTCAGAGGGTGAAAAGAAGCTTGATCTTTAAAGTATTTTAAAAGCTTTTTTTTATGAAAGGACACGTAGCTTTAATATTGGGAATGTGGGCAGATTCTTTAGGACTAAGCAGCCTCCCTCCAAACACAAGTGTGTACCTTACAGTTGGGGTGTCTTATTAAAACCCAGAAATGGCACCACAGTCACCCTGCTGCATCGTTAACACAAATAAAGGCAACCCCACTACAATAACTAATCTGGGCAAAACAGAACAGTTTCTATACAGTTAACTCCTTAAATGCCAGCATGCTTTCATTTGCGTACTGTACAGGAACCAAGTAAAATAATCTATTTTTACACTTCATTTACTGTTACAAATAGCATTTTCTCCCAGTAAAATAATATGTGTGTGTTTTTCCAGTGTTCATGTCATATCTGAATCTAAAAGTACATATTAAGTTATTCACTTAAATTAGTGCTGCATCCATATTCTGTCTCCAGTGTTGAGAACAGTTATTCTGACCCTAGACTCTAGAGAAACCTTCAGGGAAGTTGTATTATTATTATTATTATTATTATTATTATTATTATTATTATTATTATTATTGTGGTTTTCTTTTACATGAAGATCAGTAAAAATAGATTGAAATGATAAGCTTAGAAGCTTTAATAACTTTGCTAGCAAAAGCAAACCAGTAAAGAAACATTCCCTGAAGTTTTAGGTAATAAGGTATCTATAGAAATGTTCAACCATACAAAAAACAGGCTTCCTTAATCAAAATGTTAATCTCAATATTAAGACCATCTTTAACATACAGACGGTGCCTCAGAGCTACTGGCAGTATTCGTCAGTTGACCCGCAAATATTACAGTGAATAAATATCACACAAATAAACAATGCATACTGAGAGGGATCGCTGAGAAATGTTTCAGACCACATACCTGTCAACATTGAATTTTCAAAACACGGGACCTTTTGTAAACTGAAATCTCATACCTGTCAACTTTTTAAAATACAAAATCGCGAGCGGGGGGTTGGCAGGTGCGTGGCTAAGTATGTGAACTTGCCTCGCGCACTGAATGCATGCATATATATTATACATATAAAATGCAAAAAAATATATAAATATATATTTCCACTTAATGTCCACATTTAAAACTTTCCAAAACAACAAATCAACTACTATACTTTATTCTAGCCTAATTATAAAACATATTGTCATTTGTAATACTTCGCATAACACTATACTAAAGTATATAATAATTCTAAGATCATTTCTTCATAAGCGACACATGCTAACACATTATGATAACTGTCAGCCCAATCAATGGATTTAGGTTTAATCAGATCTTTAACCGATACCTACATACTGCTGCGCAGCTCCGGGGCGAGCAGTCTTTGGGACGCTCATGGCATAATTGTCCTATTTTGCAACAGAAGCTTTACTCTATAAAACAAATATGTATTTGGGTCGTTATTTGGGTCCTCTCTTAAACAGTCACACCCACTCCACCCGACCCGATTTGACCGAACCTTTGACCTGAACCGAAAAGCACCCCTGTCATATTGTCAAAACCCATAAAAAAGTATATAAATTCAGCTCAGAATTAATTACATAAACTTGAACCATCTGGTCACAAAACAGATTCTTCATGCACGGATTGATCAAGTAATTGGGCACTTGACAGTCAGTAATTCAAGCCTAAACACAACAAGAAAAGCATGACTTTCTAGACCCACATACAAGAGGCTGTTCTGTATATTTTGAAAGTAAAAAAAAAAAAAATTGCGCATTTGTGCACGGCAGTGTTTACGCATGTATATTTATACAGGTTGAGCATTACTGCAAGGTAATATAACCACGTTCAAACAATATCAACACTAAAAGACTGTTTACAAACAAGAAGCAGTTTTACTTTTAAATGTGTTGGCTTTCTGGCTACATGCATGAAAACAAACAAGCAAACCACGTTTCTCCAAGACGTTACACTTACCCATTCTAAAATCCGCAGAAATCCAAGGGGCTCCTTCACCACACGAAATGTACCAGTAGACACAAGCTAAAAGCATTTCAAAATAATGAATTAATAAATTGTTTATTGTTTATTTTTTCACACTTTTTTTAAAATCAGGATTCTAATATTTCAAGAAAACTAAAGACAACAGCATGAATTCCTACCTGGTCGGCGGCATCCATTTGTAAAGATCTTAAATATTTTCTTGCAATAGTAGAAAAAGAACTCTATATGCCAAAGTAAACCCAGCTGATGCTCCTGTCTCTTCAGTAGAAACAGACGACTCTCAGCTCAAATCTCTGTACGGAAACAGCCGAATCCCCATAGCCGGGATAAAAAAAAAAGCACCACGGAGACAGACTGCTATTGGCTGTCCGAAGATGAACGACATTTTGAGCTTTTTGCTATTGGGTAACATCGATATAGATATACAGTTTATTGCGCTTTGCTGTAAAACTGAAGCATGTGAGGCAGATGAAAGAGTCTTAGAAAATTCTTTTTTTCTTGACCGAATTGCATTTGCACGCACACACACGTTCGTTATCAAGACTTACTTATTTGGCCATTTTTAACTGCTTTCAGCTTGGCGTGGTGTAGTTTGATTCAAGGTACCTAAGCATCAACAAACCACGTTGCTAGTCGGTTTCAAATCTATTGAAGGCATCCACAGATAAAATGACTTTTTATTTATTTATTAATAAACAAAACAAATCAAAACCAAGACAGAAAGAATCCTACTGCTTCACGACCGGGCCCGGTTCACCACATCGCTATCTGTGTGACAGTCAGTTTGAGCAATTGTTTGAAATGGTCATTTTCCATTGCTGTAATGAGAAGCTAAAGGAATGCTTTATATTAATGTATGGCCTGTCTAATGCTTTTCCATTTTCTCTGACATTAGTTTTGTTAATAAAACGTTAGCCAGAATACTTAAGAGCCAACATTGGTTAAATTAAGTTGAAAAATGCAAACAGTATCTAAATAGTATATGGTAACATATGCAAAGGTCATGTGTAGATACAATGTATTACTTGTATGATATGCATTGGCACATGCTCAGAAGAATTCACCTTTCAGTGTTTTATATTTGCACTGATACAAAGTACCATATTTCAGGGTGGTATTATAAATCTTGCCTCAACCTGGTGATCTGACTAAATTAAAGAACTACATTTTTTATTGTATGTCACATATGGAATCCAAACCATGGTGTCTAGGTTGATTTGATCTTTCTACTGTCTAAATATATCCAGTTTATGTAGCTGGTATTTAATATACTGTAGTACTAATGACCACACACACAGCAGCCAACTACTATAATGAAGCTGTGTGATCCAGATCTGAGACAGGTTCATAAACAGGCCGTACAGATGAAAGTGTTTCAATAAGCCTGTCTGTATGTTTGCTCCTGCAGCGGAAGCTTGAGCAGTGCTACTGATCTTTTTCAATGCAGCAGCAGTGATTTCATTTGAAGTACTATAGCCTGTGACGGTGACCTGCATGCCTTTTCCCAGTCCTCTTATGAAATGGCAGCTGCTGTCCTGTTTGCTGTGACGGAGTGCAAAATCCAGTGTTTCTGGTCCCCTCTTTTTTTGCCCATGACCATGCATACTTGTGCTTGTAGAACACTTTTATATAAAGTATTTATAATACAATCATGGAACTGAATCAAGTAATATAAAAAAGCTGCATCTCTCCCTGTTGCAAGTCCGGTTCAGTCATGAGGGGCAGGGCAGCAAATCTGACTGATTTTGACAGAAGGACCACTATCATGAAGAGCATGTACTGGAAAGTTTCTATATGAGCATGCAAGCAACTGTTTGCTTTTGTTCTCTCAATAGTGATTATATCCAATAGGAGCCTGTGTTAACCCAAGTGAACTGCACTGTTTGAAAAACACATTTTCAACAGGTTATGATACATGTCATTTACTCAATTAATGGTATACCTTTCCCACAGACAGCAACCTTTTTAAAACAAGAGTCTTTCCTTACAAATGTTATGCTGTGCATTTAGGAATTTTAACAATATCAACCTGGTTTAATAGCAATACTGTTTGGTTGCCTGTTAGAGGTTTTAAAACACATGTACAATATTAAAGTTATATCAGCTGTATGACTTATACTTTATTTTGTCATGCATAATGCTATTTTTATAATACTCTTAACCTGAATCTCCACTGAGTGTGATAGGTATCCAGAAGATATCCAGTTATCCAGTTATGCAGAAGATGGTGCCACAGGCCGTTCTCTAATTAAAAAGACACACCACAAAATATATTCTTCCCTTTGCTTGAAAAAAATATAAACCCTGTTCAAGCATTAAACATGGTACTGTAGTTTTTATGAAATGCAAATTGTCAGTATTATATAATTCGCTTACTTGTTAAAAAAAAATCTCTATTTGCAATTATACTGCGGAGCATGCATTGTTCCAGGCAAAGTCACACACGATGACAGTCATGCCCTAATCCCCCTAGTGCAATGTTTCAGCTCCAGCAGTAAAACGCCACTTGGAGTGTTAATGCTGATAGGATTTAAACACGGCTTCAGATCCCATAATAAAAAACAAATACTACGCTATTAAATAAAACAAGTTATGTCAGCACAAGAAAATTATGTAATGCAGAGGGAGAAAAATACTGTAAATGTTTTCAAGATGCTAAATACTCAGGTCCTGCATTGTAAACGATTACAATGCTAGTTCTTCACCTCAAAACAGTCGTAAAGGATTCTGACCTTTAAAAACAAATCATTCATTTAATATCAAATTGCATCCCCAGTTGTGTTTTTTTTTCTATGTAGCTGCTCTGTTTGCTATTGCTGTCCCCCCCTTGCCCAGTGGAGGTTGAGCAATTTGTCATCTAATTAGTCAGATGAAGCATAACAAAGTGAGTCAGACTGTAAGTTCTCGTCCGGCAAAACAATTGCAAACAAGGAAAGCTTCATGTGCCTGCTAAAGTGATGACAATTGGAATACAAATAAGTGAAAACAAGGTTGACAGTAGTGCTCATTGTGTTAACCCTAACCCTACCCCCAACCCCAATCAGCCCATCATTAAATTACATAGATAAACAAATACTCTTACAACATTACATCTATTAAACAGGTCAATAAAATAAAATTGCACATTGAGGTCACTCTGGAAATATATGTTGTGCATCCATACAATAAACATATATATTCTCATGAAAAGGGCCCAGATTTTATTAGATTTTAAATATATGTAGTGCTTTACATGAAAAACAAGTACAGATTATTATGGATAAAGCCTTGACAATTATAAATAGCCAAACTGTCACTGATTTAGTGGCTGCAAGAATAGTTTTTCCAACTGTTCCTGTGTTTGTGTTCTACAGTGTAAATTCAGACTCAATACCTTCCAGAACTACTGCTTATCTGGAGGGGGGGTCGGCCACCCTAGAGCGGCCAGGCCTCCCCCTTTCCTCTCCTCCCGGGAGCTAGCCTCCAAATAGAGAATTACCTGCGGCAAATTCAAGTTCTGCAAGTAAGAAGAAGCGTTTTCAAATGATACATCAGAAAAAGAGCAGCGTGCTGCATAAAAAAAGAAGAAAACATCTGTACAAAGACAAAAAATAAAAAAAAAACAACAGCCATGCAGTGTTGACACTGGATATTGACTCTTGACCACATTGGGACAGGATGGGATCCAAAGTCCATAAAAGGAATGCCAGCTTTTTGTATCCCGGATATAACCGTTCAATGCAGATCGTGATCAAAGTTTACTGTCTAATTTCAGCACCGGACAGCTCCCTTGGTTTATGACAATTTTGGATTTCAGGTATACTGATAGTGGACTATGTCATCCATTGTCATTCTTAGTATCAATGCTGGCTCAAGTGTAACAGGTATATAGTAGTATCTTACTTGAAAAATACTTGGTGCCCAGTTCATTCCTTTCTGCTTTCATCTGGTTCAATTTAACACAGATTGATTTAAATTGGTATCCGGCTACTATTTATATATATATAATTCAACTCTTCTGAATTTTATATATATATATATATATATATATATATATATATATAGAGAGAGAGAGAGAGAGAGAGAGAGAGAGAGAGAGAGAGAGAGAGAGAGAGAGAGAGAGAGAGAGAGAGAGAGAGAGAGAGAGAGAGAGAGAGAGAGAGAGAGAGAGAGAGAGAGAGAGAGAGAGAGGCAATTTATAGCTTTGATTATTGATGTGCCCTGTGAGGCTTGTTTTTGCACGAATATGCTATGAAGTACAGTTCATGTACAATTTACTATCAACATGGCCTAAACGTGAGTTCCCCAAATTTGTGAATCCTCCATTAGGAGGTAATATACTGTAGCTATCAGGTTTACAGAGGCATTGTTGCAACTGTCCTGATTGCTTCTCAGTCAAGAGACCAGCACCCATCCTTCGGATGAAATGTAAAACAAACAAGGTCCTATTGTAACTGACTCTGTTGCAGCAGTTGTGATGCATAGTTCAACCCCTAGTCTCTGCAAGTCGCTTTGGATAAAATCGTTTGCTAAATGACTAATTAATAATAGTAGTGATTTGCTCCTCTCTGAAACAATGCTTCTAGTGCTCTGTGTGTTTATCAAATATACCAGCAGGTGCCCAAGCAAATCACTGTGAAAAATTGCAAAAGCCTGTAGGGTAAAGTCAACCCTGAACAGTGTGGCTGCGATCAACAGAAGGAACTAACTACAACAAGCAGGATTCAAATGTATTTGTGAGAAACTGAAATGCATATTTATATTCATTAAAAGACAAAAAAAAAATATCCCATAAACAAACATTACCAGGTGGTGTGTTAAAATGAAATCCCACAGAGACTGCAATTACACATTAGGACACCAGGTGTTACATTTTTACACTACTTGATCACAGCGCTATGATTACAAATACAATCTTAGAGAAGAAAACAACACTAAACAAATGCCTTTATGTTTGATGACTCCTGCATATTTACAGCAAACAAAGCCAGTTATCACACCTCATGTAATGAAGGTATTTCAATAGCTTGTTTCAATAATGTCTGTGTTTGCCAGTTAAGTCATTTAAAATGGTATTGTCTGCCACTGCATTTAACACATTATTACAGGACTAGCAAACTGAATCAATATCTATAGTCAATTAATCAGATAAGATGCATTACACTGTGTGGGTACAAGTATACTTCCATATCTTGTTGAGGTTATATTTTTGTGCAGTAATTATACATTTTTTGTAGAAAAAGGACCAATGTATATTCCTTTGCAGATTTTCTGTCAGAAAGACCTGTTATATACATACCAATAATAAGTAACAGCAAAGTGACTTCATTCTCTAGCAGCACTAATCTTAGGATAATTTTAACACAGGACTCAAGGCCTTTGTTGCCATAGTAACTGCATCTTCTGATTGAATGAACTCATCTGATGAGGCAAACCAGAGATGTGGAACACTTGCATTATGTGCACAGTAAACCAGAAGAGATGAGTAGATCTAAAATACACAGACAGCTACAATTGAACAAAACCCTTAAAAATGCTACAGTGCTACTTAAAGGTGCTGGTACAGAGAGCAAAAAGAGACTATGCAAATGTGTTTGTTTACACATTAACAGATCCGGGCTGGGTTCAAGCAAAAATACACCCCATTTGCTTTTGAATCCGTTTACAAAGTATTTGTACTTGACTGAATGCATCTGATCGAATTCAGATGCATTTGAATAATCTATCAAATGCATTTAGAAAGTATTACTATTTTACCAACTCCAAGTGCAATTAATGATACAGCAATTAGTGATGCATTGTTAAAGTAACCACAGGGTTAATTGAGAACTTACAAGTGTTTGAAGTCATTTCAGAACACTTAACTAATTACATGAGGAGCATGATTAAAGGAGTTTGTTATAGCATGGAGTAGTTTGAATTGCTAGAGAACTGCTTCCATGTAGGACACTATTGCTGAGGACTTTCAGTAAATATCTTGACAAATGCATTTAAACAATCTATCAAATGCATTTGCATTTTTATCTGTGAAGTCTCAATTGCAAAGCATTTATATTTAAATGAATCTGAGGTGCAGGTATTTTCATTTGTATTTGTAAGATTTGCAAGTGGTGTTGTATTTGCATTTAAACACACTTGAACCCAACTCTGGTGCTAACAGTACAGGTATCTATGTAGTTTTTATTTTACGCCACTGGGTGGCATCCATATGACATTTGCCACAGAAATTCATTGGCAAGATCATTTTGAACTTCATTAAAAGCCCACTCTTCAAAATACTGTACAGTGTTGTCTTGTTCTAACATTGAATATATACTTGGCAGATAGTTCAGTGATTTGGGGGAAATATAGCAACATGTCCAATATTTAACAAAGCCATTCTTCAGACAATTGTACTATGTGGGGAATGCAGCCTGTATTTAAATAAAATAATTTATCCTGTAAGTGCATCTTTATATAGTCCATGACACACAACAAAGAGGGTATGGCAGTTTGGAAATCTACCCTACTTACCATACAGAGCAATGGATGAGCAAGCATGATACTCCATACAGAGCAATGGATGAGCAAGCTTATATATATTTGTATGTATATGTTAAAACATAAAAATAAACAAATATAGTTAAGTATAGCTTCAAATGTTCATCTATAGAGACAGAGTAGGTAGGGCTGACAGAGTTGAAAATTTGCATTGTCATATGTGGAGCAACACAACCCAGACCCACTCAGAAAGATTGCCAGCACTGTAAGGGATATGTATCATGCAGTCATATATTTCTTGACACTGGATGGCACACTTGCAATTTTTTCATGCTTGCAATTGGAAGCTATAATATACTTTAATGTCTAATTGAGCACTGCTCTTCATCAACAAATGCATTGCTTGTCAAACAAGGTAAAGAGGATCTGTTGTAGCTGCTGTAGTCCTTACCATACACTGAACATGTCCTCATGATTAATGGATTGCCAGGTGTCTCTCGCTGCCCGGCTTCATAAACACAATGACAATATCAGATTTATAAAAAGCAGCAAAGACGGCAGCAGCCTGACTGAGCCCTATTATCTAGTGTTTTTAAATAGGTTTCTAGTGGCTTTCCAAGACACTGTCCTGCTTCACATCCCCCATTCCAAGTCACTTTATTGCATTCAGGGGGGTATGTGTCCCTCGGGCTACAGCAGGTTTGCAATATCTTTGTCAAGAAAAGGGAAGGTTTGACAAGTGGAGTCGATGAGAGTCCATATGAATTTTCACACAGTAACATGTCATGACACAATCGAGCACAGACAATGCAAAAACAGCTCAACTGATGTTAAACACGCTGGAGGGGATTTGTGAATTAAGCATGAAAGGGATGCATATGATTAAAAGGTAATTTAAAATAATAAATCTCACTGTAGCAATCTCCCGGTTGATTCATTTTTAATAACTACAATATTGTATGATTTACTGTACCAAAAATGCTGTTCATAAATCAATTGAACTAAAATACTCTTAGGTACATTAAAAACCAAAAGAATGTACATTCTGCAAAAGGCAACTCCATGCCTGTGAGTTACAAATCCTAACCATACAAAATGTGCAATACAGTACCCTGTAGTGACAATTACAGACAATCATGAAGGCCATGTTTAAAATGAAAATCGTTTTTCTCAGATTAAAATATTGTGCTGACAAACGTATATTACTGTGTACTGTAAAAAAAAAAAAATCTCACAAAAAGGTTATGTTAAAAAATGTAAATGTGTGCTTGCTACTTAAATGATTTAAGGTAGTGTAAGGATTTTCCTGTTTCATTGTGTTTGAGAGATTTCAAGGTGACCGAAGTCGTACGTGCCTGTTAATGACTTAGAAAAAATCCCCTTGAGGGAGGAATTAGTCTTCCTAGGCACTTCACAGACAGAGCACCGATTGGCTGGCTTGTCCTGGGTCTCAGTATGAGTTAAAAAAAAAAAAAATCACAAGCATACATGTGTCCAAGTCTGCTCTGGAGCTGTGCTCATATAAAATAGCTTCATTTAACCTCAGCAGGATAGAATAGGAAGATTACCAAAGATTATCTGTCTGCATTAGTAATACAAATCACATAGAAATATGTTAAGCTTTCAAATATTCGCCCAAATGTTTTCCTCATTTTTTTTTTTTTTTAATTGAGCTTTCTTCTAACCATTAAATGAACCGTTTACATCTTCTAAACATTATACAATAGTCTGTTTCCTGTCTGATCAATAACCCTTTGCTGGGGTTGCATTGGCCTTATGCATTTACATCATTGCTTTATGTCTGCAAATATATTTGTGTGTTACTTTTTACTCCAGCAAGCAGGGGGTTGAAGAAGCAGAATTATTGTTTAGCACATACATTGCCATCAGACTCATTGCTTGTTTTCAGTATATTAGTAAGTTTAGTGTATCTTTGTTATTTCTCATAGATGGAATAGTACAGCATCTTTATGATAATACAGTCTAAACCAGTGGGTGCCAGGCCCTGTTTGGATTAATGATGCATTCAGTACTGATTTGAACCGGTATCACACTATTTCATTAAAAGAACCCAACTTTGAGATGATGACTGGCATTGTACTGTTACAGTAACATTTAAAGTTTCTCCAGTTGCTATCTGGATGCATTTCGTTATATATACAGTAGGGTTGCATATCAGTTCTGACTACTGGGATCCAGACCAGCTGGGGTCTTTTGTAATAATCACTTTTAAAGGTCAGTTCCTCTTTTATGAAATGATCACGAGTACAGTGTGAAAAGCATTCATATATCATATTGAGCTCTAGATCATCAAGATGCACGTTAAATCAATGACTTGCAACATCAATCATTATTGCAATATAACCCAACAGCTTCATTATTCCAACAACATGAGTAAAGGATTGCAATGAAGCCTTGAGGCTTTATCAGCGTTCTATATGTTATCTGCTCGGGGGTTCTGTGGGAGGTGTTTTGGCTATACGATTTTACAAATATTGGTCTGTGAACCATGAAATGGAAACAATTGGATTCCAAACTGTGTGCAGGTATATCAGAAGTGAGTATTGAATAAAGTCAGGCTCGTCATGCACGCCTGAGCTTAGCTACAGTATCAATCTCCCCCAATGTAATCCGAAAAAGTGATAGTGACTGAACAGCGCCCACCCACCAAGGAAAGCTAGAACTAATCATATCTGAAACTCCTCCACACTCTCGCTTTTGTTATAATATGAAATGCTTTGATTCAATGCAATTTGGATTTTTTTTGTTGTTGTTTAAATGAACATCATAATGGGCTGTTTTTGCTAAAACAGAATGGAATGTTACATTTTTCTCATAAAATAAATATTTGATTTACATTAGCATGGTCAGTAGGGTTGAATTCCTCCAGAACGATGAATAATGAAACATTACAATTCTGGCTATATTGGCTACTTGTTTATATGTTATGCGGTACAGTTGTTTAACACACTATGTGAAGTTGCATGTTTGCAATGTAATTACCGGAGATTGACATGTTTAATCAGTGGACAGTGTACATGTCATTACCATTAGAAAAGGCTTTGCTTGTTTTTAAAACAGACCAGGTCTTCTTTAATACAGCACTTTATCAAAGTCTATCAGATCGCCTGTATATGTTATGTATTGCAGTATTTTATTACAGGAATACAAATGCAAATTAAACAGTTAATAGATTTCAAATATGCAGTCCGATTAGCTATCCATTGTACTGCATAAGAAAATGAGTGTACTTCACATGGTTCAATTTAGAACACAGTTCTCTAGCTAGGCCTAACCTCACAATGACAGATTGAACACTTATTCAGAATGCTATTTGGAATTGTCTTTAAATGAATCATTGTAGAACCTGCATAATCGGATGGATTGGGTTATTAATTACAGCAATTATCAATTTTTGGAACTGTAATTGAAACCTGGGCTGGAGTCTGACTAATGTATGGCAAAGAATTTCACAGCTATAAAACACTCCAGCGCCCTCTAGTGGAATGTCTCGTTATAAAATACCTGTAATCCGCGTGCACCGGCTGCAGCACTCATGTTTCAAACAAGGTTGAACAAATGCCATTACCTTTTGCTTTATCTTCAAATTCATGAAAATTACACAGAATTACATAATGCATCATGAGAAAAGTAGTTAGTGGATTAAAATCATGAAAACCATGGATACAAGTATAAGAATTTGTGTCTTAACCAAATACAGGAATAATGGTATTTAATGTTTATTGTATGCAGTGACCAGAATAAATTGGGTTGCTTTTTATGCTGTCACGCAATGATATCTACTGTTTTGCAACATAAAGGCTAAAGGCAAATAATTGACAACTAATGAAATGCCCCCCCCCCCCCAAAAAAAACAACATATGTCCTATAACAAGAAGTCACATATTTCTAATATGTGTATATTATTATTTGTCACATTTATAATGGTTGGTGTATTATATTCTATATACCTGTATATAACAGTGTATATTAACAACATTGCATTTCAAAGACTACACAAAGCTTTATCTTCTAAGGATAACATTAAGGTGTAATCCTTTTTACAAACAGATGAGGGCGCCCTCTTATCACGCAAAGCCATGTGACTTACTTTCAACACTGCAGCAATATTACAGCTTTTTATTTTATGTTGTTTAATATGCATTTTTACACAGCTGCTGGTGCATACTGTTTCCACACGACATTGCAACCCACCACACACCCGTTCATTTGCTGTATTTGTAAAAGGTTGTGTGAAAGAAACACAGTGGTCAATAGAGACGAAATGATTTGTGGAGAACCCCTATGGTGCTGAATGATGTCATAGTTGATTTATTTTGTCTGTTGTAACCACCGTATCCCTAAAATACGTGATCGCTATTAGATCGCTTGACTGGCATCCCTGAAAATGGTCCAACCAGTTATACCGTCAACCGATCATTTCTTTCAGGAATGTGGTTTATTTTCACTCCCAAACAAGAAAGAAGCGTTTTTTATTTAAATTCAAGAAGGAATTAATTTAAACAAGAAACATATTTCTTTTAAGACCTGCATCTAATCCAGAGCAATCCTGTTCTCGCTGCACTTGAATGATGTCATCTCTCTGGAAGCAGGTCTGGAGGGTAGTTAGCCGTCTCGTGTTTCTGTTTATCCATCCGAATATCTGCTTTTAATGTGAATGGATCTACAATACCTCACAGCATAGACGAGCATAAGAAAGAAAAAAACATGAAAAAGTCAAACCTTTGGGACTGCACACACACACACATATCACATATATATATGTATTACTGTCAAATTCTCATGAAATTAAGCGGGCATTATATGTTATATTCAGCTGCTCCTATTTCAAATATGAATCACAAATACAAAACCGACTTCTGATTCACTAACTGCTTTTATTTCCTAGTCAATTAAAAAATGCCTAGAAAACTCAAACTGCCTAACTCCAGTCAACATTATGTCTAATTTGTGTAGCTTAATATCAGAATGGTAGTTTTGCATCGTTACTGCAAATTTTGTAATGAGTATTTTAATGTGTTTTTTTTTTCTCTATAGAAAATTGATTCTTAACAAGATATGTGTTAATCAGTTGCAATATCTGCAAGCAAAATAAATGCATACATGCATGATGCATCAAAAGATGTATTATTAGAAGATGAACAGAGCACAAACAACTGCACAAAAGGTCCCATCTTTTCTTTCTCCACAGGAGGTTATATACAGGGTATACCAAACCAGTTGCACAATTCTGCTTCAATGGCCCTCGGGCAAGTTCTTTTCAGGACTTAAAAAAGAAATAGCTCCTTGTGGGGTTGTTCCCCGGGCGATACCTTACAAGCCCTGTAGAAAGAGACTGCCAAGTGCAGTGACACAGGCACACAATATAGAAAATAGAGGGCTCTATGAACATCACACTTCTTTCTGTACACGTTTGATCACAGCAGACATGATGCCATAGGCACAAAATATGTTCTGCGTCCCAAAATAATCTCTCAGTATTAAATCAGGTATATCTGCTACATGAAACCTTCTTTTGTATTGTGTACAATGACTACAGCCTTTATTCTATATAAATAACAAAGGGGAATATTGTGATGTCAATATGCTTAACAATGGTGCATTCTGGGATCTGGGCTTTAACCTTGACTTAAGGTTATTTTTGTACTCCATTTCCTCATGTCTAAATGTAAGTTTCTAGCAGCTTTTTATTTTATTTTATTTTTTATTTTGAGCGTGACGCCAAGAAAAGGCCCAGGACACGTTGTAAAATAATTTGTCAATGGAAAGCAACAGGTGCCGAGTGACTCCCTGCCTTCCAGACAAGGCCAGAGTGTGCATGAAAAGGCCACACGCTATTTTAAGCTGCTGGGCAAACTCAGAAGATAAATTAAGTCAAAGCCTAGTTTAAAAATGTTTTAATCCAACTCTTTTCTTTCAGTTGGACAACCCACAATCTACATTGCAGGTCACAGACAATGGATGTTGGAGACCACACTGCAAATACAATACTGTGCAAATGAAAACTTAAAAGTAAAAGTAAGCAAGCAACTACATTTTCACAGAAACAATGAAATACACATTCTAAACCCATCTAGTGAAAATGTCTTCTAATGATTCTAACAAGTCCCCAGATTTGTAAGATGAATACAAATATGTAGCCAGCACTTGATCTTTCTGCAATGCTGGTTATGATTCCTCCAAATGATCCAAAGGGCACTTTGCTATTTATACCAAATTAAAAAGGTTGTGCTTTAACTGAATACCTCACATTCCCATAACACTTTATATTTAGTTCATTTTTTGCCAAACTGTAGTGATATAAAGTGGGGTCACTTGACTGTAAACCACTAATATAAATCAATTTAATTTCCAATACATGTAACTTAAAAAGTCATATACAACATCAAACAAGGCATTTCATTAAGCTGTTGGTATCATTTTTTTTTTTTTTTATAAGATGAGATGAACACATATAAAAGGGTTAAAAGCACTAGAGAACTTTTGAAAATTACATAAGCTTTATTTCACCCTTTTCACCACCCCAATACAAAATAAATATTTATTCTGTAAAACCAAAAAATAAAATTATATTACTTGCCTTTAAAAACGGCATGCTACATGATAGATACACTGCATTTAAAAACATTAGTTATTTACAGATATAAAATAGTATTGTAGACAATTTAATTTCCAAGAATCATCAATATACAACATGAATATACAATGTGTTAATAGGTGTTTTAACATACTAGTAGTTCATTGTAAAGTTGTAAAGAATAGGCTGAAAATGACAATACTCAAACTGAGAAAAGAAAACAAAAACATGTCACAAATACTACTACTTTAGAACAATATTAAAATGACATTTAAAAAGAAGTCTGTTACAGTATAAGGATGGCAGTGCTGTCTACGCAGTAGGCCGTTGGCCAAAACTGAAACAAGAACTCTATTCAGCAATATTATGGCTATTCGATTAAAAAAGAAAACAAAATGAACCCTGAAACACTGTGCTTGAAGCTGCTCTACAGACACTTTCCAATGAGCATCACTTGATTTCCTCATTATCGCCCTCAGCTAAATATGTTAACAGCTGATAACAAAGACCCAGCTTACCTGAATGCTAAAGAACTTGACACAAGTCACTGAAAAGTCTGGAAGAATCACCGATATATTTGCATCATATCTGTTAGCTGTATATGGTTATATGGTTATACTGTAAATACTGAAATAATGCACTATAGCCCATCAGCTAATGGTTTACTAGCAGGTGGTACATCCTTGTCACTTGGAGTATATCCACACTTGCTGTGGCTTAGAGCTGCATCTTGGAGGTGGCACAAAACAAGCCACTGGAAACGCAATGATGCAAAGAACAAATAAACATATCACTTAGTTAATAAACGATTTTCTGGGTTCACGACTCCAATAACCAGTAAACGTGGACTCCTGGTTTAACGTGGCTGAATCAAAGACACAAACCCTCAAACACACAGCTTCATAGCTGCTCATTCTGTTGTTAATTAACCATGTGATCTGCACATACAGTATACCTGTAGGCATCAACAGCATAATTATTGCATTACTGCTTTCACCATGTCTTGTTCTGTGCCAGGGTGAAAATCCATCCCTACGGCTAGATAATCACCTGATTTACCTAAAGCCAAGCGACTTTTATGCTAGCCCTGTACTTCTTTCTTTGACCAAAATGGCCAAGAAATGAATAAAAAGCATATGTACATTAGAATGTAAATATGAAATACTATCACAGCTATTTAATAAATAGTTTTTCAGTCCAGGTATCTCAAAATTCCAGGTATTTTGTAAAATCTCTGATCTATTAATGGTGTAAAATGTTTTTTTTTTAGTTTTTTTTTTATTGATTACAGTTAAATAAGAAAAAAAACAAACAGAATGTTATATTCTTATACCCAATACTGCTCACATGTAAATCACTCAGAATCAAAAAGCCATATCCCTTTTATAAACTTCAAGGGCAGAATACAGGAGTACAGAATCTAATAGATACATCAAGAGCCTGAAGAGACCCTAGAATATACAACAAGGGGCTGTCTAACGATTATTAAACCAAGATGTCATTTATGGACTATTTAATGCACACTCAAACTCTACATGCTTATCCTTCAATGCTTTACTTCTCTGTACATCAAAAGTTCTTCAAAGAATTCACCATCATTTGCTCGCTCAAGAAATCCTTTAGTTCTTCTGACTCCCGGCAGGAGATTTTCAAAAGCCAACTGCCAGCCCTGCTTAACACTTCTTCAATCCTAAATTCCCTTTCAATGAATATGCGGCATATTGTGCTCAGGAAAAAAATAACTTCAAAACTAAGCTTCAAAGCCAGTCCACCTTCAAATAACACCTGAGTTCTGTCTTCTTTACTCGGAGCCCTTATTTAAAACGTAAGAAACAGGACTGGATTCAGGTATAGGACACTCAAGCGTGCGGAAGGTTGGCCTTCTCTCACAGTACAGGGCTTGGGGAAATCCATCTTAGGTTAAAGAAAAACTTAAATCTAGTGGACTGTTTTTCAAAAGTAAAATATTTTAGTGGATCTGTATACAAAAGCAATCTGAAGACGGAAGTACTCTGGCAAAGCATGTTAATATCCCAAGAATCGAATACATATTGGGATCCCTCAATGCTGGGAAGTTGATTGCTGATTTTTTTTAAGCAGTTGACTTGCATAGATTCCTCTGTGATGTGTTGCATAATACAGAAGGTGAAGCGTGTGCTCTGATTGGCCAAAAGATCATGAGCAGTGTATAATTCACAGATATATTGAAAAACATACAATCCCGCACAAACCAATGTATTTAAGAAAGAGCAATACCTATTAATTTCAAAACTAAAATATAGAACAGCAGCATAAAAAAAGATACATTTCATTACTGATCTCATTTAAAAATACAAGAGGCTGCAGCACAATGTGTCTCAACCAAAACAAAAATATGGCTTTCCTGTACAAAATATTAGATTTAGTCAGCGAGCAGCATTCTTTACTATAGATTTACAAAGTCGAAATCCTATACTGTACCTTAAAATACATACTTTCCAAATGTAATTTATACACGCTCTACCATTCAGGAGGGTCAATTAAAAGGCAACACAGCCAGGGGGTGTGGTCTTATGACTGCTTGCTCAGTTAGTTATTTGATTTGATTACAACATTTGCCTTCAAATATTTAGTTAGTACTTTATGCTAAAAAGCTCACTTATGCCTGAAATAAAAATCTATAGCTTCATTAAATAGTATATCACCAATACAGCAATGCTATAATTCTGATTTAATACAATAGCTTCTTAAATGGAACAAGGCCTGTTTGGTGTTTTTAATAGTTTTAGCTGTTCTTTAAAACTGGACAACTGGAAGTGATAACTGCTTAACAGGACTGTTATGGGCTATTTATATGAGTAGTCACCTACTGTGTGGAATGTAGTTATTCCACACATGAGGCTGGCCGAATAACCGAAGGGGTAAGTGCGTTGTTATCCAACCTGCAGTGCTGAATACAAAAAAAGTTATTCCATCTAGATCTTATTAATACAAATGCATGCAGAGAACCAAGAAACTCAACAAAACCCCAGAAAGAGGAATCCTAATGTTATCATGTCAATTGCCCATATTTCTGGAGTATGTAAGTGGGTCTCTCTCACACACACACACAAATTATCAGATCAATGCCTGAGGTGAACCGGTATACCAGTTAAGCACACTTCAATAAAAACTAAACTTTGAAATATAAATCTAGAATGTGATAGTGTAAACAACATGTTCTGAGGAATAAATGGGATTTGATTTCGTATCGATCAATGAATTATCCTCAATGTCGAAACAACTGTCCTATAAAGTAATCAAGTACGCATACCGATCCCCCCCCCCCCATCGAAACACAATAGTGTATTTCATTGGTCCCTACTAGAAATATGTCAGCTATAATGTTATAATGTGCAACTGCCCAGGTTCAGTGCACTCCGTTCATTATGCATTCATCGTGCAGCGCATCCCCATTCAAAGCATCTTTATTATGCTGCAGCTGTGCCAAGTCCTCCTCCCATAACCTGGCATTCTTTCGGACTTCTTCCAGTGAGTATTCGTGAACAATGGTCCCGTTTTCAAAAACTGTGACCAACATGTCCTAAGAAAGAAAGAGAAACAAAATGCAGTTTTTGAAACAATCCAAATGCATAATTGTATTTTTTCTTTTTTTGGAGAAAAAAAATAAAAAGAAATAACCTGGCAACAGTTCGGTGACTAATATGCACTGTAATGAATCTACAGACTGCAGGTTTAAACATTTATTCAAACCTATTCATTGAAAGGCATGAAATACCTTATAGATACACTAAAAGGATGTTGTCTCTGCCAGGTGCACGCCATTGGAAAAGATCGCTGATGCCCCTGGTCTCGGATCACTATAGCTTGTTTAAAAAGGTAACAACCATGTAAATATTTAATAACTTTACCTCCTCAGGCTTTCCATTCCCTCGCTCTACGGTTTCTATAAACCCAAGTGAGTTTCTACTTAAAGACAGTCGACCTCTCTTTGAACCTTTGGATGGGTCCGTGACTGGCTGCTTATACACATCCATCTGGTAAGAAATAAAGAGATACATAAAATCAATAGGTTCATGCTGTAGCAGCGGCAATGTTCAACAGATCAAGCCCTGGATCTGTGCTATTAGCAAGTCTTCCATATTAGACCTGCAAACCATTTCTACTCAGATGAGTAGTAGAGCAGAATAGCCCATGAGCCCTGGTACAAGAGCCACCTAGATTAGAAATGGCAATGTGTGGCCATGCAATTACAATTATTGCTAAATTGCACTGGGAAGCCAGCAATAAGCTCACTGAAAATGTGTTCATGTTGGATTCAAAGCCGGTTGCTATCAAGGGTTAAACATTTATAATAAAAGGAGGTTAGGAAACCTTCCGGAAAAAAAAGATCGATACGGTTGTGTTTTTTACCCCAAATTCTCTAAAGTTTAGAACCCAATATTGGCACCACTTGGGCCATAATGGCACTGTATAGGACAGTTTCATAACCTGTTCATTCCATTAATTTTGCTTGCAGAAACATTAAATACAGCATTGTAAACACACATGCATTGATGTATTATTTTTGGGATGGGAGGGCAGTCACTTCCTTTTTAACAGAGCAGTTCAATCCTACGACTGTATTCTCTGTTTCTTTCCCCTGGTGGTCTAACTTCTGACATTTTTAAGTTTACAACGTTGTTACATTTGTGATTGTTTGTTTTGCATATATATTCCCCTAGATTAGAAATATTTATGGTAGGTGCTATTTTACTAGATCAGGCTGCGTTTGAGGCTTGTAAATATGTTGTTACATTTTACTTTACTAGTGCTTTAGGCTTAAATCTTCCCATCAACTTATTATCAAAAACCAAACTTTTTGTAATGTCTACCTTACACCAAAGTGTTAAGGCCGCTGCCTATCCAACAAATCTACTGGTATTCAACATGAAAGATTACCCCTTTTCCTTTGGTTTCAACATAGCTGCATTTAAAGGCGCAGTTCAGAGTGTCCCTGTTGATCTTCTGTAACAGAGCGCTGCCACATCCAAAGACGAGATTTTCTGCACTCCAGCCTTCATCTTTCAGTTTCTTCAGAATCTGCATGGATCAAACATAAAGGTTTATTTCTTTTTTTCATAACTGGTTGTTGGACATCGGTGTAATGGTCAGATAACTCCCCCATTACTTTTGGATCTTAGGTTTTCTGGTGGTTATCGCACTAAAAAAGAAGCAGCATGTGTGGATGAAAGATGAAAGCTTTATAAAGAGAACCTGCATACCTCTTCAATGGAGTGAATATCTATTCCGTCTCCTTGTATGATTCGGATGCAAGAGGGAAGCAGTTTGTAGCCAACGGAGTTCAATGAACTTCCAAAGGACTCTTCCAGAATCCTTAACACCTGAGTGGGGAAACAAGGTTTGCTTGTAAACAAAAGCTACTTTTTTTTTTTTTTTTAAATACACAGACAAAAAATAAAACAACATCACACTGCACGTTGTGTGATAATTCAAAGCCTTCTGCTATAGTGCAAAATTAATACCTTTTCCAAAAGTATACAAAAAATGCTGCATATCAAGTAAAATTATATGTGCATTTGAGTCCTTAAGCTACCTATCTGAAATGCTTATTACAGTTTTACAACATTAATAGGATTTAACTGGTTTTTTTTTTTTCCAAAAGCACCGGAGCCAAAAGTTTTACAGATCAACTTGCAATGTCATAACATTATGTTCTGGAGAACTAACTAAGGCAATTATATACTGTAATACGCTGTGATGTTTTCCTGGGTATCAAGACAGCCAGGAAACCTGCTGCAGAATATGCTTAAAGAAGGCTGATTCCTTCCACTGCTGAAAAACAACACCTGCAAGCCAGGGTGATCAATTATGAGGCAACTTCTTTGGACTGGAAACCACTGTTTCAGCAAACAGTGAGACACGATCATACATTCTGTTGCCTGAAGGACGGAATGATTGATATCAGCTGTAAAATGACTCATAAAGAGCTGGATGCCTTCAATGTCTGCTGAAAAGGGTAGTACACTGATCTGCATTTTACCCAGTCCTTACCTCAATAACAGTCTCTTGTGGATCCCCTGAATCAGGTCTAATAACCACCGTTGAGCCTTCCTTCCGCTCCATGACACGCTCCTTAAGCTTGTCCCCCCAGATGTGTTTGCAGGCATTGAAAATGTCATAACTGTCACTGACAATGGAGATGGGACCGGAAGGGAATTGTTCCAGCAAATATTCAAAGGCTTCCTTCTCCCGGTTTCTGCCCCATGAGATGATGGTGCTGCAAGAGGAACACATGGAGAATGAATGCTTCAGAGATTAACTGTTCCCGGGTGGTTTCACAGACACTGATTAGCACTACCTTACCTAAAACAACATTAGGTAGTCCAAGAATAGTGCTAATCTGGGTCTGTGAAACCAACGGTATATTTTCTCAATAGAAACACTGATGCTAAACACTCTTCTGTAAAGATATCAGTTTTCTTTCCAAATACAATGGAAGGATTGGCAAGAATTTCTGGCATGTGTTTCATACGTTGCATTCCTCAGAGAACTACATATTTTATTAGTCATTGTTATTCTTTCACATGATTCCTTCAAAGCAAGTCTATAAATACCGTAGTCCTTCAAATTTATAACGCCTTGAAACATGTTCATGTACAGTAAAATACAGCAATCCAAGCTGGTAGTGTTTGTTAGAACAGAGCCTAATAATGAAATTCTGAAATTGTAAAAGCTTCTAATTCCTCTGGAAGCTAATGACGCGTCTTTGAAAATGGCTGCCTGTATGTCATGGATGATTCGAGATCGGGCAGTAACGTTTTTGTTCGTCTTTTCTCGGCAGCCAGTCACACTGCTGTTCTCAAATTTAAGATTACCCACAAAAATTAAAGGAGCAAACATGAAATATGACAAAAATAAACATCAAAATCAAAGTCAAGACATTCGCCAGGTAGACCTTTTACATGTTCAACAGATTGCGACAGCTGGTGATGTATTTTGTACCAGCTGTCTCCCCTTTAAAGCAGGTACCCTCATTTAAACTTCAGATTTGATCATTAGTCAGGTTGCTGCTCAGGTGATAAAATTGTATTGTTGTTTGCTTGGGAATCATGGCTTCTAATGATGCCAGATGGTGGCAGACAAAGATTTTTTGATTGAAGTCCAAACTGTCAGAGCTGTTCAAATGCTAGAATCTGGGGATACACACGTGAAGCTGTTCAATTCGGTGAGAGCCATTCTGTTTCCAGATTGTGGACACCTTATCAAAACCCAGGTTTGTACACTAGACATCCTGGTCAAGGCCGTGGAAGACCAACCACATCACACAATGGCCAATATCTACACAATATGGCACTGAGGAATTGCCTGTCCCCTTGCACATGGGCTCAATATCCACTTCTGGACACTAAAAGTGACCAAACTAAGAAACAGATTGCATGAGATTTAGGCCAAGAAGACTAGCTAGCTACTCAACTGACCCCACAACATGGAAGACACCACCAATTATTCTCTTGAGCTCCAAAACTAGCAGCTCCATCACTGGGCACCTTCAATGATAGACATGCTTGAGCATGGAGAGCCAGAGGAGAACGGTATGCTCCATCAACATCATTGAATAGTACTGTTTTGGAGGGGGACTCACTTATATTGTATGTGGAGGCATCTGAATTAGAGGTTGCACAGATGTTATTGTCTTCTAAAGGGCGGATTTACAGGATTTGCACAGACACGGCACTGCTTGGTTGCATACACACTTTAAATGAATCAATCCAATGGTTCCTTACCTGTGTTCTGCTGCTGGGATTGAGAAACCCGCCATGGAACAGCTGTAGTACTGCTGAGCCATGAGGAGACCTGCCACTGTGTCCGTGCTGCAGAAATTGACAAGATGGGCTGCTCCACCCAGGGCGGCGGACTGTGAAGAGGAAAATAAACAAACAAACAAAATAAAGTAAAAAAAAACAGTGCAGCAACATGGGAAGTGCAATTTACCACAAAAAGTAGAGCGTGTTTGAAATGAATTAAAATCGGCACTCACATACTTCATCAACACAACACTGTAAAAATAAATTAATAACAATAATAAAAACAATAAGGTAATTCACCTTTTTTCACATTCTGATATAGAAGATACATTACTCAGAAATAAACTCTGGTCCTTTCCTATTCAGTCGTGTTTCAAAAGGTCACATTCTTTTAGATGCATAAGCATGACTCCATGCTGGCCGTCTGCCTACCTACGGTAAGCTTTTTGAAAGGTGAAAGCAAGGCAAACATTAACCAGACTTTGAAAACAACAAGTGCACAATTATCAAATGTATAGGATGACTGTTCCAGGAATGCATCCACGCACTTTAAATTACTGATCCATTAAAACAGCTGAAACTTCATCCATTTGCGCTAATGTTAATTACTGTATGGACCATAATGCATGCAAGGCATAATGTGTACCCTTTCATGTTACTGCAAGGGGACAAATTAGAACACCTCTGGTTAGATACAGTTAATATTTCAACACAAATTACACATTAGGCAATCTAAGGAGAAGATGTTAAAATGTACATGAATGCAGAATAGATTTTTGATTTACAGAATGCAAGATGCAATATGGTACCGAGGTTTAATCAACACGAGGTCAATGTTCCTGAGTGTGTGTGTGTGTGTGTGTGTGTGTGTGTGTGCGTGTGTGTGTGTGCGTGCGTGCATGTGCGTGTGCGTGTGTTCTTGAGCTGATGAATTGTGGATTAATGCAATGAAAAGCTTTGATTACTTTACTCCTTTAGTAGTCATAGTGATTTCTTCCAATTAAGGTTAACATTTTTACTCTTTTAAAGCTGCATTAGAAAACATTTTGATTTGTGAATTTCAATTTAATTTGGAATGAACCATTGCATGTATGTATATTGTTTATAGCAAACAGTATATATGGTTTACATCAACAGTCATCTAGGTTAAACCTGAAAATGTGAGCAATAAGAAATACAGCAAAATGTAGTCGTCCTTCCCCATTCAGACACTTGTATGGGAATATGTCAACTGATGCCACAAACACCTATTTAGAATGAGTTTCTTCATTTTACAAAGAAGCTTTGTCAAGTAATGTAAAGTCTGTCAGGGTCTGCTAATTGAAAGGAACAATTTATTTTTTAAATTCCATAAAAGTCACTTTGTATACCTTAATATTTTTTACCACAATGGGAAGAACAAAATAGTTTTTGTCACACCAGAATATTAGAAAAACACAGATACTGTAATCTCCTGTTGATGTCTTAAATTCCAATGTCAGAGTAATAACATGGTATTTTGTACAACTTAATGCACTGTACTTCAGAAGCTAATTTGTATTCACACACACAGTAGAATCAGTCTTTATATTTTATGGACATACAAATACATTTTAAGCTTTATTCAAAAGGCCTGTGACAGTACAATGTACATTTCATGAAATTCAATTATAATTATTTAAGAATATCTTGAATAAAAACTATTCCGTGTTAAATGAACCAGCTATTCCAATCACCACAGACTGCAAACAGCCAGGCAAGTTAATGTCCATCTCGGGACCTCTTGCTTAAAATTAGACATTTATCAAAACGACAGATATGTGTTCTAACACCAGACGGAGACTTCCCCCTAGGACTCTTTGTTAATACTTCTGTGCATTCATATTACAGCCAGCAAACTGTTTCTGGAGCCATGGAGGTGCTATTTTAATAATCAAAAACAGTGGTGGAGGGAGGCTCCCATGTGGCGCATCCGACATAGGCGCTCTACGTGGAGTGCAGGATGCGCCCTATAGCTTGGACGTCACTGATTCGAATCCAGGCTATCTCACTGCCGACTGTGGAAGGGAGCTCCCGGGGGGGGGGGGCGCGGGGGGGGCGGGGGAGGGCTTGGGTCGGCCACGGTGTCCTTGGCTCACCCCGCACCAGCGACCCCTGTAGACTGGCAGGGCGCTTGCGGGCTTGCCTGTAAGCTGCCCAGAGCTGCGTTGTCCTCCGACGCTGTAGCTCTGGGTTGGCTGCATGTCGGGCCTGCAGAGTGAAAAGAAGCGGTTGGCTGACGCCACACGCTTCGGAGGACAGAGTGTGTTCGTCTTCACTGCTCCCGAGTCAGCGCGGGGGTGGTAAACTAAATACAACTGGACATTTCAAATTGGGAGAAAAATGGGATAAAATTAATTGGCGACTACTAAATTAAAAAAAAACACACATCTAAATGCTAAATCCTTCAAGAACTACTGCATTGAACAACTATGCCAAGCAGACTGAAAGAGTCAATTATACTATACATGAGAAACATTTCAGAAAAACTCATCCCCACAGGGAAGGCTTCCCTACAAAAGAGTTATATATTGAAAAATAATGTTATGTATCAAGACTGCTTTTGACATCATAAAAGCGTTTTTATTATCACTTAATTTGAAGCCCTAACAGATTTGATCTCATTCTTAATATATAAAAAATATAGCATGTACAGTTCACACTAACTGAATTTCACCAAATACATCTGAGAAGAGACCAATATTTGAATTGCCTTAAAATGCAGTTCATATTTTAACATATATTTACAGATGATATGGTACTTTGTTTTTCATTATTTTTGTTTGTCTGAAGCAAGTTTTTTTTCTGAAATATATTTTGCTAGTTTAATTGCCATTCTGGATAGTACAAGCAGTGGTTCTCATTTCTCCTCATGTACTGCCTTTCTGTTGCTCCATCAGAATCAGCATTTTAATAATTGCTTATTTGAACCATATAGAGAGAGAAACAAATCAATTCTTCATTTAAAAAACCACCCAGTGCCTAGAAGGTGGAATTGTCTCTGAAATCTACTACCCAGGTACTGTAGCATTAAAAAGCACTGCTGCCTCCTGGGGTTTTACTGGGCAGAAGGCATTGGGAACATCTGGTACATCAGAGCACACTGACTTCCTGTCAGATTCAATGCCATCTTTATTATGGTAACAGTTGGCATGACGCTTACATCCTGAGCCAGTACCAGTTGCATAGGCGAGACGCTTTGATTAAACTCAGCAAATACCTGACTGGCTATCTAATGTAACAGGGGTCTAGAAGATAAGCAGAGGAAACACAAATCACACAAATCAATAAAACAGTATTTTGCAAACACCAGAGAATATTTACTGTGCAGTCACTCAAGCTGTTGGGTATTTGCTTCTGTTCGGCTTATCTCCGAATTTGAATTTCTAAGTTTATATTCATTATTGCCGTGACTTACTCCACAAACTCACAGAAGATGGCTTCAATGCCTTTTTCCTGTCATTAAATCAACCAGTTGCTTCCCCAAAGGACAGAATATGCAGGCAGTGACGTGCTTTGACCATAAAGACACTGCTGGTGAAATGACTCGACAAATAAAAGACTAACAGACTACTTGAAAAGAAGACAAACACCTATGGTAATGTAGTATCATTAAATCTGGGGGTGTTATGCATTCTGATAAAAGGGCATGTTCAAGTTGTACAAACACCAGTTAGCACTAAGCAGAGAGAGCCATGAGAAAGAACCCATGGCTCATTAATATAGGCGCTATGTGCTTTCTCTATTAAATAGTCAATTCAAAACTACATACCGTAAAACTATTTCACTAGAATTAAACTAGAATCACCGTAATAGTAAAGCAATTGCAGTAATTTCTCATTCAGTGTTAAAGCCCATGAACTTTCAAACCAAAAGGTTAAAGCTTAAATGATAGTGGCAATGACATGCTAAAAATAAATCCTACCCTCACGCTTCCGAATAGCTAGGCACAAGACGAGTACAGTACAGTGATGTTCCTTCTCACAGAAAAATGCAGATCAATCCACCTCACATTTAAATAGTTCTCTTACTGCTCCATGCTCCTTTCTACAGCAGATCCTCAATGACATTCTAGAACAGGGCTGTCAAACCAAGCTACATTCTGTACTGTACGGCTCATTGAGCTCTAAGATACGTTTCTTTTGATATAGGGTTCTAGAATCACATTTAACATAAATAAATAGAAAGTAGGTTTAAAACTACAGGGTGCACCACCCCTTTAAAAGCGCAAATGGATTACAAACATTCACCAGAATCTTACATAATATTCACTGAAATTATACTTGCTGTGTTTAATACAGAGTGCAACCACCCCCCCTCCCTAAAGTATGCACAAAAAAAACTGCTGACAAGTTCATTACATTTTAAATGTAAAGAAAATTAAAATAAACTGCCAACACAGTCACTATAACTATAGTAACAAACAACCTGGCATTACGAGATTAGCAAGGCTGCAAACATACTTCAATTTTCTAGCATGCCATTTCTAAGTGACTAGGCTGCTCTAACAGATTAGTTTTTGTTGATTGCAGGATGACTTCCTGCTCCCGAAGGGACTGCATTCCATTCTTTGCACTGCTGTTGAGTATGCATGAGAAATATATAGATATTTACTGTAGATACAGATACATTTACAGTACAGTAGTTAGCCTAAATAATCAAAACAGACACATGAGGACAGCTGCTGAAAAAACAGATTTTTCTTGAGGTGTCACCGTATTCCTTTAACAGACGTAGCAAAAAATAATAACCCAACCTGTATCAACATGCCTAGTACTATCCTTTCCTTGCTTGAGTTCCAATGGGCAATGCACCGTTTTAACACAATGGGATCTGAGTCATAGACCATGCTGATACATCACAACTCACTGATCAAGTGAAGGACATTGCATGTCACACACACACACACACACACACACACACACACACACACACACTGCAACCAATTACTGTGGTTCATGGCTACTCTACAAATCAATTCAACACAGTATAACCTCTCACACTAGTGTGGATGGCTCTAAAGTGAAAATCAAGCGCAGTGACAGAGGGTCTATTTAATATCTCTCCACTGGTAAATCAATGTTTTATTTATAAATCTTTCCTTCTTAAGAATGCGGGAAGCACAAATAAAAATCAAAATCAAAAGACAAACGGGGAGAGGCAATCACTACTGTATATTTACTCATAAATCTGATATTCGCTCATAATTAAAAAATGTGTTCGTTTTCAAAAAGTAATAAAAGCCATTATACTGCTCAGAACGCAGGCAGAGACAGCATAGCAGCAGAGGCAGGGGGCGTGGCGCCTGTGTGTGAGCCTTTATTTTACAGCATCCCCATAGCATCCTCTACTGCATACGGTATAAACTTCTTATTTACCACAGGGGATGCTCAGTTACAGACATGACAAACATACAAACACATACACAGTATGCTTTAGAAGAAAATTGTATACGTACAATTTCAAACAGAAATGAAAGCGAATATTAAAATGAATGCACCATCTTGACCTCAAATGCCCATTAACAGTATACCACACCTAGTAGATCATGCATAAATATTGAATGGCATTTTTCCCTAAATAGAATATAGTAAATGAGAACTACAGTACTTCAATAACTTGATGATCTGAAGGCAGTCAACTGAGGCAGTCAACTGATGATAACAACAACTACTAAGAACATCAGCTTTCAGTCACTCCACTTTTTTTAAAAGCCAATTTTTGAGGGCATTTGGTAGACATTTTAATACTGGATGTAGATCACGCTGATTTTCTAACTGCAGCGATCAAGGATATGCACCAGCTGCCTTATTCATGACAACCTCATTTGTCTTTTCCTAGAACTGCTTCTGTCTTGAGCAGACGGATGTGAGGACTGAACTGAAGGTGTCTGCGTTTGTAAAACTGTCAATTGAAATCCAAACAAAAGTAATCTGCTGTACTTATTTAGCAAGAGAAGAGTAACATATTGGTCTAGCCAATATTATATTAGGTGCCTGGAACCACAGGCAATTAATAATGTATGTTCGTATAACACAGATTTATTAGTGTAGTCATCTTGTGTATGGTTAAAAATATTGTATACTCAGTGGCAGGCATGTTTCTGAGGCATTGTGGCAGAAATTCAAATGTAAATATTACTTTCTGTTGATTCCCAGTTGTCAGTTTATGATGAATTCCACCCATATCCCACTCTTTTTTTTCCCAATGATTTATACAGCTATGATCAGTACTGAAATAACGACTGAAATACTGTACTAATATACAAATTAACATTTTCTAAATCAATGTATTCCCTGGGGTGACAGTTTTATATTGCCATGCTATTGCTGAAATAGAATAAATTAGCTCCATTAGTCTCATTGTTATTACTGTAATTGCTGTGATTATAGCTGATTACTTCTTCAAACAGAATACTGAAAATTCTAACATTTACTAGGGGTGTGCCTGGCTAAACCATCTCTTAAACTCACATAAGAATTGCTCTGTTCAGAGTCTTCAGCACATACCTGTTTTTGGATGAAGATAAAGAGGAACACAAGAAGTGCGCTGCGCTCCATATTAAATAACACACGTTTGACAGGTAGCACATTGTGTATGTTACATTATGATTTTATTGGAGACTGCAAACAGCATATGAACATGAAAAGGTAACAACTATTTTATTCTTTATTGTATGTCTCCCCCACCCTCCTTTTTCTCAATAACAAAATAGAAAATAAGATTTTCCAACTAAAAGCTTATCCCTCATCTCCACGAAGATTCAATCAATGCCAAATACCTAAAATGCTGATCAAAAACAAAGCTTGCTACACACACACATCATTCTACAGGAAAGTAATCCAGAGTGTTCTTCTACAGTGATGCCTCTGCAGTTTATGGTCTCTGATATATAGCGGCAAAGCAGGGCACACACTAATAAATACCAAAACAGGACAGATTTCCAATTTAGCCTTCTAGTTGAGACAATGAATATAAGCAATTCACAGAGATAAGAATGCTGCTGCCTGCTAACTGCCTTGCGTTTGTGGAAAGGTAGGTTTCCCCCAAGAAAATAAATTAATAATGACATTTGTTGATTCCCACACCAGACTTATAACTGTACAGTGTTGGGCAAGGCAATGGTCAATCTGCCTATCTGCAGGGGACCGGTAGGGGGGAAGATATAACAGAATGAATAACTAGCTAAGACCAAAACCAACACGAAGCTTAGAAACGAAAGTGAATGTGTCCCTGCTAAGCTGCCAGTATGAACAACAAATACATGATTGACAACAGCTTTACCCCATCTGACTTCGGAATGTAATCAATATTTAATCAAATACAATTCAGATTAATAATGTATCTTTTAAGAAATTGTTGTTGGTTTAGGTTGAACTGAAAAGACAGTGCAGCTGATTCAAAACTAGAATTAATTCAATACTGCAAGCACAGTTGATTCAAACATTTATTTTTCTATTTTCTCAAAAGGATCTTCACTACTGTATTATACCTTGAAGGTTAATGGTGTACCATACAGTACCTACGTTTCCTCAAAAGTTGGCAGAGCTGCAGCTGTTGACCTTTGAATGGATTTTGAGGTATTAAGTGTGGATTTTGGTACCATCTTTGCAGCCACGATGAAGCACACCCTTACCTCTTGAGAAGAAACACCCCTGTAGCCGAAATCATGAAGTTTATACTCCAGCCCATCCAGGCTTCCTGAAGTCGCCTTCAAATACTTTGCCAAGATCTTTTTAAACTCCCAAGAAATGGTTGCCACAGTGATGGGATACCACATCTGGACTAGCATAGTCTGTAAAGAAACAAAAGAAAACTCCAGGTTGCATGGCACAAAAAAGCATACTGAACCTGGTATGACCATATACATATAAGGAAGCTTTAAAGAAGATATATATCAGTACATTTACAAATATACTATATATATATATATATATATATATATATATATATATATATATATATATATATATAAAATAATATGTATATTTAGAATGTTTATAATTAATATTTGCATTTATAATTTAGCACTCCGAGTATAACTGGCATTATGTAGATTACTGTAGCTTAAAGTCTTTAACTTCATAAAACATTTTAATGGAAATGCACACTAAAACAGGTACACTTTCCATGACAAAAAAGGTCATAATTTATATCTGCTGATAAAAACACCTTAAAAAGGAGGAAATAATATCAATTTTCTGCACATCTCTAGTGATCTAAAAAGAGGTTTATTCAGTTTCTCAGATTTTATGATTGAGTGTTTAAGATATGGCTGAACAGTTTCAACATTATTACATTTAAAACAAAAAGATCAATAAAAGAGACCACTCAACCACCGCCACACTGCTTCACGCTCACTCGTGCCATGTCAGAGTGAGAAACAGAGAGAATTGACAAACCTCAATATAGTTGGTAAGCCAGTAGAACTCGGGGTCTGTGTTCTCCACTGTGAAGAGGACGTTCCCACGGGGAATGATCTTTCCTTCAGGAATGGCTTTGATACGGATTGGAAGGCGACCATCATGTTTCTTACACACAAAAACAGAAGAAAGACAATTTAGTCCCATAATATTCTGGGGAAAAAAACACAACACAAGTGGAGAGCATTTTCAAATGTTTCTCACCCGATATATTAATACGTACTGTAGCTAATAAAGAGCAAATGGCCAGATACTACTTACAGTACCTAAAACTATAGCTAAAAAGTATCATTTTCTACTATGTTGTAATATTTCTTACATCACCATTTTTACACATTCACAAGTAAAGTTTTTACCTCTAGGATTCGCCTCCAGCCTTCTTCGTCAAAAACGGATTGTTTAAAATGCAACTGATAAATCAGTTTCGCCTGCTGAATCTTTTCTTCTGTTACAACCTGGCCTACAGGAGAGACAAATCAATCAATATTAACAGAGAAGAGGCAACAATCCTGGGCAGCCACTGAACTGTGGATCATTATGTGCAAGCTAAATGAAAAAGGATGGCTCTGAACAGCCACATACAAGTGTAGTTGTCTTGAGACTAATCTATGAGCAGGATGGTAGAGACTCTAAAATGTACAGAACACACCTTTACTGTTTTTTATAGCCAGGGAGCTAAATTAATTCAGACAGAGGCTTACAATGTTATTTATTTATTTTTTTGTAAATGCTGCCATGTTCAAAACCCTGTGCTAATGTCTCTGGTGCTGTAACTATACCTGAAATATACTTCTTCAGAAGATACTGCAGGCCAAAAAAGACAACCTCTTTGAATCGGTCTCCTTTCCTTCTGCGGCATTCAAAGTAAGAATACACTTTATTGATGTCTGGAGGGTACTGCTTGTAATGTGTGATCTGAAATGAAACAAACAGCACGATGGTCAGAACCAAACACCTCCTGGAACACTGAGAAGTTCATTATCAGAATAGTAGACTGTCACATCAAACCGATGTTTGAGTTTAATTTTAATGTGACTTGTACATCATTGTTTTCAGAGGAGAATGCAATGTTGTTCGTATATTTTGTACAGTGGCAGATTACCCTAAGTACATCCTGATATACAAGTCACTCTACAGTACAAATCATGATATACAGGACTTACTTGATGGGCTACTTTGTAATGTACAATACGAGTCTGGGAAAGGGTAGCTTTGTGGCCAAGGCTGGTAAATGTCAGAAAATAGACCCAGAGGTGGACAACTGCAGTTTAAGTGTAGAAGGATACTTTTATTAACAAAACAGAACACAAATCAAAATCGCACCCAAGCTGTGCTGACACGGTGCATAGGAGGAGAGCACGACCTGCTGCTCTCAACCTTTCCCCGAAACTAACCTTTCCTGAACAAAGGATCGTTCGCAGTAGTGCCTTTACTCATGTATCACAATACATATCTTGTAAAGAAGAATCAACATTCATCAATACACAATTCATCACTTCACCATCTACCATTACAGTTCTTGACTTCAAGGACCACTCCATTACCAACTACTGTAGAAGGGACCATCTTATTGGTCAGATACCAAGCCTGTTTCAGTTCACCTCAGTGCTGTGCTATGCACCATCTAACCCACAACATTCTAGAATCTACAGTATTTAAAAAAAACCAAAAACATCTTGTTAATGGTAAAGTGCTGCAGCTTCCTTGCTACGGGAAAAGGTGGTTAGTTTTAATTTAATCTCAAGGTCACAGAACTCACAGATAACTAGGTGTCAGATGGGGAAGCTGGCACAGACAGAATCATGTCCCGCACGCCAAAAACAGCAGGTCAAACGAAACAACAGGAGGGATGTGGGTGTGAAGTGGAACAGCCAAATGGCTCAACATAGACGTGAACTGGACATATATCAGGGATGGACTTGATAGACTTTTACCGCAAAAAGGGGGCATAGAAGTAGTAGTACTGTACACATTTCTTGCATTAGATAGTTATAACTAAGGCTGAGGTGATGCATTGTATCGTTTGACAACTATCGATAGTCAAGCCTGTGCATCGTTATTGTGTAAAGGGTTTAAGCAAAGGAAAGCTTTTGTTTTTTTATTAAATTTGGAATCAGCTGTCGCAGGTGACGCTGAACTAGTTATTCCATATAGTAAAACATTAGACTCCATTGCATGGAGGATCTCAGTAAGCTACAGTAAATGGTTCATCAAATGAAACAGATTCAGTTGTATTGTGTCTACCAACTGATGATGTGAGGCAGAACAGTAATTGGATACCAGAAACTATGAATAACAGTGAGTTTTGGCCTCCTTCAGTGTTCTGGATGGAAGGCGTACCTCGCAAAGTGACTCTGTGCGAACAGAAGGGAATGTATAGTAACAATGTGTACAGATCCAGAACTATTGTACATGGTGCAGAATTAACCCTGACACACAAATTGAAACATAATCCTCTTGTTATGTGTGCATGTAATATGTGCCAAAGCAAGTCATCAGTGACTGGGCCCAAACTTTGTCCAGCCTGTAGTCATTTAGCTAAACACTGTAGAATCTTGTTTGAATGTAATGATTCTGAAGGAATTTCTTTCTCTCATCTAAATGTAGATCCAAAGGATATTAAGAGGATTGAATGCATAAATTGTGAAGGAGGTCATTTAGTGAAATGAGCACATCTAGGTAAATTGGAATGTGTAGAAGGTGTCCCAGCTAAACGTGTCCAAGTATCTTGTAGGTATGAAGTGAGGAAGATGGCGTCTCACACCTGTGATGCTAAACTTTGGATAAAGGGGCCTGTTGTCGTTTTCGCGGAACCAACCAGAGCTGAACCCGGCACAGAAGTTGAATCCTGCTGGGAACGCTGGGATACGCAGGACATGGACTAGGCAATTTCAAATATGGAATGTATTATAAAATGAAGTGTCAAAGATATTAGGAAGGATAAAGAAAGAGTATCCTTGTACCACTAGTAGGTGGCTCTCTTGCTCCATGAAATAGGTCAGTCTACATATGGTTCTAATTAAACATTTAGCAATCTGAGAATTTTTAAAATATATATATATAATGAACGATTTACCACTTGTATATGTTATCTTCAGAAAGCATGACGCTTGATAAAAAGTACCATTCCGGCAAAAAGTGAACGTTAATAACACCGACAAATTTATGTTTTCCAAAAACAAGATAAGAAAAGAATTCTATACAACAATAAATTAACATTAAAACTGAACAGCCAAGGTCTTAAGAAAAGAAATCCTGTTCCATATATTTGGATTTAAATCTTAAGAGGGATTCACCAAAGTAATATTATAGCAACTGACAAACAGAGGTAAATTAATAGAAAGATTATCTTATAATGAAACAGGTTCAGTGCTAATTGACACTGTTTATAGTTCATAACAGTTATTTCATAAGATTAATAATATGTTGTAAGTATTTGCTATAATGAGAAAACATATTATTTACAAATGACAAGTATTATTGCTTGTTCATGACTTTGCTGTAGTGATAAGAAGATTAAAACCTGGAGCAGTATTCGATTTACTTAAATGGGAAAATGGTACAAGTTTATTCTTCTTTCTATTGAACAATAAAACTTCTAGACATTATGATATCCATTGAAGTATAGAAGTTAAAAGGTGTTGTGTTATGTTTTTGTGTTAAGTTTGTAATAATATACTATAATGTACCTTGTTATTAATCCACTATACTATTGTCTAATGATGGTAGATGGATTCCTTATAATGTGGTGATTTGAAACTGCTGCAGTGAAACCAGGGCCTCTCTTCTTATCTAGAAAGAAGGAATGTCCTTGGGTTCCACTTCAGCAGAGCTGCAAGCCTCATGTAGATGGAGTGTTAAGGTTTATGGAATTAGTGGTTTAGCACAGATAAGAATATATCTTGAAATAATATGCAAAAATTATGGCTTAACAGACCTTTATAGGTCATAAATCTAAAAAGTGTTTGCACAGACTCTGACCTTGGAAAAAAACAAGAGACTGTGGAAACTGCTAGCAGTAACATATTCCCAGAGTCAGGTACAGGTCAGAGCCTGGTCAGTGCATCTCTTAATGGATAAATAATTGTAATGAAAACTATTACCACTTAAACTTAGTGAAACTAAATGACTTGAATATTGTATGAGACAAACTTGTGTCAAATACTCTGTTAGACAATGGTATATGGAATCAAAACTGACTCATTAACAAAATGATTAAACAATATGAAGATAAAAGAAACACATACCTTTAATTTAGCATAATATAATCACTTAGAAGATGATGTCACATATTAAGAACATCTCTCATATATAACACATATAAAATTAGTGTTTTGCATGCAGTAGTGTTTTTATATTATATTATAAACCAAGATCCTGGGAACCTTGGTTCACTTAACTTTTCAGATAAAGGAGGGGCTCGGAGGAAAGCAAAGAAATTAGATCATAGGTTTGGAGTTAGACAAATATGAAGTATTGAATTTATTGAGTACATGACACCTATTAATTCTGAAAAGTTAGTCCGGATCTTTTGAAAACTATTATTTGTAAAATGGATAAGAACTGTCCCACCTGATTAATGATTGGATTTAATTGAGGCGTCCCATGTATTCCAATGAGACGAAAAACCTATTTAACTCCAGAGTAATTTCAATGGAGTACCACACTCATCCCAGACAGGGTAAGGTGGTCCATCTTCTGCAAACCAAAAACACAATTGAACTGATTTAACTCAGTTTAATTTGCCTGGTGAAGACAGTCATATCCTTTTACGATCTATATTAAAGGGTAAGCATTAATCAATTATTATTTTATCTCACATGTATTGCATGTATTGCTATAAGGGACTCGCACAATGTTTAGAGAATAGGAGAACATTTGTTGAATGTGCTGAAAAGAGGCTACTGGGTGTATTTAGTGTCGTGGTCGTGGCCAGGCCTGCCGGCTGCACGAATACATAAAGATGTATTAAAGTGTTAACGTTAATATCTGTTAAGACACTGGACTGCCCAGAACGTCTGTCAGCTGGGGATATGAAGTAGCCTGTAGCTACTCAATCCAATATTTAACTGTTAATAAACCGAAGGAGTACTGATCATACTCTGATTCGTAAAAACACTTTAGATACATGAGTCTGTCAATTTCTTGGGTACTATATTGGTCATCCGAATATACTGCGGGTCCAGAGCATGAACTATATCCCACTAGGAGTAATAACATTTTTTTTTTTTATTTTGCTTTGATTTTGTTTTAATTACTATATGCATAAACGATGTAATCAATTTAATATGCATAATAGTTTTTAAAGTGTTACCAGCAATATTGCATAGTAATCCACAGCTACACATGTTTTTTTCTTCACCCTTTCATGGCCTTGATTAATCAATGCATCGTCTTTTTTGGAGAACGATATATATCGATAGTGAAATTTTAGGCATTGCCCCAGCCTTAGTTATAACATATTTAACTTGGTATCAAATATAATTGTAAATGTAAAGGGTAGCTAAATATTTTTTCCTTACAAATCTATGCCCTTTCCCTGCCAGCAATAACTTATTTTTGACAACATCAGCACCCTAGCAACCTGTCCTATCATTTGCTTATTCAGCAAGTTCTGTTTCAATAGGCAACCAAAGACACTACATTATCTCTGCTGCCTCTTAAAAGATTATCTACACTCCAGGTTTACCAGAAACCACCCACTCTTGCATTACTTTCACGCCCACTCTGTATGGTGTAGTAAGCTGCATGTAACTGGGTGCATTTCACAAATCGATGGATGTCATTATCACATGGTTACAAAACAATGTGGGGGTGTTACATCAGTTCATGTGTGTGGAAAGATCTTTTCTGGTTGGAAAACACCTCATTCCAAAGTAAAAAAAAAACTGTATTGTGAGTCACCTGAGCTAAGCAGTCACATCATCCTTGACAACCTGTAAACCCCAGAAAACATTCTTTTTTAAAAGAGAGTACCTGCACCTTGAAAAATGTACTTAAGCAGACACCATACTCGGGCAGCCAAAATGTTCAGTCCCCCTATGTCAATAATTTAAAATCTCTGTTAGATGCCAAGAAATACAAAATGTCCTCCCCAGTATTGTAAACAGAAAGGAAAAAGCATGTTGTACTTTCACTTTCCTAGAAATGATAAGATGAAATGGTATTTCACTTTGTCAACAGGCAATCAATGCAGCAAATCTTTAAAGGAACGACTACAGTTCCAAGGTTTTAAAAATGTCATTTGGAATACTCTGATATTTCACAGGCTGCTTTAGAAGTCAAATGTGTTTCTGCCTCCTGGTACAAAATTACTTTACGATGTTGCAAGTCAGTTTCACTCCCCAAGGTTAAAAAGGATAGCAGGAAGAAAAGGGACCAGTGGTAACCCTAACAACAAGGTACTGGAAAAGATACCGCTTTAGAAACCTTGGGGAGTACTCCTTTAAAGGTCTATTCATTTTGTAATCATTATTCTTGGCGCACTTTGCATGTTACTGTATGTGGTGAATTGCCTGAACTTTACCCTGGAGTGGTTTCTGCACGATAGACACTTTAACATATCACAATTTTCCCAGTCTTCATGAAAAATATGTATAGGGTCAAACTGATATTAAAAGGACCAAAAATTAACAGCACACTTTGGTGAATATTGTGCCATTAAAAGTGAAAACGGTACAGACAAGATTCTGCTTTCTTGAGTCAGCCTGATCTTCTGAAAACAAAACCAATGTAGCATGTTGTACTTTAATTACAATGTACCTTAGTATTAACAAAATAATAATACTGAATAAATAAAGACTGCTGTATTTTGTGGTCTGTAAGAATCAGAGACTACCCTGATGTGACTCATAAACGTTATTGTATATTAAATATAACTTCACATTTTCTTGGCCTCTAACCTGGAATGTTGCCCATGATTTGTCAGTTTAACATGACCACACACCCACTGTTTTCCAAATAAGGAATTAAGAACTGGGCTGGTAATTGAAGGACACCTACTATCCTAGGTTCCTACGGCAGCCATTTGATAACTGTACTATAATTATCTCGATGCACACCCACAATGCACAATTAGTGTGATTTAAAATAAGCTACATACCACGTCATTATTAATATATTCATGCTGCTGACTCTTGTTTCATTATTATTGTAAGCCTTTGGATCTGTCATTATTTAAAAAGGTAATTATAATATACACTGCACTGTACAGTGGCATCCCCTTCTAAAATAACAGGTCCACTGTACATTTATATTTTGTGCTGAAGATCTGGATCTCCCTTAGGTAGTTTACACAGTTTGAGATGATGAGTTCTGGTGGTATGGCAGTTTGTGTTATCTGTAGAACGTGTTAATGGTTGTGGCTGCTGAACCTCCTGCTGTAGCCCTTTGGCTTAAGGAATTGCAGTAAGGTTGACTGTAATGTGTACTGGAGATAGGAATGAAATACTGCAAACTGTTGGAAACAAATTCAGGCACCAGTTACTCCCTCTAGAGTCTCTCATCCCCACCCCTTCTAACCCTACATGACACTGCTCTCTGTATTCTCTATAGCCTCTCTCCCGCCTCCTTTGTCCAAGTATTGTATTTGTACAGTCACTGTTTCCCTCAACCACTGAATCAGTCATTTCTTCAAAAACAAAAATGCAACCACTGTACTGGCTGAACTAGATCTACCTGTTAAAAGGTTTTCATTTTGTAACCACCTCCACCCCACTATTCAACTTGATGAGTCAATGTAAAGATATGTACTATACCAAGACACCGATTGTCATAGTGAATCATATATAAAATGGCCACTAGCACCAACATAATGAATCACTTTACAGCACAGAATGCAGATTATACTGAGGATAATCATGATAGTATCGTGATTATCTTCAGTATACTGGGTAATGTTTGGAAATGATTGGTGCATCAAGAAGAACAAGAATGAAAAAAATAACAATATGATTTACAGCTTTTATCAATCAGCCTAAACTAGTTTTGTTAATTCCGTGATCCTTTGCTTTATCGTTGCAGTCTTGACTTATCAATGGGATCAATAATGCCTACATTTTCATGACATTACGACATCATTGGTAACACTGTGACTATATGATTACAAGCGGCAGCAACTGTGAAAAACAGCAACACAACTGGCTACTGGACTACATCTCAGGCCCAACCCCCACCCCTGCACACACACACACACACACACACACACTCACACACACACAAGCTCTTTGTAACAGCTGGTCATTGCAAGGCTCTCACTAGCACACTGAATCCAAAAAAAAATTTTTTTAGGTGTGATGAAATATTTCGCTAAATTTCAGATTCCTTTGATAACAGCTACTAGATTTCTGTCTCATTCATCCTAATAGTTTTGACAATATGTTTTACTGTAATTTTACAGCTAAAAATAAAAAAAAGAATAGTTACTTAAGTCAACAATTTCAGTACAAAATTGCTGAAATTCTTGGAGCAATACAGCCAACTTCATTTGGTTACAGTTACTGTACATTTCAATTTATTTTTTTCCATCCAATTTATAAATCTGTTTTTGAAGATTAAAATAGTTATTATCGTACCTGGACAGACTGATGTGGAGAGAAAGTTAGGACAGGAATTGTTGAGATGCATTTATAACTGCTCATCAGATCACACAGCTGAGCAAGGGGTGGGTCCAGTGGCAGCAGGCACAAAATATCCATTTAACCACAAAAGGCTCTTTTAAGAGCCACCCAAATTCTTTTTTTTAAAAAGCTGAAAGTTGAAGACATTTTTTTAAAAACTATGTATTTCAGAATGGGATAGGGAAACGCTGTAGTTGGGGCAGAGCGATCAGAATGGAGAGTTTCGAATTGATTTGAAGACTTACTTTAGCTTTTTGTCTCTACTCAAAATCTCACGTACACTTCGGTTTCCCAAAAGGTCAACATTTACATAAATCTGGTTAGTTATTTTTATTGAGATAAAATGGCTGCTGTTTTATTTATTTTTTATTCTGGTGGCGTATGGATATCTACCAGTGATTTGCCCCTTTTTGAAAAGAAGTGCCGACCCATGGTGATATGCCTTAATATAAACACCCTCATGTGACCTGTTTTGACCAATCAGGCTAGTAATTAAAATACCCATTTTATAAATTTGGTTACATCACTTGCAACAACATTCCATGAGGATCAACTGTTATCTAACTGACCAATCGTTACTGTATCTGGTATTGAGATCGCACAGTACTCAGCACTGAAATAACCGACCCATTCCTGCACATGGATCAAGAGGATTACTTGATCATACCTTTGTGTGATTATACTAATCCTTTTTCCAGAAGCATTTTTGTTGAGCTAAAGATTTTATTGAATACAGAAATCGGACAGACATGTTTTCTGATTACATTTAAATATTATTTTTTCCTTTCACAAACTGTACTATTTGTTGAATGATGCAGCTTATCAGTTATTTTAGGTACACACTCTTTATTTGAACCACATAAGCTAATGAATCACATGTAGAGGCTATATTTTCTGTTTCTCGATTTGATTACATAGACTATATACAATGCAAATTACACTACACTGAAAACTTGTTTTTTTCTTTCTCTATTTTATTTACTGTAAATCCTGCTTTCTAACTAATCTATAGAAAAAATGCACAAAGAAAAATACTAAGAGATGTCAGAGATATCTTGAACTGGTAGCATTTTTAATGCACTATAAACCTAAGTACAACAGAATTTAAACAGCACTTCATCAATTGCACGCAGGGTTAGGCAGTCAGTCTCACTGAATATCCCATTTCTGTAACTTTAAATCTTAAAATAAATAAAGAGATTTATTTAACTCTTTACATCCTGGCAATTTCTTACACTTTAGTTGTAGGTCTATAACAAATATCTTACATACAGTAAGTGTCTCTTCTGTGTACTGTACATTCCCCTTACACTATGTGACAAATACATCACGCAGTGATACAAGTATATGAATTAATATGTGAATTAAAAGATTGGAAGGAAGAGGGAAATGAAAGCATGTTTGTCCAATATGTCACCAACCACAATAAGTTATCAAGAGGCCTTGGGAGTTAATATACTGTACCATAGTACTAAAACATAGTGTATAGTACGTTAACACTGCATGATCTCAGACAGAATAGAATGTATGTAAATTCTCCAAATGATGTCACCGTTTTGTTGCACACTTTAAACATCTGACAGTACAAAGCACTGAGTTGAATGTCTTGTATCAAACATTTCTGAAGACACAACCAACCAATCAGAGGACAAGCCTTTAGATCACCATGACCTCAAGAACTTGAATACATACTTTTAAGATAGGAACACATGCATTACTGAAATGCATAGGATACATTAGCTAAAGTATACGACTTAATGAAATCACACCCTTTACAGTGTATGCTTTTTGACCGTTTCACTTCATGAGTCATGTGTATTTAATTTACTGTGGAACTGAAATCAGTGACTAGAAGTGAGACAGTTGCATTTATTTCTGGTCTCAGTTATCCACCCCATGATATTTACAGGGTATTTCCAGTAGACACAAGCCGAAACGGCTGTCTACTTGGACGATTGACGTTTGAATTGCATCCTTACCGATGTCTTCATAATTGGTTATTATCAGCATTATCCCCGCTCAGGACACAGTAATACATAATGCACTTCTTGTACGTGTGTACCACCACGAAAACGAAACTCAATGACGCAGTGCTAATCTGAGTCAAAAGTTTCGTTTTCTTTACATAGCACTCCCACTACAGAATAACGCAAAGGACACCTTTCCATAGGTTTCATTAGTCTAGTGGTAATTTGGAGCCTCAATCTGCAACTGCTGAAAACATCCCTTGTTTTGTAACACAAGCCGTGCCATTATCTTAACCTTTATCTAGTACAATGTACTGCTGCCACTGGTAACCTTTGTTATGGTCCCTCCCCCTTGAACGTAGTCGTACCGCTTATATACCACACAGCAAAAACTACTGAAGCTAGGAATGTGCAAATGAATGACTGACTGGCCTACATTTTCACATAAACAGACACATATTCAATATTCTGCTGCTAGGGAAAGTACACAAACAATCCTGTAATAATTCTGCTTTTTTGGTTTGCTGTACAGCGAAACGAATTCCGTGGTCGACACATAAGAATCACATTGCAATGAAAATGAATTCTAATTTACCTTGTAGGAGTCAGTCGCCAGCAGGAAATTAAAGTCATAAGCAGCCATGTTTTTCTTTTAGATTTGAACCCCGTTAAACGTCTCTTCTGCCCTGCGATTTGTATGCTTTCGATAAGGAAAGTGTGACTTCTGCTGAGTTGAGCCGAAAATGTCCTACAGCACAAGCCACGCCCCAAACGTCAGAGCTGAGGGAGGGGGGGGGGGACATCAACTCCTACCGTACGTGCTGTTTGTACAGTAACTACTGTGAGGAGACAGAGACTATTTTGCAAGAGTGAATGCTGAGTTTCGTTTCTCTGTAAACTCTCCAGCTCAGAGAAAATCACGTGTTTTGAATTAAGTTCAAGGTACTAATGTTAGGAAAATACGTGTTATAAGTAGTTTACAGTATGTCACGTTTAAATTGTGATAAGTAATATGTAATGCTTGTTAATTTTATTGATGGTCACATGACTAAATTAGGCAACTTGTGGTTTGTCACACTTGTACTTTGCTTGAACAAAAGTTATTGTATTTCTTGCTCTTTTTGTATTACTTGTATTGTAACACTTGAAATGTATTTGCTTACGATTGTAAGTCGCCCTGGATAAGGGCGTCTGCTAAGAAAGAAATAAATAATAATAACTTAAGTAATAATAAAAAAAGTAAAAATTAAAAAGCCATCTGATGATTTCTTCCACTAATATATATATATATATATATATATATATATATATATATATATATATATATATAAATTATTTCTCAGAAGACGCCCTTATCCAGGGCGACTTACAGTTGTTACAAAATATCACACAAAATATCACATTATAGAATATCACATTACAGACAGGAGCAGTTATAAAGTACAATAAAATCAGTAGAAAATAAGATCAAATTCAAATAAGAGCAAAATAAAGAATACGGTAAATAATTACATTCAAGAGCGAGTTCGACTAAGAGCAGTTAAACTGAGCAAAGTCCATTAAGAGCCTGCAGTAAGTACGATAAATGGATAAGAACGATTTCAAATAAGAACAATTACAAAAACCGTGAATAAGGATGCCTATAAGAGTAAAATTTTATAATTTTATACTTTTATTTATAAAAAAAAAAAGCTATAATTAACAAAGCATAATCAACATCTGTAATTGACAAACCCGGGACTGGAAAACCCAAAAAGCTGTCTAATAAGGATGAGCAATACTTGAAGCACTAGACTGTGTTTTTTGTAGGTGTCAGTTTGGATTAGCCGCTAGCCTGCGAAACATCACTTACTGTACCCACGTACAACATTCCTTTCACAGTATATAAACCTACTATAGATGATGACCAGCATTTTCATGGTATTGACATGTATTAACATGATCATCTCGGTTTGCATGTGCATCACTCCACGAGGATGAATTCATACAGTATCACTGCATAATTGATTATTAAGAGGGGTTATGGTTAAGTTATAAATGCACATCACAAAACCATTCACTCAAAAGGCTCGCAAAATGGATCATTGTGGAACACATTACTAAATGATACTGAAAAACATGAACGGTGTGACCATCAATACCAGAACCCCAACTTATAAGAATGTAAAAGAAAGTTCTAAATCATATGGCCAATGAATGGATTACAAAGTGACTGTTGAAAGCTGTAGCTTTCTCAATTAAATTAAGCAGTTCCCACTTGCTGTTTGAAAACGGGCAGATCAATTACACCTTTGACACGAGCATTTCCTTACTGATTTAGTTTTGATAATATTTTTAGAGTGATATTTAGCACCGGCACTTGAGTTTCAGTTTGCTTGCAGCCATCCTCATGAGATCGGATTAAAAAAAAACATTAAAAAGAGTCTCAGTGGGCTCCCGAGTGGTAAAGGCACTCTGCATGGAGTGCAGGATTCATCCTATAGCCTGGACATCGCCGGTTCGAGTCCAGGCTATTCCACTGTCGGCCATGGACGGGACCTCCCAGGGGGTGGCGCACAATTGGCCAAGCGCTGCCTGGGGTGTCCTCGGCTCACCGTGCACCAGCGACCCCTGTAGACTGGCCGGGCGCTTGCGGGCTTGTCTGTAATGCTTGTTGTGTACGGTTGTCTTCGCTCTATTTAAGGATATCAAGAACCATTACTCAGATTCTACAGTGTTTGCATCAGATTCATTGTAATTATCCAGTGTTTGCATCTTATTGGGTGTGATTTTAAATCTCCAAATTTTCTAAACATGAAAGCTTGGTTGTGAGGCTTTGAGACGAGCCTTGCCTTTAATGAAGTGCAATCATCTGACTTTATTATAAATTCTGTACTGTACTCACCTGTACTAAATCTTATCCTGTCATCGAGCCAGTCAATCTCAGCAATGAAGAGAATAATAGACCATGACTTCTAGGGAAAGAGAATCAAGGCCAAGAGAGTATTCTACCTGTTTTTCTGTTAGTACACATGTCGAATTCAATTTCTTAATAAATAAAAAATGTAGACCCATTTCTTGTCTCTGTTATTCTTTGAAACACATCTTCAGTAACTCATATTAAACCTCCAACATCTCATGAACCTCTGCATTCTCGATTCCATCTCCCCATTTTCATTCAAAACAACTGTATAACATTCATGTTCAAACCTGGATCTCCTACTGGTTGCTCTACTTACATTCAGCCTCCCAAAAATTACTTACCAGCTAACTGCAGGAATACCTGGAATACAACAAATGTAGTTCTTGTTACCTAACCAATCTGGCTTCAGAGCAAATTGATCAACAGCTTCAGTTCTTCATTGAATACATCCATGCAGCTGTAAATGATAGAAAAGCTGGCCGAGCTGTTTTCCTTTCACACTGTATAGCATCTCATCTGTGCCCAGCACCATGCGCAACTGGAATCATTGGAGGTCCTCAGTCCTCTACCATTCCTGTTCTATATACATGATCTTTCTCTGGGATGCTCAAGCACTAAAAGTCTTCTTACTGATGACATTGCAATCTACATTCTCAGTCTCTCTCAACCCTGCTGACCTTGCATCTAATACTCACCGGATCTACCACTTCACACTAAACACAAATAAACGACTATTGTAATGAATTGGCATCTCAGCCCATTGAACTGAATGGAAAGTCAAGGGATGAACGCAAACCTCATATGATTCAAAGACAGGTGCCGCTTATCTCTTAAAAAGCAAGCTCTGTAGTGGAGAGACAAGTATGTGTCTTATGCTAATGTCAGTATTATTAACTCATTACACTATGTTATGTACAAAGCAAACATCATTCTCTTTCTTCTCACCTTCAAAAAAAAATAGAAAGACTCACAACCAAACCTACAAACCTTAATTTGGACTCAGGTTTGTTTCATTTCAGGTCCTAGGTCCTGGAAGCAGATTGTTTCTGCTCATATTTCTCAAACTCTATTACCAAATCAAATGAACACAAAACCCTACTCCTCAATATATAAACCACCAACTTTTAATTTTTCTGACAGATCATTCTTTTGAAAGCTAACATCCATCTGGAATAATTTGCCACTAAATCTCAATACAGAACAAATGATTTTATCTATGGTGTTTTGTAACTGTACTCTCATGTTCCACACCTGCCCCCATAACCCTCCTTACCCACCATCCCGAGTCTCATCCTGTCTGGTTCCTCTATTCTCCTTCTCCCTTAATGTCTAAATCCTGCCATTTTCTGTGGCTCAACTATTCTTTGTTAATCTGCATAAGTCCTCACATCCCTATTCCTATGTATAAAGTGTTATGCTCTAGCCATTTTAAATTGGTTTAATATGTATGCTCTGCTGCTATGCTGAACAGAAACCCACTGTACACCAGCTGCTTCAAGCTGTGTAGGACAGTGGGAGGATATATCTGCAATTGTCCTTGCTGGCTGATGTAAACCTGTTCCACCACTATAAAATAAATATTAGATGTGATTGTATTTGCACTTATATCTATTGTATATAAGTGTTTTACTGTGAGTGTTTATTATCCAATGCAATTAATAAAACACATACACAAGCCCCTGATAAAATTTGCCAAACTATCTTATACTCATTTTAATGAAACCGTTTATTATTATTATTATTATTATTATTATTATTATTATTATTATTATTATTATTATTATTATTATTATTTGAAAAGCTCAAAAACGTGCCAAATAATTTAAATTACAATACGAACAGTGCCAAGTAACTGTATTATACAGTCCCAATAACGCCAATACTAGCAAGACAGCATTGTCATTTTAAATTCTTCTGAAACCTGGATCTTATTGGATATATATTGCAAAAGCAAATACTGAAATGTTGCAGGTGTCCCCTTAGAACAGACGTCTACTGTCTAATTGTTCTGTTTTTTTAATGACGTATTATTGACAATGATATGTAACGATTAGCCCTGCCCCGATTCAATAGCCCTTTGGAATCTGAATTTGTGTTCCAGCACTGTGGTCAGCTCCCATGTCCCACATTTCAAACGCGCAGCACAGCAAATTAATCACAGAGCAGGAAGTGGCTATCGACCGCTTTGAACTGACAGATCCCAGCAGGAAGCAGAGCTAGTCAATGGATGAGCCTCGATCCTGAAAATCTTTTACTCATCCAGCATCCCTCCCCTTCCATAATACCTTCTGCTTTTCAGATCTCTGACGGTGAGTGGAGAGTTAAAATACAGAAAACACGTAAGCAGCAGCAGCAATCGCTTTCGGTTGGGGGAGGTTGCCTTGCCTGTACGTGCAAACAGCTACACCGGCCGCTTTCAACACCAGGCGTCCTGTTAAATCGCATCCTTGTAGCATTTCTGCAGCTGAATTGAGCTACTTGGGTTTGGCTTTCAATAGCAGGATTTGTTTTTGCTTTTGCGTTACAGTAATTGAAACACTGTCATTGGACTTTCATGGGCTGTTGCATCGCTACTTCTATTGTCTGCCTATATCTCTGTTAATAACACCAGTTCCATCTGTTTCTGTGCGATTTTTCGTTTCACTTGGGCTCCCCAGCTACTACAGTAAAGCAAAATGTTGGATCCATCGTCCAGCGAAGAGGAATCTGAGGATGTCGTGGAAGAAGAAAGCAAAGAGGTGATGGCACCTCAGGCCGGAGCTCGCCTTTCCCCGAGCCGGACCAGCGAGAGCTCCGGCGGGCTGCAGCCCAGCAGCCGGAGCAGCAGTGTCCGGCCGTCCAGCCCCAGTCCGTCAGTGGTCAGCGAGAAAGAGAAGGAAGAGATGGAGAAATTGCAGAAAGAGGAGGAGGAACGAAAGAAGAAGCTGCAGCTGTACGTCTTTGTGATGAGATGCATTGCCTATCCTTTCAATGCAAAACAGCCAACAGACATGGCGAGGAGGCAGCAAAAGGTAAGGGGAGTTACAGTAAAGGGTAAACACACCTTTCCGCATACAAAAGACAAGTGCATTCAGCTACTGTTCGGGGAATAGTTTAAATGCATTCAAACAGTCAATAATAATAATAATAATAATAATAATAATAATAATAATAATAATAATAATAATAATAAAATCCACAATAAACATTATCCCCCAGCCCCATTTGTAACAAAACCCGAAACATGTTTTAATTCAAAACATACAGTGGATGAAACAACCCCTGTTCATGATATAAAAAGATCAGAGGTTGACAAACATTTTCGCATGCATTTTAATTTAACAATTGAATAGCAACGTAAAACACCCAAACACAACGTAACTAGTAAAATGACAAATACAATCATTTTAAGAGAAGTAACCTGCAGGTAACACGCACACCAGCATAAGAAGACCGATGGAACAGAAGTGTTTTTGTGTCACAAAGGGGTTAGTTATCTCTTATCTGCCAGAGCAGGAGTGTGTACTCAGGTAAAGCAAGCAAAACAAAACAAACAAACAAACAAACAAACAAAAAACGTTTATAAATTCCTGTTGTTTATCAGAAATATTTAGCTGTGGTGCTGTCAATAAACTCTCTGGTGTAGTTCGCTTTCATTAACCAGCTGATGTAAGAATTAAGCCAGCATAAAGCAGTGTCATGGCCGTAGACATTATTAAAGCCGTGTGACTTAAAATGTGGAATTCAAATACACTGCTTGGTTACCTACAAACCATATCAAGAACAAATGAAAACAAAAAACAGCAACAACAACAACAACATATTGTAACGAAATTAATTTTTTCAATTGAACTTTCCTTTGCCCTTTGAAATGAAGGCAATCAAAGAAGGTGATTATTCCTAGCCATAATTAATTTCCACGGAGAAAACAAGCTCCAGTTTGACACGTTAAGTTACTTGTACCTGTAAACAAAATGTGCAATTGTGGTCATACAGTCTATTCTTATTTGGCTTTTTGGGGCACGAGGTGGCCTTTTCCAAATCTAAAATCGCCATATTGCGCATTTAGACATAATATTGTGAAGGGGGAAAAAAAAGCTTATATTATCCAACATTAATCATGTTTGAGAAATCAAACGAGTCATTCGAGAGAAGCTGCTGTCTGCAGCGTATTTTTGTTCATCCGAAATAATCTTAAAATAAAATGAAAGCCCTATGTGCGGCTTTATTGTAATGCACATTCATTCACCTCTGCGCTGTGCAAACGTTCCGTAAGGTGGCACTACAGCGAATCCAACGCCTATTGTAAAATAGTCGGTCTGAAAAAAAAAGGTTTGCAAAATTGCTCATGGTTCTGTAAACGACGTCTTTACATGCTATATTTAAAGGTGCGGAAATCATTAAAGGTATTTTGTAATGTATACAAATTACTTCTCTGTGTCATCTTTTGTAGGCCCTCTTTTCAACGACCATTGAACTGCATGCATTCAGAACAGCCTGGTCACAGATGGTGCCCGAGTATATAACTAAGCACATGCTAAAATAAACACAATTGGACCACCATATAAGGTTATTACAACACAATAAAAAAGCGTGCACTGTTCTATTTAACCCATTGAGATGATGATGCTTTTTTGGTTATGCATAGTCATGATGAGGCTCATTGTATAAGACCCATTTTTGCTAATGGGTGTATCATTCTGATTTGTATCATAGTGAATGTAATTTAATACAGTGTGGTACACTCTACCTGTCATTGATAACATGATCTGATAACATCCTATGCTAAACACTTTGAGACGTCCTTAATACGTTTTAATAGTGTTATGGGCAATCTGGGCAAAATCATTCAAATGATCAAAAATATTACACCTCACATCTGCCCTGCTGAGCTATAATCTAATCACGGTGAACACATCTTGGCTGTTCAGGTCATGTAACGACAGTGATTGTTCATAACATTTTAAAGATAAAAAATCCCAGATACAATATAGATTTTTTTTTTTGTGTGTGTGGTGTTTCAGAGGAATCACATTTTAGATCATTTTGACAAGTCTGACTATTCGTTTGAGAGAGCAGCTTCTTGTGAGGCGGCTCACAATTTTCTTACAGTGTTAAATAAAGGGAAATAAAAAAAGATGGTTTAATTTTGATTGAAAAAATCATATACTGTACTGTCAACCATGGTGTATAATACCTCGGTGTAAGGTGCGAGCGATGAATAGATTGAATAGATTCATGATAGAGAAGAAACGTACTCTGGGCTTGTCCTTATGGAAAATAGCTATGTACACATACCCACACCCTGCATATATAGAACTGCATACATTTACATCCCCTTCAGTGTACCATAATCAGGCATGTATCATTTTAATAATCCTGTATATACTATGTTTTATATCGGTGTCTATCGTGTTTATTCAATATACTGTTTACTGCTGAAATAAACCATCAGTAGACCCCTAAAGAACATGTTGGATGTAGTATATATTGCCTCCAAATCATACCGTGCTTTCTATCGCCTAAGATGGCTGGCAAAGATGGCAGTCAATAAGAGCAGAGATACGACAGACAGTAGGCACCACAGAAAGAGCTTTACTATTGCTTTTTTGATTCAGTTCAGGTCAAATCCAATATACATGTTGTTAAAGGTCTAAATATAGTAGTTACTTTATATACAGTGACAGACATGTCTGAACTGTTTAGCAGTACAGCTTAGGTGAAGTAGGCATGTCTGGTCGGATTCTTCTTAAGTGTATTAGCCATGTCAATGTAGCTGTTGATGTCCAGTCCTACTTACCTACTGTGGGCTCCATAGATATTGTATTAGGACAATATATAATTGACAATGTGCCTATAGGTGATAATCTGCTTTTGTTTTAGTTACAAATTCCAATATTATACTGTATACACTACTGTACATTTGGTGTCCAATCACGGTCCTAGAGGGCCATTCGACTCCTGATATAATTACTTAATTCAGGGTCTGGATGGGGGTTTACTTGGTTCAATTAAACAATCTAGGGCAGGGTTGGAACAAAGACCAGGAGCAGAAAGGCTCTGTCCACCCCTGATCTATACACTTGATTGTGTCTAATATGGCTAAACATTCTGTATCAATTGGATATTTCCTAATAATGATGTAGTCCTTAACACCTAATATAACATGTGTAATAAATATGACAGCAGGAAAATGACTGATTCAAACAATGAAAGGGAGGTAATAGAGTTGAACACATGACTGCTACATTTAATAGCGGTCAGGGTTAAATGTTTGTCAAAGTATGCCTACAAATCATTTGATTGTGTGTTTTTGAGTACTCGAGGCTTAGACAGATGGTATATGATTATATTTCTTGCAATGCAATTTGTTTTATTGCTTTTCTGTAAGCAATCAGGATTTAACAGTGCTGTTTCAGAAACTAAACAGAACTGCTATCCCATCCAAAACCTAGATTTTCTCTTATATACTTTAATGTTATGTGTAAAATGCTAACATCGTTAGAGGTTCTTTAAAAAAAGCAAGCGTGGTGTCAAGGACATTTTTTACCAATACTTGCCAATATTCCGTCTCCTCTATAAATATGTATTTTTCTATTAACAAATACGTGAAACAGGAAACCAAAGGTGCACCTTCACTTATTCACCAGTTGTCAGCACTTTAGCTGTGGAGAGCTCAAATTTCTAAATTATCACAATGTTCAAATACATTTAAGGTTATTTCATGAAGCTCTATATATAGTTCTATTCTTCTAATCCTGTAGTTATAACCTCTCACTTGGTATTGTGCAGTGCCAATCTGTCAATAATCTATTAGATGCTCCATCAGGATGAATTATGTAGGATGTGGACTTTAGGTTTCGCTTTGTGCTGGCTTTCATAATCCAGGTGCAGGAAGTGGTCTGCCATCAATTCCTAATAAAAGGAGACTAAGGACCAGAAATGCGACACACCTGACAAATGAAATGATTGCACTTTTCTCTCTCATTACCATGTATATGGCTTGACAACTAGAATGTGTTAAGCCTCTTTTTATTAGCTTCAATGCAAATGAGAAAAGCAAGGAGGGGTTGCTATAAATGTCCTTTTAATTTAACAAGGTCTGTAAAATAATTCAGCCATTGCTATTTGGTAGCCAGTGAAGAAATGATATTATGATATGTTGAGGATAACAGGAACTAATTTATATGGATTTCCATATCTATCTATCTATCTGTCTATATATATATATAATGTATATAAGGTGTATATATGTCTATACAGCACATTTTAAACCCAATAAACACCTTTACCACCTGCTATTAAATCATTAAAAAAAAAAAAACAGCCAACCTAAATTACTACCAGTTAGTCATAAGCATATTACTGTATTTCCATTCTGTTCATGGTCTAGAGATAACATGATCACAGTATGATTACACCTGTCAACATTTAGATGATGTGAGAAAAAATAGGAAATTATTCATTTATGAGTTTGAACTTTTTTATTTTAGAGAAATACCCTTCAAAAAACAAGGTAAATAAACAACACTACCTTCAATTAGCCTTTGTATTCCCCCTGGTGTAATTAGTATGTAGTTATTATTATTATTATTATTTAGCAGACGCCTTTATCCAAAGCGACTTACAGAGACTAGGGTGTGTGAACTATGCATCAGCTGCAGAGTCACCCGAAAGACGGAGCACAAGGAGGTTAAGTGACTTGCTCAGGGTCACACAATGAGTCAGTGGCTGAGGTGGGATTTGAACCGGGGACCTCCTGGTTACAAGCCTTTTTCTTTAACCACTGGACCACACAGCCTAGTTGAGCAGGATTGAGCAGCAGGGCAGTGAGTAAAGCAACATGAGAGTGATACCTGAGTGCTGTTTGCCACAGCACGATTATATTGGAGGACTATGTATAATGGTTTAGACAAGCATACTATAAGTTTTGAGTGAGGACTGTGTTAGTCTGACCACTGTAAGATAAAATGGTGACATATTTTATCCAGTTGAGGGACTTTTTTGTTGGTGGGTTTGGCGCTGAATTTGTAACGTTGATCCCCACAGTCTAGGAAGTGGAGCATTGGGGGATTAACTGGTAATCACGCTCTCCAGACCTAAATTCTGTTATTTGAGGGAACACTTTGTATAGCTTCAACTACGGTAACATCAAGAACATGATCTTTTACAAATGGCTGCACACTCCGTAACAGACCGTGCAAAATCTTACAAAGAGGGCTTGCCACGACATCTCTAAGATGTTAAAGTAGTAGATGCTCGCGGAGCGCATGAGAAAACATTGAAGCAGGGACAAAAAATATACTGTACAGCATCATTCATCAGATTTGTATTTATTAATATACTTTGTGGCGGATAAATGGGCAGTTATTTAATTTAAGTAATCTCAGACACACAGGAACGTAAGTTACTCTGGTAATAGGAAAGCAAATCACTGTACCACTGATACGTTTAGTGGTTGATCTATTGTGAATTTAAGAGTGTTCCCTCCCCTTTCAGTTCAATATATGCACCAGAATGCATCTACAGATAGATATGATGAGAGATGTGCAGCACAGGTTTTCATCTCTTCGTTCTCTACAGTGACGGTGCTCTCTGTTAGTGTCCTTTGCAGCTGTTATCTTTTGTTATAGAATGGCTAATTCAAGTTTGCATAATTCATGATTACAAGGTGTACACACTTCATGAAAAAAGAAGTGATGTTTAATTTATATTGCTTCACACTGGTATCTATAGAGCTCCTAATATATGCACTGAATACCTACCTTAATAAGCCTTGGCATCAACAGCACTGTACTCCAGTGGTCAATGTGTGCTTACAGTGTGTCATTGCTTCACCAGCAGGTGTGTAATACTACTGTGCCCAAAAGACATAAGGATCTTAAGGGCACAGCCACAAAGGCTTGCTGATTACTTTGTGAGAGTAATAAAAATCATTCACAGTCGGGTAACATTACAGTTATACTCCCTTAATGTCCTATAGTGTTGTATGCCACCAAACAGCAAATCAATGGATACAGTACTTGAGTTAAATGTCACAGACTGATTATGTTAGCAATCTAGACAATGCTAAATGTAATGTCTGAACACATTCTTACAGTGGTATGTCAATTATTATAATTACAACAATCTAAAGAGATTGGTGTTATCTTATTTTAACCATTCTGAGCATATTGAAGAAAAATAAATTGTTTATTGAAAGCTATTAACTGAAAAAGCACTAGAGATTCACCTAGTAATATAGTTGTTGTATTACTTCATACATTATATGAGGATCATTACTTCATAGACCTTACTGATACACCAGAGGAAAAGATGATACTAGTGGGACCAATCAACAATGTGCCCATTCCCACCCTGGGGATGCAAACAAAGCTATAGAGGCTGCTTGCATTTTCACTGCACGGTGCTTACCAAAAAATACCTTACTGTAAGAAACATTGTGACAATCAATACAATCAACCTTCATAGTTATGTGCATCTTTTTCATATTGATTTTAATACTGTCTTTCTCTATGTTAAACTTGAAAGTACAGTCTCATAGCTCACCCACACTGGCATATCATATGAGCTTTACTGCAGTCTGACACCATTCTTCTATATATACTACTCATTATAAGGATTTGATTGCGATGAGGTTCACAGTGTTACCGTGTTGAATATAAAAGCAACATATCCACTACAATTGTACAGTGAGATAATGTCTATCGTACAATGCAGTATTCGTGTTTGTCAGGTTCTTTGAAAATGCATGCATAATCTGCATATTTGTGCTTTGTGCTGGTGTGGGGCTGTGTCTGTGCCTTATCTTAGAGACTGTGAAATCTGCACAGATTTAAGAGCTGCTTTTCACATTAAAGCAACAAGCCACCAGAACAAATGGCATTACTAAATGAATATACACAGGACAGTGTTGTGCATTTTGATGGATAAGGCATTTTTGATGGATTAGACTTGCTCTTCCCTTTCATTACAGTTTTAATGGATGAGCAAGGACAGCTCTTAATGAACTACAGTCAGAGAGAATTGTGTTCATGAATTCGGCTGGACATTGAAATTATTTTTTGGGTTCATTAAAAAAAAAAAAAAATCAAAAGAACTGGTTAAAAAGCCCTCTTACAGTCAACTAGCAGTCCTTCCCATTAAATTAAAACTAAATACATTCATACCAACATGAAGTTTTATTTCTGTATTATTACAGAGGAATTACAACAAAAAGATGACAGTGTTGGCAATGTCCAGTCTTTTAAATGATTTAATGCATTACTGACAGTAGATGTATTTTTAAGTGGCTACACATATTATAAGAGTACTTGTTTATTTTGCGATGCTCCTTGTTTTACCAATCAAAAATATTATAGTAGTATGGATTATAGATTTTACTATAGTAACTGAATGTGCTTTCAAATACTAATGCATTTCTTTAGGCTCTGACTTGCTCTCACATCCTTAGCTCATTAAATATCACACACTAGACTGCATCTCGAACCTAGGAGACCGAAGAAGAGCCAGTACAGTATGCATCTTTTATTTACATTTTCTTCATGCTTTCCAGTGGATTCTGTATTTTATAATCCATTTCCCTTTGTGTCCTTGCTTAACAGTGAATAAATATTATACAACAGTGGACTAGAATCTGTTTACCTAACCAATGCAGCTGCTGTGCTTTCCACACATAGAGCAGGCGATAATGCAAATGTGGAAAAGGAACCAATAATACCCATAGTGCTGACGTGACATATCAGCATTCAGATAATCACATGCATTGTGAAATGTGCAGTTTGAGGTCTCTGTTTTCTATTATTAATAGACTGCACACCCACAGGAAAACGCAGAATAATATTGTTCTTTTCAATAGGGACCTGTTATTTAAAGTGAATCTCCCTTATACATTCTGTTAATATTATGTTAAATGTTATACTATGTAAATATTGTATGTTTACAGTACTGTACATACACACTGTGTACTGTAGTAAGAGTGAAGCACATAGGCTCTAAACCCTGTCAAATGTCCCTCCTGACCTATAAAGCAGGTCACATGTCTTGATAAGGAAGCAGCCTTTTAAATTAAATTGATAACTGTCCTGGTATATTCAAATTAATAGCACTCTTATAATTGGGTCAAACGTGAAGTTGCTTGGTAGTGCTTTTTTGAACAGGATAAATGTTGTTATGTAAATGCTGTTCAGATTTAAATATTTCAATGAACATTAAGGTGGGAATTAGTGTACCCTAGCATATACATTGTCAGGATGTGAAATGACTGCGTTAACAGATTCCTCCAGTTATTAAACAAAATGTATGATTAAATGACATACCGGTAATATTGAATGCAAGGTATTTGAATTATTCTGGAGGGATATTTGTGAAGCTGGTTTTGGAAATTTGCAGCAATGAGAGTGACCCATAGACATGTTTTTTAACAAATAAATACAGCAAACGTTTGCCTTATTGGTGCACGACCTGTTACACTGCATTTAGGAACCTGGCAGCTGGTTCGGTTTGCTTCTGGTAAATAATTGAACACTGCATAGAGCTGCATGACTTCTTGAAAATGTCTTCAATGAAAAAGACACCAGCTGCATCAAAGACCGGAAATATTTCTGCTAAAGATGTCCAGTACAAGAAAGGGGTATTTCACGTGCTTGTTGTTATTTTTACTTCTGTTTATGTTTTTATTTTGTTTGATAATATGCTGATGGTGAAAATAGAATGTCTTTAAGAGGTGGACAAAAAAGAAAATATTCTACATTTTAGCATTTACAGTTTTCAGGTAAGCATTTCAATATTAAGAAACATTTGTTGTATAAAGAAAACGATCGATTTTATTATTATTATCCAGGGCGACTTACAATTGTTACAAGATATCACATTATTTTTACATACAATTACCCATTTATACAGTTGGGTTTTTACTGAAGCAATCTAGGTAAAGTACCTTGCTCAAGGGTACAACAGCAGTGTCCCCCCACTGGGGATTGAACCCACAACCCTCCGGTCAAGAGTCCAGAGCCCTAACCACTACTCCACACTGCTGCACACTTTTGAATGTGACAACGCTATATTTTTCTTCTTTAATAAATATTCTGTTTGTGAAATATCTTGAAATACCTATTTTTAAACTGTGAAATGCTGTGAAATAAGCCTTTTTTTTACAGCTCTAGCCATTATATAACAAAAGAATGTAAGGTGATGATTATTATTTAGGCTGATAAAGTGTAGGTTTTTTTTTTTTTCAAAGTGCTGGCTTTAGTTTCTTGATTCAATATATAAATCTTATTTCTATTATAATGTTCCATATCTTCAACAGGCAAAATAAAACTTTTTGTAAAAAAGCCATCATAAAAAAAAGCTTAATTTGGGAAAATGCAGAGAGGTTTGTTATTAAAAATATAGAAAAATGTATGCTTATTATGTAGCTTAGGGACAAATGAAATCATCTCCGATAAAGACTGTGTGTGTGTGAGAGAGACAGCCTGCAGTTTGACATACTCTCTGTACTCTGTTACAAACTCACTAATCTGGGATTATGTATCCATTTGCTTTTTTTCATTTGTTATGTAATGTCTGGTGGGAGACCTTCCATAAGGTCATTTGAAGGGTACAGTACCACTGTGGCATTAAGAGCTCAGAATGGAACATGCTTTTGACACCACTGCACTGTGCAAACATAGCCGAGCAGACTGACAGCACCCCATATCACTGATAAATGGAGACCCGAGAAAGTCAACCAGTTGTAAATTAAATGGTAATTGCTTTTTGTTCCTAAAATGAAATCTCCTCTGAGGCAATTACACATATTAAAACCCTCTACTGAAATGCACTGTTATAAATATAGCCAACACTCCTCAAGCCAAGACTCTCAAGTGGTGAAAGAAAACCTACATTTGTGAGCACTGGGGGAATCACAACCTTTGGATGTGGTCTGTCTTAAAAATTGAGTTTGAGGTTGTTGGAAACTGTTGTCTCTTGTTTATAAAATCAGTTCCACATTACAGACCCTGTCAGTAAATGTAGTCCTCTGTAAATTAATAATTCAAAGCTTGGAATGTGTTCCAGTTTCAACATAAATGGGATCATTCGCTAACTCTTGACCTCAAAGGTTGAATGCAAATGTTTCTTCTCTGACCCAATTATCTGTTGACTCTGCGCAGTATATTGCAGATGGCAGGCTTTACCCTGCACCCCAACAGACCAGTCACAAGGTAACACGTCAGAGCCGATCATTTAACATAGAAAATTGCATTGAATTAGTCACAAGCTTTGGGACTGCCTTAAACTAACACAGCTGCCAACAAAAATTGAATATGAGACTTTTTTGTTGTTCTTGATGTAACTCAAAACCTTATTTACTTAACAATCCACCTCATAGTGTAGGCAGTCTCTCCTAACATGCTAGAATGAATACAGTACTTGTGTCTTAGCTGAATACAAATTGCACATTAAAGGAGACATTTTGTACTATAAATTATATCAACACAAATTGCAAGGTTGTTAGCCAGCCTTCCTTCACAAATACATTGTTCTGAACCAAACAAATAGTTATAGCCGAGACACAAAGCAACCAAGGAAAGTCTAATTAGAATAATTTAACAAACCTTTTGGGGGGGCAGTATTTTGCTGCAGTACAGTATACTGTACAAAATGTCAGTACAGTTGCAATACCGCTCTCCCCATAACCTGCTGAGCTGCTGAAAAAGGTTGTGGCTCTTGACAAAGATGACCCACTCATTTTAAGATTTGTATGAGGGTGGTGGAAAAGTAGGTTGAGTTTGTGTGTGTGTGTGTGTGTTTCTCCTCTGAAGCTTTACGTTGGAAGATCAGAGTTGCGATTAGGGGTTGGTTTGGTAGTCCGGTTCAGTAGCTTGGTAGAGGCTCTCCTTGTGGAATTGGTCAAAACAAAAGCAGCATAATGTCAACAGCATTAGGTCAGTGCTGTTAGTAAAGTTATGAAATTGTTTTAGAATTGCAATTTCCCACAAATAAACTGTGTGATTCTAAGGAATGTACTTTCAGAAAAAAAAAATCTAAACATTTCAACATCAAGAGCATTGCTTGAGCCAGATCTGCTGACAGTAAATAATCTGTACTAGTTAGTTTTTAGTAATGGTTTGTGTGCGACTTCACCATCCTGTTTGCTCCATATTTATAAGGAGGCATATGGTTTCCAAGTAGGGTGACCACCTTTTCAAAATGCAAAACTTCAACTTTTAGAGTCAGCCATTTCGCATAAACAAAGAAAACATTGAAATTAAAATATTCTACGAATTGTATTTTGTTTGCTGTTGCCAAAGCAGATCAGTGTCAGGCTTTTGGAGGACATTTGATGTGAGTGTAAAAAGTCACATGATAGTGGGACTATGTAGTTTTGTGTCTTATATTGGCTATCCAATGTGTCAGTCATTCTGGGCCGTGTAAGGCATTGCAAAATGCTATGACAGGGGTGGGGCTTTGCTCCAAACAGATATGCTATGGTTTGAATGTGGGCTAAGCTGTAAGGTAAGGAATCGGGACAAAATCCATCCCGAAGTCATTTATTGGGACTTGATCTTTACATTTAGGGACTGTCCAGTCCAATTAGGGACGAGTGGTCACCTACTTCCAAGTAGGAAAGTATTGTATCCAAAGAGGAAAGCATTCCTGTATTCTCTTCATTTGTATTCCAAGCATTAAAAATCTGCTTACAAAGATAACATCAAAGGGTTTTTTTCTTCACAAATCTAATTATAGCTGCCAACAGTGCGGTTATAGCTCTAGAGAGCAAATTTGAGGTACCCTTTATACATATCTTTCTGTGTTTACTTGTTGCTGTTTTACTATACTGCAGTTTGCATGCATTGGTTTAGGTGGTATTTAACTCCTTGAATATGCACCTTTTCTTGAAAAAGCATTTTCAAACAGTTGAGCTGAAATCTATTACACACTGAAGTGCATTAAAACAGGACAGACTATTCATATTCCTTAATAAAGTAGGCCCTGAAGGAAGCCTGGATTTGTAAACTCTGTTTAGCATTGTTATAAACAGTTTTACTAAATTAACTAATTTGAGTTACATATGTGTATTCATTTGCTAAATGAAGAAACTGAAACTGATTGTATGGCTTTTGTGTTTGTTTTGTGGCAGACGTTCAAATCTAGAGATCTTTCCCTCTCAAAATCTCTCTTGAATCACTTTAATTGGTCTCACCGCTCAACTAGTCTTTTCCCTGGTTCGGCCATTTTGTACAACTTCTTATCAAAGACTCTTAAAAGAAGAGCCCAATTTACACATTTTGTAAAAATGGATGTGTACAAATTTGAATTTTGCAAACAGACCGAGTGATTTTTGGTGTTAAAGTTTTCAGTGTGCCTTGGGGATGAGGAAATAGAAATCTGTCTCAGATTGGACTGCTTCTCTATATATAACATTGACCTGTCATTCAGGACTCAAATGGAAAAACAACACGCATTCCCAGTACAGAGTGTTGTACTGTACGGTATATCAGGTAATGAATAGTGGACCACCAAACATGACACCAATGCAATTTAGATAAAATCAGTAAGAGCCTGGATCAATATGAAAAACTGCTAGAGGCAGCTAGAAGGCCCCAAAATGTAATTAGAAATAATAACCTTATTTAACACATACTCATATTTTTAATTGGTGTATATTTGGATAGGTTTGTTTTAGTCTGATGATGTTAAAAAGTGAATACCTATAGTACCGCAATCCGCTCGTTCAACAATGCAAGACAAAACGTGAAAGGCGTTCTCACTCTCCACTCTCAGCCATGCATGAATTTGCAGGCTGCAGAGCACTGTCGGATGTGAATTATTCAAATACCGAATGCAGATTAACTGAGTAACAGCTACTGTAAGAAAGATATATATTTGTTTTGAAAAACAGTGTTATAAGCACTTCTTTCTTGAACTTGTGGTCCGATGGCACCTGATAGAATTAGTTCCGACCTTTCGATTTAATTTCCATTTTCAGAAAAATCGATATTGCCTCTGCAGCCAACTATCTCTTTAAAAGCAGCAATATCAGGCTTTTTGCTTTAGTTCACATTCTGCCCCATTGTTTTCCTGATTTTAAAGAAAAACACCTTTTAATGATACAAAGACACCGTTTTGATCAATCAGCAGGCTTACATTAAGAATGTTTTTTTTTCCTGTTGACCACGACTGATATTGTGACCTCTAAGTTGTTTTTATTGCTATAGTGATCATGAATGGTTTGTGACCCAAATAAGAGCATGCTTCTTTGTTTGTGTTCAATGCAATTTGCATATTTTTAAGATCATAAAATAAATGTACCTTCCGTTGGCTACTGCTGCTGCTTCTGAACACATTTCAGAGTTTTGCTTTTAAGTGTTCTACTCTCCACATGAAGTCCCCAGTGGTTACCATCTAGCTGCTTTACCCTCAGCAGATCAGATGATTATAGAGATGTAGCAGCATGATGCTATAATCACATCCCTTGTTTTTTTTTTTTTTTTTTTTTGTAGGATTAGAGTATGCATGTTGATTGTGAATCTGTCTCACTATCAGTTCCAAACCAACCCACCCAAACGTATGACCTCCGGCACAGTTTGAATAGGTCTGCTCATTTTATAACATTCTTTTGTTCTTCCAGAGTCATCCATCATTGTTTAACATCTGCCATCTCTACAATATTATCAGCAGGGCTTTATATGGATAAATCTATTTGTATCCATATAAAGTGGAAATTTATACAAGCAGATATGTTGAGTGTTTCAGATGCTGCATTTTATGTAAAAAGTTGGAGTGTTATCCTGTGGGGAGTGATAAGAAGTGTTCTCATGCGTGCCCTTCAGAGGTCATACACATATTCAGTACGGTCCCTGAGAGTGGACTGAGTTTCACTGTGCCTGAGAGCAGAATGCTTCATCGATAAATGACAGTCAAGGGCAAACCAAGGAAATACGACACAAGTCCTTTTTTCAGCAGCTTCCAAGCAGCATTGTATAATGCTGAGACATCATTGTGGTGGAATCTAAATGGTGTTTTATAAGAGTATTCATGAATATCCGTCCCGCTTAAATACCTGCTCGCTGTTCAGATCAATACACATACCTCACTACCTGTATTCTGTTTTAGGAGTATTGATGTGTAAATCAAATCACATTTTATTCATGCTTGTTTCCCCCTAATATTCCTTTCAGATATTAAGGAATTATAAAGATTCTTGCCATAACGTCCAAGTCATTAAATTACATTGTATATAGGTCATATTGTAAGTAACTATGCAGCAGCAGTTGTGATGCATAGTTCACCCTCTAGTCATTTAGCAGACGCTTTTTATCGCTTTGGATAAAAAGCGTCTGCTAAATGACTTATTAAAAAAAAAATAGATTTGCATTTGGAAGTGTATTCAAGTTGCTTTATTGGTGAAACAATGGAAAATGAAAGAGAAAACCAATGGGTGCTTTCTGTAATAGTGAACTCCTGTTGCATTGACTGTTGATTGCCTGTCTTTGCTGTAAATGAAAGGTATAAACATTTTCAAGTCTTTAATTTTCACTCTTCACCCAATCATAGTATAGTGGACTTTTTGTATTAAAAGCTTGTCAAGACACAGTTTTCTCCCTGGCTTAAATCACACTTTATTTGGTGAGAGTTCACTCAACCCTATTTCCAGACTTAGAGTGTGAAACATTGCTACAAGTGTGAGTTCTGGAACACAGGTGGATAGAATAAACATCATTACTTATTGCATACGAGGAGGCTTTGACTTCTGTTATGCTGCGACAGAATCGCCAACTGACCCCTTACAGACCTAAAGCTACTGGTACAGAAAACCTATGCTAACTGTGCTTATCTCTGTGAAATAGTACCTAGAATCAGACTGTCAGGCGTGGGCCATGTGTTTTATAATTGAATCTTTGTCTCTGGTAATCTAACTGGGAACAGACACACAAGGAAACAAATGCATGTTATGTGAGTGTGTGTGTGTGTGTGTGTGCATTAATAGATTACTGAAATCAGCTGATTCTTGGCCTCCATTACTCTACATGGACTGTCGAAAGGTTATTCCAATGCCATAGCAATGTCTTGAGCATCCATTAGCTGATTTTCATTAGTTAATGACAGTACCAGCAGCCAAAACCGTTGTTAAGTCTTTATTCAAAGGTTTTGCACATTGCTGACACAGCTCAAATGTACTTCAGTAGTAATTAAAATGTAAAGACAATATTTATTGCTGTTTACTAAGAAATGTTCCCTAAGACAAAACCATTAAATACACTGGATTTAAAATTCTGGATGTAGGTAGATGTACTGTGATACATAAGGAGGCTGTGTGGTCTGGTGGTTAAAGAAAAGGGCTTGTAACCAGGAGGTCCCCGATTAAAATCCCGGCTCAGTCACTGACTCACTGTGTGACTTTGAACAAGTCACTTAACCTCGTTGTGCTCCGTCTTTAGGGAGTCGACATAATCAGTACAATTAGTGGATCATAAAAGAAATTCCTAAATATATTTACAAAATATAGCAGTACAGATACATCTGTACCGTTGGTCTATTAATTTTGCGTATTGTTTGCGTATCTTTTGGCAAACTGAGTTAATTAATAACAATGACTAATAACAACTGTCTATCATTGCGTGTGACATCAGTAGCACGGCTCGGCTCTGGAGTGGAAAAACAACCCAGGCTCTCCTTAACCGCACCGAGGGCTCAGTACGGTCCTGGCACAGCTCGGTTGTACAGAGGAGAAAAGGCACCAGAGACAGAAAGCTGCAGTTTAAGCGCATATGTGCACTTTTAAACATCAGGCAAACAAAACACAGGAACAAATAAACAAGACACAGGGGCCACAATAAAAGGTTTAAACCAAAAAAATACGATCAGGCAGGGTAGTCTACTTCACTTTATAGTACAGTTTACACACACCCAAACTCCCTCTTTCCAAACAAAGGATTTCTCCCTGCTTTTATACAGGTGGCTGTCCCCTCATTAGCACTCAGTTACCTAATTGGCCACACCTGTGATTTTTGGCAGGGGCAGATTTAACCCCATCCCTGCCAACCTTACATTTCCACACACACTATGTACATTTGGAGGGCTTTTGCCCTGCACACACAGGTGTCCCTTTTACATCAATTATTTTGATACCAACATTTTTCAACTGAAAAGTTTCTGATTGTGATCATGTCCAGCAGCACTCTGTTACGTAGCTGAAACCCTAACTAGGATCTGTGCTCAGGAATTAGTAACCAGTGTAACCTATATAAAACAATACAACAATATTTCAGGATTTAAACACTGAGGCATATTTATAGCTAAATGCAACAAGATTTCTATTTTACTGGGAAAAATTATGCTGTGACTATTATTTTTAAATGTGCAGTGTTGGAATAAGTTAAGGTGCATATTTAAAATGAAAAATGAAAACCAGTGAATCACTGTACTGTCAAATATCCGAATAAGATAGCAGAGATGAAGGAAGGGCACGTGGGGCACTGAAATGAATATCCAGATGGCTAGAGACTCTCAAAGGCGATAGGTTTCACTGTACTTTTCCACTCCCCAACAACATTCAAGTCTAAGACAAAGGACTGTAAGGAGCTGCGCCACAACAGTCATTTTTCAATCAGTTATTCCTAGATCTTATTTTCAAAGCTAACCTAATCAAGATAGCAAAGCAGCAACGAATAATACAGTTTATTCAAACTACAGTTTATTCACAGTACTAACACAGTATAAAATTGAATTATAATTTGAATATAAAATAAAATGTGGTACTGTTAGGTTAGATTTTACATTCAGACTTCACCCAATGGCTGATTATACTATTATATTGTTCCAGCTTTATTTCTGTTAGATTAGTTCGGAGCATATCCTGAAACCACTATGTGCACAAATTGCATCCAATGTAAGTGCCTTCGGTCTGTGAGCGAGACTTGTCTATTTACCACAGTGATGAGTATGCTCATTTTGTAACATGGTTTCCATGAAAGCCTAACAGCTGAATAGTGTATAGCTGTACAATTACTAAAAAAAACGAAACGTACCATATGTCCACCGACATACAAATTGAGTGGAATGGCCCAGAAGCCCAGTAAATAGCTGAAAAATGGTTGTGGTAATAATGGTTGTGAAACTCAATGGCTGTGCATGTCAGTCTCCCAGTGTTGTACATTGTGTATGTTCTTTTAGGTGAAGCAACTATGGGATATTAATGTACCAGTTTTTGCAACATACTGTACCATATCTTAGTATTATCTTGAAAGTATAAAATAACTTACTTCAATCAATAAGCATGCTGTAAACTTGGGTCAGTAGTAATCTAATCTCACAAAAGCTTTTAGGACCTGGGGATATCAATCATTCGTCTAACATGATCATACCAGATGTGATGCCTGGGTGTAATTCATTGATCTTTTTTTACTTCAGTTTCCCTCCAATAATAATTAGACTTCAGGTACCTTTAACTGTATAATGTGGTTGTTCATAGAAATGTGTAAAATGTTATTTTTACAGAGTCGCTTTTTTTGTGTATGCTTCTGTTTGGTACTTCATTTTCATGTCAATTGAATTTTAAATGAAAACAGGTAAAATGGAGTTGCTTCTTTTACACTGCTACAGCATGTCATGTCTACAAGCCAGGTCTTTGTGAAAACAGACAGTAGATAATGATTCTTTAGATGTTACTGACGGCACTGGCCTTTCGTTTCAATCTGCTGTGGCTTTTGGAAATCATAGTACCACAAATTTGAATAATTAAACACAGGTCTGTTTTCCATTCAAAGTGATTAGTTTTAATAGAATAATATTGCAACATCCACAAAGTGTCTCATCCCTTTTCTCAGCAGAGAAAAGCTGCAGTGTAAAGTAAGTGTGTGTGTGTGTGTATATATATTCACACTATGTTATCTGCATATCTCCATTTCATGTACTTTATATAACCCTTACTTTATTCAGTTTTAACTATTGCACCAATTTTTGCATGTAAAATATATATATATATATATATATATATATATATATATATATATATATATATATATATATATATATATATCCTCTTTGTTACCAGAAAAAAAAAAATGAATTACTTACTGTTGAAGTCTGTGGTGTATGTATTCATACAATAGTTTTCAACATAATGTTATAACCTTCTGTATTTCTCTTTAATCAGCTAAGCAATCTAAATGATTAGATTCCATTATGTTACGTCTCAGATGAACAGCATATACTTGTGTCGTTTAAAAAAAAAATTGGAAACATTCCTTTTGTAGTAAAGTCAATAAATGTCAGAGCAGTCAGCAGTGATGCTTACATTTACAAAACAACCCTCCTACTATTCTCTAGGTGGCCACATTTACTTTTCTCATCACTCGGTATCATATTATGTTATTATATTGTTTAATTTCATATTCCTTTACAACACAGAGCAGCAAGCTAAATATGGCCAGAGGCAGATATACGCAACAAAATACTCTGGAGGCTTGCACAGAAGAACTCAATGCCATTTGTCTATATATACGACCTGATAAAGCCAGTCTGAATTACCTGTGTATTTTTTAATGTACTCCCCTCTAAACGCCAAATGTTCTATGTTAAATTTTAATGTAACTAAAATCTATAATTTGATATTCCACTTAGTCGTGCAAGGACAGGACACAATATGTATTCATTTTTATTTCTTGCCTTCGCATGTACAAGCAAGTGGAGAGAAGTATTTACAATAGGACATTCAGTATCATAATACACAAACCAGCACAATACACACAATATACAGTGCCTTGCGAAAGTATTCGGCCCCCTTGAACTTTGCGACCTTTTGCCACATTTCAGGCTTCAAACATAAAGATATGAAACTGTAATTTTTTGTGAAGAATCAACAACAAGTGGGACACAATCATGAAGTGGAACGAAATTTATTGGATATTTCAAACTTTTTTAACAAATAAAAAACTGAAAAATTGGGCGTGCAAAATTATTCAGCCCCCTTAAGTTAATACTTTGTAGCGCCACCTTTTGCTGCGATTACAGCTGTAAGTCGCTTGGGGTATGTCTCTATCAGTTTTGCACATCGAGAGACTGAAATTTTTGCCCATTCCTCCTTGCAAAACAGCTCGAGCTCAGTGAGGTTGGATGGAGAGCATTTGTGAACAGCAGTTTTCAGTTCTTTCCACAGATTCTCGATTGGATTCAGGTCTGGACTTTGACTTGGCCATTCTAACACCTGGATATGTTTATTTGTGAACCATTCCATTGTAGATTTTGCTTTATGTTTTGGATCATTGTCTTGTTGGAAGACAAATCTCCGTCTCAGTCTCAGGTCTTTTGCAGACTCCATCAGGTTTTCTTCCAGAATGGTCCTGTACTTGGCTCCATCCATCTTCCCATCAATTTTAACCATCTTCCCTGTCCCTGCTGAAGAAAAGCAGGCCCAAACCATGATGCTGCCACCACCATGTTTGACAGTGGGGATGGTGTGTTCAGGGTGATGAGCTGTGTTGCTTTTACGCCAAACATAATGTTTTGCATTGTTGCCAAAAAGTTCGATTTTGGTTTCATCTGACCAGAGCACCTTCTTCCACATGTTTGGTGTGTCTCCCAGGTGGCTTGTGGCAAACTGTAAACGACACTTTTTATGGATATCTTTAAGAAATGGCTTTCTTCTTGCCACTCTTCCATAAAGGCCAGATTTGTGCAGTATACGACTGATTGTTGTCCTATGGACAGAGTCTCCCACCTCAGCTGTAGATCTCTGCAGTTCATCCAGAGTGATCATGGGCCTCTTGGCTGCATCTCTGATCAGTCTTCTCCTTGTATGAGCTGAAAGTTTAGAGGGACGGCCAGGTCTTGGTAGATTCGCAGTGGTCTGATACTCCTTCCATTTCAATATTATCGCTTGCACAGTGCTCCTTGGGATGTTTAAAGCTTGGGAAATCTTTTTGTATCCAAATCCGGCTTTAAACTTCTCCACAACAGTATCTCGGACCTGCCTGGTGTGTTCCTTGTTCTTCATGATGCTCTCTGCGCTTTAAACGGACCTCTGAGACTATCACAGTGCAGGTGCATTTATACGGAGACTTGATTACACACAGGTGGATTCTATTTATCATCATTAGTCATTTAGGTCAACATTGGATCATTCAGAGATCCTCACTGAACTTCTGGAGAGAGTTTGCTGCACTGAAAGTAAAGGGGCTGAATAATTTTGCACGCCCAATTTTTCAGTTTTTTATTTGTTAAAAAAGTTTGAAATATCCAATAAATTTCGTTCCACTTCATGATTGTGTCCCACTTGTTGTTGATTCTTCACAAAAAATTACAGTTTCATATCTTTATGTTTGAAGCCTGAAATGTGGCAAAAGGTCGCAAAGTTCAAGGGGGCCGAATACTTTTGCAAGGCACTGTAAATAAAAAACTGGTACATATATGTGCTAGGTTTGTTATAAATTGCCTAATGCACCTCAAACTGTGTGATGATACCAAGATTCCGATCGTTCCAAGATGAAGCAGTTGATAACAGAAAGAGGTTTTACCCTGACCAGAAAATGACTGAGATTTAAACAGGGACACCTACTACACATTACTAGTCCCAAAAGACCCTTAAGAAACAGATGAAATGTCTGGTGTTCGAACCCAAAGGTGCTTCTCATCACGCCGCACACATCTCAGCAAGTAATTGACAGAAAAATGAATTCAATTATTTTTCTTCATTTACCTTTTTTTTTCTTTCAGATAAGCAAGCAACAACTTCAGACAGTGAAAGATCGATTTCAGGCCTTCCTCAACGGTGAGACTCAGATTGTGGCTGATGAGGCTTTTATTAATGCTGTCCAAAGCTATTATGAGGTAAGTTTGTTCTTTTCCCAGTAACAGTCTTACATTATTGTATTATAAAAAAGAATAAGCTTAGTATTTTTAGTGTGTTACTTGATTGTTGGGCCTTGTTGTATACAACGAGACAATTACTATCAGGACATTTTTAAGGGATTCAACATTTTCAAAATATAAGTATTCTATGATGTTATTATTCAGTAATTCTTGTTAAATAATGTGCTTTCAACATAGTAAATTATTAGTATTAAGCAAGGTCTGGCTATCATATAGAGTATTATTACCTAAGAAATATGCGCTACAGTATATTGCTGTTCTCATTCCCGTATTTGTTACAATAACCATGTTGACAAACAAGACCTAAATTTGTGTAATTGCATTAGCATACAAATTTGAGTAATAAACATTCACGTTCTAACGTCTTTCTCTTGGGAGTTGTTTTGGAAGGTTTGTTGGTAAACAAGAATGTTAAGTAATGTTTTAGCTGCCATGGTTCACCTTAGGCCTCTAGAATTATAAATATGCCATTTAAAACGTAGCAATACAACACTGCCAGCTGTTTGTTTTAAGGTAGGGAAGATTCTACTTGTTGCAGCTGTAACAGAGGATGGGAAGGGTTAAAGGCAAATTATAAATCATGTTTATTGGTAATCCGCATCTAAGTTTATTGGCCTTCATCCCGCTGTTACACTATTATAGGTGCACAAAATGTAAAGCTGGTTATTTGAAGTTCAAAGTGGGATCCTATACCAAAATACACTTTACAATAAATCTTCTGGACCTTTTTTCTTTTTTTTTATTCTTGTGTAGAGGCATGTTTTCAAAGTGGAATAAAATCATTTTAATGGTATAGTTTAATCACTCCATCCTGCAACTAGTTATTTCTTACTAGATTTATACAGTTACAGGCATATTCTTCCTCTCAGAAACAGGCTTTGCCATTACAGTAACTGACATATCATTGTGAACATTTACCTAGCAGGTTATGTCCTCTGCATTATGCATATTGCCTAATGATATACAGAGGTCGTAAAAGACAATGTAGCACTGCGCTATATTGAATGGATTAGTTACGAAGCCCCACACCTCAACAGTTGATCACCCTCCTGTGAGCACAATAAACCTGTGAATGAGCTGTCTGTTACAGGCATGTATCTCATCATGCCAAATAATATTACTATACTGTAAACTACTGTACTGTAGACTTTGCTGAATGTACAAGGCATATATTAATTGGTCTGTTTGCACTTGTAAGAGGTAAAGCAGCAGAAAGTCTGCCAAAACCTCGTCCGTCAGGATCATTAGAAAGAAAATGGTTTGAGGACATGATAAACTTCAAATTGAAAATAAATCAAAATCAATCAAAACAGAGCGCTATGTTGCAATTGTTAAAAAGAAAATTTGTGGTACAAAATAACTAGACCGCTTCAGCCAAGCTTGGAAATCTGAAATTAATTGTTTACTTGTTTCCGCGAAACCCTTCTTGATTTAAACAGGGTTTTAGGTGATTTTCATTTAAAAGCTATTCGAAAGAAAGATACTGACGCAATGATCAACTCAGTATAAAAAAATGTATCTTTGATGTATCTCTGATGTCTAAAATCCAGTCAAGCCACAGGCAGTTTCCGTATTTTACTATGTAAAAAAAACGACTGAACAATTTCAATATGAAGAATGTTTGCACAATCAGTCTACATTTTAGACATGGGAAATTCATGTTGTATTTACCAATAAGAATATAGAAGGATAGGATACATTTCTAAAACAGTGAATGGTTTTTTTCTTTTTCTTTCTCATTGCAGGTGTTTATCAAGAGTGATCGTGTTTCTCGGATGGTGCAAAGTGGGGGATGCTCCGCCAACGATTCCAGGGAAGTGTTCAAGAAACACATTGAGAAGAGGGTCCGCAGCCTGCCAGAGATCGACGGCCTCAGCAAGGAGACTGTCCTGAGCTCCTGGATGGCCAAGTTTGATGCAATTTATCGCGGGGAGGAGGACCCTCGCAAACAGCAAGCCAGAATGACAGCCAGCGCTGCCTCCGAGCTGATCCTGAGCAAAGAGCAGCTGTACGAGATGTTCCAGCAGATCCTGGGAATCAAGAAGTTTGAGCATCAACTGCTGTACAACGCGTGTCAGGTAAGAACATCACCCAAACAGCGTTTTTTTGTAAATTTGTCCAGCAAGTATTACAGCTATGGCAAGATTTTTGCATCACCCTATAGAATTAACTAATTTTGCTTCATAAAAGTGGAATGAAACCTGCTGAATAATGTTACATTAACATATTGAACTACATACTGCTTGTAGTTTTCCATATACTTAACAAAAAAATTGACAGAAATTGAAAAATCTCACATTTCAAAATTAAATACTGTACCACTGTTGTGGCTTCCAGTAGACTTTTGCGATATGATTTCGTAGGAGGTGTTGTGGTCCGGTGGTTAAAGAAAAGGGCATATAACCAGGAGGTCCCTGGTTCAAATCCTGGCTCACTCACTGACTCACTGTGTGACCTTGAGCAAGTCGCTTAATCTCCTTGTGCTCCGTCTTTCAGGTGAGATGTTGTTGTAAGTGACTCCGCAGCTGATGTGTAGTTCACACACCCTAGTCTCTGTACGTCGCCTTGGATAAAGGTGTCTGCTAAATAAACAAATAATAACTTGGATTACATGATGTTAAATAAAAGATCTAAATTATGTTCATACATATTTTTTTTATTATTATGTCTCAATCCTAAAATGATAGGTGATGCAAAACTTTTTGGCCATAGCTGAAGATACATGTTCTATCACTTATAGACTATTTTCTAAAATGATGGTAGAAAATCAATATGGTACAAAAAAGAGTATTTTGAATAATGAAATGACAAAACCGCAGTGTGTGGGCATTTAGGACTGTCACAGGACATTTGCCAAGCCACTTTCTACTTGGATTTGATTGTAACTTCTCAGATAACAGATTGTCAGGTACTGCACTACCCACCCAGAATGCAAAGAGCCCCATTGATATATTCTTCAAGGCCCTTGTGTATGATTGAAATGCAGGGCACGACAGCAGTCTGGGCTGAAAGACATTAGGTTTTCTCATCATTTAATACATTAACAAACGCAATCCCTCCACTTTCAAGCACATGCCCTAGGTGACCCTCGAATTGTTGAAAATTACTTAATGCCTCCTACAATATTAAGGACTTATGAGTTTAACATATTAACGTAATCAAATCTGAAAGTGCTCTGTGAACAAGGAATACATATATAACAAAATAATGTCTTATTTTAGGAGAAAATAATGTACAACAAAAGCATTTCTGTGCTCCATTAGGATATAATGTATACAGTATAATGTCACATTGTATTAACAAGATGGATAATGTGTACAGTAGTCTAGATTATCTTCTTGTGTCTGTAGAGCCAAATTACAGTTGGTTTAGATTGTGAGTTTCTTTTTGTTTGTCAGAGCTGGCTTATGCTTTAGAGAATTCTTCATTTGAAATCCTGATAATAGTTACAGACACAATTCGGTTTTTTTTGTGTTTCATGGCCTGATTTAAAAAATGGCTCTTGTCCTAAGAGAACAAGATCCCATCTGAATATGCTGCCTGTTTCTGAACACAATAGCTATTCCTCTTGGCTTTGAAGTTTGATCACCCAGTTTCAGCCTGTTATCAGCAAAGACAGTAAGGTTCAAATTTGCATATTGACATTCTTTATTTGAAGTCATTCTCAGGAAACTTTAATGTATGATTGTTGAGAGGCACTGCAGTTGGATGATCTACTTAACAAAGGAATGTTTGTAAGTGGATTTACAAAGTGGGTTTTAACACATTTTTACACAAAATCTTAACACTGATAGATTCAATTGAGTGTTGACTAAATGTAACAAGTCCTGAAGGACACCTCTCTCTCTCTTGCTCTCTTCAGGGTTTACCACTTGATTAAGTTGATTCATCTGTAGCTTAGTGGTATTAACATTTGGCTCTTTGTCAGATTTAACATGTGTTCAATGAAGTTATCAACCAGGTCGGATCGAGGTCCTGGATTGGAATGGCCTGATAGTCATGCTTGAGTTTGTTTTATTTGTATTATTACTGTTTGCAAAGCAGTAACTGTGTCCGCACCCAGCTGTTTACACTAGGCTTGCTCAGCAAACTCCACCCTTAAAAAACAAAGCAACCCTGGTTTGTTTGGAGCAGGTATGGGAATATTCTCCTTAACATAAGACATATTTCTGTTGCATATATATATATTATTCTTAGCTTAAATGGAAAAACACTACAACAACCTATGAGTTATAGGTGATTTTACAGGCTCATTTCCTATTAGACAAAATGTATAACTGGATCATCACCTGCGAAATTGACCATTTGTGTGACAATTGGTAGGAAACAACATCATTATTATTTGTTTATTTAGCAGACACCTTTATCCAAGGCAACTTATAGAGATTAGGGTGTGTGAACTATGCATCAGCTGCGGAGTCTCTTACAACAACGTCTCACCCAAAAGACGGAGCACAAGGAGGTTCTTCACATGATGAGTCAGTGGCCTAAATAGATATTTTAAGTTGGGGGGGGGGAGGGGGACTGCACTTTGCACAAAATGTCAGAAGCTAAGAGACAATCCTGTTCTTCAGTAATGCTAGAATTCACCATACGATTGTTGGCTGTTTTTGCTCTAAAGATAATACTCGATATTGTAATCAATATTCACGTAATTCAATTTGAAGTGACTTTGATGTTGTTCCATTAAGGAAAGTAACTTCAATTTTGCATAATAATGTACCCTCCAGGGACGGCTGATCAATAAGTCTTGTGAAAATCAGACTAATACTACTGAGTAGGAGTTGGACACATCTGAGAAACAGCCAATTCAATTCCTTAACAATATTTATTTTTGGATCGCATCTTCCAACTGCACTGCAGTTGCCGAGCGCATAGAGTAAATCACAAATCACAGAATTACAGGGGAAAAAAAGCTGTTTGATTTTCTGTTATCACAGTTCAAGCTGGAGGATCGGTATGGATTGTAGAGGCAACACAAGTCAACAGGGCTTGAAATGACCATCTGTTTAATTTAATAGGTAAAAATCAAAGATGTGGAAGTGAGGTGCATGCCCATCGTTTTTACTTTTTACATATAAAAATCTATTTAGTCTGCTTAGACTTTGCTCCTCCTTGTGAAGTTCAGCATGTGTTTGTGTTTTGGTATATACCTCCATTTTGTTATAGTAAAAAAAAAAGAAAATTAGCAAACGCCATTACAATGACCTTTTAAAATATAAATGACACTTGTTGTGGAGTAAGCAGAGCTGCCAGTGGGCTGGTGGATTACTTAATTGGTACATTACTGCTCTCAGGTCGAAGTGTGGTTTATCCCTGCTTGAATGCATTGATGTTTTTCATGTTAGTCAGCTTGTCTCTGGTGTAACCAGCCAGGCTCCTTTTCTCATCCTCACAGCACCACATCCTGGTCTCCTGTGTGCACTGTTGGATCATGGGTAATTACCAATGGGTTACTGCTGCTTGTTCTTCCTGAATATATCATGGTTTGCTGAATTGGTCATAATGATGAGCAGGGATTCAGCTGACAGCACCCTAAAGAAACATCCTCACAGCCAGCTATAGTCATAACTATATATTGTCCACTTTTGTTCTTAAAAGGAATTATCTGTGACTCTAAGTGTTTGATGATTAAACCAAAAAAGTTCCACAGTTGCTGGGTAGTACTAGTTAATGTAATTCCTCTCTCTTTCAGTGAGAGGAATTTTCTTTGTGTTTAGTTTTCATTTTTCACCTGAAGAGATTTTTGTGGTCTAGATAAGGGTTTTTCAACCTTTTTTTAAAACTGTACCCTTTCTGTTGGGAGGTTTTAGCTAAAGTACCCTTTACTATATTTGCTCACTGAATGGTACCACAGTTGCAATGACTAATCACAATAATCTGATTAGCAGATTTTTCCCGTTTATTTTATATTTCATTTTTCATAAGACCCTGGGACTGACAAACTGCTGGTTTAAAACAGAATACCAAACAGAAGTCTTTCTGTTCGGCAAAGTAATTATATATAATACAACATAGTCTGCACTGCAAATGTTTATCACGTTACCATTTACTTACCACATCAGCGTAAGTATGTGTGCCATTTAAAATGTTTACATCAAAAACATAACCTCACGATAAAACTATAAACACCTAACAATTATACTTTTGTTTTAGTATTATTAAAGCCAGCAGAATTATCCAAAGGGACTCTATAACTTTCTGTCGCTTTGCACTTTCTATAGACTCTTGTGTTTTCTTACTTTGTTTTTGATATGCATTAAGAGATGCATCCATTTCAAATACCGACAACATAATCAACCAGCCGCTATTGCTGTTACTAAAATGCAGCCGCGGTAATAAATAAAACAAAAACCGTCAACGCCTACTATTTATTTACCGGAGCATTTATACTTCTAAAAAAACACAGAAATATTGTTGCTTCACTGATACTACAAGTTGAAAACAGCAAAATCATGAGCAGCACAGAGCGCTCGCTTGCTTCACCTATGTAAAACCACTCAATCGAAATCACACATGCGTACAGGAGGAAAATGTGGGCGTGATAGATTTTGTGTATTTGTTTTCATCTGCGGTTCACTTTGAGCTGCTAAACAAAGTTTAAATAATTATACACAGTGCTTTAGAGAATATATAATACCGTTAAAAAGTTATTATTTTCTTTTACTTTCGTTTTTATTTGTGTATTTCTGAGGGCGTACACCCCTATGACCCTTAGAAGTACCCCGAGTGGAACGCGTTGAAAAACGCTGGTCTATTATACAATACATGTTTAAAAATAAAAATCCAGTTATAATTTTTGAAATATGCATGAACAGTATGAGAAACAGTGTAGCTTGATTTTTTAAAATATTATTGACTTTGTTTGTAAACATCTTGTTAACTTTTCCCCCGCATACAGTATTATGATATAAATTTGATTTAAACAGAGTAAATAAAGATGCTAAGCAATGGCCTTTAAAACAACAGCTGCTTCAATAAACACAGGGTGCAGGAACCAGAAGATGGGCTGATTGTTAAAGAGAAATACAGTGACAAATACAGTAACAAGGGTTTGAACTCATTGTGTAGCATTTCTCAAGGGAGCAATCTTGTAAAGTATTTTATGACAAGGAGTGCAGCTCTCTCTCTCTCTCTCTCTCTCTCTCTCTCTCTCTCTCTCTCTCTCTCTCTCTCTCTCTCTCTCTCTCTCTCTCTCTGTCTCTCTCTCTCTCTCTCTCTGATGCCGCTACCAGATGGCTGGACTCTGCCGCTGAATGAAGGCTCCTGGGCTGTAAGCAGCTGAGACTGAACCTATCAGACAGTGCAATGCTGAGCTAAAAATAGAACAGCAGCAGATTGCTATAAGTATTTGGAAGGTGTAGCTCTGCAGTGTAGTACTGTACATTTTTCTCAGTTTGATCAGCGACATTTTTGTTATCCCGTTGTTGTTTAGCAACTGGGCAGCATCAAGAAGCTTCTTCCATAGGGAGTTGTGTCTTTGAGACTCCTCATGGAGCTGGGAGGAGTGGAGACCAACCCTCTTTAAACTGACAATCTGCCAATGAAGGGCGGGTAGTTCAGTGGCCTTAAGAACATGCAGTTCTGCATTCAGTTTTTCAGCAGAACTAACACTACATGTCTATATATTTCAAAGATGACAGAATAAGAGATGCTCCAAAATAATTGTTTAGAATTGATAAATGATTCTAATAATGGGATCATTATTTTTAGTACTTGGTGCCACATTGTGGTGGGATACTGTAACAGAGCTGCTATTTAAAAAAGATTTCAGGGTTAGGGAAATGCAGCTTTGTATGTTTCTACTGTCAGACTTTACAAATACAGTACAAGAAATCCTGTCCATGCCCTAAAGTAATCTCTGTCCTTACATTAAAGATGTCCTGCAAGGTTTTCCTTCCACCTAACTGTGCTACAAAGCCCATTGGATTAGGTAATGCCTTTTCCTAAGTAATTACAATGATCTGTCTTGCCACCCATGGCTGGTTCTGTTTGCCACTTCTGCCATCTGTATTCTTCATCAGTGACTTGTGCGACCTGTATGTGATATATTTAATATTACCAAATGCTTCTTTGTCAAGTACAGTACATTTTTTTTGACACTAAGGAAACCTGACATGTTAATTTTATCGAGATCCATTCTTTCACTGGCACAGCTGTCTGTATCAACCTCTGCTGAACGAGTCACTCATTTAAATTGTTAGTGATGTGAATTACTTGTTGCCTCTCCTGGTCCCAATCTTTTGAACGCAATTTGCATTCAATTTAAGGGAATTCCTGGCATCGTCTGCAAGTGAACATAATGCATTTTTCATCGTGCCTCGATCAGCCTTGCTGAATACATTGTACTGTATGTGCTACACTTATTTAAAAAAAAAAGTTATTTGGCCATTTTCAAAAGATGCTTAAAACACACCGCTATTCAATCTTGGTCTTATCTCAAACAGTCCACTGAAGCTAAATTGAGACCATCAGATTTCACTTGTCGCACCCTCTGGATTTGAAAGAGGCTAATATGAATCACATGTGCCTTGAAGTGTTTTAGTGAAGCAATAGCTGCTTCTTCAAAAACAAAACAAAATAAAAACTACAGTATAGTTTTTGTTCACTACTCAAATGTAATTTCTTTCAGCACTATACAGAAAGACAACACAAACATCACACAACGTCTGTTTCAAACGGCCTGGGTCAGGTTAATTTTGTTTGAAACAATGTATCAATTTACATGCTGTTCAGTTATCTGCGAGCAAATGGACTGAGTTTGTTTAGAGGCGAGCTGAAGTTACTGTTTTTTTTTTAATTAATTTGTTTCTGTTCACAATGCAGATTGCAAGTGCACTATGTTCATTTATAGACTGTGAACCGGATGGTTACAATATCCTGCAATGCATTTCGGTATCTTGAAAAAGGGCAGCTATTGATGTTATATTACTCCGGTTTTTAATAGCATGTTTTAGATTTTGACATATTGCTGTGGAAGAAAGCATGGGAACTGGGGAACAAATCTAATTTAAGGAATACATTTGTTGAAGGCCTACAATAGGATATTAGAGTTGTGCAGTATTCCATTACACAAAACGTCACTGTTCCCCTTCTGTAGGCATTAAACAAATTAATTTGAGAAAAGACTTCATATATTTTACTATTTTGAGTTGTCCAGTCAGGATTGGATGTTGGTGTCTGATAAAATGTCTCTCAGAGCTGTCCACCATACAATGTTTTGTCTCATGCCTGCTATTTTCAACATTGGACCTGACCATTGCAGTCCTTTGTGCCACAGAGAGTTGAGAAAAGAACATTTAATATGGATAGGCAACAGGCATTGTTTGGTCAGATTCAGCACTTGAACTAAAAATGTTCTTCTAACTTGACCTGACCATTGCCTTTATAGAAAGAAGGCCCCCATTTTGTGTTATTATTTTTAGATACTATCTACAGGAACTGTAGCCTTAAATTCAGTGAACTGTGAAATAGGATTTCAATTATTAAAGAAAGAACCATCAACCTGACAAAGCCTTTGATTCCCCAGTGTCGCCTTAAATAGCTCAGTGTTCTTCGGTTAGACTGTTTGTTTTTTTGCTGCAGGTTATTGAGTTCATTTGATATTAAGGAGGCTTGCTGGTATGGCAGAAAATAATCAATACAGTGTATCTAGTGTGCTGAGAGAGTGGTATTGGGTGCGTTATGTTGTAATGACTAGGGTACAAGTCGAACTGACCCGAAAGGCAAGTCTTTTCTCATTAATGAAATAAAAAGATAAAAACCTATTAGCAAGTCCAGGGAACTAGCAACAGATTTTTTTTTTTTTTAATGTTAAGTAGAAGTATATGCTTATATGATACAACGATGAAATCAATCAAACCCAAAGGGAGTTTAAGACGATTCTTACATTTTATTTTTCTACTCCTCAAGAAAATATCATGGTGCTGATGTATCTTCATTTAAACCTTAAGCAATTCAGGTTATCAGAGGGAGTGGTTGTTCAGTCACAATTATTATTATTATTATTATTTATTTCTTAGCAGACGCCCTTATCCAGGGCGACTTACAATTGTTACAAGATATCACATTATACATTATTTCACATTATACAGATATCACATTATTTTTACATACAATTACCCATTTATACAGTTGGGTTTTTACTGGAGCAATCTAAGTAAAGTACCTTGCTCAAGGGTACAACAGCAGTGTCCCCCACTGGGGATTGAACCCACAACCCTCCGGTCAAGAGTCCAGAGCCCTAACCACTACTCCACACTGCTGCCACAATATTAATGCTGCCACGAAATAAATGGATGCAAAGGTCACGCATCTGGGTTCCTAGCCCATAGCACTTTCCTGTGTCAGATGCTGTAAATGACTTGCATGCGCCGACTTTGAGATTAATTATTAATATAAGAACGCGTGTGACTATTTCAGTACTTTATTACGCTGTGGGAGAATGTAGGACAACAGCTGTGTTGGGAGTTACACTAACAGTTGTTGCAATCCTTTGTTCTGAAACTCGGCTCAATTAAACATCATCAGTTTTTATCCTGATTTTGATCTATTTTCAAAGCAAAAGATGAAATATTGTAACGCCAACAGAAGTTAAATATTACATGTCTTCTTGATAAATGAAAAAAAAAAATGTTGAAGGCCACAGAGGTCTTTTACCTCTGATGAACAGCATTTTACAAGAAAGCGCGGTGATGTATCAAGGAGCCAGTATGCTGCCATTTGTTTTTGGAGACTCATAAAGCCTGCTCAAGGGATCATTTAACAGTGTTCTTTATTGTTTTTTATTTTCAGGCTGTTTTACATGCAAAATACCTACACCCATCAGAGTGGTCTGTACGAGATAGATAATCCATCTGTCCAGTTTTTTTTCACACGTTTAACTGTAATCATCATCATCATCATCATCAAGGAATAACATCTTTCTGATTCTGAACATCATGTCTGTGCAGTAATAAAGACTGCAGTCACTTGGTGCAGAATGTTGGGAGGCTTTGCAAATCAGACTAAATCTTTCTGAATCTTTATCACAGCGCTGTGATTTATAGAAAATCCTGCAAAGAGAAGTGGTAACTGGAGCAATTATTAGTTCCCCGGCAGGCAATTTGGTTTCTTGAGTCAGTTGTGTATTAAAGGTATCCTTTCAACTGAGATCAATGAACTACTTTGCCTTACCTGTTTTTTACATACTGCATATTTATGTATCTGGTGTCCATACAGTAACTCCGCAGAAGGCTTTAAAATGATCAGCAATCCAGTTTTCAAGAAACTACCACCTTCTGAAAGTCATTGATATTCTGAAAGTCAACAGGGGTTGCCAGGGTCAGCTCCCAGCTTGACAAGTGGTGATAGGGGGTTAACACACTGTCTTATATACAAGATGGTCAGTGATTTTCATTGGCTAGTTCACGGTGGGCTACTTTGTCACTGTGGGATTGCTCCATTTTACAGCAAATGTTCTGTTGATGAACATCCCCTTTCTCATACTGAATCAGAATATGGGGATATAATACGGGGATCTGACATAGGTCAACATCTTTACATATATGTTTACCAGGACAGTTTTATACTGACAGCTCTAATCTTAAATTAGAAAAAAATACAAGAAAAATGTCAAAACTGCACTGAATTACTGTACAAGCATGAAATTCTGTTTCAGAATTATGATGATAAACCACACATGAGATAAAAAAAATATATATAGAATACCGTACAATATGCATTTTATATCTGTTTATACAAAGAGTTAACACTGCAGGATGGACTCCTATTGTGAAAGGAATAGTTGCCCTTGTCTATCAACTCCTTTGTTTCCTAGTACAGCATACACAGTATGCTGCAGGAAATGTAAATTTAACATCTTGTTACCTTGAGTTGGATTACCTTTACCTTCACATTTCTGAGGCATTCACACTTCTGACAAGCATTCTGAGCAAATCCAATTCAATTTCAAATAATAATAACTAAATATTTCAAACAATTGTTTCCCCTGGTTTACTCAGGTAAGAATGCAAAGGATAAAAACAAACCGTTTATTTCACTTTCAGCCACGTTGAGTGGGATTGAGCTGCACAGCAATGCAATTCCCAGCAACAGACGGCACCTGATTTATGCCTAAAGTAACCAGGAAAAAAATCTTCCTGTCCTCTTTTCCAGAGATGCAGCTTGACTCATTAAAATGCGACCTTGTTTTTGTCTTACACGGTAAATACAGATCTGATTGAATCCATCTCTGACTTAATTTCTCTTCAAACCTGTGTCTGACATGTAAAGACAGTTGTTGTACAAATCTATTTGCTAAGTCCGTTCTAACAGTGCAGTGTGTCAAAGTAATGAAGTATGCCAAAAATTAGGTTTTTGTAATGTTGTTGGTGAACCACTGACAAAATGGTAATCTGGGTCTAAAGTCTCATTCATAGATACTCGTGGAATTGTGGGTGTGCATACGGTATGCGTGTGTATTTGCACATATGTCTCTGGGAGGGAGGGGCGGTATGGTAATACAAGTCATGTCCTTGTTTCATAATATTTTATATATGATGACATATACTATGTTAACATTTTAAATATGTTAAAATATGGAAATATGCCAGCACTAACCGAGTACATTTTTATGATGTCCCCCTTGATCTGTATATTGTTTTTCTACATGGGTATTTTTGTACTGTTGTACAAAATACCATTATTTGAAACTTTTGAAACTAAAGAACTTCTACTCAGTCATTTTAATGATATTGCCTAAACTTCCGGTCTCTACACATACTTGTATCTATGCAGGTTTCAATTTAGTGAAGCAGCGATTAACTTTCACTTTTTCTGTGGTTTCAGCTGGATAATCCAGATGAACAGGCGGCACAGATTAGACGAGAACTGGATGGACGTCTTCAAATGGCAGACCAGATTGCAAGAGTGAGTAAAACCTATTTTTGTTACGACAGGCTATTAGCGCAATGCATCCTGCAATGCCGTAACTGCATCAGGTGAGGCAGCAGGCCTCCACATCTCCTTAAACTGCAATCCTGCTGCTCTCTGAAAATGTGTTTGACATGAAAAACCATGCATATAATTATGCATGTAATCTAAACAGCTGTCCAGTACTTGTCATGCCTGGAGGAAGTGAAGTGTGAACTCTGTGCCCACCCCTTTAAAAAAAACACATAAATATACGTAGACACATACTCACACAAATTCACATGTTCCTACTGTTACCATGGTAACTTCTGGTGGAAAAAGTTTGTTATTGCATGGAAATGGCCTGAACCATGGTGTTACCATGTAATTACATCAAGTAACAAGATGTTGTTCACTGGGCCACTTCCATACAATTAAACAGTAGTCAGTTATTACAGTTAAACACAGTTAAACACCTGGGCAGATGGATTCTCTCTCATATAGACCACTCTGTATTTTGTATGTTAAATAGCCTGAAAATAAAGAAAACTTTGAGGTTATCTGTTGAGCAGTCATTACAAGTAATGATGCAGGATGCATCGATGACATTAGATGTTTACTAATTGTTTTCTGTCTCTCTTTAACAATGAATGATAAGCACCATCTCTCTCACTTTATTATTTTGAAAGGAGCGCAAGTTTCTAAAGTTTGTTTCAAAAGAAATGGAGAGCATGTTCATCGAGGAGCTGAAGTCATCTGTGAATTTGCTGATGGCCAACCTGGAAAGCATGCCGGTGTCCAAAGGAGGCTCTGAGTTCAAACTACAGAAGCTGAAACGCGGTCACAACACCTCCATCATCGACATGGGGGAGGAGAACGAAAACCAGCTCTCCAAATCAGATGTTGTGCTGTCTTTCACGCTGGAGGTACAATGGCTTGACACGTATTTGCTCTTCATTCGTTCCCATTTCAGCTGCCACAAGTCTATTTGAAAAGTATTGTTTTTTGCTCTGCATGAACAGTAAGCGGAGGAAGGGGGATTAGCAAAATGTGTGCAAAAAACCTTTCCAATGGATTGATTTTGACCAGCGCAATGAGATACGATTTATTCTTTGACAATCTGAGAATATACATTTACATCGGAAATAACTCTAGAGGATTGCTTTCACTGGTTATGTTTATAAATGAGGTTGCTTGTGAAGTTCGCCCTTTATTGAGTTGCAGAGCTGGGCAACACAAACCAGGAAGCATCATTCATCATATGCTTATTGTTTAAGGTTTCCCTCTTTGAAGGGCCTCAGGTACTAGAGGATCCATAGTAGTATTTTGATAAAGGCAGTGTGGAATAGCCCATATACTCTTGTAAACTGACTCCATACATAAACTAAAACACTTCTATTGATGCCCTTGTTTTATGTCAGCTACTGATATCCTCAAAGCCACAGCACTTTAAACAGATCTCCATCACTGCGTGGTGTGAATGATTAAAGCACGAGGTAACAGCTTCCTGAGGTCTCCATCATATTAACAATGTGTGAATTGTGTAACAGTTCCACCCTGACCTTTCCCCTGGGCCTCACCCCCTGTATCAATAGCACACCCTTTGGAAAAAAGCATCAACTCGGTTCACTGTAGTTCACTGTATACAGTATACCACTATATTGACCAGTATACATTCTGTATTAAATCATGTTAAGTGACAAAGGATATTGTGTTATGTATGTATAAAGATCATGTTCTCTTTTGCAGGTTGTGATCATGGAGGTTCAGGGTTTGAAATCGTTGGCTCCAAACCGCATTGTTTACTGTACAATGGAGGTGGAAGGAGGGGAGAAACTACAGACTGATCAGGCAGAGGCTTCCAAGCCAACGTAAGGGTCCCAATAAGACATATGTAGATAACCTTGTCATTTACGCTGTTAGATGATGATTGTTAAACAATAAAACTAGTACCGGAATGGTAAAACAAAAAAAAAAGGCTACAGTTCAAAATACCAGGATGTTAATAAATACCTACTGCTGCGTAAATATTTGTGAACAAATCTATCCCGTTTATCGGAACATCCTAAAATGTGAAGACATTTTAGGATTTTATTTAGAAGCAGATTAAGTCGCCTAAGACAGACCGCGAGTATCACTCTTGTTACTTCATTCTCTAAATAAATAGAATGTGATGCCTCACTCTAAAACTGGTTACCTGTTATACGGGATTCAAAATGCCACAGCTTACATCATTGATTTTTCCAGCTGTTTTAATTAAAGTGCACACAAAAACGTGTCTGTAGCAGTCTAATAAGAATCCCCAGATACTTGAGTTTTATAGATCCATCCTGAGTATGTCTTATAAATTATCGGTTGTGCTTGTAGCAAATAGACTGTAAAGATTTTATACTCATATAAATAATGACCTAATAATTAACACAATGCGAGTATGAAGTGAAACAGTGATAGTTAATGTTCCAAGTCTACAGCATCAATTCAAGAAAACGCAAGAAGCAAAATTGCAATCATTATATATTCCTATTGAGTGACCTTGTAGGCTTCACGATTTGAAAAATCTGTCTTTTTTTAATATTTGTTTGCTGCACGGAATTGAAACTACAGACCGCACGCACCGATAACCAGATGTGTTACTTTATTTCTATTTTAATACTTTCTCAATTAAGAGATGGAAGGTTTTTGACTTTCAGCTGTAGTGTTGCCTGGACAGATTCAGTGTGGCTGGTTTAGACTCCAGCATCTTAACATTATGACATTTATTTATTTATTTATTGTTTGTTTGGTTTGGTTAAGAAAAGAACTGCATTTTAAGTAGATTTTTATGAATGAAAACATAAATGAATAGCCCCAAACAACATCCTATTTCAGAGGGTTGTTTCAGCAGCAAAGTGAATTTGATCATATATGAGACTGTGATTACTGACAGTAAATAAGTGCAGTCAGACAGTAAAGAAATCCTAGTAATATATACACCTCTCTGAATGACACCTGTTCATTAAATGAGATTAAATGATGACTCAGAAACATTACTCCCTTCAGGATTGAACTGCCAGGATTCTATAAATGTATTTTGATAAATTGAGTTCTGGATTAGATAACCAGGTTTTGTTAGCCTTGGTTCGCATGTTGCAGTTTGTAGGCAGTGAACGAGGAGAAAAGTGATTTTTAAAAAAACATGTACATGTTTATCCTGTTTCTCTTTCAAAAATGTACATGTTTATCCTGTTTCTCTTTCAAAAACCCCACATCCTACTCCTGCCCTGTGATAATGAGAATACTTTAAAGGAATTCCAGGTGCATAACAAGCAGTCATTGCATGGTGAGGGGCAGCTTATTCACTGCACAGAATTGTGTGCTACGAATGGCCCTCTTTTCTGTTTTTATGTCCACCAGTGTGCACCTAAGCAAGCTGCAGTAACATAAAATCACATTCCTAATAATTATGGGTCAGATCAGATATGAAGGGGTATCATTTTATTTATTGAAGGAATGAACGCTGAAAGTATCACAGTGGGAAAAAAAACGTTTTGACGGATTAAATGTCAACATTTTTATAGGCTTGCAGATGGAGAGATTTTGCTTATTCGTGATGAAAAGCTAGGCATTAGGGTTTTACAGTTTGCTAGGCTGTACAGTTAAGTAGATACCAGTTACAGAATGTGTGTCACTAAAGAACGCGTATACATCTGCTGTCCTGGTCCAGGATACTGGTTCTGCTGCATGTCTCGGATCTAGCCGAATGCACTGCCGCTCCCCTGCCTTCAGGACAGCCAGTCTGCTCTCCAGCGGAAGGTTTCTTATAGTGTGTAACTGCAGCGACAGCTGTTCATTCACCTCACGTTCAATTCATTTGAATGAAAAGATTACAGGTTGAAGTGACTGCTGCAGATAAACAGGCAAGCAATTATTTTTTTATATATAGTGAAAGGCTTTATATATATATATATATATATATATATATATATATATATATATATATATATATATATATATATATATATATATATATATATATCATAACCAGCCCTTGAACTAACGTTGCTCTTGATCCTTGAGCAGCTCTGAGCTCAAACCCAGTGTTGCACATTCTCAGTTTCTAGCAGGAATATTCTTAAAGCGAGCTGCAAGGTGACTCGGCTGTTGTTACTTCATTAGTGAGAACAGCCTAAGAAAAAATGAAAGGAAATAAAAATGACAAAATGATTCTGCTGAGCCACCTTCTGAGCAATTATCCTGCCACGCTTTATCTGTTGTTTGACATTGTTTGGGATTGTTGTTAATTTGAGATAGCTTTTTTTAAAAGCAGGTTACAGTCAATTAATTAAAATTGTGGCTGTCTGTTATTGGTTATTTTTTTAAGGCTGGCCTGTATTTCATTTGAATTCCTGGGATGCCATCTAGAGGAATAAATCAGTATAGCACCGTGACTGAATAAAAAACTATTGAAGAAGTCACAGTGGAGCATTGTACTGTTATATACCTACCAATAAAAATAATAATGGAGGTTGTAGTGCCACTAAAGGCATTTTGTATCGTCAATGCCATGAAATTGTAACAGGATAGAGCTGCCAAAGCCTCTGCCGTCTCAGTATCCTTATGCAGGATTTCCTGAGAAAAGCCGCAGCCTCCTCCCACAGTAGTGTTGCTGCCTGGTGTAGCCTGGCTCTGGAGGGTGTCAGCTGAGAGGTTTGGCCGGGGTAGGGGTATATTGGGTCAACAATTTAGAAATGTTGCTTGAATTAAGTTTCTGTAGGAAGAGTGGTTGTATATCTGTTGCTTTCATGCTTTGTTACCTGCTGCACTTGGAACTAGATGTGAAACATGCTTCTATTGAGTCTATTAATGCCAGGAAATGTCGGGAAAAAGGTCTAGTCGAAGATAGATGTAAATAATTAGAACCATCCTAATAATAATCTAAATTGCTTCATATTTTGGCAGGAATCTGAGCTGTAATTTGCCTTGGCAAAGGACTTAAAAAAGGATAAAAGAAGATTGAGAGGGGTTTATAGGAGATCTAAGCAGATTATTGAGCTTGGTCGCATTGTACAATTTAATTAATTGCAAATATACGCAAGAGAATAGTGGCCAAATCAGTACTGGTATGTAGGCATGCTGTACTGTAAAACATATTCACTGTAGCATTCACTATAAGGTCAGAGGAACTTCCATTGGTTTTCAGTAATATATCACACAGGTTTAACATTTATCCAACGCTGAGCAATTACATTTTACACCGAGCTGTGAGGTAATTTAGCCTTTCAAACGCAGTGCTGATTTTATATTCTTGATATAATAAAAATAAATAAATGCAGATTGGGGAGATAATATACAACTCTGGCACCAGGCAGTACACGATAGCAGTCCAGTAATTTAACTCATATATATGTTAATAGTAGAGGCAATTGATAGCAGAAAATGAGGACCGCTTTGTTAAAATAGACTGGTATCTAAAAGAGACTGGCATTCTAAAATTGCATACCCCAGGTTCTAAATGCAAGTTCTATGCAGAAATGATTGACCAATATTGTACAGTATTTCACTACCCTGGCCCGTCAAATCTGCTTTAAATCCAGCCAGTGCCTGGTTAAAATTGCACGGTATTTTATTTGTTTTCAAGTCTCACGGTATTAAGAGCTCAGAGTGTATTTATAGAAATTGACAGGCAGCAAAAATATTAATACATGAATAGATAAGACATAAACCTTTGATGTCTAGACTATGACATTTGGTTCCATCAATATAGACAAATCTGTTTCATGGATTATTACAGTAGGTGCACTTTATGTATTTGCAGTGTGGTATTTTTAGATGTATAAAGAAAAACCGTTACTGTATATATTTTTTTTACTCCATTTTCTCCCCAATTTTTTAAGCCCGGTTCACCGCTGCAACCCCCGCGCTGACTCGGGAGAGACAAAGACGAGCACTCATGTCCTCCGAAACGTGTACCATGAGCTGTCCACTTCTTTTCACTTTGCAGGCCTGCCATGCAGCTACCTTCAGAGCTACAGCATCGGAGGACCAGACAGCTCTGGGCTGCTTGCAGGCAGGCCCGCGGGCGCCCGGCCAGTCTACAGGGGTCGCTGGAGCGCAGTGAGCTGAGGACAACCTGGCCGACCTAAGCCCTCCCCACCCAGGGCGGCGCTCGGCCAATTGTGCGCCGCCCCCTGGGAACTCCCGTCCACGGACAGTTACCTATATTAAACTTTAACCAACAGATCACATGCAAAGTCACACTGCTGTGGGGTCCAATTAATCTATTTGATGTTTGCGTATTTTATGCACAAGCAGCAATATTTAAATATTGATTGCATCTTCATATTACAATAAAGCGAAGTACATAAATAGCCTACAAACATATACAGTACAGATATGACACAAGGGGAACAGTCTGCTTCATGTTACACGTGCCATATTTTGAAAAGCTATTACATTTATATATTAAATATTACTTCAAATTTTTGCCTTACGTTCTTGAATGGGAAAGAACCGTAATTAAGTAGCCCTGTATTTGAATTTTGTGGTTTCTTTGTTTAATCTGTTGTGGTATCACTTTGGGTGGGCAACTGTAAAGAGCTAGCTGAGCAATTCTGTTTCCCGAAATGCAATGCCACGCAAGAAGATGGTCTTTACAGGAGGAGACATGGTCAACCAGACAAGCATATTTTGCAAAAGTTTTATGCCAGAACAATTTTACTGCAGTCTCTTCTTTGGTAAATGGTACGTGGCACTTGTGGTGAAATAGGATGGACAGTATACAGATATCTGCAGATTAAGCTTTTTGATTAACTTAAAGGAACATGGTGATTGACTGAGTATCGGATTGAATTTCGTGTCATGTAGCTGTATTGCTGTATTTAGAATTCATTTTGTGAACCCACGCCATGATGCTGCATCAGCATCATTTCACACTGGATGCTCAGAGCTGTCAAATTACTTGAAGAGAGCAAACCAACAGGGTTCATTTCTTACACCAGAGATGCTGTGTGTCAACATTTTCTACTGAATGCATAAACAAGAACAGGGAAACTGAATGGATAAAAGACATCTGCTTGGAATTCTGGTGCAACAAATCCGAATTTAAGAAGGGCCTGGGGTCAACCAATTGCTATAGAAAAATTAAGATAAAAATACTGAACATTTTGATTTGGAATATTGTGGTTGAATTGCTTTTCCATGAATTAACAGAGAAGGTAACACTGCACACAGCTCTAATTGGCTGTTATTCTTGTTAAATTAAATTGTAACAATTTGAAATCTCTTTACACCCCAATAGGAGATTGCTTTATGTGTGTTATTTAATTATTTCAATTTAACAGATCCCATTGTTACCTTTATTGCAAAAACCAAGTGGAAGAATTAAAGAAAAAAATACATGCTCTTGTTTGTCAGTTTTCATTTTGTTAAATCAAATGCACAGTCCACAAGAGGGCTGATTTGTATGGAAGACTCTGTCTAGATTGTGAAGAACCTTGCTTATACAATGTCAAATATGCTTGTAAGCAGGTGCGTTACATCAAGGTCGAAGCTTACCGAGTGCCACTCATTTCTGTTTAAATGGATGTCAGCAGTGTACTGCCAGCATAATATATAACACTGCATATTATATAGTATACATACAGAATGAGACTTATATTCTCTATAGAGTAGATACTGTAGAACTCAATACATTTGTCAGATACTTCAGTAGCACAGTGAATGGTAAAGTTTTCCCAAGACAAGCATTGCTGTACTGTCCTTATTCCTTTGTAAAGGGATGGGGACATTACATAGATATATAATGTGTGGCAGAGGTAACTGAATTTACCTGTGGTCATTACTCACTTTTCATTTTAACAGCACAATCATCATGCTTTATTACCTTCAAATACAGGTCCCTTGCTGGCCTTGCTATCCAAAATTCAGTCCACATACAACTGTGCACACAGCATGAATACAAATGATGTTTCTGTGGCTTGAATCATGGTCTTGCACTGGCTGTTGCCATAGCAACTAATGACATCATGCCAGATTCCATTCCCCAGTAAATCCAGTGCCTTAAACATCCTTTGTGCAAGTGACATAAAAGATAGCTAAGTGATTTTTTTTTTTTTACAGTACTGCCTATTTTTGATGCTAAGTAGCTTTATTTACTTCAAGTGTTATTTTTAAATGCTTTATGCTGTACACTGCTTAGTGCTTCATATGTGGCCGAAGACCAGTTTCTAATGAAAAAAGGATGCCAGTGTTTGCTAATGTCATTTGGCAATGTGTTTGGATCACCTTTGCAAATTAGAGGTTTTGAGTTGGAAAGGGGAAAAATAACAGTCACAAAACAGATTTTGCCACCAAGGAACATGTTACAGGAATGGTTTTGCTGTCTTTCCAATTAATAATTGAATGCGTGCGCTATCCTCAGGCTTGTGATGCGTTTAATTGTGAAATTGTTTCATAATAAGTACACTTGAGGCTTCTTATTAGAATAGTAGTCGAGGTGATGTCTATATACAATACTGTAAACAAATATGGGCTTTAGAATGTTTTTATACAAGGACCTCAAAGGAACAAAACAAGCCATGGAAAAAGACACTGCCATATTGCTGTATTTGTTAAAATAAATATGTAGTGTTAGGTTACTGTCAATATAAAATCCTGAATGTATAAAAGGTGTAACCTGGTTTATTTAGTTTATTCCCTACTGTGTAGGAGGCAGTCAGTACTGTAATGGGACTCCAGTTACAATTAGCGCTATTTTTTTTTTTTAAGTGCTTCTAACACTGTTCCATGCTTGTCTTTCAGCTGGGGAACTCAAGGTGACTTTACCAGCACACACCCGCTGCCCGCTGTGAAGGTGAAGCTGTTCACAGAGAGCACTGGAGTACTCGCTTTGGAGGACAAGGAACTGGGAAGGGTAGGACCCTCTTTTCTAATTGATTTCTTCAACAGTGGGCCCAGACGCACCCGTCAAGCATTTACTTTTTAGAAAAAGGAAAAAACAAGTTTTTATAACATTCATATTTTTTGTGTAACTAGCTCAACGAGTTTTAGGAACTGATGGATACACCTGTAAATAAATAGCTCTTGAGCACATCGCATACATTCATTTTTTTTAAAAACAGTCCATTGCCCAATCACATTAAAATATACCTTTTATATATAGAATTAAGACCGTAATAATATGGTAAGTTCTTCCATTTATTCCAGGTTGTGGTACCTTAAAATTCAAAAGCCCTGCAAGCACAATGTGAAATGCTGTCTTACCTACAATTAAGGGTAGCTGGAATGATTACTTCTATTGTATTGTATTGATGCTGTACCAGGGAATTTAAACACCTGGCGGAGTTTGAACTAACTTTTCCTGATAAAGGGGATGTGAAAACTGACTTGTCTGCCTGCCAATACTGAGTCATACTGCAGGCTCTCAGATGTCTGGCAACATCAAAGCCATCTACAAGATTTAGTACTGAATAGATTTTCTTTGACAAATGGAGTCTGGCCTTTTAAAATATTACAAGTGTTGGCATAGTGTTGACTACTATTACAAATATAGTGTTGCCTAATCTCTTCTTCCTGTGTAATAGATTTTGAAAATGGAAGCCTGTTTTAATATTAATAAAATTGTGTTTCTGAGTATATCATGAAAAAGTTTTTACATTTCAGATTTCTTTTGCAGCAATCTCTGTCATATGCCATGATAGATGTAATGTAGTATGAAGCTACCACAGCGGTATTTAATTTACTGTATACAATTACTGTTGCAGTAAGCATTTTACAGACATTAAAAATCACATTTTAATGGTGTCTTTATTACAAAAATGAAAGCAAGAGGCCATTGAGTTCCTTCATCCCATATGACACTGCTGCCCCTGACACCAGGGAGACTGTATCCTATCAGCCTGATCAGCTACTGTCTGTAGTTTAGCACTGGCAAACTCTCGAGTGAGAATAATAGGCACATCTACTGCGACTACCTTACCGGAAAGAATGAAGACACTAATTACATAACTGCAGTCAGAAATGTAAACATACCACCAAGCTTCAAGATAGATCAGGGTTGCTTGAAGCAGTTCATAATGCTGAAAAACTACTGAAAGTAATTTCAAGTGCTCTGGAAAGATAGGAAACAACACAACAAGGTCCAGTACGTCTTATAGGTGTTGTTATCTTATATAGACGTGATACTGTCTCTTTAAGATATCCTAATGGCGTGACAAGATATGTATTTGAAACATGATGACCTTGCAAGCTTTTAAGCATCACAGAATTCATTAAGCAGTGTACCCTATAAAAAATACCCCCCCATTAACTGAACTCGGCAGTGAATATGGGTTTTAAATCTTTACGACACTGGCAGCACTCGCTATCAAAGCTCTTAGACTTAAAGATGAGTGCAGCATGTTAAGAAGCTTTCAAGGTGAACTTTAAAGGTTTTTATGTGAAGTAATGTACAGCTTATTTCATTTTTATTTTTATTTATTGTTTTGAAATAGATATTTGCATTGCCAATGCAAGGTTTAAAAAAAATATCAATTTGTAAAAGAGTTCAATACTGGTTATTGGTTGTTAAATACTATTATGAGTATATAATAATTTAACAACACTATGATTGAAGAGTGACAAACAACTCAGATGCACACAAGGGGTGTGATAGAGCTCAGTCCCAGACATTCGATTGCCATGACAAACATGTGTCCGTGTGCAGAAGCATACATGGATTGGGAATATTGATTTAACATGCATGACTCATATTAAATGTACACTCTTGTTTAATACACATTGTATTTGGAATATGTTCCATAAAAGCACATACAATACACTGTATATACTATATGTACCTGTATAATATCTTCCAATCATATCTTCAGTTTATATCCAGAATGGGGACAAAAGACACGAGGGGAGGGATTTGTTCATGATTTGTTTTCTAGTCGAGCATGGGAGTAGATTTATGTTGTAATAGAAAGCTACTGAAATATGACAACTGTTTCATTCTGTATTAGAATATACCTTATTAATTATAAAGAGTGTCAGTCTGCCTGGGATGCAGTAAACCATAACACATTTATGAAAGCGCTTGAACCAGTATACTGATAAATTATATATATATGTGTATTTTTGTAATGACTGTTATGTAAATTGTACACTTTGTCCAGGTCGTCTTGCATCCAACGCCAAACAGCCCTAAGCAATCAGAATTGCACAAAATGACAGTTTCCAAAAACTGCCCCGATCACGACCTGAAAATCAAACTGGCTGTTCGAATGGATAAGCCTCAGAATATGAAGCATTGTGGGTACGTTTCTACAGAGTAATGTAACAGAGCAAAGAGTCAGTAAGGCATGTGGCATTGAGATGAAACAGCACAGATAATGCTACTGGAATCAATCCACAAGAGGGCTCTAACAGTAGCTCGAGTCTAGTACAGTTGGATCAGGCCAGCAGCCAGTCACACTTGCTGCCCTCCAGTGAGTTTATCAATATACTCTAGTTGCAGCTGGCTGAACATTAGCTCCCATTAAAATAAATACAGAAGGAAAGATCAATTAGAAGTGGTAATTATCAGTTTTATCAGCAGGGGGCAGCTACATTTTATAAGGAGAAAATAATATTGGCATTTCTGAAGAGCCACTGGAATTGGCGTGAACTGAGCGATATGCATTTATTTAACATTTACAATCAGAACATAGCTACAGTATCTGATTTTGTTGTAATTCTTACAGGTAAAAAGGTAGAGGATCAGGGATTGCAGAACATCTAATACTAGAGATGGTATTGAACAGCTGAATAAGCTGAGTAATAAATACAAATTGATTTGACTGGGAAACAAATGGAATTTTTTAGAGACTTGATAACCTATCAAGATTGTTAACACTTGATTAAATTAGACAAGAAAGGTTAAGCTTATTTTAAACTCCACATAATGTATAAGCAGGCAGTTAAATTACTTTTAAATAAATATGTTAATAGAGCATTATGTTTTTCAGGTACCTTTGGGCAATTGGTAAAAATGTTTGGAAGAGATGGAAGAAAAGATTCTTTGTCCTGGTGCAGGTATGTGAGATTCAACCCATCTATTATAGTAACGCAGGCTATTGTATGAATCTCTGAGACAGGGCTTGGCAACATCCTCCAGTCCAGGTCTTTATTACAACCATGCTTTTAATCCAAGCTTTCAGCATGTCCTAAAGTATTTCATTAATTTAAACACCGATATTATTAATATTTTTGCTTAGCAAAAAATGTGTGTTAAATCTAATTGTACAAAATAAGTAAAAAAAAAAAAAAATGTATAGGAAGTTGGTAAACTTTTTGTCTTCTCATATTTAATAAAAGTCTTCTGCAGTCCAGATAATTGTGGATACAGCAACCAAGTTTCCAGTTGCTCTATAGGGTAATCTCTGTGCCGGCTTCTAGGTAAATGACAGTGCTTAGCTCAACAGTGCTGGGTGGTTAGCTAGCTTCAGAGTGCTCATTCCCATCAATCTTTCTAGTTACATGCAATTAGTGACAGTTGCCAGTTTAATGCAAGCAACTGTTTCTTTCACACCTTTTGTTTGTTTATTTATTTCTTCTTTCTCTGCATCTTCTCTTTATACCATGTACAGTCTCGTGTAAGTATTTACCATCATGTACAGTTGTATTTCTTTCTTTCTTTCTTTCTTTCTTTTATTATTGTACCTCTATTTATTTTTATATTATTTTGCTCCATTTATAGAATGTTTTAATGGATCTAACAGTTAGATAGAAAAGTATTTGCTCAGCTGGTTTATATATTTTCTATAAATTTATCCAAGTTATCGAAGTGCAGAGCTTGATAGTGCTTTGATAAATATATTATATATATATATATATTATATATATATATATATATATATATATATATATTACCGTGTATTTCACTGAACAATTCCTAAGCTGACCAAATACTTGACTACCAGGCCAGTACAGTAGGTTGTTTAACAGGTATGAATAAAACACAAACTGTGAATGTTGAGTTGCGTTGCACTATAAGTACTGTGGCACATCCCCTCTGATGTTGCTGGGATGTGCGGGGTCCCCCTTCTGGTGATAAGGTGGATCATGAGACAGAAAGTGTTTTGTTGGTGTTGCTGTCAGAAAGGTCCATTTTAGCATTGTGGTAAAATAAAATTCAACACAAATTAAAAAGGTATTAATGATTTTCAAGTTGTCTAACCTAATATATCAATTTCTGGCTATAGATTTACAGTTTGAAGATATTCTATACTTTTAATGTTGCCTTTTTAGAATCTCTGTTCTGTTGCCCCATGGGGCACTTCATTTAACCTTTGTCCCACCTCTATATTACCAGATGTCTTACCAAAAACCCCTTGTCATAAGCGGCCAACATTTGTGACATCATGTAATTTCAGGAATTTTTCTCACAAATTCATGTCATAATGCTTTACCCAGTTCTAACCAAAATCCATGTGTAGTGCCCTGGGTGGGTGACAAAAGTTAATCCAGGTAGTTTATTAATATGGCCTAAAATTGTGAAGCCCTATCTCAACAAACCAGCCCAAAGCATTTCAATGGCTTGAAAACAAAATTCGATGTGCAGTTATACCATATCACCACAGTGTGTCACCAGAGTACTGACTAAAATGCAGCCACAATCTGGTTATGCAAAGCGGGAACTAATTAGAACAGAGAGGTTACAAAAAAAAAACACACCACTACCCCAGTACAGAAAAACATTAAAAAAAACAAGTACTATTTTTTCAATACAATTTCCATTTAATCGATGGAAACGTAACAACACAGGTATATAAATACATGTAAGCAAGTGTATGAAATCTATTGGGTTTCTCTTTTTAATACCATTAGCAGAAGTATATGCAATATTGAAAAAATAACAAGGTTATTTAAAAGAGCAGAGCATGTGGTATAATCAAAGCAAAGTCATTTAAAATCCTTTAACTGTCAGTTTGACAGTAGGTCACTAGCCTGTGGGATGTAGAATCCTGTGCTTTATTATAACAGCATTTTAGTCCTTGACAATCCCAAACTTTAACGCTGAATACAATTTGGGGGCCTTGATGTGGCCTGATGACGTCCCGAAGGCGCTTGAGAGCTGGCGAGCCCGGCTCTCGCCCTGCAGCTGGGAAAGCTTGCATCAAGAACATGACATTGAATTTATCATGTCACACAGAAGCAAACTCACAGGAGTGAGAGCTGCCACTTGCAGAAGAGGTGACGATTGCACTGATCACTGGGATTTCAAAATTGCCTTAATATGACTGGCACCTAGCAATCCAGCTCACATTGTTTGTGACAGAGTGTCACTCTTGGACTCGTCTGGGCTGAATGACAGAGCTGGTGAAACATCAGTACAAGCCACTCGGACAGTCCTGGCTATAGCATATCGTATAGTGTGCAGACCCCTATAGTGCCTTGAAAACCCCCTCTTACCATATTAACATCTGTAAGGTCTTTGTGATGTTAGACGTAGATTATTCTTGTTCAAGAATATGTGCTGCCTATGAAATGATTGTGTGGTGACATGGTTTCTCTTGTGTTCTGTTTTAGGTTAGTCAGTATACCTTTGCTATGTGCAGTTACAGGGAGAAGAAGGCAGAGCCACAGGAACTGCTGCAGCTTGATGGATACACCGTGGATTACACTGACCCACAGCCAGGTAATGCAGCAGGTTTACCTCAAAAACCTCAACACAGCATGTGAAAACAATTCTGAAACCTCTGAAAATCACTGGTGCATCAGTGTTACTCATGGTCTCTTATTATTATTATTATTTGTTTATTAACAGACGCCTTTATCCAAGGCTACTTACAGAGACTAGAGGTGTGTGAAGTATGCATCAGCAGAATCACTTCCAACAACATCTCACCCGAAAGAAGGAGATTAAGGGACCTCCTGGTTACATGTCCTTTTCTTTAACCACTGGACCACACTGCCTCCTGAAGTTTGATCATATAGTTTGACCACGGATTTGAATTTTTTTAAACATATTTGCTTGGAAAAAACATTGAAACAATGATTTTGGACACAATGCACATATTTATTTGCAAATCTCTTCTCTCAAGTAACTTCAACTAAATATAAATCTATAGAAACTGCAGGGTATAAAATATGTGTTTGATGTTTGAGCGGATGTTGATTTTGCACTGCAGGAATATAAAAGCTAGAACAGCAACCCATGCGAGCGCCTAGTAAAAGAGTTGTTTATTGTACAAACGTTTTCAGTGTGTTAGTCAGTGTGGAGTACTGTACTGTAGGTAATGGTAAGAAATCAATGTGATTTGAGTAACATAAATACAATCTTTCAGCTCGAGGTGGGCATAAAACGCTTAGATTTCATGACTTCTTCAGCATTTAAAAATTCCAAACAGCCTGCTTTAATAGATCAAGAAATGACCCCATATGTTTCAGCACACTTGAATCATTGGATTAGTTCACCCAAATGACATTGAATGTTATGTAGTAAGGAACAGAGAAAATAACAAAAAACACAAACTAACCCAAGCACTTCAACCTATAAGCCATATTCCTCTAGTTCTGTCCCAAAGTCTCTCTAACACCCTGGAATCTAGATTCCTTGTGGACAGCAGAGCTCTAAACTGTATATATAGTGGAATGATGAGAGTAGAACAACCACAATCCCCCAGCGAAATGAAGACAAAATAATGTAAAACTTAAGAAACCGAAGGGATTGTTTGTCTTCTGAGCTTATAGCCACCTGAGGGAAAAATTACCCAAGGCTGTTTAGGCTTGCTCGGAGTCGCTGTTGTGCCGGAGCCATCACATTGTGCTGCAGATAAATATATGCATGTGTGGAAGGGAGGAAAGACAATAATATAAAAATGTATTATTGATATGTAAACTCAAGGAATTGTCTGAAAAATCTGACTTTCCCTTTAATATCCTTCTCACACTCACAATATTTGTCTGCCCCATATTTTTCCATGCCCTCTCAGTTGTCTTGCCTTTGGAAATAACTGCATTAGTGATTCTAATTGTTGAAATTCTTTCTGGAAAAGGATATTGATATCGGCAGTGGCAAGGATGTAATGTTGGTTGGATGGATTTGGAGCTAACGCGTGTATGACAAATGAAAGCCTACCATTTATGATATAGTGAGTAACGTGCGAGCCAATTACATTCTACAAGTACTTGGGATTAATAGTGAGATGGGGCTGCATCCACCTAACTACATCCAATGTGTAATTTGTGTATTACAAACCTTGAAACCAGCCACTACCCATAAACATGCAAATTCTGCCAACATCATTCCAACTCTAAATAAGTTTACAACTCCCTTTTTGTTTTTAGGGTTGGAGGGTGGCAGAACTTTCTTCAACGCAGTGAAAGAAGGAGACACTGTGATCTTTGCCAGTGATGATGAACAGGACCGTATTCTATGGGTCCAAGCTATGTACCGAGCCACTGGCCAGTCCCACAAGCCTGTGCCCCCCACCCAGGTCCAGAAACTTAATGCCAAGGGAGGAAATGCGCCCCAAATGGATGCCCCCATTTCCCAGTTTTGTAAGTAACATAATATTGCTTCAGCCTTTTACATGTCACAGTGTAGTGTACCATTAGGCAGCCTTTTTCATTTCACAATGAAATACTGTATAGACAGTTCTGACATTTTGAAGTTGTTACATAGTTGACCTGCCTACATATTCTTTTCTTTTCAGAATTTGTATCCAAATAAACTTGGAGTTAGGGAAAATAAACACATCACATTATGTAGTTTTATAATTATCACAGCTGAAATGAATATACAAATACACAATCTTTAAGGACTTAATAAATGTAATACTAAGATAGCTTAAGGTAATGTCCTATTCAGAGCTCAATTATTCATGCACAATAACATTGTATTGCAAATAGTGGAGGAACGCTATGCGATATGTTGCTATTAAACATTGCACCTGTAAGATGCGTACTGTACTGATATCCAAGAGAAGGTAAGAGTGTTTATGCAATGCAGCTCTTGTATTTAATCATCTTACATTTGTATAAGTCATTCATGGTGTTGTATGAAAATGGTCAAAAGACTTCAATGTTTATTATTAGTGCATTGCAAGGAATTACTGTACTTGACTTTTATAAAATTGTATATGGCATCTGAATTTTTGAGGGGAGTGATCCATTGTGTATAATATTAAAAGCCTACAAAAATAGATCCTGCTATTCATAAGAACTGAATGTCTTTTGGTGTGCATCCTATCAATATTGGAGTTTTATACCGTCATTTAATGTAGCTTAATTGTATTTGTTACTTACCTAATGCCTGCACCTTTTGTTTAGAATAAATGGGTTGTAGAGAAAATATACTTTTCATAATAACATCCATTTTCCACATATGGTTTGTTGAAATTGAAAACAATAATATCTGTGAACTCCTAGGTAAAATGAGGTTCAGTTAATAGGGAAAATCCTTTGATTGTTTACAAGCTTTCTGCTATGTGATTTACATTTTAGAATACCAGATTCAATCATGGACAAATTAGTAAGTGACTTTACTAAATTCCAGTGTCTATTTTTTATATGAAGTATATGAATTGTAGGTTATTTAAGTAACAGTCAAAGGATAAACTATTATGCAGAATGTTAACATATTTATCTGTATGTTGTTTGTTCATTTATTTCTTTGTCTTAATAATATATGAACATTTTCAATTTTGTAATAAAAATAACTTTATTCCCTAGTCCAGCTAATGTCATTCAAAGTTTACTAACTTAACAAAACTCATTTATATTTCTTTAACTTGGTCATTTTGAGTGACATTGGCCAGAAAAGGAGATTCACCACTAAGAACTTTGCTGCAGAAGATTTGTGAAAATACATTGTTGTTGTTTTATTTTAACTGAGATCTCTATTTACAGTCGGAAATGCAAAACAGGGTTTATTTGAATGATCTAAACAGTATCTAAGAAGTACTGAGATTTGCCCTTAAAACAGAACTATTATAATGCAGAAGTAAGGGGCTAAAGATTTTTGGCAGTGTTGCAAATACATTTTTATAAAGGTTTGCAACATTTCTATGTGCAGGTTCCCTGTAAACATCAAGTCATTTGTCTCAACCTTTGATAACAGTAACTTAATGAAGTCTTAATGATGATGATGATAAGAAGAAGATTACAATACTACTACTACTACGACTAATAATAATAATAATAATAATAATAATAATAATAATAATAATAATAATAATAATAATAATAATAATAATAATAAAACAATAAGCTTTAGTAGTGTGCAAGGTTTTATTACACAATGATATTTGGCTTCAGGTAAGTGTTTCTGCCAGTATCAATATTTTCTCTCACTTCCCATTTATTTAAGGCCCAAATATTTTACAGTAAGCCTTGTTTTTATTTTATTTTTTTCTTGAGTAATAACAATACTAATAATACTAATACATTTTAGTATGTACTGTAAAAGAAACAGACCCAGAACAAATCGTCTGCAGCACAGTGTTCAGTGTAAGAATGTTCCGGAAGGCTGAGGTTGTGTTTTAAGTTGTGTTTTCTTTTTCATGTTTGACTTGTACCCTCTCTAGTACGTTAGCTGCTAGGTTAGGGTTCCTGTCTGCTTTCCTGAGCCTTGTTGCTAGTCTTTATGTTATTCTGGTTTGTTCCTTCTTACCCTGCTAACTTCTAGCTGGACTCAAGGGTAAGTGCTTCCCTGTAACTGGCACTGCTCAGATAATCAACCTGGATTATCTGACACATGCAATGTGCCCTTTTCTCTTCTCAGATATCTCATGATTAGAATTTGTAGATAATTCTTTCTGTTAATTTCCTCAGTTTAGGTTTGAAATATTGTATACGATTCCATTCATGCCAGTTAGGATGCATGCGATTTTCTTTCTTTTATTTTTTTTGGTTTGCATAATTGCCTTCTCTCTACATTTCTATTGGTGTCAAATGCTCCTCCTGGTAAAGCTCATTATTACCAGTTCCTAGTCTTCATTCAGACGGGTAAATATTAATTAACAACACAATAATAGTGTAAATAAAACCTTTGTTCTGTGGAATCCACATAATTGACTGTTTAGTTCTGGCAAACAGATCATTTTGCACCATGAAATTTTATCTTTTTTTTTTTCAACAGTAATGTGCGTGCTTAAAGCACCTGCATGGTTACCATAGAGATTTTATTTTTCAAATCCACGGCTAGTTCAGTTGACACAGAGCACTTTAACAAAAGGGTAACAAATTATCACATTATCAGCCTTGAAACCGAACCTCATTGATTTTATGGATTTAAAAAGTAAATGTTCTTTATGTTCCAAAAATGTATATATAATAAAAATAATCCCCATACATGTCAGCATATATTTGTAAGTTATACCTTTTATGTTATTGTTGTTTTTTTTTAATGGTTATTTTAATGTAGTGCAACAGGAGTGCCAAGTTTATATTGCATCCCCTGAAGCAGATTGCTGCATTAATATAGCTCTGGTCTCTGGTCTCTGAACTTTGAAATAATATGAAAGAGTAAGGAAATAAAAAATAAAAAGTGCATGTAAACATTGCAGCGCGCTTAAGAACAATCCAATGGTTTTGTTTTAGTATTAAACACCGGTTTTATTTAGCCTGACCTGAACTGTGTTTGCAGACCTAAACCTGAGAAACTCAAAACCAGTTTGCAAATCTTTAAACGTAGCTGGATAAATCTATGAATGCTTTACTTAAGGGAGCTGAAAGTTTACAAGAGTTGGCAAATATGTATTTGGAGTATTCTGAATGCTAATGAGAAGGAGCTGGTGATGCCATCTCTCCTTAACATAAAATACTCCTGTTTTCCTATAGATGTACCTTTGGATAGCAGGCAGAACTATTTTGCCACCCTCAGGCAGGATATTATTATTTTCTTTTTTGTTTGGTGTTGGATGCCTGATTAGGAAACTAAAAGTGTGATGTACTACATTCATTGGTGGAAATACAGGATTTTCCCCATTTCTTTGGAAAATGAAGCCACTCTGGTTTACCTCTTCACATAATCCCCATGTATTTGCACCAAAATGCATTGCTATCCTATTAGAGTATTTCAGTAGTGGTATGCTTAAGTGTTTTTTTTTAGAAAACCATAAATATACTGCAACATATTTTAGTATTGTCAACTTGCAAACGCTACATTGAAAGGAATGTAATACATTCAGTATAGCGATTCAACAAAAATTACAGTTTGCATGCAATTTCAAAGTACACTGTAAATCACCATATATGTAATCTGAAAAAGCGCATGTGACTTTACTATATTTTAATTGTAACTGTATTTCTAAATCATTCTAAACGCTGAGCAAGGCTTAATGATAAGTGTTTTATTCATAAAAAAAAATATATTGTTTGTAAATATTCTATGTAAGAATACATTTTCTGGCCAGTAGTTGTTTGACCCAAACTATATTACTTAATCATCATATGCCCTAATACATGTATAAAGTACAATGTCCTTATAGTGACAAAAACATTATCTACAGTGATATACAGTATAATTCATGTAACTATTAGTAAGTAAAAAAAGGCATTCAGTAATTTGCTTGAACTGTATATAAACACTTATACTGTGTATATAAAGCTACCCTTAATTTAAAATCAATTTCTTAAAGTCTGCAGAAGAGCCAGAATCAAATCTCAAGCTTTTCTGCAAACACTGTCCTACAACACAGGCAAAGCACGCTTTGTTGTTAGTTTTCTGTCTGAGAAAGGGAAACCTATCATGCCACCTTGCCCTTCCTGTAGCAGACTGAGCTCAGCAGAGCGGGCATCATGGTTTAGGGGGTCCAGGCCCCAACCAATCACTCCCCTGATGTTGTTGAGGGTTTGGGGGGGGGGGGGGGGGGGGGGGGGTTTGGTAATAACAGGAAGAGGAGGACCAATCCTTAAAAAAAAAAAGAGTAATAAATAAAAAATGTGTAGAATAGCCTCAATGTTCAAGTCAAGAGTCTTCTAGCAAGTATCTATAAATGAATAGCTGCCATCAATCATTGTCATTTCATTTCTTGCTTTCTCTAGATGAGGTTGACTAGTGTCATTGTCTGTTACTGTCCAAAACCCATCTTCATTCTTTTAATGTCAAGCAGATATGACAAGCACACATTTAACCAGATAGAAAGTCACCTATTTTTTCAGATTTTTTTCAACTGCATCATATCATTACAAACGGTTTGGGATATTCTAATCATTTACCTTTGGACAGCTGGGCAGGTTACTACAGAGCTTTCAATGGGGAAAAAAGTAACAAATCAAAATGCCATCATTTCATTCTAATTTCCACATGAAATAACATGAAAACTAACAGTACAAATGGTGTGATAATAATGTATATGGATTATTATTTTGTTAAAACAAAGTATGTTTTGTTTTAATAAAACATTTCCTTTCTAAGTGATTTGTATATGTATATATTGTATGTTCAAAACCACACTAATCAGTTTTTTGTTTTCATTTTTTTTTATTATTAACATTTAAGGACAATGGAAGAGCATCCTACAGTGTAGCTATTATAGGATGTTTAAAGTGTCATGGAGGAAATCAATTATTAGGACAGAGTAAATACTAAACAAATGTTTTCCAAAGATGTTTTTTTTTTTTTTAGAGTCTATAAATATATTTAAAGATTACACAATTGATCAATAACAACATAGTCCAGGGTTTGTAGTTAATTGCAAGTGTAAAGTGTCAATAAACGCTATTTAGACAGGTTTTTGCACAAAAGGCCTTTATAGTTACTTAATAAGACAGGTGCCAACATAGTCTACTTGTCCGGTGTAGAAAAGCAATAGAAAAGGATGTGGAATGCAGAGCAGGGATTATAAATCAGCTTTATTTGTTCAGGATTTGCAGGGACTTCATGTAATGGGAAGCTCACTTAATGTAATGGAAAGTGAAAATGTGTCTTTCAATTTAGTTACCCCTTAACGAACAAAGCAGCACCCCAGGGGGCAACCACTTGACCACTCCCAGATTGTATTGGGCATTTTGTTTCACTGGTAGACTTAGTGTATGTTAGCTACACAGGTTGAGATTAATTAGTTAGGCCTTTGGAGGTAGTGCCTACAGGCCTCCCTTTGAAATGAGAAGTGTGAATGCACTCAGGCCCTTAATTCATAGTAAATGGCAGACTGTAACCCTTGCTGTGTCAATTCTGTTCGTCTTTTGAGATGATTAGCAGAACAGGCACTATGTCTAACTATTTTCTCAACCAACTCCAACTAATTATGTAAACCAACAGTTACAGTAAACATCCTTTTGAATTTTTGGAAAGTTATTATTTTTTTTACTACTGTACTATACAAATTCTGTGTAATTACAAATTCGGCCTTTTTTAAAAAAATAAAAAAATATTTTAAGTAACCTTGCTTAGCCGATTTAAGAATTTTTTTTTAGCACACGATTCATGATTTGTTAGGCAAACAATGAATGAAATTCACCAATATAGAATGGCAGAATCTATTGTATTAATGTTAAAGAGAATGCATTGTATTTCATCTTTTATAATAACTCACCAGTGTTTATAGAAATAATGAAGATATACACACATCTTTGTTTACTTAAACCAAATAATACATGCATGACTGAAAGAACATGTTGGTTGTACGTCATTAAAAATTGCCAAATTGTATTTTAGCTAAGTTTATTTGCTCTGTTTTGATGCAAGTTGACAATGAAAGTTTAACACTACAGTATGTACTTTGCAGAAGAGTAGAATAAAAAGCACTGTTATAGGTGAGGCACACTTCTGAATTAATTTTATTTCTCTAAATCCTGTTGTTTTCTATGTACAATGACCAAACAGATGCAGACAGAGCTCAAAAGCATGGAATGGATGAATTTATCTCAGCTAATCCTTGTAACTTTGACCACGCTTCACTTTTCGAGATGGTACAGAGACTTACTTTGGACCACAGGCTTAATGACTCCTACTCCTGTCTGGCAAGTAGAAAGAACCCCGTTCTGATTCACTGTCTCCACTGTGTACTGGGGTTATGGCTGGGAGTGAATGCTAAAACACCTGGCATGTTCAATCTCTCATAGTTATAAGGCATATGTACAGCTGCTTATTTTTAAAGCATTTTAAAGCATCATTTAGCTTGTGGTTATAATCATATCATTTCAATTTAGTTGTATACAGTCATTCAAAAACGTGGACGTGTAGCTGTTTTATATTTATTTTTAATTAACGTTAAAGTTGTCTAATTGTTGTTGTTGTTTTTTTTTAATCATATTGTACATACCAGATTGAAGTGTTGTATACCAGGGTAAAAACCAAATATTTCTGACAGACTGTATGCATGTGTCTCACAAATTCTTTAACGTAAATTTCAGTGGTAATATTTAGCTAGGAAGGTTAGCTAAATATACAGCATCTTATGCTGGTAATTCATGCACGTTGATATTTGATGTATAACACAAACAGTGCAATGAATCTGTTTTCTTTTAAACAGGGCTGGTTCAGTCCAGGGCAGGTGTTTGTTCTTGATGAGTATTGTGCCCGAAATGGAGTCAGAGGCTGTCATAGACATCTCTGCTATCTCAATGATTTACTTGAACGAGCAGAAAATGGAGCAATGATCGACCCAACCCTGCTACATTACAGCTTTGCTTTCTGTGCTTCACACGTTCATGGCAACAGGTAACTAACTGCAATCTGGAATTAAAAAGGGAAGACTTCTGCTTTGAAAAAATGTGTTACTCCTGTTTCCTAAGATACGTATTCTTGTGTCCTAGGGCTGGAAATTATATATATATATATATATATATATATATATATATATATATATATATATAAAAATATATATATATATATATAAACAGTATAGTTGGTAAACGGTAAGGATTAAATTATGTTTTAGTGTTTTGGGGATTGCTATAGGGGGAATGGAAATAGCAGTTGAACGCTCAGATCATATAGAAAAATAAAAGAGCATTAAAGAATAGTTATTTGAAAATGTGGCACTAGTCACTCATTACTAGCTGCAATACAACCTCCACTTCATGCCGCTCCTTTTCCTATTGCTTTACTTTTAATCTTGCTTTTGTTCTTTCGTTATGTTTAATTTATTTTTCTCTATGTTGTCTCTTTCATGATTTCCCAGTTTCCTTTGTTTCCTTTATTTTTTTCTGTTTCTTACATTTTTTCTTTTCTTATGCTTATCTCATAATGTCACTAACAATCACACCACGCATAACCAAAAGTCAGAAAATGCCAGATTTACTTGGTGGGTTTCTACAAAACACAGAGGCTGAGGGGGACAAATCACAAAACCCCTCAGTCCCTGAGCCTGAGGCTAACTCAAAAAAGGATTTCAAAAAGGATTCTAAAAAAAGAAAGGATTCCAAATCTCAACCAGCCCCTGAGCCGAAAAGGTAAGAAAGAGTTCTTAATATGGTCTCTACTGAAACCCAAACATGGATTAAGAAGCCGCCACATTGATTAAAACAGATGCTCAGAAAGCTAACAACCTGTGCTGTAATATTTCTGCAAATAACATACTGCTCACTCTTGGACAATACAAATGTTAACTCCACTACAGTTAATGAGGTGAAATGCCTTTGCTACACAAAGAGAACAAGAATATCTCCATGTAAAGCTTAAGGCTAGTGATAAATCCCCAGTTGCAGCTTAGAAACAAATATTTAATTCATACATAGTAAGTACCTATATTTTAAAATCTACATGCAATTCCACGCATTTATGAATGTGTACGACGAGCGGTGTATTGTCTTTTAATTTCAAGCCTCTCATTATTTAAAAAAAATAAATAACCAATGGATTTTCTCTTGCATCAGACTACTGACATATGATACAAATCTATGATAGTAAACTATATAGAATCTCTAATCATGCTTTTATTTAACCAAATTAAATAATGCAATGTACCTGCATTTAACATCTGAAAGTCAGTTTTGGGCGATACGAAAATCCATATTGCTATGTTTTATAAATTATTTTGTATCTAATTTTAAATGGCAGTTGAGGTTATCTGTGTACTTTGAAGTGGGACTCGTTTAATAGATGACTTTCACTGCACATGTGTGCTAGTTACAAGTTGGTCTAGCATAGCTGTTAAACATGGTTGGCGCTTGTTAAACAAAGAAGTCACTTCTATTCTGATGAGGAAGGTCAAATGAAGACAGAGCACCATGTGGCTATCAATCTGCTGCTCCAGTGATGGAGTTGAGGTGGGTTGTCTACTTGTGTTGTGTTATCATCAGGTCAGACAGTGATACATCAGTAGCTTGCAGTCAGCGAGAGGGTGCAGGGAGAATGTGATTCAGATGGTACAGGACAGCCTGGAGGTCAGGACTGACAGAATGACAGGCCATCACGGAGAAGAAACTAACTAGCCACTGTCCGAGATCCTGCTGTACTTAGCGGGCTCGCTATCTGATCAGTGACTGAAACTAAAAGTGACGCTGTAAAACATACGTGTTTAGCCAAGCCCTGACCCTCGTTACACATTCAATAACGTAAAGCTCAAGTGTTATAAAGTGTTAGTGTTATCAATGTGCTTTTGGGTCGTGTTGTTTTGTTTTCTTAAAGGTGTTAGTGTGTTTTTAAAATGAATGTGACTCTCACTAATACACATAATAGTATTGTGTTATTGTTTTTTAGGAACTAGGTATTGTATGTTATTATCCACAAACTTAGGCCTGTCACGTTTTCCCTGAAGCACTTTTTAGTTTAATCTGTGGAAACTTGGCAGAGGGATGTATGAAATTCATAATAATAGTAACAGCTCTGAGTGAGGTTTCAAAACAGTGCAAGAAATTAAAAAAAACGTTCTTTACACTCAAGGGTTAATTTAAAAATATTAATTTGACTTGAAGTACGCTTTTATTTTTGCTAGCTAAGCTATTGTGATGAAGGTGAAAATGATACCTTTTTATGTAAAATTGTCCTTTTATTTGCAAACTCCTCCCATCTCCAACGAAACTGATATATTTGCCATACCTATGTATGTAGAATTTGACAAAAAAGCCTTGTAAATATTATTATTTGTGACATGGTTTAAGATGGGTGATGGTGAGGAGAGTAAAGTTGACAGAACTGGTGCTAACCACTGTGACAATAACTTGAAAAGCAACCGACATGACATCTTTCTCATCACACTGCCTGAAAATGTCATCTTTGTGAAGGACAGTGAGAAAATGGTTTGCTGCAAATCTGAAAGGTAGATTCAAGAGATGCGCCTCATGTCAGATACAATATAGTCTGCAGCTGTTTGAAAAAGAAAGTCGCGTCGATCATGATGGGTTTTAGTTGGCAGGCCCTTCCAGACATCCATACTGCTCCAAAAATGGCTGCGGCTGACCTGTAGAATGCAGTCGCACTCCAGCAAAGTTTATTCATCAGAGCTATTCAGTGTGCTTGTAGATACGTATTTATAGATTTAGTTAAATATAGATACAAATAGAGGAAATTAAATCATGTTGGTTGTAGAGTCTGTCATGAACAGAAGTTTCAAATGGATTTAATAAGAAAGTAATTATGTGTTAGGTTTTATTTATGAATTACAATTGCATACAGTCATAAGCTGCTAGTGGTTAGCAAGCCAACCAGTCCAACTATTAAAATTCTTTCCCAAATACTCTTTATTTCCCTAATATATGTTAAATATAAAATAAACATTGTACAATGTAACCTGAAAGGTTTGTTCATTTAGAAATTTGAGGTTTACTAATAGTAACCCAACTACCTACCAGTAGTGTATTCCTTTATTTTTTAAGTCAGGATTTCATGCAGTTTTACCAGACTGCAAGGGACTAGCAGAAAGCAATTGGTCAACAGTTCTTCAGTTTTTAATTGAGCCAAACAATAGCCATCAATACGTCTTCTTTACCTTTTTGATCTGCAGATTCTTTCAGTTTCCAAGAACGCCATCAGTCAGGGAGTTCATCAATTTAAGACATTTCTTCCTTAAAAGGTCACTGAAACACTACAGAATAAATTGCGATTTTTTTGGCGCTCTCGGGTTTTGAATCGATGCCTGTAAATAAAGAAAAATAAAGCCAGCCAATTAACCCCTGACAGGAGGTTTATTAGAAGTTTTGTAATCCTTTACTGGAGCTTTTGTGTTGCCAAACTATTCTAGTGCTGGGGATTTACACAGCTTAGGCTGCACACTGAAGGAGGCCTATACGTAAGTGTTCAGTTTATTCAATTGAAAGGGGTCTTACAACACAGAAACAGACACTGTGCTCATAGAGACTGCACAGCAAACCGAAAAGCCTTGTACTTTGCTTTTGATGGACAAAACTTGTAATGATGTTTGCCTGGACTGTTGGCTCCTTCCGTGAATGTATTAAGATGGCCCGCTACCCTCTTATTTTGGATTTCAGGATGATGTAAATATATGCAGGAACATCTTGTATTGTTCTTGTGCTGTTTGAATGAATAGAGGAAACACATATTGTGATTTCAATTTGCACTTTACCTTCCGTTTTACAAAACTTTGTCTCAAATGCAATCCATAGGGGTGAACGGCTTGAGAAAGCCTTTAGGTTTCATATTGGGCTTGTTTATTGGTAGTAAAACAGACATGTGTTTGGAAGTAATTAGTAAGCAGATTTGACAAAATCCTTCACATTTATGTTAAATGTGGTTGAAATTAACTCCAAATGAATTCCCAAATATTTTGGTAATATAACTTTATTTTCTCAAGAAATCACCCATTCAGTACCTTAAGATAAGGAGACCTGAACCCACCCCACCCCACCCCACCCCACCCCACCCCCTAATTAAGCTTGTGTTAAAATACAATGTTACTGGCTGGGTTGTAAATTGTGTTGTTATTTGAATCTCATTTCCCCCCAGGCCTGATGGAATAGGAACTGTGACAGTCGAGGAGAAAGAACGTTTTGAAGAGATAAAAGAAAGATTGCGTTTACTTCTAGAAAATCAGATCACACATTTCAGGTATGTATTGCAATAGCTGGATCTCTGGGGCTGTATCTTCACATGCATACTTTACACACATTATATATATATATATATATATATATATATATATATATATATATATATATATACATATATACAGTGCCTTGCGAAAGTATTCGGCCCCCTTGAACTTTGCGACCTTTTGCCACATTTCAGGCTTCAAACATAAAGATATGAAACTGTAATTTTTTGTGAAGAATCAACAACAAGTGGGACACAATCATGAAGTGGAACGAAATTTATTGGATATTTCAAACTTTTTTAACAAATAAAAAACTGAAAAATTGGGTGTGCAAAATTATTCAGCCCCCTTAAGTTAATACTTTGTAGCGCCACCTTTTGCTGCGATTACAGCTGTAAGTCGCTTGGGGTATGTCTCTATCAGTTTTGCACATCGAGAGACTGAAATTTTTGCCCATTCCTCCTTGCAAAACAGCTCGAGCTCAGTGAGGTTGGATGGAGAGCATTTGTGAACAGCAGTTTTCAGTTCTTTCCACAGATTCTCGATTGGATTCAGGTCTGGACTTTGACTTGGCCATTCTAACACCTGGATATGTTTATTTGTGAACCATTCCATTGTAGATTTTGCTTTATGTTTTGGATCATTGTCTTGTTGGAAGACAAATCTCCGTCCCAGTCTCAGGTCTTTTGCAGACTCCATCAGGTTTTCTTCCAGAATGGTCCTGTATTTGGCTCCATCCATCTTTCCATCAATTTTAACCATCTTCCCTGTCCCTGCTGAAGAAAAGCAGGCCCAAACCATGATGCTGCCACCACCATGTTTGACAGTGGGGATGGTGTGTTCAGGGTGATGAGCTGTGTTGCTTTTACGCCAAACATAACGTTTTGCATTGTTGCCAAAAAGTTCGATTTTGGTTTCATCTGACCAGAGCACCTTCTTCCACATGTTTGGTGTGTCTCCCAGGTGGCTTATGGCAAACTGTAAACGACACTTTTTATGGATATCTTTAAGAAATGGCTTTCTTCTTGCCACTCTTCCATAAAGGCCAGATTTGTGCAGTATACGACTGATTGTTGTCCTATGGACAGAGTCTCCCACCTCAGCTGTAGATCTCTGCAGTTCATCTAGAGTGATCATGGGCCTCTTGGCTGCATCTCTGATCAGTCTTCTCCTTGTATGAGCTGAAAGTTTAGAGGGACGGCCAGGTCTTGGTAGATTTGCAGTGGTCTGATACTCCTTCCATTTCAATATTATCGCTTGCACAGTGCTCCTTGGGATGTTTAAAGCTTGGGAAATCTTTTTGTATCCAAATCCGGCTTTAAACTTCTCCACAACAGTATCTCGGACCTGCCTGGTGTGTTTCTTGTTCTTCATGATGCTCTCTGCGCTTTAAACGGACCTCTGAGACTATCACAGTGCAGGTGCATTTATACGGAGTCTTGATTACACACAGGTGGATTCTATTTATCATCATTAGTCATTTAGGTCAACATTGGATCATTCAGAGATCCTCACTGAACTTCTGGAGAGAGTTTGCTGCACTGAAAGTAAAGGGGCTGAATAATTTTGCACGCCCAATTTTTCAGTTTTTTATTTGTTAAAAAAGTTTGAAATATCCAATAAATTTCGTTCCACTTCATGATTGTGTCCCACTTGTTGTTGATTCTTCACAAAAAATTACAGTTTCATATCTTTATGTTTGAAGCCTGAAATGTGGCAAAAGGTCGCAAAGTTCAAGGGGGCCGAATACTTTCGCAAGGCACTGTATATATATATATATATATATATATATATATATTGGTAATAATAATAATAATAATAATAATAATAATAATAATAATGGAGCAAATGTACAGTTACAGCCCTTTTCATAACATGCATTCCAAGAGGCCTAACATCACAATATAACTATGTCTCCATGTACTTTGTGAACCCCAGTCAGTTCATGTCTTCAGTGTTTCCATCATATTTTAATGGGATTATTATTTATTTTTTTTAAACAGGTATTGCTTCCCGTTTGGTCGGCCTGAAGGTGCTTTAAAAGCCACATTGTCTTTACTAGAAAGGGTATGCAGCCTCTCCATTGCCTTATGTGTAACAACTCCTGTAAACTGATGTAAATTATAATTAACACAAACTGTTGAGAAAGAAAAGTAGGCAGACTGACTTAACAAAATCATTTCCTACCTGTCATACACTTCCATTCGCTACATACTGTAGGTGTCCGATTTGCAGTTTTAAAGGAAACACATGTGACAGCAAACATTATTTTATAACATGAAATTTGGTCCACACACAATTCCCTTGTCTTACTGTCAGACAGTCTGTTACTATTGCACTTCCTAAGTCAGTTCACCCCAGCAGCGTCACAGCATGTTATTGGCTGCAATTTCTGTCAATTAGGGGGAAGCAGTATTCTGGGGACAATTTCACTCCAGGTGAAAGGACCAAGGAAGTGCAACTCCTCAATGCAAGGCTTGCCAGAAGTATTTCCAACAAAAAACACCACCATTTTTCTAAAAAGAAAACAAAACGTGGGTGCTAAAACAATTTGAATAATAGGTGATTCATTTAGGAGTGCCTACATGTATCATCGCTTTATGAAAGCTTGGCCTTCATTTGTCAATTTGTTTAAGATTTTGGTACATTAACATCATTTCCATTTCAGCTTAATTCAATTGTAACATTTTTTTTTTTTTGTTAAGACTACCTAAACAATATTTTGTTATTTTCAATTTCATTTAAAAACTGACAAATTAATATTGGTGTTTGTTCTTTTAGCATGCTCTTGTTGATGTTTATTTCAATAAAACACCTGTGTTGAAATTGTTATTTGAACAAGAGACCATACAGATGGAATACGGTATTCATTTGTTTTGCTGTAAAGGTTCTAATGAAGGATATAGTAACCCCGGTTCCACAAGAGGAAGTGAAGACTGTAATCCGCAAATGTCTTGAGCAAGCTGCATTGGTTAACTACACTCGACTGTCTGAGTATGCCAAAGTCGAAGGTAACTAGATTTACATTTTCACATGTCAAGAACACTTTATAGCAATGCATAATGTTGGGAAAGTAAAATTTACTTTTCTTTTTTTTTATCGTGCCAGATAGAATTTACGTATCGTAACTATCAAGGTGGTTATGGTACCAGAAATGTTCCTGATATGTTTAGGTGCATAAGTAAGGATGTAGAATTGGTTGGTTTAGATTTTTGTAAAGTTAGCCATACAGGTCCAATGCAGAAGTGGAGAAGAAGACACCTGCTTTTCTACTGTGGGCAAATTGCCCATTTAACACATTCACTATGGATGGAGCAGTTCGCTGTGATTTGCCCATAGGAGAATATAGGCCAATTTGGATTTTGAACTTGGGTGAAAAAAACTGTATTGTACACATTGAATTAATTTATCCACAGGCGTTTAGAACAGTTTCTAATACTAAGCTGCAAGAAATTATGAAAACTGTATTACATGTAATGCAAGGTACTATAAAAGTGCATCCAATGGACAACCACATATTGGTGCTTTACAACATCACCACCTATTGGATTAACAATTCTGCTTTTAGTTTCCCACTTAAATCCTTTGCTGGCCAATACATTTGACATTGAGAAAATAGGCATTACTAGGTATGGGAGCATACTCAGGGAAGTAAAGGGTAAATAGACTATTGATAATCAAGACTATTGATTATCACTGAATTGTTTAGTTTTTTCAAACAAAGATATTTAACACTAGGTACTTAAGGATTAAAAAAAAACTTCCTGCATCCAATACATGTCTCTAATACCACCTGAAAAAAAAGTTCAAAATGTCCTAGCAAGGCTATACTAAATCAAATCAGGTATTTCATGTTGTAAACTGAGCTGGATCGTTCAGAATTTGTGGTGCTTTTATTTCTGAGACCATCTCTTACAGTGTACGACTATGAAACTCACAATATATAATGTATGTATATATATGTATTAGCCTGTGATTTTACCAGCAGTGGAAAAGCTGGGAATTCTAATGATAAAGGTGAAAATTGTGTACCAGTGGGAAAGAAAACAACTTTCTTGGCAATTTTACATTGTAATTTTTGACATATACTGATAATTAGGCACTTAAATGATACCAACACTTGACAAGCTGAAGAGTGGGTGTAAAACAATGTAGGTATATTACTGCTACAGCTTCTTAGGTGATTGCATTTTAAATATACTTCTGGTACAATTAGGAATTCCAAATACACTGTTCAAGTAACAATGGGTTTTGAAGACATGATGGTGAGCACATGCCAGCAATGGGTCTTTGAAGTACAGTATACGTATGTTGACTGTATAGGTTTGTTAATGTAACTGTACCTTTTGTTTCAGATCAGTTTAATAGTGGTGTAGGCCACATACACAATATTAGAGATGTGTAAGTAAAAATGCATTCAATTCCAATATAAAGAGCTCATAGTGGATCTTAATTCCCTTTTGTGCCTCAATTCCTCCTGGTTTACGACGACCTGACCTCTTTCACACAGTGACTCTTAGGTCTGGGAATACATTGAAGCAACAAAGGTTTTTTCCAGCTCCCAGTTCAGAGAAGTACCCCATCCCTGCTCACTACCTGCTCTCTTCTGCTTTTCCTCTTTCCTTGTTTATTGGCTTTGTCACTTTTTTATGCACTTTTATAAAAAGTGGTTATGATGCCAATTTACAAAGCATGCTGGGATTGTTTTTTTGTAGACAACCCAACATCTACCAGCTGCATGTTCAAGGTTTTCTTTTATAGGCATAGACGTCACATTAAATTGCAAAATTGTTCTTAAAAACGGACACTGAAATTACCTATTTAACACTTATTGTCTAAAACAATCCTACATATTATATACGTGTATACATATACAGCACATGTATATGTATTCACTGTATACACTCAACATCTTAATGTGACTTATTTGTTACCTATTTCAGTCAATGTCTATAAAGAAATACCTGTAGGTGCTTAAGATACTGAAGGCATCAACCCTTAGTATCTTGGAGCCTAACCTAGTAAACTCTGTCTTCCTTTACCCATAATGTTTTTGCCATAATATATTTGCTAAAATCTGATAGAGATTTTTACTCCTCTTGGTCACAGGCTTCTTTGTGACACATGGGCATGCTGAATGGTTAATCCAAACTGTCAAAAAACAAAACCAAAAAAATAAATAAACCCTGACATGATTCGCTTTTCCTTGTTTCCTTTCCCCAAAACACCACAACTGTTCTCCTTCTGACCTAACACAACTGACCTCTAACCTCTTTACCTCTGACCTAAGCCTCTTGCATGCCCAAATCCTCTTTTATAGGGAAAAAGAGAGAAATGTATGAGCATCCTGTCTTCTGCTTGGCCTCTCAAGTGATGGATTTAACCATTCGTGAGTACCTACCTCATCCTTTCCACCCTGTCTTTCACTCTTTCTGTTTCGCATTTTATCCAACGAGTCCCAAAAAACCCCCCCACCGATATCACTTTTCTTGCTTCAAGTCTCTTTTTGCCTTTTGTCTGTTGCTTCTGTCTGTGAAATCAAGTGTGAGAAGTCCAATCAGTTCTTGTCAACCTTAATCAGGAATTCCAACTGATCCATTTGTTTGTGAGACACATGAAATATCTGTAAGCTTTTTGCATTAATGTTTATGTCTGTGAATTTGAATGCATTTTTACTTTGCTTCTATGTATCCCTCAGTTTTTGGAACACTTGTCACTGGTACACAATAAAGAAAGTATGACCGAGTCTTGTACACTGGGAGCCAAAGGGATTAGAAAGCCGCACATGGGAATACAAAATGAGTTCTGTGTATATACTGTATATATAGATATATACATATACATCTGTATTACAGATCATGAATTTGTCTTGTGTTGTGATTTATTAAAAACAGCTTTTTTTGTCTTCCTTGTTTTTTTAAAATTTATTTTTATTATACTTTAACCTTTTTTTCTCAGGCTGCTATGACAACATTTGCTTTACTGTATTTGGAATCTAAAACTGTGTTTTCATTGCTTGGCTTTACATTGAAGTGTGCTCCCATTGTTGGAGAACATTGGTGATATCCATTGATATTATAGGTTGGCAGCTGGCAAGTGGTGACGGAGTGGTTAAGCTAAGGTGCCACCTTCTGTAAGGACATGCATTCAGATTCACTCTCTCATTAATCTTGCATATCTATTCTTCCTTCTCTCTTTTCTCTCCTCCTTGCTCTCTCTGTCATGTAGAGAATCAAAAGGATCCAGGTGAAATATTATGTATACATTGTAGCCTAGTTTATATATATATATATATATATATATATATATATATATATATATATATATATATATATTGTTTTCTGCAAGTTTTTTTTTTTTAAGGCTCTTAAGTATTGCTCTCCCTCCCTGGAGATGCAAAAACACTTAAAGGGTTAGTTTGTGCTGTCTGTATATGGTATACAATATCGGCAACATATAACGAAACAAGGAAGTAACATGTTACTACAGATCTGCAGAGGCAATATTTCTTTAATAATAAAGTCTTTAGTATTGCTTTTGGCTTTTTAATTATAGTGCATTTTTTGACACCAGTAGGTCACATGCACATACAACAGTATTAGGTTTAATATAGCAAAATCAATACAGTCTTTTTTGAGTAATACATAAGAACATAATACATTATTAAAAGGCAGTTTAGTTTAAATATTCTACAGATAATGCAGGTTTTTGTTGACCATTGGCAAATTCTTTAAAAATCTTGATAAATATTTTATTTGTTATTATTTATTATTATTATTTTGTAACTGTCTATGTTTGTTTCAAGTTGATATTTGCCTTCCTGCAGCAAATCAATAATTATTCAGTGGTTATCTCTGCTTTTGCAAACCTCAGATTGCATCCTGTACTGATTGGATAATCTGTTGTCCATATTCAACCACTGAATAATATACATACCCATTATATTCTTAACCTATTAGCGGATTGCTACCTAAATAAAAAACAAATAAAGCAGTATGCATTGATATAACCTTATTTACATATACAGGTGTGTAATAAATCATCTGGGCCAAGGAAATGGAATTACATATATGCAGATAATAAGTGGTTTTGCTTTTACTTTCAAGTCGTTTTACAGTATTTTCTTGCACAAGTCCAGACTTATCCAGTAGGTTACCATTGAGAAATTAACCAAAGCGATGGTTCTGGCAGGGAACTCACTTTAAACTTACTTCAAATCATGTAAATAACAAGCACATGTTAGGTGCTTCCAATACCAGACTAAATCATCAATCTAATAGCTGGGTCCTTATTCATCCCTCAATAAACAATATGTCCAACAATCGGCAAGGAAAGGATTTATATTTTACCTCAGTCCACTACTTCTGTGCTGTGCGCCAAAGTTCGCCTCCTCCTCCCCAGCTGCTTTTTGGCTTCAGTTATCAGGGGAGGTCAGCAATCTTGCCCCCCTGCCCATGGCTCCTCTCCACTTAACTATGAGCTAATTCATGGGTAGGGGTATCTCAAAAGACGAGTCCAAAGGCCAAAGAATGTAGCATAAATAATGTGTATTGTAGTGGTGTTGTCTAGTCTGCTTTAATAAATAATCCATAATCTATTGCATGAGTTTTCTGACTGAACCTTAGTAAGTAACCCAAATTAATATACCAAATCAACACACGTCTATCAGAGGAAGTGTTCATTCATGAAAAGCCCAATCTAATCATTTTCTAATCTCCTTTCATTACAGTCCTTTATTTTAAACACTGTAGGGCTTTGTAATGTATTCATTTGACGTGAAATCCTAAATATTCATGTACGCATATACAACTGGACAAGAGTGACTGGACTGCTGATTTCATTTTTATTTTTGTATTGTTTTTTTTTTTTTTTAATTTCATTTGACAGACCAGAGCTGTAACAGCAAGTATAGTAACCCAGGACACCGCACTCAGTGTGTATGGGTGCTCATCTTGGCTCTGGAGACACAGGAGATTTCTCAATCTCAGACCCATTCATTACATGTGTGAAAAAGCTACAGTCGCCTGGGGAGGAAGACAGGGAACTTGCTGGGCAATTGCGACCACTTTGAAAACTATACTACAGCCCAGTCTCCCTCATCTTTCTATAGTTAAATAAACTGGGCAGCAGCAGGGCAATTTTGCAGTTGCATTTACACCAGGAGAAAATCTGACAAAACTCATATATACACAATGGCGCCAATATTACTGCGGGTAGTAATTGACTTTTAAGAGACAATTTACAAGCAGACAATATCATTTAAAATAAGGAAATACAGTTAAAGATAAAATGGTATGCATTTCCATATAGGCTCAGATGGTTTTATATAACTACATATTAAGATATGTAGTAGCTGTGCATTGAATCAGGTATTTATGTGATTTGCATGTTAAGTGCTGGCAGCTTCTAATAAAACTCATTCAAACTGGTTATGAAAAGCTTAATGTACTACAGTAGTTTCAGTGACTGCTGCCTACCTTCACATTAAACTTTTGGACAAAATCTAATGCTTTTGATTTTGTGTGATGTAACCAAGATTAAAGAGACTGTGGGCCTTATTGTGCATTGCACTGGAATGTTAAGGAATTACTTATTCCAATTAGTAAGGTCAAAAGTAAGGTCCCTTAAGCTGGGATGCATAACTTTTATGAAAGGAGCATTTTCAACACAACTTAATAAGGGAAAAGTGGAAAATATGGGCCTTTGTACCCTTTTTATGTTTTTCAAAAATCTAATAGAATTAAATGAAAAAGATGAGTTATTTAGTATTTTTCTTCAAAGAGGGATACAGTCTATTTAATTTCAGAAGCAACAGTTTAACAACATTTGAGATGCCAATCACCCGCCGCTACCTGTGCTATTATCTGTATGGCAGCACCTAGTAAAAAATACCTGATTTAGTACATTGCATGTTATTCTAAAGAAAATAACAGTAGAAAACCTCTTGCCGTATAGCTTAGTGTAATGACTAATGGTGACCCTAAATAGTTTGAAGAACATTTACTAATACTTAGCTATACGTGGCAATAGCATTATGAATGTATTTCTAATTTAGCTACGTAGCAACGTCTTGCATGTTTTAACTCTCACCCTTTTAAAAACCAGCAAATCTTTGCTGTTACAAGTGGCAGATATTCAGAGGTGCTGAATGGCATCTGAAAAAAAGAAAGAAACAACGTATGCTGTGTTCAAATAAATAAATACAAAAATTATGGATCAAAGATGTAAAAATTAGAAATGTAACACTGCCTGGTGATGTCAAAAGCCACTAATATAAGGGAGAGGGTTAAATAGAAAACTAACACCTTAAACCTGTGAATGTTGACAATGTGTTATGGAGGCTATTGGCTGAGAAGTTATAGGGCTATATGGGAGAAGGGCATTTAGCTGCAATTCAGCTATCTCTGCTTGGGGAATTCTAGGTTTTCAAATATAAATCTGGCATAAATTCATGTTGTTTTTGTCATGGCTAACCAGATCATGCTGGGGTGAACCATGAAGGTACTGTACCTCTTTATCCCCTGGCATTGTACTCTAGGAAAAATACTGACCTTGAAAGTTAACTTTTAACTACCTCAAATAAAGGGTGGCAGCATGCATTAGACCCAATTGTAATAATCAGTTACATGGAATGTGATTATGCTTAAAAAATAGTGATATACAGTAACAAAATATAGTTTTCTGAATTAAAAAAGCATTATCGGTTGTACTACAGTACACAATAGAATTTTGTATTTAACTGTTTGGTTATTTTATGAACTGAAAAATCAGGTCTTTGGAAAGATAAAGGTACAAAAGCATTGGCTAAATTCACTCTTGGGAGTTTCCCGCCAAGCCCTGCCAAGATCATGAAGCACAAGCCTGTCATTAGGCCTCTGCCCTGGGAGAGACTGCCAATAGTGATAACTGTCCGACCGTGGTGGTTTTGTGATGTGGACAACTCTTTATTCCACTCACCATCTAGCTCTGTTTTTTTCCAAGTTGTTGTTCCTAGTTCTAGTATATTATATTTTATTCAGTATGTATTTCTGAGACAATAGGTGTCTGACCAAAATATGACCTCTCAGTTACTTCATACCTTTTCTAACACGAAACAAAATCATTAAGAAAAAAAAAATACTAAAGTAAATAGAGGATAATATAATATGTATATAATATAGCCCTTACCAACAAAGAAAATCAGCTTGGATTTGGCTTAACTTTATTTTCAAAAGCCTTTTGTTTTCTTCTTGTCCCAAAATGTCAGGAATTTAAGGAAAATAATGAGTTTAGTTTCAAGGCACTGTGCCGGGTTTTTCCAAACCCACTCGGAGAGTAACCATGCATATACTTTTTCAGTTGTCCGTTCCCTTCTCAGTCAATACAATATAAGCAGATAATTGTATATAACCCCTTTTCATATCTTCAGTGTCTGTTTACTTTGTCACCCCAATGTTCATTAAATCACATGCATGTTTCCTTTTACTGTCTTTTTCGCTCGTGCATGGCAGCTCCACGGTCTAGGCCTAAGCCACCACCAGCACCTCCACCCATTCAGTCGCAGATAGACATGATAAATCAGAGGCTCAAAGGCATGCCTAGGCAAATACCAAGTACTGTAATGGCTTTTATTTTACTTTTCTATTTTTACAAGTGTTTTTGTTTGATTCTCTTTTACTTTATTTAATGGTCTATGTTTTGTCTACTTTAATTTCATTTAACCTTCGAATACTACTGCTACTATTCTTTGTTTAAAGGACCTTGGATCAAACATTATTTTGCATACTTCATGTTTAGCAATGTCTGTCTTATGCAACATTTCCAAATACTGATGTCAGCACAAAATAACTTAGTTACAGCATAACATTCTGCATGATACTTGTATTTTTAAGTACTATATGTTAATTACTTGGTAAATATTTATTTATATGTAGGTAATAACCTGCTGAATATGTATTAGTGCTCCAGTTTTTAGAAAACTGTCTCCTGCATGTTTTTCTAGCTAAGGTTCACTGATATTGTCCTTTGTTCATATCACTATATATGTTTAATCATTACCCAACTTAAAAGAGATGTAGCAACAAAGGTTTGTATGCCTGATCATTTCTTTCCTACAGTTCAGCAGCAATTAATATCTGTTTTGTAATAATATGTGTTTAAATTACATTTATTTAACCTGGTTGGGTAAGAGTTACAGCTACACTGTTTTCTAGGAGAGAATGACAACATAATAGAATGCACTTGCTGTGATTTATTTATGAGAATGGACATTTTGTGAATGGACATTGTGCTTCAGTTTAAACAAGCATGGTAAACAGAATCTAAAAGCACTGAAACAATAAATAAATAAAGTAAAGTCATTAAGTGTCCACCCATTATATTATTTTCTTCTCTGTTTACTGCATGAAAAGGGAATGCAAGACCCCGTCAAACTCATTTTCATTAAATAAGTTAGAAGTTTTCAAGTTCAGTTATGCCTGGGATTTTAACAGTGTTTCTTCTACTACAGAAAATGTAGGCCGCTTAATTACTCCAGCTAAAAAACTAGAAGATACAGTCCGTCTGGCTGAACTGGTGATTGAGGTCCTGCAGCAAAATGAGGAGCACCACGCAGAGGTGAGTGGTGAGGTTCCACTGATATCTCCTCAGAACAGATGTCTACTGAATGTGAGCATGTCAGTCCTGTCAGCTCTTGTCAATTGTTCAGTGTTTAGGAATGTAATTAGCAGGTCAGAGCAGAGATGCTTGAAGGGCAGTGCTTTGAATGGCACTTTATTTAAGTATTAATCATTATTATTTATTTATTTATTTATTTATTAATTTTAAAATAATAAATCATTGTTCTGCATAATTGAAGTGCAGTTTATTTTTTTTGTAGATCTGGATATAATGCAAATGATACCCATAGTAGAGCTATACAGCGCATGTATTTACAGTAATGACACTTCTATGGGTATGTAATTCATAGATTGTGGAAACTTTAAAAAACATTTTTTAGATAGATTCTATTTTACTTGTAATATGAATTCAAGTCCGTTCCCTACACACATTGAACTATTGTAATTTGCTTTTAAGATATGGTTTTGTTGTAGTTTCAATAATATTTGATGTCCTGTGCATCATTATTCTGTGTTTGTGAAAAGTATTATTTTTGTCCTAACACCCATTTTATATGAAAATCAAATCTGTTTGTTGTATTTTGCATTTTTATTTTGAGTATTTTGTCAGTGTATTGCAATTTAAGAAAAAAAAAAAAACCCAAAACCTTTTTGTTTTAGTTTTGGGATCATTTGCCATTTCTTCTAACTTCACAATAACAACAGACCTAGTTCCCAACTAATGCCTGATTTGCATATTTAAATTTCCTCCCTGTTTCTTTACTGTTCATTCAATCTTGGATGATCCTGGCAGGGAAAAGAGGTATGTGACTGAACTGAATGAAATGAGTCACCTCCCGTCATATTTTGTGCATGTTCTACAAATAACCATTTCTCCTAATGGGATTTACCTGGGTTTCCCTTGCTTTGTTACGTCTCAAAACAGTTGGTTGCCAACTGTAGACTGAGTGCTTGTGGAGCTGGTAGTAATACGATTGGTGTGCTTAGGCTGGCCAGCCAGTCTGTGCATGAAGAAGGGTGTGCACTTACAAACACTGCAGTAGTGATACCCCAGTATTTGCCCTCCCTCTACCCTCTTGAAATCCTACCTGAATCCACTCTATGTGTGTTAGTCTGAAGTATGTTTGGGTTACTATTGTTTATTTAGTAATGAAATTGGCCTGCTACTGCAGGATCACACTCTTTTGGGTCCTGTTTAGACCCTGAAATATTGTTTGTTTTAATAATAATGTAAGTTCTGGTCAAGGTAAGTCAATAAATGTAAGAGGTGGCTGTAATAAACACAGTATACACCCCCACGTGGTAAAAAAAAAAAAAAATTACAAAGTTGTATAGTTAACCGACTACAGTAGGTTATGCTTCTCATATTTGCCGTAATACAACCCCCACGTTTGTGTATTCATATGTATTTTTTGTCAATTCTTCATGAATCTTAAGGCAAAAACTGCAGACAGCACAGTTTTTACCAGCCCCAGCTTTGTTGTGATTCATTCATTCTTCGTATATATATATTTTCCCCCTTTTGGATTTCTTGAATTTGATATCCGACCCAGCTGTATGGCTTCATGCATAATAGCAGACACCAAATGACTGTGAACTACTATTAAATACAATAAAAACCTCTTTCCCGTTTCATAAGGTCCTGTTGCTGGTGCCACACATGCTGCATGCTACCGGCCAACAACAAATTAAAGACTCAAAAATGCATGCATACTGAAAACATTCACATCCGAGAGATTAGTGATGTGAATGCAAACAACTGAAACCTGTGGAAGGGGCATTTAGGGCTGAGAAGCATGGAAGGAGTCAACTTGCATGAAAAAAGGATCCCCATTTCGAGCCATTCCACTGATTTCTATAGATTCAAGTTCACATAAAATATATACGTTAATTAACTTTGATTTTATACTGAAGTCATTGTTGTTCTAGTAAAATCTAGCCTAGACTTGGCACTATTTTACTTCTATGTGTAACATTTATCCTAAAAAAAAAAAGCATGTGTTACTGGTAATTAAAAATAGCCACCTACTCCCTGGTAATCAATCTGTACATAAGTTATGCCCATGTACTGCATTGTGATGTTAGAGTGATGCCAATTTCTACATGATTAAATGATAGCTAAATGGGTTTAATAACTGAAAACCTAAAGGAACATGAGTTATAGAACTAAGTGGAGTTACTCTTACAATTCTGATGCCACCAAATTACTGTAAACTGGTAAAAGTCATGACTGTAAACTTAACAGTATTACTTACATCGTTTGCACTTCATGTGTCTTTTTAAGATAAAACAAGTAAACAGTGCAGTATGTATTTAAAGCATTGTTGGTTCACATTTGAACATGCTGTTCATTTTACAGTTAGCCCTGTTTCAGACCATTTGTCTGTGGAATTACTCTACCAGTTTACTACATGCTGGCTGTTGTTCTTAAAATTGAAACTAGATTTTGACTGTCAGTTCCTTTTCTTCCCATATGTTTCCCCTTCTATATCATCCCCAAGGCCTTTGCTTGGTGGTCAGATTTGATGGTAGAGCATGCAGAGACCTTCTTGTCACTGTTTGCCGTGGACATGGACGCAGCTTTAGAAGTGCAGAGCCCAGACACCTGGGATAGCTTCCCACTTTTCCAACTGCTCAATGACTCCCTGAGAAGCGACTGTGAGTATCATCCTTTAAACCTACAATGAACAGGAACCTGTGCATTAGCACTGCTGTGGTGAGGGGAAATAACATTAAAACTACATATTTATGATGCTGATTGTCCCAGAAACAATTTTTTATTTTTTTTTTTATCTGAAGTACTGTCTCTAACAAGAACCGTAAACCATTTACCAGTCAGAATATCAGCAACAGCTAGCTTCGAAATCCTAGACTTTTTGGACAACAAATGTACAGTAAGATTGAGTTTCTTCCTCACTGCCCAGCTGTGCTTACTGATGCAGTACCACACACATACAGTACAGTACCATGACGTTATCATGACACCTGTACAGTAGTTACTTGACACGTAATTGCCTCAAGCTGTGAAGATCAAGTGACCGTCATGCCTTAAGCACATATAGCAGCACTGTTTCTGTTTGAAGCAAGTACCTAGTTTGTTGTTTCGTGAGGGAACTAATCAGCCAAAGCAACCCCCTGAGCTGTCAGAGCAGTTGTGGATAATGAACCCACTCCCAGTAACCTCAGCCCAATGGCGATTCCCAATGCTACTGCCTCCAAAACATCCTCGCAAAAGAACTTATGACTGTGGGAACAATTCGCTGCTGCGGCATCATGCACCTTACCAAGGTACTGTGCCGATGACATTTTGTATATATTTCAAGCTGTTTATTTAATGAAGTTCTTTGATTCTTCTTGTTTTTTTTTTAATCAAATCCATGTGCACAGTGTAATTGTAAATCTTATACTGCTGCAGTACCTAAAAGATCTGGTAATCCTGTACTATATAATCATTCAGTTCTACAGGAGGTTCTGCACAATACTGTAACTTCATCAGACCTGCGCCAATAACTGCAGCGTCCTTTACTGTGACAGTCAACCTAGCAAGCACTCAAGGATAACAGAGTCTTTTGTTGAAAATGGCCGCCAGCCTCTTAACCTGATTATTCTTGTTTAGTTTATTATTTGCTCACCACGATGATTATCTGACTCTTTGACCACTGAGATAATCTCTCCTCCCAGCTGCAAACTGGGTACTTCAGATGGGTAAATGAACTGCCTTGTGAGCACTCCTGCAACCATTCAACTAGTACAAAAAGGCAACATTTATAAATAACTAAATCTATACTAATTTATTGTGTCATAGGTAGATTTTTTATTTGTGTGTTTAAGTGTGTGTATGTGACGGTAATATCAACATTGCTTTGCATCCGGTCAGTGTATGTTTTGCTGTACAGTGTATGTGTTTGCCTAATCTGGGCACATTGTGATTGGGACCAGGCAAAGAGGAAGATCCTAAATATTCACAACCCAGTGCTCTTCACCTTAGAAAGCATTCTTATGAGATCATTGTTGTCTGTTTCAGATAATCTGTGTAATGGAAAATTCCACAAACACCTGCAAGATCTGTTTGCTCCCCTTGTGGTTAGATATGTCGACCTGATGGAGTCATCAATTGCACAGTCAATTCATAGGGGCTTTGAGCGGGAATCATGGGAGCCTGTAAAGTAAGGGAACTTCTTTTGATAAACTTTGAGTTTGGATGCAGACGGATGGAGAGCAATGGCTTGGTTTTAAAAACACACAGCTGCAGTTACTTGGCAATCGCAATAGAAAATACAGTCCTGTTAAAATGTGGGAAACCATTTCTGCCTACATTCAAATATGTAGTTTAATTTTCCTCATTTTCTACTTCTTGAGAAGATATTTAGTTAAAGTGCCCTTGTAAGATCATTAAATACTTGCAATCACATGGCAAAAATATACACAGTTAATTTTCCACATTTTTACAGTAATTAATAAATGATATGGCAATCAATCTTTTCTAAAGATAACACTTTAAGTCCAGAACTGTAGCTTTTTATTAACTAAGATCTCCGAATCTGTTATCCAAGCTAAAGGAAGTACAAATGGTAAGACGAATAAAATCTTAGCTGAAAAGATTTTTTTAAATCTTAAGTACTCACACTTCACTAACAAATAAGACAAAGAAAGACCTATCCAACTTGTCTGGAACAGTAACACATGAACAGTGTATCTATGTGCATGGTGGTTTAATACATTACATACTACCAGTATAAAGACAAAATAATCAAGTCTGAAGTCAATTGTATTTATTCTACATTGCATCATGTATTTATGTGTTATATATAGCCTAGCAATTCATATTTAATTTTAAGAAAAATCGATTCAGCTAAAAGATCTTATTTGTATTTTTATTGCAAATATATTACAACATGTTTACTTCTTCCCCAGTACATAAAGATTAAAGCCTATAGCAAGAGCAGATACATGTAGCTGTACTGGAGGTGAATTAGTTTGAACAGAGAACCATCTCTCAGATTTAATTCATTTTCATGTTTCAGTTTTAGAATATTCCATCATTTTTACACGTTTACAACACTTTGTTTCATCATTTTTATAAATCAAGTATCATATCATTTTTTTCTTTTATATTATGTCATTGAATTGTGTGTGTGGTTTACAGAATTGCACTGAGTGGAACAACAATATTAAAAAATGTTTTTGTTTAAATAGATATTGCAAATGCTCTGGTGCTTGATATTTCCCTGAACTGTAACTGAACTGAATTTACTACATGATGTTATTTTTGATGTAATACATTTATCTATATATGGGGATTATGTACAGTACATGGGGCATTTAATTATAGGGCTTTAACAAATGTGAAATCATCCTTTTTATTTCTGAAACAATCTCTGTAGTTTGTGCATTGAAATGTCATCCAAAAATGTAAGTGCAACCAGTATGCTGTTTGGAGTTTGAATGTTTTCTTTTTTTGCCGTGTTCTTTTTCTTTCTTGTCTTTTTAATTTCGATGCAACTTAATTTAAAGAAACCACTGCCGATGTTTACCTTCATTTCTCACATGCTTTGTTTGAAAACTGTTCTGCTTTTTATCTTCCAAATTTGCGTTGCTGTGCCTTTTAATTATTTGGTTACGTGTCACATTGCTTCTGCTACATCTGCATTATCACTGTGATGGTATTTTCTTTCTGTCTGTTTCTTCCACAGGAGTTTAACAAGTAATCTGCCCAATGTGAATCTACCAAATGTGAATCTTCCTAAAATACCAAATCTACCAGTTAACCTCCCACAAATGCCTAGCATTTCTACTCCGTCATGGATGGCTGCTATATATGACTCTGAGTGTGTATTGAGTTCCCTCTAGATCTGATTTATTAACAACAGTGATTTTGGCACGAATATGTCTCATTGTATACCTTTTTAAATTGTGTCTGACGGGTACTAAGCAGTATTAAAGTACTGAACACTTAACATTATTGCTGTATATGTAACATGTAACGACACAGCAATTGGATCCATAATTCGTGTATATTTTGTATGGTTTGAATTGGATTGAGCTGCAATCAGAGTCAAGGACTGACACAAAAAGATGCAAGGCATTACAATCAGTACCTGTTCTAGTGCACTAATACACGTTAGGCAGTTGAGAATGAACGGGAATGAAGCACAGGTAATTAGAAACTATGTTTAGATATATTTATAGCAGTTCATTAAAATCTTAACAGTCTTTGTTCTTGCCACTCTACACACTTCGTACTGTGACACATTATCTATTCTGCCTTTCGAAATGAAAGTGAAACCTTTTCAGCTTTGCAGAAAAAAGGTCTCAAACTGAGCGAGATACTGTCATTACAAATTGCAGATGAAGACACTGTGGTTCAACATGTTTTATAAAATCTGTCAGACGGCAGAATTTCACATCCATTAACCAGGCTTGAGGTCAAAACTGTTTATCTACAAGAACCCAAAACAGACACAATGGAGATCCCCAAATTTGGCAAAACGAATCCACAAAAGTTGTGAATTGGAACAGTTTGTAGACAGATGTATTAAGCTGAATACATTAGTTTGTTTTCACAGATCTAGTAAAACCAATGTCATTTTCATGCCAAGTTGACTGTACTGAAGACTAGATTTGGCAGCATTTTAAAATGGAGAACCTGACGGCTTTTCATTTTCTTATCCTTGCATGCTCTTACAATGTGGTTTGGAAAGATACAAATCAATATCAGAGTTTTTAACATATACAGTGTGTGTGTGTATATATATATACACTGTATATATATATATATACACATATGTTAAAAAATAACTCAATGTGCTTTACAAACTAATATGTATATAAATACAAATTTTTTCACAAAATGGTGGGTTTATATATATATATATATATATATATATATATATATATATATATATATATATATATATATATATACATACATATAAACCCACCATTTTGTGAAAAAAAAATATATATTTTGTGGTTGTAAATTATATTTTTTTGTGAACGTCCTATTTTATTTTTTGCACAATTAACAAAAATCACAAAAACACAAATACAGATAAAGAAAACATAACATACAATTAAAATTTTAAAACAAAAATAATGCTATTGTTTCTCATGATGGGGCACAGTTATATATGTAACCTGCCAATAATTTGTGAAACTACACCCGTCCACATACTTATCGTTGCGGAGCTGGCTAAATGTAATTTAGCTGTGGATCTCTCTAGCATCGCTGTATCATGGAAACAATGTAACCATGCAGATTTGTATGATATATCAGGCTCCACCCAGCCCCTCACTTTCTTTGCTGCAGTCAACCCTGGAGTGAATCGTAAGATTGAGTGATGAGTCGTCTGCCATGTAAATTATATTTTGAGCCAACCACCTACCACTTAGTCTTGTATAGCACATAAATAATGCTAGCCACATTAATAAAATATGTACAGTACCTTAACTCAGAAGCATACATAATTATAGTCTCATACCAGAGTTTTTATACCTGATCATTTTGTCTTAAAGCAACAAATGGAATACTGTAATATAAAGAATTATACCTGATTACCTTTTTGTTGTTTTTTTTTTTTTTTTTTTACAGAAATTAGGCATATAGTGTAAAAAGATATACACGTTTTTATACTGGGAATTGTGGCTGATTCTGTATCTTTCCAATAATTTCTGATTTCTTCAAATATCTTTCCATTTGAAAATTCCTCTTCAATATCTGTAGTTATACTGTATATCTGAACTGTATTAATGGGTGGAATCATCCCTTTGTTAGCCCCAGATCCCCAAATACTGCCCCCCCCCCCCCCCCCCCCGGCATGTTGGGAATAGGGGTTTTCACCCTGCGGTAGCTGTGTGTGCATTAGCAATTGCTCTGAAGCAACCATTACTTCAGTGCAGCTGGCATCCGTCATGGCAGAAACACACATCCTTATACGTTTCTACAGACGATGTCGGTACCCTCTGATAATGCATGGTGTGTTCAACATCCTCAAACGCAAGCCGTGTTGCATAAGTGGTGGGCGAGAGCCTGTTCTGTTTCTTATGGTCGAGATGTAACACTGTTCAAAGAAATACAAAGCAATGTGTCTTCCTATTGTGCTTACTCCATGTTTGGAATAGCTCTAGTTGCAGACAAGTGACTGTAATGCAGTGGTTTAGAAACCAGATTTAGATGCTATAGTTTACAATAATCAGGGACAAAAATGTGGGCTGTTTTGGCAAGTGACAACAAGAAAAACATATTACAAAAATTAATGAATAATGAAATGCCCTGTGTCTTAAATTAAGCTACAACTGTTAAATCAGGTACAATACAACGGAATGCTTATGAAGATAGTAGGTATGTTAAATTATTGGATAAGACATGGCCTCGCTCACTGCTTGTTACCACAAACCACCTAACTTGGTTATCTTGAACACTTCCAAGATCTGGATTTGAAATATGCATGACCCCCAATTTAAAATAACCATGGAGTCATGTGTGGTTATTGATTTGATGTAGAAATATGTTGGTTTTTTTTACCATACATTAATTTCCCTAAATTAAATTGCTAACTCGTTTTGTCCTGTAACTTTTCCATTAAGTGCCCAGATCTATAAAGCAATTAATGTATGGTAAATAAAAACAGCTCCTCTAAATGTTTGCGGTGGAGATGTTCTAGCATCCTTTTGCATCAAGCTGCAGTGCATCCCAATATGTAGTTTACAGTCTCCACATCAGAACAAAGAATGGGTGGGTTTTGACCCCCCCCTGTGTCCTGTTCTCCTAGCAATGGCTCAGGCACCTCGGAGGACCTGTTCTGGAAGCTAGACGCCCTGCAGACCTTCATTCGGGATCTGCACTGGCCCGAGGAGGAGTTTGGAAAACACCTTGAGCAGAGGCTAAAACTCATGTCCAGTGACATGATTGAGTCTTGTGTTAAAAGGTATGCCTTTGAAGGAAAAAGGGTGTTGCGGGTTCATGTATTATAAGTCACGTACTGTATGAGAAATCAACCAATCAATGTCATAAATTCCAGTACATCTTAGTACTAAAGAATAATAAGTTAATATGTTAATTTTGCACCAGATTACATCTCTTACAGCAACACACAATATGTTTACGTACACTAGCCAGACACCTCTGGCGATGTGGGTTGAAATTAGTTTAGTAGTGATTGCAGGGCAACAAAAAATACCACACAATTTGGCATAATGTTAGTATCTGCCTCTTAGTTTGTACATAAAGTACCAGTAGTTAAATATAAATTATTGACTTAAATTATCATATTTCATAAGCTTATACTGTGGACAACCTTCCAACTTTGGTATTTATTAGTAGAAACTGTATTTGATGCAATTAAAAAGTGTGACAGTGGGGTACATTACTGTTTTTCACAGAAAGCATCTTAGTACATTAAATATTTTCAATTTTTTTCTCACTGTTGAGAACAACAAAGCTATACAGTTTGCCGAAGGCTCTAATTTTATTCTCTACTGTCTTTACATGTTTACAGAACAAGGATTGCATTTGAAGCTAAGCTGCAGAAAAGCAGCCGGTCGACAGATTTCCGTGTGCCACAGTCAATATGCACGATGTTTAATGTGATGGTTGATGCCAAGGCTCAGTCTGCAAAACTCTGTGCCATGGAAATGGGCCAGGAGGTAAATATAGCCTTCTTCTGTCTGTTAAGTTTTCTATTTGATACATCGAGTGTAAGAATTGTGTGGGTTCAAGTCTTTTCTATAAGTGAAAATCCAAAGACTGGGGTGCATGGCAAAGAAGAATATGATAAGGAAACCTAGTGGTATGCAGTACATACATAAGTCAAATGGGACCATATTATGCAGCACACACATTCACAAATATGTTAGCAAGTACAGGCTTCGCTTTGATTAAGTTTTCCAAGAAAAAATGTGCTTGCTGCTTGTTAGGGTTTTGTAACTATGTATTCTCGGTGACATTTGTTTGTTTTCAGTTTTATTATGACAGGTTTTATTTCTATTTTTATCTTAGGCATTTATTTTTCAGTTTTGCTATTTAAGTTAATATTCTTTGCACTCGTTATGTTAATCTTTTTATATGATTTAATTTTCTTTTTTCATCATTACTTTGTTCTTCTTCCTGTCTCCCATCTTTATTTTTATTTCTGTTGTCAATCTTGTGAAAGTTTGTTAAAGAGTGGGTAAGTGTGGCTAACAATTCAATTGAAAACGCACTCTTCATTCCCCAATGTGTAATTAGCAGGAGTAGCAGTTTTTCCCCTTCTGTCAACACTTGGATTGTTTTGATTTGATTAGCATATTTAATAGATGTGATTGAAGAGATGTGGGGAATGATAATGAAAGGCTATCATTGCCAATGGTATTGTGTCTAGGCATGTAGCAATTCAAATGATGAATATTAATGTCTGAGTTATATTTCTATTAAGTAGCATAGTGTCGTGCTGCATATGTTGTATTTAATACATCATACACAATTAAGATAACTTAAATGTAGTAATTGTGATCTTACAGTATGAAATACGAGTATGTGTCTATGTTTTGTGTTTTTCTCCAGAAACAGTACCACTCCCAAATAGATACACTTATAGAAGAAACTGTTAAAGAAATGATAACTCTCTTGGTCGCAAAGGTATGTACACTAATATTAAAATTACTGTATAAACAAGGACACAGATCCACAGTGAGGAAACTTAATGGGACGCAACTGGTTGCATTGACAAACAATGGTTAAAGGTGAATATGTTTACTGGTTTATTTCAGTAAGAATTAAAAAAAAGTGTGGATATCTAAAAAGGGATTGTGTGTGCAAAACATGTATTTATTTGTCACATACTGGATGTGAACCCTGGATATAGACTGTGTTTTTAACTTATATCCTCACTGTGTGAATTTTCAGTTTATGCACCTGTGGCCTATTCCAGTCTATGTGGATTATCACAAAGAAAGCAATTTATTCTGTTGAGTATGCTGTTAATGTACACAAATTGTAAGCAATTTTCCTACTAAAAACACATCAAATGCCATCCTGGCTGTCTCAGCAGGAGCACTAAATGCTGCTAAATTGTAGCTCTTAAATATAAGACTTTTATGATTCAATGTTTTAATAGCATTTTATAAGCTTAATATTTTTTTTTTTAATAAAAACTGATGGCTGAGTTTCATAATACTGGATTCTCACCATTTTTAAACTGTATTCTTTAAAAGGATAACTTCATTCTCCAAGAAATGCATTTGTAATGTTAACTGGTTTTACCATTTTGCCAGTTTGCTGTCATACTGGAAGGAGTCCTTGCTAAACTGTCAAGATATGATGAAGGAACACTATTTTCATCATTCCTGTCATTCACAGTAAGAACATATTGCCTTATGTTATTTGGCTGACAGTATTGAAAAAAGGTCCCGTTCATGATGAATTGATGCTTTTGTTTTTATCTCAATACAATTTGAATGTGGCTTGAATAGTTTACTACATGATACCCTTAAATGAGGATATTCTCTGTTAATTCCTGAATAATTGCACGTGTATGGATTGGAAATGGTGAAAAATATGCTCCGGTAGATGTCATTTTTGGATCTTTTCATTACCAGTGCTGTGTTGTTTTTTTTTTTGTTTGGTTTCTTTTAATAATGACAATGTTGCAGCTTTCTTTCTGTTGGATTTCTAGCACTGAGCTACAGTTTTATAAGCAGATTAAGTGGTAATGAGGAATCATATATGAAGTGTTACCCTTTCCCCACAATTTTTTTTTTTCATCTAAGGTGAAAGCAGCCTCAAAGTATGTGGAAGTACCTGTAAGTAAAAAAAAAAAACAGATATTATCTGTTAATCTTTTTGTGATTTTTATCAATGTTAGTTTATTTTTTTATACATGTATTTTTTTATAATATCAATGGCTGTTCTACTTTTAGCAAATAAATGAGTCGTTAAAAGTATAAAACAGGTAGTTTGACATTTGATCACAAAATATTATTACTTTAATGAACGCATATACAGAAATGCTAATCTCTTAAATTACTTACATTATTTAGTGCTAACGTTCTAAATTATAACCATGCACATTTAAAAATCATAAGCTCCTAATTCTGTTTTTACTTCACAAATATTTCGGTGTAGTTGATATATGCAGGGTACAGTCAAGACAACGTGACAGACTTTATTTCCTTTTTCACATGTGCAAATTAATAGCTATAAAAATGTAGCAACATGTCAATTTACTCAGCTCAAAATCAAGCTCTTCTTTGTTGTGCAATATAAAACATTTTATGAGTGTGTCAGGAAGCTGTCCGGTTCACTTTGTCTGAAAATTGCTTCAAAGGGTATCACTTAACTGCTAACACATTTTCACCGAATGCATTGTTTTTAAATTAATGCCTTGTCATTGAATCACTGAGTGTAGTCATGTATCTTATGTCCCAAGGGCCAAAAAAACAGATCCTTTACTCTATAATTGTTTGCTTAATGCACAAAAAAATTACTCCCTAAACCTTGCTCATTTTCACCCTTGAAATTATTCAGACATGTTAACTAAGTGCAATTTACAGAGACTGACAATTACATTTCCTGATGAATGGATGTCTTGTGGTCTAAGATACATCTAATTTACAACGAAGAAAAAACAAATCAAATTACTTATTAACAGGGATATTGTCTTCAGTGGGTACTTTAGACATTTAAATGGAAACTCTGTTATAGCTTGCTAATGCGTTTCTGATAAATCTGTATGTTTTGGACATGAGATTTTGAGGGTCATAAATGGAAATTGTCGACGGAATGGATAACAAAGACTTGTCTTATGTTTAGATCTTCAGGGCTGTTGAAAACAAAATGTCCCAAATAGGCATTTTAGAAAACGGCTTAGAATTGAATTTTAGTTTTTGAGGTCTCTTTTTGAAAAAGTAAGTGTTATTATATTTCAGGTACTTTGTATGAAAGGCATATAAAAACAAATCCTATTTTTTTAAATAATTTTTTGTCAAATACATAGAGTTCAGCTTTGGTTTCAATAACTCCTAAGGCGTTGCATTATAGAGTGTCGAACAATAATGGTGATTTGAATATACTCAATTGTATTTTGTAATAATGGTTGTGTCTCTGCTTGTGCCTCTTTCTTGTTTCTTTATTTGTTTCTTCCAGAAACCTGGGATGGATGTTGCCGACGCCTATGTGACCTTTGTGCGCCACTCTCAGGATATCCTCCGTGATAAGGTCAATGAGGAGATATATATAGAAAGGTTATTTGATGTAAGTAAATGCCTTCTCCTCCTTCCCAAGGAGGAGACCATCCAAAATATGACAAAACAAATGGACAGAGGGATAAGTCACATTTTGAGACTAATTTACCACTGTCCTGTCCCACTGACTAAGACTTCTCTCTGTCGCTCTCTATTCTAAATCTGTACTCTAGTCTATGTTCTATGGTATGTTCTGGTCCTTGTATACTATAATATCTGGGGCTTTTCTTCTTTTTGTTCTGTTTGTTTAAAACACGTTTTTTAAGTTTCTAAAACCAAATTAGGATATTAAGCAGTGTTCTCTCCCATTACAATTATATTCATTTTTTCACTCACAAATAAAACTCAGCTGCCTTTTCACTCATTTTTAAGTTTAATTATCTGTATTTATACAATGGCAAATGAAAAATTAGAAAAGTTAATGTAAGTAACACACAGTATATATGTATTTTATCATTAGGGACAGACGAATGCTACTGCTTTTTGGTATTCTATTGTCCAAGGCTGGCCACCGACTATAAAGGGTAGTCAATGCACAGCAAGTTCAGTTTCAATTCTAAATTCTAAATTCTATACAGTGTCACTCATGGATATTTCATATAACCCTAAAATATATAGTGTGTTTATAACAGTAAAAGCATTTTTTTCCCCATTCCAAAAAATATAGTGCGCTGTTGACAAGCTTTTGGGCTGGGCATTTTAACCCTTATTAAGTTGTGGTAAAAATGCTCCTTCATTTAAATTATACCCCAGTCTAAGTGACATGCAGTATGCAAATTCATGTAATTTAGTAGTAAAAGGGAAGTGTGAAACAGGTGTAATTACAGAATGTGTGTTTATAGCATCATCTTTTGACCTTACTAAATTAAATAGGTCACACCTTATCATTACAGAACTGGGCCAAAACAAAAGATGAATAATAAAATTAATGTTTTTGTAAATTGAGGCCAGAAAGGTCATGCCCTGGGGCTATTGTAATGAGGATTTTAACACAATAAAGAGAGAACACTGGCTTAAATAACTGTAAAGTTAATAGGCTTGGTTTTAATCTATTGTGATGCATGTCAACTAATTTGTCTTCCATTCTGTTGACTATAGCACTGTTTTCTGTTGCTTGCATCTTTAAGGCCAACATTGGTTGTCCTGTTCCTTGTAAACTGGTCCCAGTAATCCTCTATATTGTATACGTGTGTACTTCTTCTATTGCACCTAACCCAGTACTGTTGCTTTTATACTGTGTTGGGGTGTTTCTTAAGTAATAGCCATTTTTCTGTCTTACAGTGGTGTATAATTTCTAAACACTGGCTTCCTTCTTCCTTCTTCCTGCAGTGGTGTCTTGTTCAGAATTCTGGCTTCAGGATTTTAATGTGCTTTAAAAAGTATATGCGCTTCCTCTCTGGTCCTTCCTCATTTGCTTCCACTTATCATGGCGTCCACAAAATCTGGTTTTACGTGTATAAATTCTCCTTTTTTCTACTTTCTCTTTCTAATTTCAACCTTACTGGTTTTCTGAAACCTTTTAAAATGTCCTCCCTCTCCTTTCACTGATTTTCAAGCGATTAAAATGGAACTTATCTCTCGTATCTAAATGTTTTATCACATTATATCAAGTGGCATGATTTGGAGTCAAATAATCTTCCTGTGTACATCTACTAGCATGACCCACATCCTTTGAGACTGCCTCATACATGCATACAACACTCTGGCACCTCCTTAAAGCTCTGTGCCTGCATTCCCAACACGAAGTGTGAAGTGCAGAGGCATAAAATGACTAAAAATAAATAAATGAGAAAAGACCAGCACTTGATTAAGATATAAACAGCATCAGTTTTGCATTTTCGCCGTTTATCCTATTACTTTGTGCTGTTATCTCTAAACTGTGGGAAAACTGTAATTCCTTTAAAAAAAAAAAAGTTTTACCAAAACCATAAGCCAAAGCTATTTATATCAAAATGAAAAATAATTCGATTTTATCAATACTGCATTTAAGAAAACAGCACAAAAACATTCCTTGCCTGCTTAATCCCAGTTTACTTTTCTCCTTTCTTTATTTTAGATACTAAAAACATCTGAATTGGATGATTGTTAAAGCTATTGAAATATATTATGACTACAGATGTTTTTCTTTTTTCCATTTCTTTGGAAAGCACACAGTAGCTTGTGTAATGTATATGGTATGTTAACAGTAAGGGTCTTACCTAATACTTTATGCACTCCTCATTTATTTTTATTGATAGATTAATAATTATTTGAATTATTTGTATAATGATTACATATCAGAAATATTTAATTGATTTTAAAAACGTAAATTAAACATGAAAACCCTTCATTTTAGATTTTTCAGGTATTTAAATTGCAGGCTTCTTCTGTAAAATTATCTTTTATTTAACCTTGGTTCCCTTCCATAGCCACCTTCAGCATTTTCCTTTGTTATTTATCCTCTTTGTTTTCCGCTTTTAGAAAAGGATGGATGATGTTAGTTCTTTCATGTACCTGAGAATATTTGAGGTAACGTTTTCTTATTTGAACATGTTTACTTCACCATCCATCCACCCATTGCTTCATTTAATTACCATTTCCCCATTCACATGCTGTACTCTTATACCCAGAGTATAGAGTATTAGTATGGAGCTATTGCTTTACCATTGTGAATGGTAGATGTTAATGCTCCTGGAAGATTATCTAGCTTCTGATATTTTCAATGTTCTGCATTTTAATCTGCTTGTCTGAGGAAATTAAACATGGCCAGCAAATACTACTCTACTGCAGTCCATGATATTATAATATAACCATCTGCAAATCAGTTTGATTTGGAAAATCTTAATGGCCAATAAGGGGGTAGAAGAAGTCCTCTCCCATCATCTAAGTGTCTTGTTTATTGTTTCTCAGCTCAAAAAGATACAGACAGTAATTCAGTTTTGGCCACGGTAAGAAGATCAGATTTATATGGTTCACTCATTTTAAATATGTCTGGAGTCTGCAAGCCTACCAATATGCTAAAATCATGAAATGAGATTTTGAGCGCACATATGGGCTTACTTAAAACAGGAGCCTATATTAAAACCTAGTTATCTCTAGGACAAATTGGTAGTACTTATTGGAGATGCAAATTAAAATAACAATAATAATAATAATCCTTATATGTCAGAGATAAGAGCGGTTTTGGAAAATTATACTTACAAATAATAACAATAATCTCGTAGTTATAAATTGTATCCATTAGTGATTTCGCGCCATATGCTGCTGGTATGTACACCAGACAATAGGTTTTGTAAATTACCTATTTGTGTTGTTTATTGTGATTTAATGAAAATGGGTATTCAGAATTGTCCTGGTGGAGAAATGCATTTGCACAGTGGGTTTTTTCTTTTTTTCAGAATAGCAGTTGAAAATATAGATTAGTATGTCTTACACTTGCAAGTACTACAAACTGCCCACGCTTTACTCAGAAGCGTTGATGAAGTGTCCAGTCATGCCATGATGTACAGACACCTTAGGCGAGTTGTGAGGCACATGTTAAAGCTGTTTTATGATTAATGGTCAACAATATTAACATAGATATTAAGGAAGGTATTGATTTGAAATCATGAATGAAAATAAGTGTCTACCTTTGATAAGAGAGCTGACATAATTGTCTCTTATTCCCTTGCTTCACTTTGTATCCCAGTTTTTATTGAACAAAGATATTGTTATGGCCGGACCGCTCCTGGATACAGATGAACCAGGATGTTGGGTGGTGTTATTGTCAATGCTAATGTTCCAGGAATGACCCAAAAATTACAGATGGCTTTGTTGCTGTAGGTTTTAGTGAAGACTCATTTAAAATGTAGAATCTGCCTAAGATGTTCCCGGCCATTTGTTACAAGAGATGAAATCTTGCTGTGAGACAGCTAAGGTTGTTAAGTTCAGAACAAAAATTAATTATTTTTTTCCCTTGTAGTTCTTGAAAGAACGGCCTAGAAGATAAGGATTAAAACAGCTGGGCTTAACACTGGCTCATCTTCTTAATTCCAGCCACCCAGAGATCAGTGATTTAAAAAAGCCATCTCTTTAGCTCTGATCAAATCCACTGCGATAGTGATACACAGGTTTTCTGGATAGTTTCCTTAGAGGCCAACGTAAACTGGACAGAGATGAAAACATCAACTACGGATATGTGGATTAGATCGGTCAATTATACGCTTAATCTGCCTTCTGGGGATTATGTGTTCATTGATTGATTCTGAGTATTTCCCTTGACCTTGGCAGTTATCAGATCAGTGAGATTGCATTTACTATGAAGTAAGCACTTAATCATGCAGTGATAGGGGTCTGATGACAGTGAACTAGTTACCATGAGGGGTGATCTTTCGCTAGTGCACCAGACTTGGAATACCATTTCACTGTCTTAACCATTTTACAGGCAGGCCATTGTAACTGCTTTCTAACTTTAAACAGTTAGAGAAAACATTTACATTTCAGTCAGGTACCTAAAATGTGCTAAACGTGCATATGCATATAACATAATTTAACAAGTAGTTTAACTCAAGTTTCATGCACAACAGCTAGCCTTTTTAAAAAGCCGTTATTTAAAGTTCTCTTTCAGTTTTTTCAATAATTAATAGAATCTCAAATCAATGCTTACTGTTCCATTTTCTGCAGCCTGCCTTCAAAAGAAATGTAAGGCACTCAGCCCTGTGTTTTGATATAGAACCTTCAACTGGTTTTATCAAAACTCTGTAGGCACACACCAGACTGTTTTGTGTAGTGCTTTTTTTTTCTGGATTCCAATGAATAAGAGTATCGATTGTTTTTTTTTTTTTCCAGTACTGAGTGTTCATTTAAATCATTCCTAAACCTCAGACTGATTGCTCTGTTACCCTGCAGTTACTACAATTCGGCAGCCCTGATCTTTCTAGTACGCTTAGTCTGGTAATTGATTTTTTCCTATACAGCGGATTGCTTGGTGTGCCGTCAGCAGTGGTATAAAACAGTTTAGTCAATGCCAAACAGATTTTTTTAAGACGCGCCAAGCACAAAAAAGAAAGCTTCTTTTAACCATAATCTTTTTTGTTCTTCTCTTGCCTCAGGGTATTAAAATCTCTTAACGTAGGTTCATTTTTTTTTTTTATATTGATGGGTAATACACTGTTTATTATATTTTATAATAAATTCTGTTTGGAAGTGTTAAAAAAAGTCACATTCCCTAATGATTTATCAGTAATGAAGCATTTTAAATAAATACAGTAGCTACAAAAAATCACAAAGGATGACAGTACATTAGACACCACATATACTGTATGGTTTTAAACCTATGAAATGTTCATTTCAATCATGCTTCTATTTAAGCAGTTTATATTATATAGAATAACCCTTTTAAAAGGAATACATATTGTATACAAATCTGTATCTATTGTGTCTTGAAACCATTTGATTGAGGTTAAACCTTTATCTTTTTTTTTTTAAGTGCAGCATCATTAGGGATACAAGTTTGTTTGTTTTGTTTTATTTTTTTAAAAAGGTGTAAACAGTATAGCACTTGAGGAACCAGGCATTAACTAGAAAACATCACCTGTTTGTTGGTGCAGCTTGCCAACAAATTAATTATAGTTTGAGGTGTTAGGTAGCAAAGACTTTTTTTTTTTTTTTTTTTTTTTAAATGAAGTTTTGATGCCCAGCGTGCCTCCATATAATGTGTTTTTTTTCCCCCCCCAATGAAAAGTGGGATATGGTGGCATTTGCTTGATTAACTTGCTTGACAAAAGTGACAGCTGCTGTGGGTGCATATAGATGAGCTGCACAGTGCGGTTCCACCTTTGTACATCTGTCAGCAAAAAGGGAGAAATAAAGAGTGAAAAGAGACAAATTGGTCCCAAAAGGCAAGCCATTCAACTTCGGAGGTTTCCCCTATTCACATGCACAGTGTGAACCTCAAGTGCTTGGTGGCTTATTTAATTTTGTTCTCTCTATAGAATGCTCCCACAAGTGTTTTTTTTCTTATTCTATCCATGTTTGAATTTTGGTGCAAGTATTTATTGTGAGAATAATGGATCACCTCTTGGAGCATTAACTAATTTTTATCAAGCTTTTTTTTTTTTTGTCATTGTATGTTTAGTACTAGATGCACTTCCTGCAGTTTGGTTACTTGCAACAGGCTTTCCTTTATGCTGCCTATTTTTTGACAATATTATTAGCTTTTCAAATTAGCTGTAAAACAAAAATAGCTGGTCTGTTAACTGCCAACCGACATTTAGTATTTAAATGATAATTTAATCAATGCTTGCCATTTTACCAAAGAATATTTTTTTAGAGGAATGATGAGATATTGTTGTTTAATATTGGTCTTGCTTTATTTTAAGGGCTGCCCATTACCAACCAGCTAATAAACATGTTAAGATACATGATTTATTTTTCTGTTAATTCTTAGTTAATATATAATAGGCCAGCTAAAACTGCAAAACATCAGAGCCAAATGGATTATCAATTCCCAGTCGATCATATATTTGAAATCGGTTCAAATTGTTACTATAGTATTGTTCAGCAAGTTAAATCAGGTTTTTATTAGCTGGCGTCTTAACCACAATGCCGGGCTCGTCTGCATTCGTTGTTATAGAGCTTTTAAATTCATCACACTGACAGAGAACAGAATCCGTAATGGATGTACTTCACACAACATGGCATTGGATAAACAGAAACTGATGTGTATAAGTCTTTAATAGATTGCTTATGTAGTACCACCGTGAAGCTTTGCTGTTACTTGTGGATCAACCACAACAAACTGAAGACTGACTTGTTGCAAGCTTTCATACACTAGCTATTCACTTAGGCAACAGCAGAAGTGAGATTTGTAAGTGAGTTTCTAGCCAAAAATGTGAAGTCTCTGCTGTTCTTCTTTTGTGCCAGTTATGCAATTACAGCAGTTTGAAGCCCATAGGATTTTTGGCATCTTAAATTTTTCTCAATACTTCCATTCAGACCCCTTTTAAAAGTGCAGGGTCTGAGAGAGAGAAAGGGGGCCTACACCACGATCTACCAGTGTACGATTGATCACATTTCTAAATAGATTTCCAGTGCATGGATGGCCCCAAGTTGGATAGAAAATGTTGAAACAAGGGGTCACTAGTGTGAGTTACTATGGTAATTGAGTAGTATCATCAATAGTTTTCCTCTCAAGAGCAATAAAGCTCCTAATAATAGACAAACAGAACCAGTAAAAAGCAAGCAGGTAGGATTACCATGTCCTTTTGTCAGAATTATATAATGTCTTGTAGTCAGATTTAAAGACTTCTCAACCCCCACATCCACCCTGCAGACCTGCAGACACCTACTGTGTCATTCTGTGCCCTAATCTGCTGTCCTTAGCTACAGGCCTTTTGCTAATTTGAGGCAAAGGTCCAGCTTCCCAGCTAAATAGTGCAGCAAATACTCTGATGTAGAGAAAAAGGGCAATTTTTTAAGCTAGACTACTGAATTTCAAGAGATGTTTAACACACAAAAATACTTTGAACCCCCACCCAGCCAATGGTTTTCAGAGAGGAAATTGCAAAAGTGGGCCCCTGCCACAGCAGCCTCCCTTAAAAAACTTGTCACTTCACATTGCCATCAACCACTACAACAATAATCATGACATGCCTCCTGCTAATTGCAGGCACAGCTGGGTCCCAGCAGGCACTCTTGCACAGTCCCAGGCCTTTATAGCCAACCCCAATCTGTTGTGTAGCACTTACAAACATACAAAAAAAAAAAAAAAACTACAAGCAAAGGCAGAAAGAGGCAGAGTCACAGGTTGCTTGTAATCCCTCTGCTTCCCTGCTAAGGGCCCAGCCCCTTTTCTAACATTCCTGGTTTTGTTTTAGCCGTCACAAAGACTTACGGTGACCTTAAACCACTAGAATGCAGGTTTCTGAAAGGGAAACGCGACTCCTTCAGGTGCATTAAGCTGCTGAGCTGCATCTGGGCTTGGTGGATTCTGTTTGTTGCACCCCCTGTGGTGAGCTGCGGCTTCCTGTAACATGTCAGATATGAGTGTGAACTCCGGGTTCAAGGCAGAGAGCAGGAGGTCACACAGCCATTCAGCTCTGGCTATAGAAAAGGGGCTTGCAGATGTTCATGTGTGTGTGTGATGACACTAACTACCTCCCCAGAGCTCTGCACTGCTTTTTTTTCAGAAAGACATGCCATAATCAGTATGATTCTTGCTGATTTATTCATATCAGGTTATTGCTTTATGTATTCAGAGACAAGTATGTTATGTTTGGCTGATGTATGCCACGGATCATTGATTAAAATAGTAATTGTAAAACAAAACAAAACAAAAAAGAATACACACACTAAAGAGATAAAAACCAGCTCTAAATCCTAAACTGTTCATACAAGGAATACACCCCAGTGCCTGTTTAATCATATCCCCCAGGGGAAAATGAGCTGAGTTCAGTCTGCTACTGCTCTTGCAATATGCAGTATTAAGCTTACAGGTCCCTCTTTAAACTGAATATATGAATTAGAACACCAATACAGTCACTGGGAAAACATGTTCAAAAGAGTTAATATATATACAGGATCAGAGACAAACCATTCACAGTGATAATAAGGTTTTCACACAAATTTACATAATATTAAACATCTATGAAGACAATGTAATTTATGAAATGAACAATGAAACCACAATTACCAGTCAGTTAAATGCTTACACAATGTTGTAATGAAGCATTTAGACTAGGTATTTCATTTCTCGTCGCTACTGCCATTGTTTATGTGCGTTACATTTTGGGCAGTTATAGGCCAAAGAGTAGGGTCTGTCCCAGGTCTCATCTACAACTACTGGTATGTAAAACATGTAAGCTTTATACTTTCTACTGAGTTAAAAAGTAAACCACCAGCTGCTTGAAAAATGTACCTGCATATACAGGTAGATATGGCAGTATCTTTAAAATACATAATTATCTCTTGAGTTTTCTCTTAATGGAGTTATTGACTGTAAGACAGGCCCTTGAATACTGATAGATGATTTATTTATAAAATTGATTTTACAAGGATAGGTCATCTTGTTGTTTACAAGAGGATTGCAGTATAACGTGCATTCACCATACTGACTGGGCAGTTTACATAAATCTTACAAAGTATGCAATCCGTAGATATATACAGAGCTTTTCAAAGGCTGCAAAGAAGGGTACATTTTGACCTTTGAAGGTTCGAACCTTCGATGGTACTAATTTGCATAATTTACTGGTGACGTCACCACAACTACTTGTTTATATTTGATTGAAAATCCTATTATTTTACAGGTAAGCCATATAAATGGAATACATTCATAATACATCATGTTGAACAGTAATCATGTTTTTATATTTTAAATAAAAATAAAATACACGTTGTTTATTTACACGTAATTGATGTTGCTTGCGCGTAAGCTTGCATTGCGGCAGTACTAACTGCAGCGGACTTACGCAAAACAAACTTAATTTAACAGTCACCGCTCCAAGCAGGTTATCAGTCACAGTCACATTTTACTACTACAAAAAAAAAAAAATTAAATACAAAAAATAACAATAATAATAATATGAACTTACGATTGTAAAGTGACCCCAGAGATTGGATGTGCCTCCATGATACATCAACAGTCGCATGCACAGTTTGTATTCAACTTTTTTTTTTTTTTTTTTTGGTCGTCTGGGCATTTAACAAAAAAAAAACCCCAAACGGCAGAGGTGTTTCGAGACATTTCTTTCAATACAGTTTACGCTGTACAGCGCTTTTGCTGTCGAGATGGCGAAAGAACAAATTGCCCTCTAGTTAACTGGAGCTGGAGCGGGGAGGGACGGACGGTGTTCAGTTTTTTAAATTAAAGTTATTAGTGTTTGCGTATATTTTGTGTGTGTCAAACATATTCTACCATAGCACTTCTCTTACACTGTCTTGTACACTAGGTACTCAGTACATATTTTAATGAAGCACTCCATTCTTTTTATTTATATATATATATATATATATATATATATATATATATATATATATATATATATATATATATATATAAAAGAATGGAAAAAGGTGCAGGGGGTGGGGGTTGTTGACTTATTAGTTCATATAAAATATAAAAGCAACAAAAAGTACAATGAATATGTAAACTTTCACATTTCTCACATATTTTACTGCAGTAATGTATTATTTTAGTAGATTTAAACAGGTTAGGGCAATTGGTGTTGATGTTTTACATGTAACAAAACTAAATAACTAAATAAATAAATACTATATTTCCTTCTCAATCACTAGCGGAATATATGAGCATGTGTTAAAAATCACAAGTGCTCCAGAGACTAACTGCACTGCAGGGGTGGCAGCCTGCAACAACACTGCTGCAAGCATTTTTCACAGGGATAGGGCTAAGTTTAAATGCACCCAAGGCGATGTATGTTCACAGCCACTTGAAATGATGTCGTTTGTATATTACCAATACCTTTTTAATACAGGCCTCTCCTTTGCGTTTGAGACGTTTAAGTGTTGCATCTCAATGCATATTCCGTTTCGATTGAAGGATAGGGTGGCTTTTTAATACGACCTTGTCTGGATAAATGTGTGATTTAATTAATTAATATCCAGTCACATGGCACAACACATTACTAGGGAGTTACTAAAACGTTAATGTCATATTTTGGTTATTATTTTGACGTAAATTCAAGTCCAAGCTACTGTAGCAGGTGTTGTAATGGTTTAGAATGTGCAAGACTAAAGTGTGTGTGTGTGTGTGTATATATATATATATATATATATATATATATATATATATATATATATATATATACAGTACTGTGCAAAAGTTTTACGCAGGTGTGAAAAATGCCGTAAAGTAAGAATGCTTTAAAAAATAGACATGTTAATAGTTTATATTTATCAATTAACAAAATGCAAAGTGAGTGAACAGAAGAAAAATCTACATCAAATCAATATTTGGTGTGACCACCCTTTGCCTTCAAAACAGCATCAATTCTTCTAGGTACACTTGCACAAAGTCAGGGATTTTGTAGGCATATAGTCAGGTGTATGATTAAACAATTATACCAAACAGGTTTGGTTTGGTAAAAAAAAAAAAAAAAAAAAAAAATCATCTTCTGTAGTCAGCTGCAGTAGTGCAGTTCAGCTAACCCAATGGTATTAAGTCCCTGTATTTAGGACTGTTTGTCTCCTACTGCTTACGTCCTGTATTAATTACATTGTAAGTTACATAACAACTGAATTGAAAACATTAATATATATATATATATATATATATATATATATATATATATATATATATATATATATATATATATATATATATATATATATATATATATTGCAATTGTGTTTGGTTAAACAGTCACAACATTGTAACCACACCACTTGAGTACATTGTGTTACTATAGTGTAATGAATGCTTTGTAAAACAGTGTTGCCAGCTCTATTCTAATTTAAACAGATCAGTATAGTCAGGATTTACTGTAAGCTGAACTGCCTTAAAGAGTAAGTAGCGGGTTCGGAAAAATATAGCGTTATACATCCCCATGTGTTGCTACAACTGTTTAAATAACGTACCTGTAATTTATCTTTTCATTATTAACATCCTGACAACTTTCTACACGGATAACTTTAAAGTCTGTTTCAAAGCTTTTTTCAAAATGGCCGCTCTAGTGCACAGGGGTTTGAGATCTGTCCTCTAAATCACTGCAGGCAGAGCGATTTAAAAAAGCAAATAAAAAAACATAACAACTAGGGCTCTGGCTTTTGTGGGCAACAATCCTTACACTATCAATGCACTAGAGCGGCCATTTTGAAAAGAGCTTTGAAACAGACTTTAAAGTTATAAGTGTAAAAAGTTGTCAGGATGTTACCAATGAAAATAAAAATTAAAGGTACGCTATTTAAACAGTTGTAGCAACACCAAGGACATGTAATGCTATATATTTTTGGAACCCCGCTACTTACTCTTTAAGGTGTGCCTTCTTCTGATGGGGGATCTTCTCAACTTCTGATTTCTTACCCGAGCTCAAAGGGATTTGAAGCAACTCCTGGAGGAGAATGTGTAAAGCATTTTACTAGGCAACATGTGATTAGTGTGTTGGAGAATGCTGTCTGTCTGTTTTTCAGCAATGGTATACCAGTTCAATGAATCTTATATGCACCTGGCTGACAGACCGGATGGATCTGCAACTTCATCTTTATCAGCTGAAAATTCTTATTAGGATTGTAAAGGTAATGTATATGTATGAAAAAAGAGGGATGGTATTGATATAGGACTTTGATGATATGGTAGCAAGTATAGATTTGCAGAAAAATTGGATTTGCCGAGTAATATAGCAGTAATATATTTTTTAAATAAGCATATAAAATACAAAGATACTTAATGTGGCTATGAAATATAAACAAAAGGCAAATGCTTCACACTGATAAAATGCTTAAAGTAAATGCATAGATAAAATGGTGTCCTGACACTATACAGTATTCAGCAACATTTTTTGTTGCATGTGTTATGAGATGGATGCTTTAGAACCCTTTGTGCAAATTCTAATTTAATGAAACTATGTACTACTAAATGAGCATGCTGCCTGCCAGCTGCCAATAAAGAATGTGTTTCAAAGATCATTTACAGGATGCAAATCAAGGCTGTTTTTGGAATAAATTTGAACACCTCTGCATACAATTGGTGTATTAGATCGACTGCAAGGGGTCACAAAGGTGACATAACATGCCCTGAAAGTGACATTTCGTACTTTGTTACACGATAAATATTTCAGCGTGAAATTGTGGGGATAAACTATGAAAATACCACATTGTATTTTTTTTTGTTTTTGTTCATTTGACTGGGTAGGCAGGTGTATTTCTTCAAGCTTATTAAAAGTGCAACACTGCAGCATGGATTCATCAAAGATCCTTACATCGTTTAAAATGAGTTAAAAAAAAAATAAAGATTTTATAAAAAAGTTAAAAGACAAAATGGCCATGAACGCTTTAATAATCCTTTTTTTTTTTTTTGCTGTCTTGTAGAAAAAATATAGGGATTTTCGACTGCAAGGAGTCCTTGATTCAACCTTAAACAGCAAGATGTACGATACTGTTCGTAACCGACTAACTCTGGAAGAGGCTACCTCCTCTGTGAGTGAAGGGGGCGCCGGTCTCCAGGGAATAACAATGAGGGACAGTGATGAGGAGGATGAAGACGATGATTAGATAAGAGCCCCATTTCTGACTTAGTCTGGTAACCAATGCATGTACCAACCCTGTTATTCAGTTAGCTACTCTAGGATTTTTTGTCAGCTGTTAAATGCCCATGAAGGAACCGCAACAGTAATAATAATAATAAAAATAATAATAATAATAATAATAATAATAATAATAATAATAATAATAATAATAATAATAAAATATTGACATTTTAGCTGTGTGATAATAAAGTTAGCACCAGTCTTTCATTCATTCATTTCTAAATTCATTTATATGTTCCTAAGCAATATGGAGTACCATTTGTTTGACAATGTTAAGTGAGATCATTAGGAATTCCGCTAGGTGTGTCCCTGTTAAACACAAACCTATATGACGCTTCTTTGACATACTGTATATACTTTGATGGTACATTGTTGTGAAGATGAGTGTAGAGGTCCTTTTTATTTGTTTTTAAGTGGATGCCAACTGTTTAAAATAAAATTAGCTCCTGTATTAAGTTAAGGCAAAAAAATTGTGTGTTTTCTTTGTTTTTCTCCCTTGCGCTTCTTAAATATATTTTTAGAATGTAGTTCTTCATTTGGCTTGACTTTCTACATTATCACCTTTTACTAACAAAATGTTGTTGAGCCAAGATTTAATGAGTTGGTATTTTAGAAATGCAATATCCTCATTGCTCCATTGTGATATCTTGTCAAAGAAAAATGAAGATTTTTTTTTTTTTTTTTTTTTTATGTTTTAGTAAGTTATGACCCCTAAAGTGTTCTGTTTTAGTTAGGAAAAACGTTTACATAATGTTTATGAAAAAGAAAGTTTCCTGTTTATCTATCTTGTTTTAACCATTCCTGAAATTGAAAATGTGTTTATAATTCTTTGTATTTCAATAATATGAAAGGTCCAACATTATTTTTTGTTCCACAGTTGTTTTGTATATATGATGCTGTACATTGCATTTTAAGCAGTAGCTGCATGTTCCAGGGTTCATCCCTTCTCCCAAGGCTTTTGTTTCTGTGTGAGTTAGCTGGTGGATTCATATTGCTTTTGCCTTATAAAAGCCTACAGTTGTAATATGCAAGAACTGTGGCCTATCAATAAAATAACTACAAATATACAATTTGTTATCTGTTTTTTATAGTTACATATACTCAGTAAGACACAATCACAAATATATTGGTATATCTTTTTTTAACATACTAAAGGATCAGAAACAACGGCTGTTAGTCAATTCATCAAGAAGGCTTTCACATGAGATGTAATACATCAAAAAGACGGACTTTCTGCATCCTCTAGTCAAAACAATACCACTGTTAATCTCAAGTGCTCATAAGGTTTTCTTATAGTCACATTGGAATCAAAATTTGATGCATGCTGGCAATGGTGTGGAATTCTAGTTTTCTCATCATTTTCATTTGCTAATTGCATAGGCTGAATAAACATTGGCAGAAGCAGGCATCTATGAACCAATGTTTAGCATTACCAATGCAGGTAAGAAAACTTCAGATGGGGTGGCGTATTCATTAACCAAAGAATGTATCTTCCCATGCCTAATTGTTTATATCACATTTGATATCTGGTGAGAAGGACACAGATTTTCCAAGATTCACTTCTGGGCATCCTTTGTTACTTTGAAACAGATCTATATCAAGTTTAGCATTGTATTCCTCTCTATTATTCAGGGCCCATCACACTCCACTGGTAATGTACTGCAGTGAATAAAAGGCATGGTTATGTCCTTATGCATTGCTGACCTCTCAAATGGATTTCTGGGAAAATGTTTGTTGGTTGATAGTGGGTCAATTGTTCAATACACTAGAGGGTATATTATTGTATAAATCTGAAATGAATAGGAAAATATGTGCATAGTTCTTCACTCCCAATATTACAAGAGGTGTACTTTAGATACTACAGTAATTGTATTAAGGGATTGAGTATTATTTTACACTATTTTGTTTTCCATTAAATATTTAATAAGTGCATAGATATTTAAAATAATGCATTCTTGTTCATTCTGTTTTTAAGTGTGTTACATGGCCAGACAGTTTTCATTTCCTTGTTTAAAAATTATTTCAGTGGTAATTACAAAGAAGTGCACAAAATGATCTTTGTGTCTTGTACTCTTTCTCTTCTTCATACAAATATAGAAATGCTAACGTGGCGCCTATAATACTTTATCATCTTTTACCATTTGCACTGTATGTTCTTTAACTTGCAGCTTTGGATTCAAGTTTTAGAGTAAAGATAGCTCATCATTAGAGTTTCTGTAACAGGGCAGACGGAGAGTGAGAAAACAGACAAAGATGAAATTCAATCTGCAAACAGATTTTCTCAACCAGATTAAAATTATTTAAAGATCACGCAAGAAGACACCTCAAAAACAATTTAGTCCAAGGCATTAAATTTAATGCAAGTCACAAATTAAAACTAGAGATATACTAGGAGGCTGTGTGGTCCAGTGGTTAAAGAAAAGGGCTTGTAACCAGGAGGTCCCCGATTCAAATCCCACTTCAGCCACTGACTCATTGTGTGACCCTGAGCAAGTCACTTAACCTCCTTGTGCTCCGTCTTTTGGGTGAGACGTATTTGTAAGTGACTCTGCAGCTGATGCATAGTTCACACACTCTAGTCTCTGTAAGTCGCCGTGGATAAAGGTGTCTGCTAAATAAACAAATAATAATACCTTACATTATGGTTCAGTAAAAATGTAGAATAGGCCTATATAATTACTCAGCAAAATAAAATAAAAAAACACCCGTATTGAATCATTTTTCAGTTACTGTGTACAACCACCATCTATGTGTTTCCAACAAACGTTTAACTAAAGTTCACAAAGCAAATCATAGGCTGCCCTAAGGACATGGGGCAGAGAAAGACAAATGAGAAAGCCTGGAGCTGAAATATGTTATTTGGGTCTACAATAGTGATTTATTTGTTTGAACGTAAGGTTTACAGTGGCAGCATTTTTTTCTGATTTATGTATAATCAAGATTCCCTGTATCTCAACATCCAATCTGACATCTGAAGGACAGATATTATATATGTAATTTCCTTATAAGTCCAGCCTGAGTGGAACAATTTTAGAAGAGAGGGTATCACAGCAGATTAATGAGAGGAGATTTATTCTAGCACGATCTGAGCTGCTTTGGTTTTTAAGCCTCAATCAGGTTAGGAAATAGAAAAGATAACTGTATCCAAATAAAAGATTCACCAATTGACCATCACAGCAAGAACTGGACCCATTCTAACACTTTTTGTTTATGCAATGTGCTATATTGATATTAAAAACAGCAGGTTACATGATTTTAAAGAAAACTCTTTCTTTCTGTGATAATGTTAGCTGTTGGAACAAATAGGATAGCAGAGAAAAACAAAACAAATTTCCATAAATGGGAAATAATATGCATTTGATAAGGCACTGACTTGAGTTTTAGGGTTGTAAGGAAAATAACCAATTATTATTATTATTATTATTATTATTATTATTATTATTATTATTATTATTATTATTTATAATAATGTTTTATTTTTATATTTTCATCTTGACTCAGTATAAAACACGACATAGCCCCAAAACACATACACATGCATGATCTTCAAGTTATTTTATTTAAAAATGATCAGGAAAGGCACATTAAGTCTTTTTTTTCAAGTGTGGCTAAAGATGGATTATTCACAAGATGCCCATTTAAAGGGGAAATCTCAGTTACAAGTGTATAACATATCCAGTTGCCATTGTGAATAAATGGCATATTTGCATGTTCTGATTGCTGTAGGGCAGGTATATGGAGTCCTGTGCCCTTGAACTCTGACTGCAGTACTGCAAGTATACAGCATCTTGAGATTGCATGTTGCACACAAAATGTTACAGTACGGTAAAAACCACAAAAAAACACATAGGAAAGCAAAAACCTGTTTTGCAGCAAATGTGTGGGACTCCAGTGCTTTTCAAAAGGTCATTACACCCAAAGGACCGAGCCACTATTTTCACATCTCACAGCAATAGAGACACTGAGAGTTCAGACTGAACAAGTCAGGTAAGCTCAATACAATCTGAATGAGACTTGCCCTTTAACACAATACAGTGTTTCAACAGTCTGCATTATTTCCTAGCAAGTTGTTGTTAAGCTTAAATTAAGCTGGACTGTAATCAGTCCTGGATCCCAGCTCTATAATGCTAAGAGAAGCACCATCTGTGATCATCTAAAACAAACTGCTTTTTAACTTAAACAAAAGAAACGACTTGCAGTATAAAACATAACAACATATTTTATGCATTGCCCATATAGTAACTACAATATATATATTTCAGTGACTTGTGCCACTATTCTGTACATGTACACCTAGCCTTGTGATAATGACCATTCGCTGTTATATATCACCATGTACTTAAAATAGAGCTTAGGTAGAAACACAGATCCCTGGCACTGATCTTCAGTTCCTTCCCACAGTTAATAGCACCGGGCCCAAAAGTGGAGCTAACAGAGGATGAGACAGAAAAGACTTGTGGCATTTTTTCTATACTACCACACATGTTCACACACACACACACACACACACACACACACACACACACACACACACACACACACACACACTCACACAAATACATCGAAAATAAATACTGAAAGGGAAGAAGGATACAATGTGGAAATATTTGATATATTGCACAGCAGAATACAAGAGGCACAATATGAATGCAGTATTCTTTTGACATAAAGTCCCTGCAAATTATTGCTGAACGATGTGAGGAATAAATAAATGGTAATTATTACAAACAAATAAACATTATGCTTCTGTTATTAAAATGATGTTTCTATCTTGGTAAAAAAAAAGGGCATTTGACGTCATCTTTGAAGCAACCTTGTTATTGCCAAAGTCAAGCTGGCTTGAAAAACACACCATCTGGCAAACCAACAACAAAATTGAATTTTGTAAAATGCATGAATTAGCATGTATCAGGAGGCCTCTCCAAACATTTCTTAAGGAGATGTTTTGCAGCCTTATGAATATTATAATTAGCTCTACCAAACCATCACCAAGGAATCAGAACAGACATGAACTATACATTACGTGTACTCTCCATAAAGACAATACGAAACACATCTCTAATCCACTATAATAAGAAATATTATTACTATTGATATGATAGACTAAGATTAATCCATGCTAGCCAGAATTTGTTAATGCCGGAGGCTCGGCCCTAGGTGTAGTATAGAAGAAATAGGACATCTAAATGGTCCTAAACATGGTGTTTTCATGCTTGTGGATGACCCAAGGGGATGCTGAAATGGAAAGTTAGCCATTTCTAGTTAGATTATTTCTCTGTGAGAATATGGCACTACACGAGTCATATTAAGATGTACTAATCTAAAATACCATATAATATAGACTATAGTGAAGCACACCTTCATAGCATTGTTTATTATGCTTTATTATAGCATTGTGTATTACGGTTGCACCTAAACAGCTCTGTGTGCTGTGTTTTATATTGAAATAAGTAAAACTAAATCTGCGACTGAGAATGTGTAGAACAGATGATTTATCTAATGAATTCAAATACACTCTAACATGTTTTTGGAAATCTGTTGCATTAGATAATTTAAAATGATGTCTACCAATTTGCTTTTACATAAGTTACATGAGGAAATTGAACCTGCTACTCTGTCATAGCTGCAATAAATAGATATCATAGAAACTAAGCTGAATTTGCATGCCTGTCAACATAAAGAACTAATAGAATAAACCAAGGTCTAAGGTTTCTAATAGCTTCAGTTCTGGTCCATAGGACTACATGTTTCTATTCTTCAAGCATGGATATTCAATAATATACAGACCATTTAGAAGTCCCAGTGCATTATATTAGTATAGTGACACAGTCTCAGTGGAAGAAAGTGTTAAAGTGAGACCACTGGGAAATAGTTGTGATCTTATCTTAGCTGCAAAATCTTGTACTTCACTTCTTATCTATAACATGCCAGATATTAGAAGTTGGAAGTGTTGCTAATGTTTCAGAACGCAAGGTTGCTGAAGTGAAAACTGTGGGATCTTTTGGAAACTAAACACCAAAATAGGCTAGTGTTATCCTAGTATTCAATGTTCACAATTTTGCAAAGAAAAAAAAAACCCTTATATGTGAAAATGTTATTTGAGAAACTGCGCTGAAAAGAAACTTAATTTACACATCCTGAGTGAGTGAGGGGTGTCGATGCTGTCTATATATTCTTTGATATTGACTGTTTCTGCATTAATATCATCACTCCTAACCCCATTATACATTATTTTTATGTACCACCAACAAACTCAGAAACTCTAGAAATATGCCAATATTTTACGCCTATAATCAGGTACGATCATAAGATGGGCGCTAAATTAAATGGCTAAACGGCACTTTTCTGTGTTTACATGACTTCTAGTTTGAACAGTTAATCTAAATACAATATTCTGAAATCTGATTATTTTTTAGAAATGTCTTCTGTAATACCCTAATACTTGTATGTATGTAACTTGTCGTTATTTTGCCTCTGAAACGTGGGGTAACACACAAAACAGTATTTGCAAGTAATTAAAAAAGACATTAAATGTTTTGGGGGGGGGGGGGGGGGATTGTATTATTATTTATTATGATGCATGTCTGTTTATATTGTGTTATCTTCTACTGTTTTGCTTTCTTCATAATTACCCTAGATATGAAGAAAGTGCCTCCCGTTATCCCTTGAAATTAGACAAGAATTTATTGTTGCTCACTTTCCTGAATTTACCTAGTTCTATACATTTTCAACTAAAACCTTCGACAGAAGACTGCATTGCTTTGTACTCTGTATGCTTAACTCCACCACAGTGTCAAGACAATTTGCCTGCAAGGAGAACAAGCAGACATCTTCAAATACTTGGGTTCCCTAATCACTTCTGGTACTAGAGAGACAGTAAACGGTAACTGTTCCTACCTGCATGGTTTACATGCAATCACAGAAGATCTACAGTATGTGTGTTTGTGACTCCATCTCATATACTGTCCTTATTTGTCTAAATAGGAAGTCTAAATATATAATAGATGGATGAAGGCTATATTTGCATCCTGAGCCATTCGGGGGAAAAAAAGGCATAATACCACAGTGACATCAAAAAGTGATAATTCCTCTAGAGGAAAATGTACTTGAACTTTGACCCATTCAGCTCCTTGAGACCATCACTTTCAATTCAAACACAAAATGTCTTGTTTTCAATCACTCGACAACACCCACTGTACAGAAATGTTCATTAATGATCAACAAAATGAGAATACATAAAAAAAAATTATATATAGGTGGTACATTCATATCTCAGAGAAACTGGAGAGTAACAGGAAATTAAAACAAGGTAAAGGCAATCATCCAAATAAAGCTGAAGCACTAACAGATAACGACACAGAACGCCTGTACAGCCAAAACCCAACTGTACGGCTGAACCTCGTCTTCTTTAATATTAGCATCACAAGGGTATCCATGTATTATAAAAAATAATAGATGGGCCTCTTCAGTGAGTTACTGGAAAGTAATTCCCATCTCGGGTTTCTGTGACAGTTTATAAATTACTCGACCTTCGGTCTCGTAATTTATGATGTCACAGAAACCCTAGATGGAATTATTTTCCTGTAACTCACTGAAGCCCATCTATTATAGATATTATTAGTGAACCATTTTGTGATTGTTTATCAGTGGTGCTGTGTCTCTCAACCACTTTTGAGAACAGAATGTACCACAATTTTCTCAAAGGTTGCATTAGGTAGGCAGCTGTGGAGAAATTGATCTTAACATTCCACAGCTGCTTAGACCAGTATTATATTCTGTTTCAGAGGCTGTGTAACAAAAGCTTATAAAGAACGGCAATCTAGATTTGTGTTTTTAAAAACATTCCAAAAGTCAGGATATCAAAAACTGAGTAACAAGCCATTCTTAAACATTTTAACTATAGGACATGAACAGATGTAAATTGTCTAAACATATTGCCTAAAACATCAGATCGCCTGCTCATTCTCGTATGCTATATGAAAGTGAAATTATATTTGCTCAAAACTAATTTGTATTGTGACAGTTCAATTAACAAGATTTCTTCTTGTCCACAATTCACATTCCTCAATAAAATTGACATTTTCACTGTGGAATTGTCCTGTATTGTAGTGCAACAGACAGTCCAAACAACCTAAAAAAACATGTTTATTTATAAATAAATGACTGACAAGTGTAAATCTAAAACGATTGTGCATGACTTGTTCCATTTACATGTATGACAACACTAGTAAATAACCAGTTTGATATATTACAGTTAATACACAGTGTTTAAGGTGCTAATCTTAATAAATACAGGTTGAACGTTGAAACATTCAGTAAGACTCACATTCATGTTTACAGGTATGTCATCCTTTCCTGAAAGAGCCAGACGGGTTTTGTGAGCATGGGTCTTATTGATACGATAGAGTTAATTACTGGAAGTGTTAATACCTAGTTCTATATGTCGACGTGTATCGCAATAGGTTCAGTGTTTATTGTGTGGGTGAGCCTGGTAATTGTCCCTGAATAAACTGAAATTAGAGTTGGTTAATTAACATATTATGAGTGGCATTCGTGGAACATGGTAAATCCTTTCCTTTGCGCAAGATGCAGGTGGATAACAAGAGCTTTTAAGTTAAAAGTTAACACAGTTTTCCTACCAGTCAACACTGACTTACTTTTCCTATTTAAACAATGTGACGTGTCTGCCAATCTCCAGAAATGTATTTAGGATCATATGTCTAAGTTATTTGTTCCATTAAATTAAATAACAACATCACAATAACATGAGAGAAAACTAATGAAAACAGGAAGTTTGTAAACTAAATGCTTAAAGAATTAAAAAAAAAAAAAAAAAAAAAAAAGATTTTAGCGTTTAAATACACTAATATTTTTGGGTTTGTTTGTAAAGTATATTCAAATAAAGACTAAGAGGTCTTAAAATGTGTTGCATATCTTTCATTCTTAATATTTTGGTTGTATGAATCTTTGTTGTGCTCATATTACTGCTTGTAGTATATTGTTCTTCTAAGAATTTACAATTCTAATGCCTTGCAAACAACCCCGCCCCTCAAATTAGTAGAAAGTGAATGGGAAAGGAAATGAAAACAGCTTAAAACGAATAAAGGTGTATCCCTTTACTATTCTGTGTGTGTGTGTGTGTGTGTGTGTGTGTGTGTGTGTGTGTGTGTGTGTGTGTGTGTGTGTGTGTGTGTGTGTGTGTGTGTATCGACAGTTCAGACTGGTATATAACTTAAACAATTTTGCCGGTGCATTGATCCATTTCCTAATTTCAAACACTTGCAAGGGGTGTTTGTTAACGTTCTTGCTCAAAAGGCAACCTAATAGAGAGAGGATACTGGTTTTTGTTGAGATATTGAACTGGTGTATTACACTGGTCTGTTAGTTTACCCCAGCTCGTTATTTTACATTTAATGCATTTACAAAAAAAATGTAGTTCCCACAGAACGCAACAGAAATATAGCCTACACACACCACACCGTTCTCAATTTTGCTGAGTCAAAACCAATTCAGTATAAAGTTACGATCATGTTGGTTGAATTGTAGTGAATATCATTAGATAGTTATTTTAGAAGATTTAGTGGCAATAATTTGTTGTGGTTCTTAGGTGAAATCGTCTACAAACAAACGAATTCAAACGGCCCTAAATGAACAAAGAGAAGAGGGCAAATGGTCATTGTTGCAAGCCCACAAAACTCTGGTTTTTTACAAACATTTATGTCCTCTTAAAAAAAAGAACTCTTTTCATTGCTTGGTTTACCTCTGGCCAGGCTAAGTCTTTTCTTTTCCTTTTTAATCCGTCTCTTTATTTTAGAAAAACACAAAACCGGGTTCCACGCAGTGCTTTGGTGGCTAAAAGTGAAAGAGCTGCTTTTTTTCAGAGCTCAGCTCCATGAATCGCTCTGGAAAATTGGTTCTTCTGAATAGGTGAAGGAGGAAAAACGTTTAATAGGATCCGAGGGAGGCTCTGCTCCAGCAATCTGCTCCTTAAACAGGTGGAAACTGGACCTTCTCAATTATACAAATAGTAAGTATAAACCAGGATGGAAAAGCTATTTTCACCCCCACGGATTAGGGCTTGCAATGACATTGGAGCCAGCAAAGCGACGAGGACTCGAGGCTGTTAACGAGATTTAAAAATCTGTATATGGTTTTTGGTTTTTAGGAGTACCTTTGCAAAAAAAATATGTAAAATATAAATACGTTAATAACAAAGCAATATGTATTTATTTATTTATTTATCGGAATGTTAACATAAGTGTTAAGAATAACTTTATTATTTTTATTTTCTAATATTCTAGTGCGCATTGTATTTAACGATAAAAACGTAGTCGACTATTTAGATAAAGTAAACATTACATTCAACAGTAATATATATATATATATATATATATATATATATATATATATATATATATATATAAAACATATTTTCAAAATGATGGAAGTATAAACATAAATAAATAAAACAGGATTGTTCAAACCTAGGCGTTAAATACAAAGAAAAATAGCAAATAACAAGCATAACTTATAACTATAGGCATAATAATAATAATAATAATAATAATAATAATAATAATAATAATAATAATAATAATAATAATAATAGAAGGCATTGTAGTCATATTCCATCTTGCTATTCAATTTGTAAAACATTATTAAGATATATGTTTTAGTAGAGTCCACTGTATAATAATTTAATGTGGGTAGTCCCGAAATTAAATTAAACAAATAGTTGTTTGCTTATTTGTTGGCATATTAAAAATGATAATATATACTAGTATTATTGAAAAAAAGACTTGCAGTGTATAAAATAACTAGTACTCTGTAGTAATTATGTGTAATGCCCCCGTGGGTCTGTCTAATGGGTGGTGGGAGCTGAAACAAGGCTGGTGGTGGCATTTTCTTGTCATCCTGATACAAGTGACTGCATGTGATGTCAGCTAAATGTAGGAGACAGTGATCTCTCGCTGATGAGGATGCACGCGATCAAAATGTGACAGTGTAACCACACAGCAATACTTAGATACATCTGTCTCTTCGCTTGAGAAAAAGGTAAACTTCTATAATGTTGATTCTTCTGCCAAGTTTGCAATCAGATTTTAAGATTCAGAAATGATGAATATGAATGTAGAGGGGTTTTACTAACAAGTTCTGCAATGTCCTGTTAATTTTGTGTGTGCCACTAATGAGCATTAATCTGGTACCCCTGGGTGCCATTGTTCAGGGGATGTTCATTTGAATTTAAATGGGTGACATTGTAAAAGCAAGGTGCTTATTAAACTGATGTGTGTCCTGGCTTTTCTGGAATGCAGGAAGGGAAGACTGGGTGGCTAGTAGGCTGCTGCTCACATCAAGTTCTGCAAGGATGGCGAGTTCTCTTCCTTTGGAAACAGTGATGCCCTGTCCAAGGCGCGAGCCCAGGAATGGAGCTTCCGCCACCCCAAAGGCGCTGGCCTTCTCTATCGAACGAATTATGTCAAAGACTTCCGATACAAAAAGATCCTTGGAAGAAAGACATGGTCCGGGGAATTCAGATGGAAAGAAGATAGTCAGTCTTTGCTCACCTATACCCTGCATGATTCCCATCCAACCTTTAAGCTACGACTTTCAAACCAAGACGCTGATGAACTATTCCGAATTCTGGAAAGCAAACTTTAGGGGAACGGTTTGCAGTTCAGCCGCAATGTGCAAATCGAGCTGTGGCGTGTGTTGTAAAACCGACTCAGGTTTTGTGCATTCACTATTGCCAAGCAGCAGGGTTATCAAGCCTCAAGTAATTCACCAAACAGTAACAATGCCAGCCAACGGATCTCTATATTATTTTAACTATTTGGACTCCTCATATCACCCATCTGATCTTTTAAGCGGACATTTATTCCCTTCCACCATTGTCAGTTCCCAGTCACAAACTTCGCTTTCTGCGCACCAGAAATTACTTTTGTTGGAGAATGCCAAGCTTGCCAGTTTGACAACGGAGACGTTTCCTACACCTCAGTTTCCACATAAAGAACACCTACCGGGACAGTTAGATCAGATTGTGAAGGAAAACAACAGTTTGACATCAGAAAAGAACGGCGTGAAACCGCACACTAAATTAAGCAACTCTTCTGATGGAAAATCTAAAAATTTCACTTGCGAAGTGTGTGGCAAGGTAATGAATGAATCTTGTAATTTTTAAATTAACACTTGTTCGATGAGGGAAAATATAAAACACTGTATAAACCTACTACATATTCACGGTTAAAATGCCCACACGGTACTAATGCGAAATACAGTTGTCTTCATTAAAAAAAATCCATTTTTTTGCAGGTGTTTAACGCACATTACAATTTAACACGTCACATGCCAGTACACACAGGAGCCAGGCCGTTTGTGTGTAAAGTCTGTGGGAAAGGGTTTCGCCAAGCCAGTACTTTGTGTAGGCACAAAATTATTCACACACAGGTGAGTTACAAACACAATTGTACACAAATAGTTACGCAACTTTAACTGCTATTTTGTTTCAATTGATCTATGTACACATTTTTTTTTTTTTTTTAATTTTCATCATGTTTGTTTGTTTGTTTTGTTAGGAAAAACCACACAAATGTAATCAATGCGGGAAAGCCTTTAACCGAAGCTCAACATTAAACACGCATATACGGATTCATGCTGGATACAAACCATTCGCATGCGAATTCTGTGGAAAGGGCTTTCACCAAAAGGGTAATGTGTGATGCAAAATTACTTTAAAACAACAACAACAACAACAAAAGCTTTGCTACGGGTTTATTATAAACAAATTAATTACAATAGAGTGGCTACATATTTCGTTTTAGTTATTTGTTTAATGCTGTTTTAAATACAGATCAATTATATAGTTGTTATTTTTGATGTAATCAGCGCGCTTCCTTTTGTCATGTAAGTAAAGCATTGTAACGTTGTATTATTTAGCGTATTTCAAATGGAATATACTTTAGGAAAATTGTTTATATGTATGTGATTGACATACTAATTATCATACTTATCTGTAATGCATTTCTACTGTCCAGGAGCTCTATTGATTTGTAACTGAAAAAATATATTTGACAGGCTATATCTGCTCCCACCAAATACAATGTGTCATTTTACACTAACTAACTTACAAGATTCTTAAATTCGCTATGGGTCAAAACACCGACCTCGTTGTAATTTTTAATCTGACAGGTTTGGGCTGTTGTTGCACTTGATTTTGACAAAGTTTGACATGTTCTTGACTCTCACATGCAAAACGCTGATTACCGAAGGCTTGCAGATGAAACCCCTTTGTCTAAAACAACTTAATTGTAAACTCTTGGCCTTTGGGGTGGAAAAAATATCTTTTTACTAACTTTCTTTCTTGTCATTTCTTTTCAGGAAACTACAAGAATCACAAACTGACGCACAGCGGCGAAAAGCAGTATAAATGTACAATTTGCAACAAAGCCTTTCATCAGATTTATAATCTGACTTTTCATATGCATACTCACAACGATAAGAAGCCGTTTACCTGTGTAACCTGTGGGAAAGGCTTCTGTCGAAACTTTGATTTGAAGAAGCATATTAGAAAACTGCACGATAACAACACCTCCTCTTCAGTTCCAAGAGCGGTGCAAGGCTGAATTCTTCTCAAACCACGTAAAATGGACATGATATGCATGGACAAAGCTGTCGTGTAGTTTATTAAACATGTCTAAAATGATTACAACGCAGGAATGCCAGATCATCTTAAATACTTTGCTTTTTAAGCCAGAACATGTACGCTGTATTGGCATGTATATATTACATTGTATAAATTGCTATTATTTAAATCGAGTTGTATCGCATTTCTGTGTTTTGTAATGTACTTGTTTATAAGCAGTGGGATATAATGTACGTGTAGAATTGTTGTTTTCTTTCGATATAGTTTTAAATTTAAGGCCTACGAGTGTGTTTGGAAATTATTACAATAATTGACATTTATAAATACATTTCATAAAGTATCTTACAACCTTAATAAAATATGCTAAGTTTATTCACAGCTTGGAAGTCTTCTTAATATATTATTTTGAGTTTTCTGTTTGGTTTTACAGCCTGAACGACTTTGTGTTATTTATAAGATTATAATTGCATAATTAAGTAAAACCCACTGTTCATGTTATTTTGTCAGGTGCACGAAAACTAGCAAATTTATGGACATAGACCTTGGTCTTAAGTGGAGATCAGCTTCAAATGTGTTAAAGAATATATTAGTTTTAATCGATATTGTTAAAATACAAATATGTTCACTTTAAAAGGTATGCTAATGGCTTAATTTTTCGCATATCCAATTCTACACCTTTATGAATTTATTTTACCAATCATATCGTGTATGTACTATCCTTTTTCTCGTTTAATTAAACGAATCTTTCTGGTTCCTTTGAGTTAAGACAGAGACCTACTACGTGTTAAATTAAAACAAAGTGCGTTTGAATAATGATGTGGTTGTATATATATATATATATATATATATATATATATACACACACACACACACACACACACACACACACACACAATGGATCGGCAACAATGAAGAACAATTTGTGTGTTTATTTATTTATTTATATATTATTACAGGAAACAAAAATCACGCTGTTTAATCAAACACAGTTAATTTGAACTTGAATATTTTTTCCCCTATTATATTTAGATTTTTATACATCCTACAGCAAAAGCCGTTAGGAAGTTCTGAATTTGCATTGACTGAAAGTACTCCTATCTTGTGTGTTCCTGTTTTTTTTTGTTTGTTTTTTTTTAGGATGGAGGGGGGGGGGGCGGAGCGGTTATGGAACTTTCAACTGCAGTAGAATTGGAGGAACATTCCTGGCTGCCCACATGGATAACGTCGTTTGTAATACAAACATACCTTACTGCATGTTTAGAAAACATTTGATTGATATATCCCAGATGCATTCATATTATGGAATATTGTGCTTTTGCTTTCAGCAGATTGTACTAGATCACACAAATTATTAGCCTTTGACGGGCAGGTCTAGCTACAAATAGAGTGTGAAATAAAACAATTCCATAAGCAATTTACAGAATTTTACACAGGATTCGGTTCGCTGTTTAGTGTTTAAATATTTCACACACACACACACACACACACACACACACACACACACACACACACACACACCTGTTTTGGTTTCATATCAAATGTGGGTTTTTCATGGTGGTCTTTAGATATTACATTATAATCTATCATGCCATGCATATGCGACCTATCCATCAATGTCTCCATCCAGTTATATGGAGAGCACTTTAAATGTCACAATGTAATTCTTTGTATTCAGGTGTATTTAAACAATTTTCTGGCATGACAGATTCTGGTGAGGCGATCTTACACTTGACTTCAGAATAATGACACAAATTACCAGATAAAACATGGACTCCTCCAAACCCATTACATTAATTATCTAAGCACTCTCTAAAGGCGGCTTGCCATATCAGCCCGTTTTGATCGGAATATGGATAATGAAGTACTTGGTCTACATCAACAATTCCGTCCCCATGTCTCTCCATCTTAATACAGAATCATTATTTCTCCCCACGTCTTCTGGAACAATATTATTCTAGTGCAGTAACAGAAATTCTGATTCGAACCGCATACGTGCTGCTCAATCCTGGCTTCCCAATTACAACGCCCAGGGACTGATTAAAAGCTAATGATATGGCCTGCTTACCTTTTCTCCAGTTAATTGAGTGGATAAATGCTGGGAGATAGAACCGACATTTAAACATGTAGTTTGGGGGAATTTAATGTCGGTTAAAAAAATAATCTTATGCCGGTATCTTAAAAATACTGCAAATTACCTTTAGGGCGTAACTATATTAAACAAGGAAACATCTGATTTGATTTGAATTAAGCTTATTTTTAGAAAATAAATAAATATCAATTGATCATTTAATTTTGTACACACAATGTTTAATGTAAATTTAGTTGCACAATCCTAATTCCAATACACAACATCCGATAAAATTACAATCATTTGTATTATTTTAAAGTGTGTGTGTATGCAATTATTGTACTCAAAAGCTAAATTGAGTTTGCCAATGTTTAATATTTTTCGTATACCAAAATGTCAGTGTCAAGCTAAATACTAAACTGTGTTTATAATGGGTTAAGATTTGTTTACTGGTAGTTCTTAAACACATGACTTACAGTGAACTGAATACATCCAACGAATTCAAATCACGTCAAGAGAAATTATATATATATATATATATATATATATATATATATATATATATATATATATATATATATGCGGTTATGCTTGTTCATAAATTAACATACATAGACCTACATACTTTAAAATGTAACACTAATATGATTTTTTTTAATTCTCAAAATTGTAGCGTAACTGGTCTAATCATCCAGAAGCAATGCAGGAGGGCGGCGCAAACCAGTCCCTAATTGAGAGACAATTGTTGTTCATAAGGATCAGATGTGTTTAAACAGGTCTTTAAACAATTCGCATTACCTAATATCACTAGAGGTGAGCATATTTGTTACAGAAGTGCCGTGATTAAGCCTGTTAAATACATAGCCCTCTAGTCCTGATATCAAATTGTATTGCGCATTACAGACCCACAACACACCTCAATGCGCTTCACAAAAGAAATACAGTATTAACATGTATTTACTTAACAAGCGACTCAAAATACAGTATTAACATGCATTTACTTAACAAGCGACTCAAAAGGTGACATTCCTGATTTCTTTTAATCACCCCTAACCCCATTGTGCTTACACACACACACGCTATGGCAAAACACATGTGTAACAATTTTCTGATTTTGAAGTTGATATTGATATATGTGTGTGTGTATATATATATATATATGTAGAGATGTGCGCCACAAAAGTGTGTTTCATATTAAATAATGTTATTGCATTCATTTTTACGCAGCGGCCTTTTAAACAATGTCTATTTTTTTCGCTATTTTCCGGATGTGATGTTTGTTTCTACTATATTTCATTTACCAAACGAGATTTTTGCAGCAACAAACAACGTGCGTTTATTTCCGGTTCAATTGTAAACTCATTGACCTAGCGCTCGAGCGTGGGCAACCTGTTGGGAACTGTAAGGCAACTGCGAACTTTTATGTTTGTTTGTTCGTTTCAACGGAAATACAATTAAACTGCTTGACATCTTGTATTGCCACTACATTTAAAGTTTAGATCATTCCTATGTTCTATTCCATTCAACCCGTGGATGTGTGAAAGCTGTTTCAACATCTGATTAATGTTTCACTGACGCAAAGGGTTATGAGACGAACCCCGATCAGGTGTACAAGTTTGCAGCCTTGTCCAACTCTGAATAACAGTGCTAGGAACAACCTAAAGGCAGCAGCGTTGCCCTTTTCTCTGCACTTATATCTTAAACATCTGAGCAACCAGCTTTGCGGCTAGAAACATGTTAATTGACAACGGAGCTCATTATGGCGTGCACATGTAAAACGCAGCGAGAAAGATTGTGGACAAAAGCGCAGTAATGAACTGTCAACAATCGAGTATATCTACACGACCGGGATCACTTGAGAATGGGGCATTTAAAGGCAACAAAGGATTGTCTGGGATAGGAAGAAAAGAAGACCTGGACTTTTGTTTAGTCAACGCAATTGATTATAAATGAAAGATTAACAGAGTAGCTTCAGATTTTATAAAGAGGTGAAGGAAAAAAAGCCCAATTAAGAGTCCACCAAATGTTAACTACATCGCTTCCCCCCCCCGTTTAGCCCGAATGAAATTCTAATTAAACCGTCCCTCACGATCATTTTGGAAAGCAATTTATCTCCCTGCTGGAGCAGAGAAAGCCAGTTGTATTGCTTGTTAGAAGAAGCGTTAGTTCTTGGCACAAAGAGCTCACAAGGCACATTGTAAAATGCCAAGGGGAAGTTAATGAGCATCAGACGAACTCCTTGGATCTATTCCTAGAGAACGGCGTTGAAAAGATGGAATCAGCCAACAGACTGTATAGTGTTCTGTACACTGTCCTTTATAGGACTCATTAAAAGGCCAATCTACAGTGTTGTTCCACATAAACAGCACAAGGAAAACATTCAACTGAGAAGGATTATAATTAAAAGATGTCGTAATAAATAATGATTGTTTTTTTATTAGTGCACTTACACTTTATTCTTATTGAACTTTAAATGAAGATACTGTACTACAGTTCCTTAACACACACGCACAAACACGTTCATCAGACATTAACTCGTCAACAGTTGTATATTTCATAGTGACTGAATCTCCTAAAAATATTGTATAATTTAAATATCCAGAATGTTCCTTTCTTAAAATACAAATGAATCCAGTTAAATTAACTAACATTTCACCCCACCTGAACTCCTCTTTCATACCGTGCTTCAAAACAGCCCCCTAGTGTTTTACTCTGTGCTGCTTAATTTTTGAAAATCCCCAAAATAACTTTCAGCCCACAATGACCAAGGGGGATTCGTATTGTTTTCTGTGCGTTGATATGTTACCACATGGTGACAGGATCTTTATCATTCCATTGAAATTGCTGCTCTGGAGCTAGCATCTAAACAAGCATGTAAGCTATCTTTGAAATGTTCAGTAGGGTGGTAAATGCAGTGGTAGAATCATTCACAAAGTGTGTCAGTGTGATATCCCCCTGTGTTTTTTTTAATGAGCGAAAGTGATTTCTCGATGTACACCAACTTCGTAAAGATTATACCCAGTAAATCTAATCCAGTATGTCAAATGCAACTGATTGTAATTAAAACATAAAAAAAATGGAAAATCAAAACAAATAAAGGTAATCCCTACATTGAAGTCATATGGTTCACCCATAACTTACTGGTATACAGTGGTACAGAATTCAATTATTTAACGCTGCACCAGGAGGAGAACCCATGGAGATATTATTATTATTATTATTATTTGTTTATTTAGCAGACACCTTTATCCAAGGCGACTTACAGAGTCTAGGGTGTGTGAACTATGCATCAGCTGCAGAGTCACTTACAATTACGTCTCACCCGAAAGACGGAGCACAAGGAGGTTAAGTGACTTGTTCAGGGTCACACAATGGGTTAGTGGCTGAGGTGGGATTTGAACCGGGGACTTCCTGGTTACAAGCCCGTTTCTTTAACCACTGGACCACAGCCTCCTATACAGCTCATTCCCAAAGGGGGCAGTAAAAGACAGCTGCAGCAACAGCATACAATCAAACAATGAAATTGTTGGGTTTGCTATATTGCACTTTCACAAATACAGCTCAGTTTTACGAAGTCAAAGAATCCAGTCCGCAAGCAAGCAGCAAGCAGTCTCAAGAAAGAATGCAGCCGTGTGTACCTGTAACAGTAGGAGCATGCATGGAGTGTGCGGTAAGTTTGTAATAGAAAGTACTTTGTGGTTTACATTTCATTGTTTAAGCATATTTGGAGATGCATATTTGGAGGACAGAGGCAGTGTTTTTACTAGGTGAGCCACTGGGGACCCAATTCACTCCAGACTGTTTAATTTAATTTACAGATAATATTGAAGTGGGCTGTCTTTTACTGGCCTATTAATAACACCTTGGACCAAAAACAAAACTGCGGCAATGTTACTGTAATATCAAGAAACAACTATAATGCATGTAAGAGCTTTTACACAAACCTCCTCAGTTATTTATATGACCTCTTGTGCAAACCCTGGAACTAAAGGCTTTTATTAGGGTTAAGGAAGATCCCAACCGATATTATTAACAATAAAACATATTTCCCAGGACATGACTGACACCTTTGCATTTCAAGTCAAGCAAGTACCAAAATACTTTTCTTTTGTTAGTTCGGTCTTTAATTTAACAACTTGTCAAACTGTACACAACATTTTCTCCTATATAATACTGTGTTATAAAGCAATCACTACAGATTTATTTAATCAAAGCCTTTAAACAATTCTTAATAGGGCATTTCTCGACAGACCCATAAGGCCAGCGTCCCTTCTAAAGCCCCCTCTGTTTTCTAATTTTATTTTGTTAATATGCTTAAAACCCAACAGTGAATTAATGACTTTCTTTCACCCAGCTTTTCTCTCAAACGAAGACTGGACCGCTGCAAGCTCATTTCTTTTGGGTCACATCCAAGGTTTCCTTAGTATGTCTTTGGGTTTGGGTTGGCACCTTTTCATCACTAACCCTTGAGAAGAACAGCTGTCCACAAGATAATGAACAGCACAAGATACTGGTCCAGGCTGGCAACCCTAACAGGTTCAAGTTCAATGTACTAGTCATTGCCACCACAAATCTGTGGTATCTTTGGTAAATACACTGCAGGGCTTTTAGCATTTGAATACATAATGTAAAGCTAGTCATTTGGAAGGACTCCAGATCCTGCTCTTCAAAGCCCTTTAGATCATTCATCACATTGCCTTGACTGGTACATCACCTTCAGGGTATGAGCTGGCCCAGCTGAGTAACACAGGCAGCTGCCAATCACTCAGAACTTCAGGAGTCAGGATGATAACATTTGTCAATCCTCCAGTTTCTGTAAAATATCTGAATTCTGAACATCCCAAAGAGAGAATCAGGGATCTGAATTCTGAACATCCCAAAGAAAGAATCAGGGAACATATCTATTCAGCTGGCTACAGTGTAAAAGTAAATCTATAGCAGGATCCTGAAAAATATAACATTCCGATTTTTTTTTTTAATCCTTTTATTAGAATTTGACCAGTTATTTAGAAATATTCCTCCTCCTGTTCTTTGGGCTTCTTTTAGAACCCTGATTTTGTTTAACTTATAAAAATAACGATCTGATAAAACATATATTATTATTATTTTAAACCAAATGACTTACAAATAAAACCAATAGGGCGTTCCATGCATGAAGCATTCCATTGAACCATCAGAGGTTCATTGTAGAACCATTTCTTTTATCAGTGGACTACATTTGTTTAATACTGTGTCTATGGAAACCTTTAGGGTAAAATCTGACGGCATCCACATATGCTTAATAATATATTCTTGGAATTGTACATTTAATTACGGAAAACATCAAATTAATATTGAGCACAATTTGATTATTGTAATTTTTTTTCTTTAACTGTTACTCATTTTTACGCAAAAAAATTAAAACATGTTAATGTCGAAAAAGTGCATGCGATTATCATATAAACAATATATTTAAAGACAAACAAGCAACAATAATGAATATATCATGTAGTTTTAAAAGAAGGTAGCTATTTCAGTAATGCAAATCAAACAATGCAATCAGCTCCCTCTGGCGGATACATATTTTGTTGCATACAGTATCATAATTTCAGTGGTTGAAAGTTGTTGGATTTTGTCCATTGGAAGTAATTGACATTACTAAAACCACAACATATCATTACACATGTACCCAGGACAAAAATAGCAAAAAACTTCACTTTAAAAAACTAGAATCATCTGTGAACAACAAACTGTTATCTCAGGTACACTACGCTTAGCAATTCAGCCTATAATCAGTTTATGAGAGTATGTCTGCATACATGTAATATGAGCATTGTATCTTTATATTATAGAACTGATATGAGAAAAATGCAAACAAAGGTTATATTAGACCGATAAATAGTTTATAGTAACTGCAATATTTCATATCACTGAATTATTTATTACTCATTTATAATAGCTTAAATAAAAACAGTGAATATCCATATATTAAGACACTTTTAAAAGGTTAACACTTACAAAAGAACAGTCATTTACAAAATAAAATCAGTAACATGCAAATGATAAGATACAGCAAAACATTTTTCTTTAGCCTCTTAGTTTTGCACGTGGTGTCGGCGATCGTGACACAGACTTAGAGCTAGAGCGAGAGGGAGGTAAGTCACTCGACTTTGTTTTTTGTTTGTCTTGAGGGGTGCATTTCTGAAAACGTTTTCCAGCCCTTTGATTCCTCCCTTGTGGAGATTGTGCCTTTCCTAAAAACTGTTCCCATTGAGGGATCTGCTCTTCAACTGATGCCCAGTATTGAGTCTGTGTCAAAAAATGAAGTAAAGAATTGCCATCTTTTGTTTTTACAATTTATAGCACACTATACACTTAATATACTTGTTTAATTCTCATTTTAATTTTTTGTTAAATCAATTACAGTCCTGGAGTGCCATTCCGCTCCAGGTTTAACAGGTACGATGATATCATTAACTACTTCAGGGTTTGGATGGAGGTTTAATTGGTTAACAATTTAGAACAGCGTTGGAACAAAGACCAGAAGTAGAAAGACCAACTTTGTACACCTGGCAGCTGCTAATTAGAACAGGGGAATGTATTTATGATAGACAGATAGAAAGATAGCTATTAGAGAGAGGGGCCAAAAACTACTGGGGTTAATCTATAAACAGTTTAACAAAACAAACCAGAGAGATTTTAATATGTAGAATAAGACAGTTTACCTCAATGCTGACAACATTAGGGTGTGGAAGTATACATGCTCTGGCATGTAATCTTTCTTCTACTGCTTCTAAATCCTGAAACAAATAATCCAGATTATATACGAGGAATTTTTTGCTCTGGCAAGGTGCGACCTTGCTGCTTTCTTCCTACTCCAAAGCTATGCCACAATTTACCAATCAACTGCCTGATTTACAACACTCCAAGAAACCGGAAATTCCATCTCTCCTATTGGCTCAGCTTTGATTCTAACAACTTTCCATCGGGTGATATTTCAGTGTTCATTCATTCAAAAACATGGTTAGTAAAGCAAATTCAAAATAATTCTATGACATATTAAAAACGGTTAAGTATTCAGCTTGCAGGGAGTGATTCAATTAAAATGAGCACACTCACTTTCAAGAGGGCAGTATTTCTGTCATGTGCTGCTTCAGACACCGCTGTCCGATTTTTCTTCTCCTTCTGCTGGCCCTCAATTAGATTTTCCATCTGCTGGAGCAGAGCTGTTCTCTGGTCTAGTCTAGGAATCCAAAACATTACAGTTGCAACAATCAATCAGTTGCAATTCACAGCAGGCTATCAATCAATCGCAATTCACAGCAGGCTATTTTATTGGCATACAGTACTTTCCATTCATTTTTTTTTTTTTTATAGCTAAACCAGAAGGTTGTTTACTGTTTTAGTACATTAACGGACAATTTTGTTTATAAATAAACTGAATAATGATAAATAATTAAGAAGTCAAGAGGTAAAGAAACAAAAGTTGACATACATCTCCTCGTGTCTTTTGCTCAACTCAACTTCCTGATATAAGTAAGACGTCATATTCCTGTAGCCGATCGATGTGTTCCCTTTACTGGTAGCTTATAGTATTTGCCTGGTTAAAAAGAAAGAAATGCCTCATAACAGGGAAGGTTCACTTTTTGCCCTTTACACTTATGGCAATGATTGGTGAAATTCTTGATGGGATCCCCAGTCTGAGTCAAACACACATTTAATGTTAAAGCCATGTCTACAGAATTTAAATTCGCTGAAACAATCATTCTTACAACATTCCACCAGATGGCGCTCCCGTATTTAAGTTATTAAACTCAAACATTTGAAATGCAAAAAGGCCTGCGTGTAGTGTTTTATGTAGTAAAACTTGTAGAAATTATATTTGTTATAATTTTGTGTGTGTTGGAATTGAATTGAGTAGTCTGCATCAGTACGACCGATTTATATATTTATTTTCTTAAATCAGAACTGCATAGCAACACATTTCCTGAAAAGTATGGCAAACACGTCGTGAGGAAAACTGTCATGACTTGTGCATGTAAACTGTCATGACTTGTGCATGTAAACTGTCATGACTTGTGCATGTAAACGCCGCCAATGAAACCTATTGCAAAATAAATGCTTGTGGAACTATTCCAATGGACGTTAACTTGTCGATTTATTTTTGTAATTCATAGGGATATGTTTTGAATTAATCGTTTTGCTATAATTATGCAGTAATTAAATTCTAACCACAGTAATTATGGGGGACTGGTTTTACATTCAATCATTGTAAATATATGGGAGAATGCTAATATCACTATGTAATAATATCACTCGTGCTGTATATTGTAACATGCAGTATTCCCTTGGCCCCTGATAACTGATTGTATGTCTACATTTGCTCATTATATATAATGGACTTCAGTAGCACGATAAACTACATTACACCGATTTTTGATAAATGGGCATTATAAATAATACATCAAATTGTCGCGTCCAGGGTCTATAAAACATATATGCAAAGTAACTTAAAATGAAAGTATAATTTAAGGTACCGCACATAAATCAAGCCTTGAAAACATATGGCAACTTTAACAATAATGTTAATTTTAGATGTCTTAACAAGCTCAAGCTTTTCAAAACAAATAATATTGTACCAACATTTACTTTCTCCGCGAAAATAATAATATTAAGCCAAACTTTTACCTACAATAACTCTGAAGCTCATCGGAGGCAATGTTTTGCTCCTACAGATTTTATACTTGTAGTCATGGAGACAGAAAGGCACTTGCCAACCCAAATGGACCAATGGCATCAATGGTTATAGACGCCATTATTGTGAGGGGCAAAACGGTAACATACCTCAATATGGTTACTCAGTTTTCAGCTTTTTTACTGCATGTATTAATTATTGTGTGTGTGTGTGTGTGTGTGTGTGTGTGTGTGTGTGTGTGTGTGTGTGTGTGTGTGTGTGTGTGTGTGTGTGTGTGTGTGTGTGTATAATAAAGGTATGCTCCATCAGAGTAATGTTATAAACCATGTAGTAAAACATGTACATCTGTTTATACACAATTCTGACTATAAGACTACTGTGTTAAAAACAGCACCAGCTTCAGACCAACAAAGCAAATGATCCGGTGTGTCCATGTATGGCCACAATAAGTATAAAACCTAAAGAGATGTAAGAACATAAAAATAGCTTATTCTACAGTGTATTTCACTGTTCCAGTTATTTTTTAATTATGTCCGTAAAAGAAAAGCCATTGTAAGTCTGTAAAAACAAAACTGCAAGTTTGGCAACCCTCCTGCAATACCAGGCAACCTTAAGGTTTGAAATATGACGCGCATCTGATTCCAAATTTCGAGCTTCAGTTGTTTAAGAGAAAGAACAAGGTTTTCCCGTGTGCCATTAATGTGTTGTTCTTTTTTCCTATCTGCTTTGGACACAGCGCTACATGGAGCCTGTTGCACCGCCAGACACTAAACAAAAATACTTCCATTGCATTGACAGGTCAGGTCCACTTACTCGCCACAGGGTGGCAGCATCGTAGAGAACTGCAGTTCAAACGACTCTGAAACCCTTCTTTTTAAAATATTGCCGATAGTAAAACAATTCTTCCCGAGAAACATGACAATCTAATACTTTTAAGATATTGATATGGACAACTGTACTACAATATATATATTTTTTGTTAATCATTGATTAAATATGTTTTTAAACAGGTGCACACGCAGGACATAGGGTCTATGCAAATTAGGTACTCTGTTTCTCAGTTTGATTCGTTAGTTGTGTGCGCCAATCAGTAGGCAGGTACTTTACGTAGTTTGTTTTCTCCAATCAGATTGTTGAAGGCAAGGCGTAACAGTTCCACTTCCTTGCCACAAAGTTATGGTTTTTAAGAATATATCATAAAATTTGGACAGGGGGTTAATTAAAGTTAATCCGAGTAACTTCAAAAGGACACTAAATTGATTCTACTTGAACCAGCAGTTCTACTAAATGGCCACACGATGGCAGCATTGGATAAGAAATGAAAGCTAACGCCGTGTCTGTCTTGCTGAAGTTCACTACCTGCACTACCCGTTATATACAGCAGAGGGCACCACAACCGCTTGCCAGTACCGCACCGAATTAATGAGGTCCACCGGAGTCGTGTTTCTGTGAAACAGGTATATTTCAATTAATATGTTCGTTTCTGGAAGAAGGAAGTCAAGCGAGTAGGCGTTTGCTATTGTTTTGCAAACATTACGATGTACAGATAAAATAATAATATGAAGAGGTTGCAATGCTAGCTTTATACAAGGAGCCCAGTGGTGCAGTGTGATAATTCACTAGTATGATATGCTGTTCCTCCTTGGGGAACTCTGTTCAAATCTATCTGATGCCTTCCTTTATTTTAACATAATTGGTTAATTTCCTATATATTCAATGACAAAGCAACTTTTTTTTTTTACAGAATTGAGATGGCACAGTGGGCAAATTCACTAAGATTCTGTGGAGTTATCCTTGGATGACTGCGTTCAAATCCAGATTCCTTCCTTCATTTAGTCCTTTACCTTAAAGTCAATGAAAAAGAAGGCATTTATATGGAAGTGAAGTGGCACAGTGGGCTAATGCACTAGTATGCTATACTATTCCTCCTTGGCGTACTGGGTTCAAATCCAGTTGATTCCATCTTTTATTTTCAAAGAATTGGACAATTTCCTATATAGACAATGATAAAGGCACCATTTCCATGGAAGTGAGATGGCTTAGTGGGCTAATTCATTAGCATACTATACTGTTCCCCTTGGAGTGCTGAGTTCAAATCTAGCAGATTCTTTTATTTTACCTTATATTCAATGAAAAAGCTTTTTTTTTCTGTGGGAGTGAGATGAAATTACATGAGTGACAATCCTTCCTAAATAGGCAAAGTTAGCACTGCAGTTAGCATTACCAGCAACCACTCAGGCGTTGGTGACCAAAGCAGTCGAAATTGTACCTATACTTACTCTGGAGCTCAGCCAGTGTTTTGATTCTACAGTAGTTATGCTTGTAGTCATGGGGAGAGGAAGGAAACAGTCAACCCAAATGGACCAATGGCATCATTGATAGGCAAAACGGTAACTTATCTCAATATGAAGGTTGCTCAGCTCTCAGCATTTTTAGTGCATTCATTATTTGTGTATTTTTTAATATATATAATAAAGGTATGCTCCAACAGAGTAATGTTGTGAACCATGTAGACCTTTATGACTACTGTTTATACAGTCTGCTGTTTGAAATTGTATTACATTCTTGTGTTATTTCATTATTCTGTAGTATACGTATGTATTATTGTAATTTACTGTTTTGCTATTGCCATATGAATTATTTTACTGTGAACAGTATTTACTGTGGAGCTTGTTTATTTTTACCATGTGCTGTGCTTTTGACTTTTCATAAGCAGGCGGCTCCATAAATCAGATTGCATGACAGTACTTTCTCTTTGGGCTGGCTTCAGTGACCTTAAATTCCAACTTGAAACTAACATCCCGTAATTAACATTATGTTAACCTCTATTACATAATGCAACCTTATACAATAAGGTAGCCTAACCCTGGTTGCATGCGATGAATTTCTGGCAATCAGTACTTTAATTATTACTTATAAATATGAAATATTAATATTAAATATGATCAAATAAATCAGAATATGAATAATTTCAAATAGATTTTTGCCTTCCGCTTTCCCTGAGCCTAATTAAAAATACTAAAAATGCAACAACAATGTATATATTTTTTTTTTTATTGCTTTTGCATTATTGTTCAATTAGATAATTGCCTTATCCCATTAGGGGCAATGCAAGAATGTATTATTGTCATGTGGAGGTCAATTATGAAGAGCATTCTCTGGTGTTCTCATTTATCTTGCGTTTTCTGAATAAAATGTGGAACATTGCTTCTTAAACCGATTTGGCTGTGCGCTAGCCTCAGGTATTTATAATAACTGATGTGATTAAAACTGTACTGTTGTCAAGCGTCAGCAACTCCACTCTGGGGAGATGTGTTGTAAAAAGGATAATGTACTCCTTAACTAGCTTGCCAGCTGCACAATGTAGATAACATAACTCTTGTTAATTTGATCAGCTTCTTTACAAACATCTGTCACATTCAGCAGTGAAACACCATCAATTCCACTGGCCCTGATACATCCAGATCACATATAAAACACCCATTCATCTCAAACGAGACATAACAGCAGAAGCTGATTAAATGGATTTTATGGTTAATAAAGTCCTGTTACAGTGTTCTGAATTCAACAATCAGATAAAAAGTCGATTTTCCTTAACTTCTAAATACCAGTACTGTATCTGGCATCTGAATCACCCAAATGGAATTAGAAAAAACGTTTTACTTTACACATGTAACTAGAATTTTTTATTTTTTGTCTTAATGTCACTGAGTTTTACATCATAATTTAAACCCTTACAGTGTAATTGCTGACAAATGCCAGTTCCATCATGTAAATAGGAGAAATGATGGTTCTGGAATGCTGAATACAAGTTATTGAACAGACACTCCTCACAGGCCTCTTGGAAATGACCTCCAGGGCAGATGCCAGTGGTTGTGTGCGGACAGTTGAAGGGTTTTGAAGCATGAAAGAGTGTGCAGCGTGCTCTGTATCAAAACAGGACGATAAAAAGATAATGTCTCTCACTACCATGACAGACATAGTATGAAATGCATTTCCTAAATGTTTTTTGGGGGGGATTATGTACCAAAAAAAAAGAATACATTTTAAACGTATCTACTTGTTAATTTAAATGGCTGCTAATAAGGTACTGTCTGCTACCAAATGCAGCTATAACTGTTTCTCCATTGCTGTATGTGGTCTCTTTTTCTCAGACATCTCCCCAAAAAAATATGGTGGATTCTTAGTGGATCTTTCATTTTACATCCTTGAGCCTGAAGAAGCCACAATAAATTATTTCTTCTACAAGTACAATACAATGTCATTACTTGACTTTAACTACCCTTTTAAAATCTGCCTCGGGTATTTTCACAGGCAAATCTGGCCTGACAATTACATATTCATGTTTTATTCATATTAATTTAACCAAAAAATGTATATGTTTAATAAGAAAACATATATAGTGTACAGAAGATTATTGTGCATGATATGCCTAAATAAATTCATCTTTTTAAAAAAAAAATATAATCACATTTAATACAGATTCAATGCCGAAAGTTCAGTTACAACTGTGGCCACCTCTGACGGCAATGCTGGCATCAAATCTTTATCTCATACTGTTAATTAGAGTCTGTTTGTCACATCAAGGAAGATTACTTATTTTGGTGGAGGCATCACCAGCAGCTCGCCAAGCTGTTCCCCATGGCGTTCAGTAGGTGGTGTGTCTGGAGAATTGTCTGGCAACACTAAGCAATCCCCATTTTGTTCCTGAAGTTAATGCTGGGTGACGTAGCTGTGTGTGGGCATGTATTGTCTTGTTGAACATAAGGTCTGGGTCATTTAGTGGAAATAAAGGACAAGTGGACCATGGTACCCAAGGTCTGACCCAGTGAAGTGAAAGAGTACTCTCAGGAGTGGTAGGCCAGTGCTCACTCTGGGACCCCCAGCGAAACCTAGTTGCTTGAACATATAAACAACACTCACATCCTGTTGGTCTCTTGTGGCGATTAAGATACAAGCACAGGAGGCTGTGTGGTCCAGTGGTTAAAGAAAGGGTCTTGTAACCAGGAGGTCCCCGGTTCAAATCCCACCTCAGCCACTGACTCATTGTGTGACCCTGAGCAAGTCACTTAACCTCCTTGTGCTCCGTCTTTCGGGTGAGACGTAATTGTAAGTGACTCTGCAGCAGATGCATAGTTCACACACCCTACTCTCTGTAAGTTGCCTTGGATAAAGGTGTCTGCTAAATAATAAGAAGTTGTTTTCTTCTACGATTTCATCTGCAATTTTACTTGCAATGGAAATCATTCTTATTGCTGATGTCTAACTCACGTATAATTTAAACCTTAACATGGATCATCCGGATCAAGAAGCATGTTTAAATAGCGCCTTGGGTTATTTCATGTGGTTCCTGCTAGTGGTGAGAGTACAGTGTAAGCCAATTCCGAATACTGTATTGCGTTAAAGTATGGCAGACAGTATTACATAGACTCAACAAACGTGCATTTACAGTATACACTTCACATGGTAATACTAAAAACATCTCATTTAAAACAAACCTGCATTCCCATCATGTACATCAAAACCCATACTTTATTTTATGTATAGCAATACAATTGACATATTAAATAACAGTATTATAGAATGATTTGATATAGCTTTCAACGGAACAAAAAACGTTTTGTTTTTTTCAAGTTACAAAAAAGAGGAGAAACACCACATTTTTCAAATGGGTCAATGGGACAAACTTATTCAGTGACTGGCTAGATTTATTCCTATTGTACACACTGACAACAGAATTGTAAAAGAAAGAAAGATAAAAAAAAAAACACCCAAGATTCACAATCACTGCCCCAAAAGTAATCGTACATGTGGAATTTATTTTGGAATGTGATGACAGTACTCACTACCTTAATGCAGTTAGTTTCCACATATCCACCACAAAAAAAACTATGAAGGAGTTGAAACTAGAAAAAAAAATAGCTTTATATGAAAATATAAAATTCTATGATTATATACCATAGATACAAAGTTTCCAGAAGATGGTTATTAAAGCAACAACATATGTACATTTTAATGATATACACTAGTGTTAAAATGAAATGAATTTATGAGACTTCGTTCAATCCTCAAGAAACAACGGCTGCATGTAATTCTAAACAAAAATAAAATCAATCAAGTCACTACCCCAAATGTTGGAGAGCTGTAACTTTCACTTAACAGACTCCTCTTCTGGAGACAAATAATAATAATAACAATACAAAAAGATTGAATGTTTTCTATTTTTTGAAGTTTAATTAAAAAAACATCTCTCTGACAAATTAAGTGAAATACTACACTTCACTAAGCTTTCCATAAGCACAATGTTATTGTAAGCATTTTTGTCCCAACTATTACAGCTTGGTTTGTGTCCTTACATGACAGGAACTGTGGTAGGACTTGAGTTGGAATAAACACTCTTAAATAGCAACTGAAGCAGTAAGTGCACAGGGTTAACATGTGGTGTTAAGTAACTTACATAATATCATTTAATAGTATAAAATGAAATAGTTAACAAGTAATTCTGTCTCATTTAAGAACAAACAAAAAAAAAAAACTCACCTAAAACAGTCAAGCAAACCTGAAATTTCTTTCAGTCAATAACTATGATTAAAACAATGTTTAACTCGAATGTTTGCAGAATGAAAGCGCCTATTCTTGCAAAAATTAGTACTATATATATATATATCTTTGGTAAAGTTGACAAACTCTATTTTTTCTCTCCAATTTATTTTATTTTTTTTTAAATAACTACAACACAAAATAAAGACTAACATCAAGGCAGTTGTGCTGTATAATTAACAAGGCCAATTGGTTTAGCTTCTGATATCGATCTATTTTCCAATATCCCCAATATAGACCCAAATATCAAATTGTTTAAAACCAGACGCTGTTGTTATGTAGCAACAAACGAGTCAAGGCATTGATCCACTCAGCATGAGCCTAAAGCACACTGGTAATAAATTTGGGAGAAAAGGAATAGAAAGCTTTCAGCAAAATAAAAACAATATACCAAGACATGGGGTCTGTGGGGCCAAGCGTGCTCTTATAGAAACCCATGAGTCAATGTTGCACTCATAGTCACGTGGGATTGAAAATGCCTTTTCACTGAGACCAGATGGTTTTAACAAGAAAACACTTTACATGTCCTACTCATCTTCAGCAAATGCAGACTATGGAGGGAGGGTATGCAACACATACAGTGTTAAGGGTATAAACAAATAAAATCAAATACAAATAAAAACTTACATTTCTGATGGAGAGGGCTGAAAGTGTATTACTGTCCTTTTTAAAGGCGAGGGAGAGAGGGGGGCGGATCAATGTACAGTTACAAAACACCAGTGAGAGTTCCGTTTTTAAAAAAGGTTCCAACTTTCACAGATTATTATTTTTTTTTCTTAATTCGACCAACTTTTAAAAGAACAATATGATGGGCTTGACTTTTATTAAGAATACCTTATTTAGAATAAAAAAAACCAAAAACATTTATTTTTACCCTATTGCTGTAGGTGTAGAAAGTAGCCTGATAATTTCCTAAGCGAAACTATACAATGTTTTCCTGTATAAAACAAAGCATAGTTTCATCACACTGAATCAAAACTTCTTAATGAAATGTATGCATTAAAATACATTTAAAATGGGGTGCTCAAAAGCAAACCCAGCCTTTATTGGATTACACATGTTTCATTTGTACTGTGGTTACTGCAGATGATACATTGCCAATGCTTGTCGTTCTGATCAACTCAAGAGCACACACGTTGAATGATGCCATGGAATGTCTCATTAGGGCTTGATTACCAGTTCTGTAGATTCGAATATTATAGGCAGTAACACTGATTATATAGTGCAAACTAGAAAAAATTGTGTTTCATTGTGTGAAATTAAACATAGGTGCAAATGCTCAGTAGGATAACATTAAGACATAAAATGGCAAAAATAAATATCAAAAACTTTATCAGTGTAAAAAAAGGAATCAGGTTATTTTTTTTTTTAACCTAGAGTCTGACAAAAAAAGGCCTCAAAAAAGTCTGCCTAGTCCTTGAAGTTTTACAAATGAAGTGCCTCTTCAAGGTTTTTCAATCTTCAAACGAGAGACTCCATGCTTTCTGCTGGGTCTGATTCATCCAGAATCACAATAGTGCCATTTTTGTCTATTGACAGGAGGCTATTTCCATTCTCCTTGGTGCTGACCAAACTGAGCATTGATTTGTATAGATACTGGTACTGTTCCTAGGACAAAAAACAATTCAGTTAGCAATTACCATCACAGTGCTGTATGTGTGCCCAATATCAGTTCCAACACAATAATCCTTGATAGTGTCGAGAGCAGCACAGAAACAAACAAAAAAAACACACAAATAAAATCAAACTTGAAGGACAAAATGTCATCAATCTTCAAAGCATCCAGCTTTGTACAGGTGAATGCTGGTTGCATTAGTTTTATAGGGGCCATTGTAGCGCCACAAAATTGCAATAGATCATTTCTGATGCAGGTGGATTCCAGAGGTAAGCTCAAGTGTTGTTTCTGAATATGGCCATTACTGCTGTAACACATAAGAAACACTCCTGGTTTATTCATATTCAATTTGTTCTTTTTTAGACTAATTAGGTTATGAGTATACTTACAATATGCATGGGTTTGCTTTTCCCTAGGTACTGTGCCAGTGATGTTGAATTGTTAGCTGTCTCCTAATCTTATTTTGCATGAAAAAAGTTCTCCTCTAATTCAACAGGCCCTCACATGAATAAAGAAACAACTTACGATGTCTGTAAAAACTCCTGGCCTCATGAGGTTGATCATTTTTGCCACCTGATAGACATCCACAGCGTTTTCACTCTCTAGCTGCTGTGACAAGGTTGTAAGGGCACAAAGCATTCCTGCTGAAACTGCACCACACCTGGAACACAGAGGTAAAGCATGATTGCAAAGATATTGAAAGCCAACTGAAGTGTGCAGTTAACTGCACTTCTACTGCTACAGCAATAAGGATCCGCAGGACCGGAATATGGTTTTCTAGATTTTAAAAGTGTCCAATGACTCCAATTGTTTGTTACTATACCAGTTTACTGCTGGATTGAAAACCATTGGGGCAGAAAAGCTATCCTGATCTTGTAATTTATACTAGTATAAAGAGAATAAATATATGGATCCAAAAGAATATAGACGGTCATGTCATTCGAAAACTAATGACACCTGTAAATCTTTAGTAAGCCCTTGTTGGTTGCCATTAATTAGAATGACAGATGTGTTTGGTAAACAGGCTGCCTTGAATCTTTCTGTCCTTGCTTGGTAAATATGCTGTACATCATATAGATGCACTCATTACATTTTAAGCTTCTTAGGATTCAAGATTAACCAAGAGTACTTAGACTTCAATGTATGACCAGTTTCTTTTCAGTAAGCAAGACCATGTAAATATAATATTAAAAACGAACAACGCTCTACTGGAAGTTTGATAAAACAAAAAGTAAATGGACAGTGCTGTGAACTCTTCTGTACTTTGCAAAATAAAAACAATAATAAAAACATATCTGCAATGCGGATGGTTTTAAACAATTGGGGAAATGTGTTTGTCTGAATGAGATTACGTGTCACTGCTTTTGGATCAGTGTTCAGTTTGGCAGTGCTAGACTAATTCTGTACAACAGAGTTGCCCTGAAGCAATAAACATGACAGCAAACATTTCTCAACTAGCCACCTTCCGTAGATATAGAAACTAAAACTATGATCTCAGTAATTATGATACTAAAACAAATAATAAGCGGCAGATTTGAAATATGATGCCAGGTAAATGCAAAGACAACACATACTCATCATGAACAATGGTTGGTCCATCTCGGGTCATGGCCTCTTCCTTAATTACATTGATAAGTTCAAAGGTGCTGCTGAGTGGAGCATCTGGGTTTGGCCATTTAGGGCACTGAAAGTGACGCACTTCAAGGACATAGTCATCCTGAAATGGAAAACATCACAAATGTAAAGAGAACTAAACCTAAATATATGGCAACTAGTAACTATTTTTGTTTCATATCTGCTACAAAAATTGCAAAGCAGGCCCAGTATACTACAATGATGCTTTTCTTTCTGTGGGTAACCTTTGACCTTTGATCTCACAGGGGTTGTGGGTTTCTCTAGCATTAATGCCCACAAAATAATAAATAAGACAAACTAAATTGAAAAAACACAATTAATGAATCTTCCACAAAACCTGATTTTTTTTTTTTTTTTGGCTGTTACCAAACTGCAACGTTGTAATTCCATTAATTAACAGATAAAGTTAATATTACCATTTGCAAGGCAAGGCTGCTGAACATAATTAACAACCAAGTTTTAATGACACATAATTGAATATATTACAATTAGAAGCTGCAGCATGTTAAGGGATACATGAATGAAAATGTTTTGCAGGCATCTAATAAAAACAGCTTTGATATCCCAATACCTGTGTTGCCTCTAGGATAAAGTCATGGATGATAATTTGCTCTTCGTTTGAGAGGCACAATCTGTCTTTGCTGATAAGGGTAACGGTAAAGGCCTCACAGTTCATAGACTCTTCACGGCTCGGCCAATATACAAATTCATCCTCTGCCTGAAAGAGGAGACCACAGATCAGTTGTAAAGTGGAACCTAGAATTGGTGTTCACATACAGTACTGTGCTAAAGATAGAGAAGCGATAGGCTTTGACCTCACACAGCACATTTTAATGAAACTTAACACTCAAGAATAGCCTTTCTAAAATTACTGTAAATGTAAATTGAACATGGACACACACAAAGAACAAAAAGCGTTAGCTTTTAAGAAACTGCAGATATATAAATGCTTTTATAAACAGACCACCACCAATTTCACTAGAATTACCTATGTAACCTTTATAAACAAAACATCGGAACACAGAGTCATCCTTCAGAATGTCTTTCTACGTTTTGTGACTAGCATGGAGCACAGTTCTAACCAAGGAAAGCATTTAGCATTTCTGATAGCTTCCCTGCTGAGGAGTATCTGTAAGTCGCAGCCCAAACTCACAAGGGAAAAGGAATAAGGCTCTTGTTTCTTTGTCAGCTTTAACCTTGGGATCTCTGTGTTGTGACTAAAGAAACCTGAACAGATTCTGTCTGTCTGAAGGATAACATAACACGCCTCTTTGCCTTCTATAGACCTTTTTAGATTGCATTTGGGTAAACACCAATTGAATAGATTTTTTTTTAACCCATAGATGAATAATATACAGTAGTCAGATTATGAGTGTGTATTAGATTATTCAGTGTCTATTAGTATATAATACGAGGTTCTGAGTACTGTAGTTCTCTTTTAGGGTATGCTAGATGCAATATATTTTACAAACACTTAGTGGCAATGTTAAACTGTTTTTTTTTGGTCAGGGTATGGGGCTTAATGCATGCCATAAAGCAGATTTAAAAGCATTGCATGCAAATACATTACTGCAGTACTGAGTGAAAGAGCTAATTATCATTTAGGCACCCTGCTGGCAAAAAATCTGCCAGGAGACCCTTAGCTTGTATATTATATAATCTTCTTTAGCCTAAGAGAACCAATGTTAGCCTGCCTTATAGATGTAAATTTTAACTTGGTAACGCATTCTTTCTCAGTAGATCAAATGCACTTGAGAATTCTGCCTTTAACTCTTTCAGCCCTTTACAGAATGAACCAATCATGATAACCCAAGTCACTGATAAAATAGCTTCAGTCTAATGCTGAGAAAGATAATACCAATGCACATTAGAGCATATTACTCGACTAGATTCGTTTTTATACTACAGCAGCGGTCTCTGTAGAGTGACAAACAGCATATGCATGCAGGTACAGAACAAACATTGAAAACATCTTGTTGCCAGGAATATGCATCCCTTGCTGGGGATCCATATACACTATAAACAACAGTTCACATGCCAGGTTTGAAATAACATAACATTTGAATTAATGTTACTTTGTTTTGTAGCACTGTAACACAGCTGAGAAAAACTTCAAACTAGTAACTTCATCAACACAAGGATGGATATTAACAGTGAATGTATGAAAGTGAAAAACACATTATCCTTTCTCTCTGATTAGTGTGAAGGACATGATGGCACTTCAGCTTTCTGACACCCACACAACTTAAGGCACAATTCCAGTGTAAGAGGACATATGGGGAGCAAGGTGGTGTTAGTGTCATAATTAACAATCTTCTCATGTCACCGCAGCACTTGAAGTGTAACTACTGCTTTAGAAAAAAAAGAAGCTCATTGTCCAACCTTTGGGTGAATGCAACACTTACCAAGCCTTGGTTATCTGGCAACATGACAATGATTTGCGCATTGTGGTCCCAGATCATCCTCCAGAAGTCCTTTGTTGTGTGAGGCAAAGGGTGTTGTGTAATGATGAATTCGTTGCTCCTGTAGTAACCCTGGAATAATACATGGTTTGCCAGGTTAGCCCATTTTTGGTGGGGGAAAAACATTTACTGGGCCACATACAACCTTCAAATTGTAATAGCTTGGCTCATATAAAAAAGACATGTCACTTAGCACGTTTTATTATTATTATTATTATTATTATTATTATTATTATTATTATTATTATTATCTGCCGAATATTTTTTCAACATTTAAAAAAATATGCATGGTGATGAAGAATCTTACACGTTTGAAGGTAGCACAGTAATTTTGAGTCCCTTACCATAATATAGGAGGCATTGATATAATCTGTTCCTTTCGTTCCAGGCAGCGGTGCAAGACCCACCCTGGCACGTTCAGCTGTATTGGGAATTACAAACACATTAACTCCCTTGGGGACCATACATCCGATTTTGCATAAAGCGCATAAACTTTTTTTTTCAAAGTGAAAATGTTTTTTGAGACATCTTTTTTTTTCTTCATTTTAATTGAAACACACCAACAGTGTTGATTCTGCTGTGGAACCTGAATGATCTGGACTCCAGTGTGACTGAACATGTTTGGCTTCTTAATAAAGATGACTGCTTGCTTAGTCACTTGTATTGAAGAAATACAGTGGCTGGTAAGAGCAGGTGATCATTAATACGTTTTTTACAATGCCCAAATATGTTATTTTGTGATACATTACGAAACACACGAGGATACTAAAACCACAAGATTTTTCCCTGCATACAATCTTGCTTTCGAGATGAATAATAAATAAGCAGTGTGTATATTGTTCTTAGTCTCCAGTGTTTTGCCATTTAACAACAAAACATCAGCGACAGGAACATATTACAATAAAAGCCAGAGAATAAAGCTTACATGGCACCACAGAAGAGTTTCTGTTTTTCTCTTTGTTGCATTCTTTCTGTGCACTGAAGCATTCCACATATCTTGCATTGCACTGTGTCACCAGCTATAAAGAATGAAAAAGAGAAGTGTTTCAGAGGGCTGTACAGAATCGGTAGGGTTGGTAGTGTGCGTGCATCCATGTATGTGCAATTTCAAGTGCAAAATAATATTTTGTAGACACTGGCTATACTGCATGATAATTTTCTGTTATTACAAATGCCCATTGCATCTCAAGGTTCACATTTTTTTTAAGCAAAGTAATCAAATTATTAAACACATTATTATCTAATACTAAATAATATTTCTTAAAAAAAAAAAAAAAAAAAAAAACACATTTCTGAATCTTTCTACCCTGGCCACCATTTTAAATTCAAAGCTACCTACATTGCTGTCTGTGTATTTGAACTTCTAATTTGTTCTTTAACAATTTTATATGCATTGACTGCTTATATAACTTGCTTTGAACTGTAAAAGATATTTTGGTATTCATGTGGATCTATAAAAGGCAACGGCACTGCTGGAGGCACAGTTTCTTATTTTGACATTGGAAACCCTTTCAAACCAAAGAGACGTTTTTATCCACTGGTGGTTGCAATAAGGTCACTTTGGTGTGTTTGTAAACCAATTTAAGCAGTAAAAAAAAAAAAAAACAGAACAGTAATGTAAGGACATTCATGCCATCCAGATGTTAAACATCCCTGATTCTCGATCAGTATTTTAGAAGAATGTATTTGTTTGTTTTCAAAATTAGAGGTGCGATAAGGCTACAGATCAATGATCTCATTACTAGTTAAATAAGAAATACAAACATTTTAACTGTACAAAAACAGATCAACACTTTTTGTTTGAAGATGCTGTTCACACAAAGATAAAAGCAATGCCATCTCTTTGGCAAGCTGCCCACAATCAAACAACTCCTAGTGACCATCCGAATGAGGCACACCATCTTTTTTAACTGGTGTCTATGAAGAAGTAATCATCTTCTCAATGAGTCAGTAAAAGTATTTCCAAGCTTCTGCAGCGCGAACGGGGTGTTGTTTCTGTACTGTTTTAAACAGAACAAAATAAAAAAAGCTTCAACACAACAAAGAGAAAATAATCTTCAAGACCACCTCCTGTCCTGTGTTATACTACCAACTTGAAAAATAACGACAGCTTATTACCATCTGTGTGTCATCTAATTCAATTTGAATGCAGGTACCATGCTGGGAGATGATAGTGCTATTACTGAGGGTACATTTACTGCTATTTATAACTGTGAGGTTTGTCACCTGTTAATGCAGGCCTTGGAAACACTTGCACACAGCTCTGTGGTGGAGAATAATTTGCAGATTGTGAAGACTATCTTCCGAACACTTGCAATATCCATTTGATATTAAGGAACACAAGTTTGTTAGGGAATACAAAACACAAAAAAACTGTAATGCAATAGGATTGCAGACCCAAAAATGTTTTAAAAATCGGTATTCATTGCACTATGGTATTTACTTGGTGAACAAGAAACTTTGCATAAAGTATAAAGTGCCAGCAGGGGCTGCTGACCTTAAATTGCTTTTCTAGTCGCGTCTTCCCACCAGCCCCCAGGGAGAGGATGCTGTTAACATAGCTGTGCAGTTGATTGGCAAGTACTTCTGTTTCTTTGCCAAGGATTGCTTCCAGCAAGGCATCATGGATAAAGATGTACTGCTCCTGCACAAGGAAACAAATGAATATATAGTTAGAGAGACATCTTGAGGTCTGTTAACCTCCCCACTAAACTTCCTTGCATACACACTTCTTTTGTTACGGTGCAGCTTTCAAGAGCATTCTGACATAAGCCAGACTGTCACGGCACCTTTTGTGCTTATTTCCCAGTTTCAACAAAAACAGATTTGGCACACAAGCATTTCTTTTGTCATGCACTACCATTGAAAAAGCAAATTCAAAATGTGAATGTTTAAAGAAAACAGTCTGAACCCTAATAACCCCTGACAATGCAAGCCCTCAGCGTTTTAGGTGGTGGAAGTTAGGGAGGCCAGGATAGATGGCGCGCTACCATCTCCCCCAAAGTGTCCATTTCCTCAACAATATGCTCCTCCAGACCTCTAATGCTGGTTGGGTGCCCTGCATTCAACATTTGTATTAAATTACTGCCAGATTTGCTCAGTGTAATGAAGGCACTGCAATCTGGTAAGCCAGTCAGTCACCCTGTCCAGTTTTCTGATCCAGCAGTCTCAGTTGACATGTGTTCTGGGGCATTGTCATGCTGGTAAAGCATCTTTCATGGCACTATGTATGTCTTTGACAGGCAGATGTGTAGCTATTTCGCTTTTGTCTTGACTTACAATTGTCATCCAGTACAAAAGCGTGCCCATTTAAAAAGTTTCTTATATCCTGGCTTATGCTTCCCACTCCTGCTACTTTATTGATTTATTGATTGAAATGAAGCATATTCTAAGGTTTATTCCAAGTATTTTGACTACTCCACTGATCAATGGAGTAGCTGTGAACTGTTTCAGTTAACAAAATAGAGTTTTGCATGCTCAACTTGATCTGTACTATTTGGCTCAGTAATCCTGGTGGTTTATTAGTGGAGACATATTTAACAAACATTTGGTGAAAATCCAGCATGGCACAAATAAACAAAATGATATATGAAGAGAATGATTCTGACACAAAGTCGTTCCTACCTCAGTTTGGACGAGGTAGTTGCGCTGTGTCCTGATGTGTTTGAGGAACCCGAGGACATTGACTGTGCTTTTATCTTGTATCTGTTGCAGCATGCTGTCAATTACAATATAAGTTCCAGTTCTGCCAACACCAGCGCTAGACGGGACAAAAGACATAAAATCTTTTAGGATTTATGAATTAAATGAAATATACAAGCCGGAGATGCAGCATTGAAAAACACGGAATTTGCAGTTCACTACCCTCTGTTGTTTTAAACTGTAAAGAGATCTGGGTACAACTTTGCCACACACTTTTTGTTCTCCAGTTTGCTAGCCTATGTTCACAAGCAACAAATTAAAACAAAACAAAAAACATTTTTTTAGTGCTGCCCAGCAGATTAAAATAAATTAAATTGTAACTATAAATGCTGTTTTAGAGCACCTAATAACTGTGACGTCAATCTAGCAAGCATATAGTTTCTGTTACAACTTAATAAACTACTGGTTTAATAAATAAGCAAATAATAGAGTCTGGTACCTGCAATGGACAAGCACTGGGCCCATGTCTGGAGTTCTGTCAGCTGACGATCTTCTCACAAAGGTGAGAACTGGCAGAGCATACTCTGGTACGCCCATGTCAGGCCACTGTGTGTAGTGATACTGAATCACTGTCCTCTCATGCTGGCGCCCTTTGGGGTTGCCTTTCTGTCCCTGGTGCAAAAAATAAATAAACCTGATTTACAATGCTGCCCGATTCGTGGGATATGTGTCGTTTACATCGTGATTCGGTTACACTCTACTGACCTTTTTTAGTTTTGTATTCCTGATTGTGAAACGGCGCAGCGTGTAACAGGCGTGTACTTTTGTGCTCTTCAGTGTAACGATGATGTTTCCATATTCTTCAGTGTTCTCGGATGGCCAGTACTGATCACATTTTCTCTGGAAAATTAAGCAAAAAGGAAAAAAATGGTTTAGTCAAGTCAGAATACATTTTCTTTTTTTTTTTTTTTTTACTTTTAAGGAAGTGTTTATTTAGAAAAAAAACATACATACATCCATCCATCCATCCATCCAGATAGCTATAGGTATACATATCAAATTAATATTTAGAAATACAAAATGTCACCTACTCGTCCTTTTTCAACTAAATTTGTGATCATAACGATGATTCCGGTATTCTGCTCCCAAATCATTCTCCAGAAATCGTCAAACGTTGACTTTAAAGGTCCTTGTGTTGCGATGTAGGCCTTTGATTTGTTGTAACCCTGCAGAGAGGGGAAGACAAAAGTGGCAGGACCTTATTTAATTACTGTTTCCAAAGACAAACGCACACGTTACCACACAAGCAATTACCTTAAATGTCAGCCTTTTACGTGACAGTTTCAAAGGATAAATGTGTTTACCCAATCAACTTACTCGTGGGGTTTCTAACATTAACAGCACACTTACGTCAACATAATTGCCGTTAATGAAATCACTGTGCTTTGCATCCTTTCCTGCTAAAGGTCGTAACTTCACTCTACTGTGATCATCTGGAAAAAAAGAAAGAAAGAAATCAAAAGTAGCTGAGATTACCTGGACATTCTGGGAAACCAAAATTCCAAACTGTGTAGAGAGACAGACCCTACGTTTTTTTTTTTTTTTTTTTAAAGAAAAACTATTTTAGCTGTGACATATATAAAAAAAATCCATTTATTTTCCAAAACCCTTTGAAAACAATCCTGCAAAAGCAGTACAACAAAATATAACATAAAATATTTCCTAGGACTTTCAGGTCAGCTATCAGTGCTTGCTGTTGCCTGTGAGGGAAACTGCAACTCAAATCCCTTTGTCCAAGTTGTTTCTGCAGCTGCCTATGACATTAATACAAAATTATATGACGAGTGGAATCTCTTAGCCATTTCATTTCAAATCCTGTTATCCTGTGATAACTCCACCTGGTGTAGTTTGGATAAACAAGTGTTACAAACGGTATATTGACAGAACAGCGACAGTAGCTGTTGGTGAGCTGAACGATTTTCAGTTGAAGTCAAACAGACACTTGACCTAAAGTAGACACTTGACCTAAAAAAAGGTAACACTCGTCAAATAAATCGCTGTGTATCTGAAGTACACATCTAGTGTCCTTGGAGACAACGGCCTCCCTCTCTAGTAGAAAATCCTTGACTCTCAAATGTTATCCACTTGGAAAACTGTCATCTCTTCATACACTTGATGCGTCCTGAAGTTCTCGCTTGATAATAAGCAGTTTATACAGTATCTTGGTTCAAACTTACATGCAACAATGTTGATGTATCTGTTTTTGTGCTTGTTGTCTGGGTGACTGGAGTGCTCTGCTGTGATGTTCATGTCAACAGTACAACGTTGCACTTCCTATTAAAAAGGAAAAAAAAAAATAACCCGTCAACTAAAATCCTGTCACTGCTTAAAACAGTAAAAAAAAAAAAAAGCAACATAACATATTCATTTCAGCACTTTTAGTAACATTTATTAACAGCTTCTTCCTTTGCCAATAAAACCTGTACAACCGTTATCCTTGCCTTCCACATGATACGCTGCATACAGTACGCCTTGCCCTTGAAAAATGAAGTTCAATAGCTGGGTGAGGGTGTTATCTCTGGAGTCTAAGGTGTCAGTTTTCCCAAATGGGTTTACATTACATTAGATGAATTCTCACTTAGAAGAGGAACCAGACAGGGATGCCTGTATTGTTCCATCTGTTTTTCTTCACCCCCGAGCCCCCTGATACTACAGTCTGAGCCACTTCCAACATTACAGGCATCTGCTTCCTTTTACAAGCAGTGTGTGGAGTAGTGGTTAGGGCTCTGGACTCTTGACCGGAGGGTTGTGGGTTCAATCCCCAGTGGGGGACACTGCTGTTGTACCCTTGAGCAAGGTACTTTACCTAGATTGCTCCAGTAAAAACCCAACTGTATAAATGGGTAATTGTATGTAAAAATAATGTGATATCTGTATAATGTGAAATAATGTATAATGTGATATGTTGTAACAATTGTAAGTCGCCCTGGATAAGGGCGTCTGCTAAGAAATTAATAATAATAATAATAATAATAATAATAATAATACAAGCTCATGAACTCATGTTTTATGCAGATGATATTCTGCATCTATAAAAAAAAGGCCTCTGTGGCCAAGACAGGCATTTGTTTAGGACTTCTATTAAACTGTGACAAATCAGAGCTAATACTGCTTGTATCCAGCATTTCCCAAATTTGTTCTGTCTTTGAAACAAAGTTGTAAACCCATATGTGATTAAAGGACTAGGTATTTTAAATAGCGGCAACATACATATACCCGATTCTGACAGATGGACTCAGCTTTTTGTATCCCTGAGACAGTAGATCATTGGTTACTCCTGCCTAAACTGCTGCAGTCAGGTCAAAGCAATTACACTACAGCGTGGTCTCTTGTTATTTATCAAACAGAGCAATTCGTCTGTAATAACAATGCATGGCTGACCACACTCTCTTCTGTGTGGGGTCCCTCGTGGTCAGTTTTAGAGCCTCCACTCACCTAAAAATAACCGAGATGTTTTAAATATGACTGATAGTTTGCAGATGGTTAGTTCTCTGAAGAGAAAACTACAGAACCCTGTTTTAATTAGCTTCAGGCTCACATAACATCACATCTATATCCTAGCAATCATCCTCCATGCAGAATGCTATTTGCACATAAAAACATTACAGCTTGCTGCTCAGAAAATTAGCAAGATGGCACAACAGAAACCCAAGAGCAAGCATCCCAAGTAAGAGGAGCATCCCATTAAGTAGCCTTTTACAAAACTCCTCATTAGAACAGGGTTGTTTTGCTGGAGGACATTCATCTTTACAATGAAATCGTTATTTTTTTTTTCTAATGAGGATTTCAGTGGTGAGCTGCGTTTCCTGATAGTATCCTGAAATATAACGTGCAGCAGGACAGAGATTTCTGTTTCTTATACAAATGACAGGATTGAATTGATTTTGGTAATACAGTATATCGGAAATTGATGCAATTTCAATTTCACCATTTAACTTGCATTCCAGGTCACCCTTAAAGTAGAAATGGACTGAACAGATTACACAGAACTTAATATATACATGGATACATATTTACCATTTAAACTACGATTTGGACATTCTGGCTCATATTTAACAAATTGAACTCCAAAGTGTTGCACCATGTGACTCTACAGCAGTAGTAAATGAATAGCAGGAACTCCTCTATTCAGTGCCAACTGCATTTCTACAGCCATAGCTATACAATGACACTAGTGATGGAACTTGGCTGCCCAACCAAAGGGTTTTGCTCTGTTGCGTTCACCGTTTTTCCATTTCTACTCCTCTGGCTGAATAAAAGGCTTTTGATAGGACAGAGCCTTCCATTGAGAAATACCAACCCTCTTTATAAGCACTTAAACCACTTCATAGTGTACATTAACAATAAAAAAAACCTGCCAGTGTAATGAGGAAAGTCATTAACACAGTGATGTCTTTACAGCTACTCCCGGGAACAAGGGAATTAAATAAAATGACAAAAACATAAACACTGTACCAAAGTTACTTACATGTAGAGTTAGAATGTGTTCCTGATTACAAATCACCACACTGAAAACTTATATAAAACTACCTTCAGTCCCCTAACTGTGAATCGAAATAATTTCAATTATACAAGAATAAATAATGCATCATTTAGTCAAAAGAAAATGTAATGAACTGTCCAGGAAGACAACAGTCACCGATGACCCTAGTGAACTTGGCAACAGTCTAAACAAAATGGCTGCTTTAAAAGGAAACTGAATGGACCTAAACAGTGTCTCTTTTGTGCAGGAGTGTAGCTGTCCTGCAAATTTTATTGTTAAAAAACAAATTCAACGCCTAACCCTGACTATCATCGTTTATCTCTTCACGTAAAAATCCACCTGAGTTACAGTGTTGAAATCCTATTTATAATTTCCTGTGGGAATTTGATTGAACAGCCTTATTTAAAATGGTCTGAAATACATTGAGCCATGGCAGGCAGTATCTAAAGACCAGGCGTACAGATAAATAGTTTGCTATTCTGCCGTATTATTTACTGTTGTCAGAACCAGATGTGACTAATAAGACAGGAGCCTGAAAATCATGAATAATATATCCGTCCCGATTTGATCGTTCCAATCAAATTGAATTCTCAAAGGGAAAATGTTTATCTTGCATACCATCAACATAGTTAAGTGACTCAATATTCTTGCTCAGCCAACCAGCCAGGAGCCAATCAAACAAAATCGTTTCCATTCCACAAACATCTGCTCCCACCACGAATAGGAAAACACCTATACTCAACTACATATAGCAAATAGAGCAATTGTAATGGTTAAAATGAATGAGATTTTGTGACCACATTGATAATTATGTTTTTCTAGTCTTAAATTAGAAATAGCCTTGAAAAATGTGCGAAATAAAAGAGACAAAAAACACATTGCTTACATATATATACACATACACATATACATATACATATACATACACACACATTCTCATCTAAGAGATCCTTGTACTTTATATATATTTTTTCAAAAACATAAATATGGTGACGAGACACAGTACTGTATATTAAATAAACACACAACATAATGCTGATTTCCATCTTTCAACTTTCCAGAAGGAAGCTGTAATTATCCCCCAGAACAATTTAAACACACAAAATTTGTCAAATCAATGCCATCACTCACAGAGTATTGGGACTTAATACTTGTGCAGATACTTGTTGGGAGGTTTAGTGTGTGTGTGTGTGTCTGTGTGTGTGTGTGTGTGTGTGTGTGTGAGTGAGTGTGTGTGTGTGTGTGGGTGGGTGGGTCTATACACATACAATACAAATGCATAGTGCATAGCTACATTTCAGAAGCACTGTGTTTACCGCCATACCTCAAATTCCTCTGAAAATCCATGCTGGTTATTGGAATAAAGCTCACTGACATGCTTCATAAACTGCTTGACTGGAATGGCCTCCATGTCATCTGAAAAGAAAAAGAGCACTGAGTGTTGCTAGGAAACCAGTAGAAATCGCCAATGCCTGCAATAAACATGCAGAGGAAAATGCGAAACCCTGAATAAAAAAAAAATTAAATAAAGGAATGAATCAACACCAAGTGAACGTTACAATGAATAATAAAAGGTGGCAGTCATAGAACAGCATATCTGAATGACTATCTAACTATGTTTGCAGTCAAATTTTTCTTTCAGGTCAAATAATACATTTTTTTTTTTTGTCTTCAGACAATTGAATTTCAAGCTATGCAACACTATTCTCATTTGCAAACATGCTATTCCAGAAGTTCGACTGCTTGAATGAGTTACTTAAAAGTTACCCTTAAAAATAATGCTTAAAAGGTGGCATGCAAGGGATGTATGTATGTGCGCGTGTATATTTAGTGCAAGCAAATGGGTGGTCTGACAAGTCTTTGTGTCCCTGTAGCGCCATCTCCATTGTTACTTTAACTGGATCTCAATCCCTTGACTTACAAACACATTCAGTTTTCAGTAAAAAATGATAGTAGCAAAAGTAAAAGAAATTACATTTGGATCCATTTTTTTTGATGTCATCAGGATCAGTTTCTTCGTCTTTCCCAAAATGAATATCCCAGCAAGGTAATTCAACACAGAATTAAAACAACATTTTCAGAGACATAGGTACTGTACATTAAAAAGTGTCAGACCTCTTGAAACAAATGAACAGTCAGGAGGTAGAGTAAATGATTGACCACCGATAGCATGTACAGTAACCAGACCAGTTATCTGTATTCCTAATGATTTCCAGCCCTTTACTATAGTTACCCTGTTCCTTTCATTCTTGTACATTCACCAGAAATACATTCTTTAGTGACTATCTGGCATTTACCACACGTATATTATTCCCGGAAATAAAGTGCCAATCCGCGTTTGCACTCCTGTCTTGGCGGTAAAAGGCCGTTGTTTATCTATCCTGCTAGCCAACAAAACGTCAAAGCACAGTGTTGTTTCAGTGTATTCTTTGTTAACTGTCAATTACAGCAAGTGATGACAGCATTCTTAAATGCTGATAGGTTAATCGAGGTACAGCATTTTCCAACTAGTAAACAACATGGTGCTAATTACATGAATAATTCAACACAGTCTAAACCCCTCAAATTCTCTGTGAAACACTGATAAACTGTAATTACACTAAACTGCAACAATTCTAGTTAAGAGAAAATGCCTTGGCTTTTTTCTTTGTAGAAATAAAATATATTAAGGCGACCTAATACATTATTGATAAATGCATGTTTGTATGCATGTAAAATGTTCTTATAATACTGTGTTCAGTGGCTACTTCTAATCATGTTGAGTTTATTTATCGCGGAGGTGAGTAAAGAGTAGCCTATAAGAGAAAATGCATTCAACATAATGAGAGGAATTCACCAAACAATTATGAACAAATTGTGTTTTGGGTTAGGGAGTTCGCTCAATTTTAAAAGTGTAATAAATATATAATGAAATGTTACATACAGTGTGTACATGTATAATAACTAACAACTATAAAGACAAATAGCACTTGAAACGTATTTATTTACAATCGTCTACAATCGTACATACTAAAATACATACAAAAGTAGATAATAAAATAAATTTCAACCAAACCTATTGATGGCACCCCGGCCCATCCAAAAAAAAAAAAAAGGTATTTTTTTCTTTTTAACCAAAAAAAAATTGCTAAATGCATATTAAGAGTTGGATATAGTAAGTTGTGGCAAAATATCCCCCAAAATGACGGTAAATGACTAGTTTATTTTTTTAATCATTGTCGTCCAATTTTTACCCACATGCCAGATAATCGTAAAATAGGATTTTATATGTGAAGTGATCTAAATAAATGTACATTCTAGATGACAAAATGCATGATTTTAAATAAAGTTTGTGAATTATACACAAAATAGATATTCCCATTATTTTTTATTTCCATTTGGGCTGCTGCTTGCTGAGCCGTCTCCCGGTACTCTAGTAGTTTCCATAACAGCGAATTATGCTTCCATTCATTTTTCTTGACCTCGTTAACATGCATTTTGATTATCTTATCCCTTATCTAGTCGTTCAGACAGAAAGTGATGTACACGACCTGCGACAATTAAGCTTTTTAACGAGAAATGTGTCCATTAACTTCCTCATCGACTCAATTTCAAAGCACTAATGGATTGATTTTATTAACAAATTTCATTTGAAAATCACTTGCTACTAAAGCTGTCGTCACTGTACCGCGAGTTCGATACAATAACACTGTTTTTTGAAAATCTCTCCCAACAGGCAGTACATATCCCAGATGAACCTTTATCTTCCCCAGTTAAGCTCTTAATAGCCACTGCTCCAATATGAGAAACCTTGCTTGTCGCATAATATGTGAAACAGCTCTAGAAGTGTTTGCCCAACATGAGTAATCACACAAATGTGTGTTCACAAATGATCATGTTCATCCATGAATAACCAGATCAATATGACCCAAGAATAGCCAGTGGGTGTAAATCATGTCTGGGATTGTATTCTTGGTTAACAGAGTGCAGAACACACAACTGGTTTATTATCTATTAAGAAAAACTGTTTCTCAGTTATCATAATAATTACGAAAATCATTAAAAAAAAAATAAAAAAATCATGCAATTCTTGACTAAACTGCTTTGTCACTATTGATTACACGTATTGCAACAATATTGGAAATCTCTATTCTGAAGAAAGAAGTAATAACTGCTTATGACACAAATAAAATCATGGCAGAATAATAATTGGGAACAAAAGAATAAATTACACCCATAATCGGTATCACTGGAGCAGCGTCTGCTCAATATCCTGCCCTCCAGCTCCACTGTATAAATAAAACAAGCGAGCCCCATGGTAGGTATTGTCCCCTGGGCTCCCCGGCTGCCTGCTCAAAGGCTGTTAAATGCTGGCACCCCGCTGCAGCTAGTGACCTCAGAAATATTGATATGAATTTTAATTGTCAAGGTTCAAGTGGATCAAGTGGCTAGTTAGGCACGCAGGTACATGGTTTGGGCAATCAATCATCACTCCAAATTAATAATACAAAGCCTAGAGTACTGTACAAAAGAACTGTCAATGGAAGCGAACGTTTGTTTTAAAAATCAAATGGAGGAAATTTGGCTTTGAAGCTTTATGACTTCAATTAATTGCAATTAACTGAAGTCATCCATAACTCCAACGATAAATAATTATTTATTTATTTTTTAAATTTAGTTGTCGGTAATTAGTTTTTTGTTGTTTTCTCCACAATTTAATAGTGTCCAATTATTTTTGTTTCGCTCAGCTCACCGCTACCACCCCTGCGCTGACACGGGAGCAGAGAAGATGAACACACGCTGTCCTCCGAAGCGTGTGCCGTCAGCCGACCGCTTTTTTTCACTCTGCAGACTCACCATGCAGCCACCTCAGAGCTACAGCGTCGGAGGACATCGCAGCTCTGGGCAGCTTACAGGCAAGCCAGCAGGCGTCCGGCCAGACTACAGGGGTCGCTGGTGCGCGGTGAGCCGAGGACACCCTGGTCGACCTAACCCTCCCTCCCCCTGGATGGCGCTCAACCAATTGTGTGCCGCCCCCTGGGAGCTCCCGTCCTTGGTCGGCAAAGGAATAGCTTGGACTCGAACCGACGACATCCAGACTATAGGGCGCATCCTGCACTCTACGCGAATGCTTTTACTGAATGCGCCACTCGGGAGCCCCCAAATAGTTATTAATTATAATAACAGAAAAATAGAAATATCAGAAACCAAGCAGGCAACTGCACAGTACAAAACATACATTAAATCTCTGATCAGTAACTTCAGAATCAAGGTTGATACGATATCCAATTTAATGACAATTTCAGTCACTTAAGTCAACTGCTTCATGATGTTAAGATGTTAAGGCTGTAATGCAAGTTCCTCCAACTAGCAAAGGCGTGATAAAAGCAGCCTCATTAACAAGCTATGTGTCAGTGAATTTTACATTCAGAGGCTAATAAAAATGATGGGATGTTGACAGCCCATTAAAAACTTTGCATATATTTCCACACTGCTCTCTCCTATCCCAGTGTGTACACTTGTCACCAATTATTTCAAATGGAAGGAAGAGAGGACCAGGGAAAAGGCATTACACAATAAAAAATCTAGATGGATAGTCAATAATGACAATTTATCCAGGCAACAGCTGTTGTCTTTAACTAAAGCACACAACCATAAAACATTAGACGATCATTACTGTGGTGTATTTAAAGAAGCAGTATACCTTTCACTATTGACTGGATGGCACAAACAATGTAGAGCTAACAGTTGTCAGGGGTTCAGGAATAACCAGCCTAGGAGTGCGTTAACTAAACTACCTGGAAAACAATATATACTGCAAGCAAGGGCTTTTCTTCTTTTTATAATTGTTATTATTGAAAACCTCATATTTCTAGTATCTGTGGGTTATGGAACATGTATATTAATAAAAAAGAAGCCTAATTTCATCTATGCAGCACTATCTGAAGATGTTTTTATTTTACAGGTGCCACTTTTGCATTTATGCATCACACAAGACATGGGTCCCCACTTTAATATTTCACCCTTTAAACCGTTTAAATGCAACAAACTGTACTGTACCTTCCTGGAAATCAGCTGTCTATTCTACTCTTGTGTTTATTTAACCCATGTGAGCAAAATTATACAAAGTGAGGAGTGTTAAAGCTGTTGGACCATATCCACAATGTTTTATAATACTTCATTTTGATCAGATAGGACATTGTTCAGCTGATGTATATGCCACAAAAGTGAGGAAGTAAACTATAGTAAAAAAAAAAGTATCCAACTCGTTTCATATTGAACAAAAAAGTCACGTACAGCACATGTGTTTCCTTCTGCTATATAGTGCGGTATGTTGCTACAGTAATCTATCAGCCAATGTAGCCTGGAATTCCACATTCATTGTGACAACTGAGCACACACCTGTTTAAAGCTGAGGGGACTTCTCCGGCTTAAAAGCAGATCTTTAGGTATCTGTAGGGTTAAATACAAGTGTCACTCACCTGGAATAGGGATAATTGGGATGCTTTCATTGGGGACCACCCGGGGAGAGCTGCTATCTTCTACATAGAAATGAGCAGTTTGAAAACACTTTCTGTAGGGGGATGAGAAAGAAGGCAAGTTAACAGACGTGCTTCAGAAAAACAAGTCATTGCAACGAGAAAATATAATACAACTTTACAGACCCAATCCATTTATCTATCAATCAATCAAATAACTATTTCAATTATTTGTTTATTGCGATACCATGAGTTTAACTGCTCAGACAAGGTATGTTTTTCCCCCCATTTCTTTAAAAGGTCCTGTTTCAAAACATGTGCAAGTGCTGCCCATTCCTAAAAGGAAGCACAGAAATCGATCTTTAAAAACACAGAACGTGAGGAGATCTCATTTCTACATATACAGTGCATTTCGGCTGCTAGATATATTGCTTCAATCACGTTAACAAGATTAATCCTCGAGCTGCAAGTGGGAAGATTAGAATTGAAGATAAGCCTGCCTCTATCCACAAAGAGATAAAGAAAAGCGAATTACGGACACTGCAATAGAAAAAAATCAATAGGTAGGAATCTGAACGGCCCAAAGAGCTGCTCGAGACAGTGGCTGTGCCTGATGATCCGATAGCTCCCCAAGTTAAACAATCAAACACAGCATCCTTAGAAAATGACAAGTGGTCACCTCAGTGGTGGTGGTGGTTTTGTTATTTTTACCTGTACTTGATGCAAAGTAAAGAGCACAGGCTGGTCATCATAGAGAAGGCACTGAGCAGGAGAGAGCTGAGAGTTCCAAACAGCCTTTGCATGGTGCTGTTGACTGAGGCTGGACTCTCAAGCTCAGGCGTCACTGCTCATTGCTGATTTAATGACTTGCTTGGGGCCGGAACTGAATAGCTAATGAGCAGAGGCTCTGCTGGCCAATAGAGCTGCTGTCGCTCTCTACCTTGAGGAGGGGGGGGGCTTTCATGATCTACAGAGGCGCTATCTCATTTTCAATAGAATTACCACAACACAATAGTCCCCCTTCTCACCCAGACTACTCTTAATAAACTCCAGCACCTGCTCTTTCCTCCTGCCAGATTCTTGCCTTTTACTTTGTTCCCTGTGGTAAACATTTGCTAAACAATAATACATATGTGGGCTGAAACATCATATGTGGCTACATGAGAAAACAAATCTGTTATGTAACATATGTTGTCCTGTTTTTCCCTTGAATTGATCTAAGAAACAGTAGTTCCAAATATCACCACTGTTTAAATTAAAATGGAGCCATCCTTGGCATTTTACATACTACAAATATTTTAGAGATGTTGTTTTTGATACCTTCGCAAACAAATGGCCCAATACAAACCCTTTGAATATCGGTAAACGCTTACATATAAGACTCTTACAATGTTGTGTTGTCTTGCTTTAAAATAACAGCTACGGTATATAGTTTCAAAATGGCAAAGATGCTCAGAGTCTTGGCTAGTGGACTTTAAAACCGAGAAGGTAGCATATCCCATGTTTATGTTTAAAATAAATACATAAAAAAAACATTGTATTCCGTGGACGGGAGCTCCGAGGGGGCGGCGCTCAATTGGCCGAGCGTCGTCCGGGGGGAGGGAGGGTTAGGTCGGCCAGGGTGTCCTCGGCTCACCGTGCACCAGCGACCCCTGTAGTCTGGCCGGGCGCCTGCGGGCTTGCCTGTAAGCTGCCCAGAGCTGCGTTGTCCTCTCTGAGCTCTGTAGCTCTGAGGCGGCTGCACGGTGAGTTTGCAGTGTGTAAAAAAGTGGGCGGCTGAAGGCACACGCTTCGGAGGACAGCGTGTGTTCATCTTCGCCCCTCCCGAGTCAGCGCAGGGGTGGTAGTGGTGAGCTGAGCCTAAAAATAATTGAGCATTTCAAATTGGGGAGAAAATAATAAAAACTGATTGGCAACGACTAAATTAAAAAAAAAAAAAACCAAAAAACCCCCCCAAAAAACAAAAATAACATTGTATTGTCCATATCCCTTTCCTGCAGGTTTTATGCCAAATACTGAATCACATAAGGGTTCATTAACATTGCAATCAGCCAGTGGGTATCACCCCCACCGTTCTCCTGAAGCAAAAAAAGAGGAGTTTATTAGATCTTTTGGAAGGGCAATTGCCCTGGGGCAATAAAACTGTCTAGGGTCCCATCATACACCAGACAGTGGTTCAGTCACATATGGGCTCCTGGTAGAAAACAATGCAAATTGCCTTTGGGTTGGAATCATCTCAGAAATACAAAGCTGATTCCAAATGCCTATTTACTCCCTTGCTAATTAGGTTTTAAATAGAAACCTTATTAAAAGCACCCCTAATTAATGCCATACAATATTTCAAGAATAAAAACACATACACATCTCAGACAAAGGAAAGCATTGGAATTGTGAAAAGAAAAATGTATCACTGAGCCCATAATAAAACTTTTTTTTTTTCTCATTATTTCCTTATTCCTCTTTTGAAGCAAAAACAATGCAATACATTTATTCAAACAAACTATGGCAGTAGCATCAAATATTCCACATGAATAAAACTCACTGAGCTGTCAGATTAACAGATGAAATGAAACAGGGTCACAAACAGCTAACCCAAACTTCTGTCTGTTTGTAAGGAAGATTAACAGCTCTTCGGTAATTGAACTATTGTTTAAAGAAACCTCCTGCATAGCTTACAAAGATTACAGAAAGACACAGGTGTTCAGCGATGAAACTCAATTTTCAGTAGACCATCAATACAAATTATCATTAACCAAATATTGATTTAACCCAATCTAGTCCATCTCTAACACACGTCACTGTCTGCTCCCATATAAACACCACCACCTCCCTCCCACACAGGGCATTTAGTTGAATAATCCTATTTATTGAGGGTGCATGACTCAATAGGAAACTAAATTATCTCTTTTTGCAACTTTTTTTTTTTTTATTTAGTAGTCGCCAATTGAATTTTTACCCCATTTTTCTCTCAATTTGAAATGACCAATTGTATTATTTTAGGCTCAGCTCACCGCTACCACCCCCGCGCTGATTTGGGAGTGGCGAAGACTAACACACGCTGTCCTCCGAAACGTGTGCCGTCAGCCGACCGCTTTTTTTCACTCTGCAGGCCCGCCATGCAGCCACCTCAGAGCTACAGCGTCGTAGGACAACGCAGCTCTGAGCAGCTTACAGGCAAGACCGCAGGCGCCCACCACCAGTCTACAGGGGCTGCTGGCGTGCGGTGAGCTGAGGACACCCTGGCCGACCTAAGCCCTCCCCACCCAGGCGACGCTCGGCCAATTGTGCGCCGCCCCTTGGGAGCTCTCATCCACGGTCGGCAGTAGAATAGCCTGGACTTGAACCAGCGACCTCCAGGCTATAGGGCGCATCCTGCACTCCACGCAGAGCGCCTTTACTGGATGCACCACTAGGGAGCCCCCCCTTTTTGCAACTTTTAAAATAAATAAATAAAAAATATTGCATTATCCATTTTCGGGTACAAACAATGTTTTTTGTTGTGTTATTCAAGAATTAATTTTAGAACCATATATGTGTGTTGCAGTTGGTCTACAATTATAGGCTTCTATATACACACGCTGACATCACCGTATACTCATTTTAAATGACAGTCTTGCCTCCCTTAACTTAGACTTTCTTCTGAAAGCAAGCACATTACTATGATGTTACAGAAACTAATACTTACTTTTTTGCTTAAAATACTTACTCAGAAGAGTAGGAACCTAAATACTGTATTCACTATATTGAAGAGTGAATTAGCAATGGTACACAAGTGCATTCCACTAACAGGAGATCTTCATTTTGGGAGATTGCAGTTAGGAGAGGACACAGCTGGATTTATAATGACATAAAGGGATAAGGAAATTCATTTTCCACCCCAGTCGGCACACCGCTATTGTCTTTGTTGTACACGTGTAAGCCAGCCTTTGAAAGTATCAGGCAGCATGTTTCAAGAAGCCTTCAGTCACTAAAGAATTTCTCTTTTTTTTTTGCCTAATGAGCATGAGCTGGTCTGCTCATAAGCCCAAGCGGACATCTCAGAGCACAGCCAACAGCAGGGGGTCTGGCTACCATGGCAACGGACAACTCAAGTGAATTTTGATAGCCCCCCCGCCCCCCCCCCCCCCCCCGAGTAGCCATTTGGAAAACACTCAGATGAGTAAAAGCTGAAAAGGATTGATGGCATTAGCGAATATGTGACAGGGTGCCCACCGTACACAGCTGCACATCATTATGTCAAGAACTGAAGCAAAGCAAAAAAAACTACCGCCAGCTTGCAAAAAGAAAAACTTGGGAAGCACAGTACACAACTTAACTTTAAGAAACATTAAAGTACAACATATAACCCAGCACCTACTGCCATGTGTGTATTAATCCTGGCTTTACATTAATAGATCATGTTTACACTGATAACACTTTTCAAAGTATTTTAATTTCACAGGAATATATGTGTTATCTTCTGTTCCTCAAAGATACTAGTAAAATGGTAAATACAATGATTTGATGTTCATTTCTTTGAATTAGATTTTTTTTTCCTTGTAAAGATCCCCTAGAGTGGCACATAAAAAGATTAGGAAAAACAGACATCAAATAAAACCGACCCAACAAAGACACATGAATTTGACTTGACAAAAAAACATAAAAAAATAACCAACAGCTATCCATGTACCATATGCAGTATCAAACAGTGATTGTAAACAACATATTTTTAAAAGTAAAAAAATGTGTCTGACATTGGACTGTGGAACAGTGGTTGACTTATACAGAACCATAACTGATATAATTATTATAATACTTAAATATTATATAATTTGTGTGTGCGTGTGTGGGGGGGTCTCATTCTCTTTGTACACAAACACAAGTTTGACATTAAACCAGACAGTCAAGAAAATTGCTATTCATGCAGCAGGGCTAATGGCAGTTGACTCCTAGCTTTACTGTACTATATATATGTTTATGTTTTGCTTGCACTGAGAAGCTGGGTAAAAGATCATCTAATGAATGTCTATTTTTGTCAGTTACTGTACAGAAGGTACCAAAAGGTCACACTCCATGCATCATAAACGGGCTCCAGGTGCCAATTGCATTTTTAAGACATTTAGATAGTCAAGCACTTCTTTCAGACAAGGTATTTTTCAAATAAACTGTGTGAACAGCAAAAAAAAAAAAAAACTGTGATGGGAACAGATATGGCTCATATCTTCCATCATACAATTTTCATGTAGCACATTCTACATTTAATAAATACATACTAATAAATGTCCAGAAATGTGTTTTCATTAGATTCCACGCAGTTACAGTACACTGGATTTATCAAAAACAGGGAGGATCATAAAAACAAAACCGTAATTATCAATCTTCTCTAAATTTGCATTCTAACAAAAGGCTTTCAATACTAGTAAATGTCGTTCGTCCGTTCACAGGCTAGCTCATAAAACTGTATGATGGCACAAATGGACTTGATAATCCACATTCACAGTTTTATGTAGAACCATTGATAGTAATGGCAAAATAATGTGTCCCAAGGGAATCTCAACACAATTCTCCCTGCAGCTTCAGTGTCAAATGCACACCACACAGCTTTACTCTGGACTCATTTTTACTTTGGCGTAATTATTAGCTAGGTATAAGAAGACCATTATGAAATATGAAGAGAATGGCCTGTATTATGGTATATCCACGTTACTAAGAAAATGCTTTAACTCAATTTCCTACAGTATATCCAGCAGTAACTTCTATACAGGAACATACCGGTTGGCAGAATTCATTGTTTTGTTCAACTCTGCCTGAATGAAGCCAAGCTATTTAACTCTTTCAGCACCACGTCATTTCGAGCTAGAGTATCTGAACAGTTTCAGTATCTCCTGTAGAAAAAAGTCATACAGATATGATATACTGTGGTGGCATACGACTATAGCCCAGCTAACTCTGCTGTGTCGATAGATGTTATTGATAAGCAGAAAGTATTCACCACAAAGGATAACACAGTATAATGGGTTAGTGAATCTGAACGCTCATTTCCCTGTGGTGTGTTCCACCTGGATAGTATATTCAATTACTTATTATAACAACTGGATGGGCACGGTTTGATAAAACTGAGCAGACCAGTTCCTCAGAGGTCTTTAAACAATCACAAACCTGAACTCTCAAGAACTTGGGCTAATCAATGGCCATACAACATTTCATTACCATTATGCGACATCCATCGATCTATACAGAGAGAGCGTGCAAGACTTACCTCCAGTAAACCAGCACAGCCACAAGGAGAATGAGGCACACAAACGTGAGTGCAGAGACAACCACCAGCGGGATGATCCACTCCATCTTGTTCGAAGAATGCCCCGGGTTTCTCGCCATATTTGAGACGCTATTATTTTCTGTAGAATAAAAAAAGAACACAGTTAATACTATAAAAAACAGTAAGCAATATTCCAGACACAAGACAACACATCATTAAGAAGAATTTAAATGAACCGTGTGAATGGACCTTTTTTAAAGAACAAGAAAGAAAAGGGTAACCTTCACTGTCCAATATATTTGACATTGAGAAAATAGGCATGGGAAACATACCCTGGGCAGTAAAGGGTTAACGATGTTACAGCCCCTGATTTTGAAGTTAATATTCAAATCTAATTAAGAATTAAGATTAACAGAGATCGCTATGGAGGTTGTACAGGTGTTCTTTGTCTGTAGCTTTAACTAAGTAAAAAGACACCTTTACAAGTTAATAAAACATGAATTCATTCCTAAACATGCATGACCTTTAAGGTCTATTTGGACTATGTTATAACCAATGCTGGACAGGTGTCACCAACGTGTGATAAACAGCTAATTAATAAACTGCTACTGTTCTTGTAAAAAATAAACATTTCCAGAAACACCTACCATATTCAGACTTCCCTGTACAGTTCCAGGTTCCCATTCTTTTCCAGTGTTATCATATCTTACAAGAGTGTAAACAATGAAATCCAGAAAACCTGCATAATTGGCTTTTCACAGCTTGCAGCCAGAGCACGGATAATTGGGGTCTCAAGATTCCACACAACATGTGGGTTCCTACTAGAGCTTAATATTGTTAGCCTTTTGTGTCTGCGCAGCCTAAATTAGCTCTTAAACAGTACAAACACACACACACACACACACACACATACAAACACCACAGAAGCAAAAAGTCAGTAGCGTCTGTTTTCTTAGCCAGGGATCTAAAAATGGAGCAAGGATTCTGTGCTGCTGCAGCACAGATTTCTGCTCGACTCTCTCTGCGTTCTAAAAGTAGGCCAGGGCTCTGCTGATAAAGGTAATGGGCTTTAACAGGCAGGCCTAGCGAAGGTGCTAATCAGTGTATAGCAGGGGACTGAGCGTGTATGGAGTACAAAATCCACAACTGAACAGACGTGATGTTCCTGGCATTACACCAAGCAATGACAACAGAGACCAGTATAAATGCAGTCAAATTAGACACCAGCTAACTACACAGCATGTGGCAAGGGTTCCTTAATGTGTGTTTCATCCACATAGATATGGTTTTATTATAAATTATATTGCATCTATAAATGTACCATAATTGTCTCAAAAACACTACTACGACTAATACAAGCTCCTCAGTGAGCACTTATAAACTACTACTACTACTACTAATAATAATAATAATAATAATAATAATGTGCTATATCAACATAGGGTTAAACAACAAATTATAAGAAATATAATTACAATATAAAACATTCCACTAGTAATGTGTAATTTAATCTCTTGAATTTGCAATATTCTCTAATGATAAAACATAACATGTTTATAGATGTCCGTACACTAAAATTATGATTATTATAACTGTATGTAGAAAAACATTCAGCTATTTATATTATCTCAGTTTGCATCTACAATGAGTATTTTTTGGATTTATTATTTTTTTTTTTTAACAAAAACACAAAGATGGGTGTATAGAATTGGAGTTCAAGAGGTCACGTCTTTGACAGTCATCATGAGCAGGTGCAACAACTGAACCATCTCTCCTATACTGAGTGAATGATGACTCAACAGCTTGACTCGCTCCAGATTGGGTTGCAACCCAATTACACCAAGTTTAAAGTTGAAGAGGTAAAGCGCCCAGATGCATCTTGTCAAACTGTTCTTATAAAACGGACCAAAAGTGATTTCAGTTGTATAATGGGGAATGAGTCAATCACACTTCTAATTCTGGAACCAATATGCAATGCTATTTGGTCTGTATGTACTATGGCAACTGTACAATGTTGCACCCCCAGGGCACCAGCAAACATTGTCTGTAGTTATTATATAATCTTGCACAGTTACTGTATTGTGAAGTACAACAAAAAATGACTTTGTCACATTACTCATGTCACATGAGTTATGGAATACAGCTGTGTACAAAATTAAATGTTAAAGCCAATATCTCACATTTTTGGTGGAAATAAGACCCTCATTGCATAGCAGTTTGATCCATTCCTGGTTTTACTAGGAGTTTAATTAGAGAGATTGTTGCATACACACTAGCTAATCAAGCTTGTATTAAAACCTGGAATAGGTGAAACTGCTATGCAATAGGAGTCTTATTTCCATTTCTGTACATCATCGTGGCTAATAAGAAGTCAGAAGTCAATGTCAAGGTGGCACACACATCCTGGGAGGGAAGTTATTCTAACCTTGCAGACTTAAAACACAACAGCTGAATCTGTATACTGAACACAGGCCAAAAGAAAATCCAATGAAGCTCCAACATGCAGCACTTAGTTAAGTCTAATGATTAGGACGTAGACATACAGTGTCCTTTCTATTGAGTTAAAATCCAGGCACAGAACATTGACCTATATACATCTGTCTAAATAAGGAAGCATATGTGTTTTCGTATCCCCCATGGCTGCTCAGTATATATGATGAACACACTGTATCATACACTTTTTAATTCATAAGGAGAAGGATAAAATACAGTGGGGTCATGAAGCTACCTTTATTACTTTTACTGCACTGAATTTTAAAAGATTTTAAAGTATAATCTGTCTACGCACCAATACTGATGTGGTTGTTACTTCCTCTGCTACTTTTGCACTAGTGTTACTGAGTGTCCTTTTAGCTACTTACTGGACAGCTGCAGACGAGTTCAGAATTTGATAACCGACTGTATATTGCACATAACCTAAAAACGGATCAACTAGTCTTTTAAGCCATACTGAAATATCATGCACAATGCATCTAATTTTCAGAAACCCTAATGTAAATAATGATTGAACTTACACTCAGGATTACTTTAAATGAACACAGAGTAGTGTAACTAATTACAAGGGTTAAAGGGTACCCACTGCTGCAGTGTTTAGTATCATATCGGGGAGCCATCAAAAACCATATGGTGTTTGAAACCTGCCAGGAGAGCCAGACCACACAGCTGTCACAGAGAAAGCCTTTTCTATTCTCCCCAACCTAGCAGCCTTTTCACAGACCATTTGCTCTTTTCTAATATTATCCTTACCAGAAGACAATTTCCAACCACTATTGAAGAGTGAATAATGACAGTTTCTTAAAGATAAAGCTCCAATTAAATCAGTTTGCTTACTATTCGGAGTCGTTGACAGTTTTTTACTCCATTTTTTTTTTTATATCAAGGCCATTAATCTGTAGTCTACGATGTGCCTCTTCACTTTGAACACAAAAATTATTTAAACTAATTTGTAAAAAAAATAAAAATAAAAACACAACATATATGATATCCCTACATCAACAACCTTCCCAAGAATACTGACATTGTTCAGTCCCTTGTGGTATTATTTGTTGAAGAAAAGTTCTAATAATAGTTCTGTCTTAATTTCAGTTACTTCAAACTTTGCAACACTTCCACCACTTACAACAATTTGCTGCCCTCTGTTGTAATATTTAAAAACTACAGCCTACAGAGGGGGAAAAAACCACATTGGCTCTTGGGTCCCAATACAGTTAACTTTTAGCTGGAAAAATAGTTAATTAATGCAATAAACAAAAGCAAACAAGAAGTTTTTTTTTTTTAATTTATGCTTGATTAACATATATATTTCTTTAATTGGTAAAATATACTAATGAATATATAAATGGCTACTTGAGTCAATAATGGAAAGAAAAACATAAAAAAAGTGTGGCTTGTTTTATGATGTAAAAATATTAATTAACCAACATGCAAATAAATAAATAAAAATACAAAAAAATCCTCACCTTTATCAACCAGGACAAAAGTCTTTTTCTTTTCACCAATTTCTTCATCTGCGGTCATTGTTGGCCTTTTTGAAACCACACCTGGTGCTTTGTGTGTAAAAGTGGACAACATTTGGGTTGGAGTCACTGTCTCCGTATCAAAGGCTCTTTCTATCTCTTTAGCAGGCTCAACTTTAACTGTTGCCGTGGGGATAACGTTTTCCTCAGTTTTCGGGGTCTCGGATACTTCCTCCACTTGTTCTTTCTCTTTCGCAGTTGCAGTCGGAGAAGCAGTGGTGGTCACTTTGGTTTCGGTCTTGTTCTCCTGTGCCTCTGCAACCTCAGTCACCACCTTCTTTTCCTTCGCCTCATTCCCCTCTTCTCCCTCCTCTTCTCCCTCTTTCTCCCCCTCCTCACCTTCCCCTTTCCCATCTTTATCTCCTCCTTCGGCCCCCTCATTGTCTTTGGAGACTGTGGAATCCCCCTCTGAGCTGGGGGAGGATACAGCCTCAGTGGTGGGCACAATGGGCTTCACCACCTGTTTGGTGGTTGCAGAAGCAGCAGGGGGCAGACGGGTAGGCCAGGCTGAACTGGGAAAGGAAGAAATAACACCCCCGCTAAACCCAAGGCCAGCCAGTAATGTACTAGTCACCAAAGAGGCCACAGTTGCTTGACTCCCACTGGACGAAGGTCCAATTCCGGTTGCCATAGAAACAAATGAGAAAGGGAGGCCAGAGGAAGTCCAGGTAGAGGACCCAGAGCTTATGGGCGCCATGTCTGCTGAAGAGGCTGGGGAAGCAGTAGGCTTAAGTAGAGATAAAAAAGGGAAAATAGCAAAAAAAGGTTGTGATTTTTATGGACATTCATGGGCTCCTCAAATATTTTACATTTAGCAGAATATGAAACAGTCATAAATACTAAGAGTATTGGAATAGATGTTATGCTGTGCAATTCAATTTAGACCTAAATTAATTATACAGCAGTCAGCATGGATATTTTATGTGGCACTGTAAAGTACCTTCTAGCTCATGCAGTCCGATGTCAACGGTTTTGTCAACATAAGAAACGAAAGTATAAATTATCACTAATGTAATAACATACAAAAGAGGGTCAAACTCTTCACTGATTTTTAAAACATGCAGTGTTACCTTCTGCTCATGTATGTCAACTACTTCAAATAGGAAGTGAACTTACAGGTTTAAAAGCTGTTATAGTGCCATCTTCTGGCACCAAGTAGAAAAACCGGCACAAGTCATCCACTCACCATGCCTGTTTTCACAATTCTGGTTCCTTCAAATATCCTTGTAGTGTTGGCTGGAAAGAAACATTATTATTAATTTAACAGCAGAGAGACTTTTAGAATTACATTAAGTAATTTGGCTTAATAATAATAATAATAATAATAATAATAATAATAATAATAATAATAATAATAATAATAATAATAATTATTATTATTATCTCACACTGTATTGTAGTATACATTTAAAAACTTAAATAGAAACAGAAAGTACAAGAATTAGACCTATCTTGAAATGTTTTCTTAATGTTTCCCACAATATATACATTCCACCATCTTTAAGAATCTAATTTAAAATGCAATCTCTACTTCTCTCTTGTCCAGTAGATATAGGACTAAGCCTTCATAGTTGAAAGATGGTTTTGCTGGGAAATGTAATCCATGTGCTGGGAGGAGATAACCACAGCAGATTCATCATTTCAGAGCTTCAACAGCAATAGTAAAAGTTTGGAGAATTGAATATTACTCATTCCTGGGGACTTGTATAAGGAGCTACAAACACTAAAGTCTTGAGTATTTTAATTGTGTGTCTGCTTTGCCCATAGAGTGCAAAGGTTTGTGCTATGTGTTTATATTACATTTGCATGTATATCCATCTGATTTTAATTCACATCCTGTACCTGTGAATGTGACCATATTCTAGTATTACAGTACAGCACTGTCCTATTATTATTTTTTTTTAAATACAAAGCCCTAACAGAAGACACATTTGCATGCAGCTGGACTTCACCATCAGGCTTTGCCAATTAATTAAAAGGTCCATCACCACTCAGGTACATTTTGCAGTGAAGGGACTTAAAGAATCTACATACTAAACACTCTCAACAAACTTAACAGACTGGAAAGTGGCATTGCCTCCTGTTACTGAAGTCTGTCAGACAAACTCAAATAGCTTCATGTGTTTCCAAAACTCAGCAGGAGTAATTAATATGCACCGTTTGGGAGCAGGTGGCTTATAGATATGCCATTAAGGTTATTTTTTTTTTAAATATCTTGCATGTTCGCTGTGGAGAACTGTAAATGCACACAGCTATTTAACCCAATTCAGCTACCCAGCCTCAGATCGGAGTCATCAGTTTCACTTCTGAATTTAAAATAAATAATCATTAAAAAAAAACAAAAAAAACAAACAGCCTTGCTGGCAACCAACCTCCCCCCCCCCCCCCCCAGAACTAAAGCTAATCTTAACAGCTTACCACATCCGCAACAGACAACAAGCAAAATGCTAAATCAACCCGAGCTGAGCCACACTTTGTCTGTGATCAGAGGCTTTTAGTTCTTTTTTTTTCTTTTAGGAAGCTGGTAAAACTGAGGTCCAGTTTATATTTCTTGTACTACACCTAGGTAAGAGTTTCACTGTGTACTTAGTTCAGTCTCTGAGTAAAGCTTTCCAATATGTTGCAGTTTATATTACTTATGGCTGGATTCATGTTATTCACATGCAGTGTTGAATTGATCATGAATCGATAATGGAAGCAGAACAAAGTACTATTTTAGTTCACTGTAATGTACTACAAGTGCTGGAAATTGAAGATCCAGTGCTCACACTGCCGTTTACTCCACGTTGATTCAATTTTGTACACTACTTCCCCGGGTTTAAGCTGGACAGCGTGGCAGTTCTCCCGAACATTATCCTTAGAAAATCGATGTCAGATATCATAAATGTTGGCAAAAGGCGCTTGACTAATGTGGGTACTCATATTTTATTCCCATAATGGCAGTTTACCATAAAACAAAAAGTTTGATAGGTTGTCTATCGATTCTGAGAAAACTCAGTGCCTCCATTGAAATGTAAGGTGTCCAATTTCCAACCTTACGGGCTCTTTCCATTACTTAAAAATGTAGCATTTTATTGAAAACATCTGTACAGTTACTGTAACTACAGTATATACAGGTGAATAGGCTTTTTTTTAACCTAAAATATTTAAGCAATAAATATGTATGTAGAAGCAGCAGCACAGCTTTTGATTTTTTTCTAACATATGCTCACCACGAAACAGCATGGTCTGACTGAAGTCACTTCTCATGTCATTCTGGCACACTGCTTGGACCCTGAACAGGTAAAGAATGTCCGGAGAGACAGTGTTGATGACAGCCTCCTGCAAGTGAAAACAAAGAAAATACATCTGGGTAATAACGCAGTCTGTCACATGAACCTGGCTCCAGATTCTACGCTGCCCTAGAAGTGTGCTACTAAACCTCTCTTCTGTGATACAGGAACACTAAAAAAGGACACACTCATGTTAGATTGATGTCAAAGGTTATAATGTTCAACCATTCACAAGGAAGCCAGGACTATATACAACGGTTTCAAAGCATATCTGCAATCAGAAAACATTCAGTCCTACTCTGACACCATAAAGAATTGGAAAAAGTTACAAAAGAACAATCGTACACTTTACAGGGATCCTTTATATTACTGTACATTCAATGAGACTTGGGAAGCGGCTGTGTGGTTCAGTTTGAGATCTCCCTTTAAACAGACAGTACTGCTGGTAGATTGATGCCTCATTAAAAAAAAAAAAAAACTAGGTAAAATACAAAGCCCCTCCCTCCCCCTGCTGAGGCCAAAAACGACAGTCCTGAGAGTGTTTGCAACCACTTAAGGAATGTTTACTGCCAGCACTTAACAGCATGGGGGCTCAGGATCATTAACTGCTAAAACTTTATGGAAGGCATATGCATATCTTATCACATTCCTTAGAGATGGGGTTTCATTACAATGTTAAATGTATGAGGGGTGGCTATTATCATAATTTACTTTGAGAGAATCCATTCATCAGATGCCCTGCAGCCCAAGTAAATCTTACATTAAGTAATGGCATATGTTCTTTGTCCGCATCTCCGTCTCTGATTTATGCAAGTGCCACTCTGTTTAATTTTGGTAAGGATCTTTTTCAAGAATGGCTAGTTATTACAAGTGGGAGGCTGTAAAACACCGTGGTCTTGAGTGCTTTTGGATTGATTGAAAATAAATTGAAAATAAAAGTGCAAATGAAGTGAGGGGAAAAAAAGAAAGAAAAGAAGACATCTGCGGGAATGCAGGAAAGTGTGATTCTATTACTGATTGTGAGGATCCAGCATATGAAGAAAAGATGACAGTCACAAGGAATTGCATTCAACTCTAGAATCACAAACTTCATCAATTCTTAGGCCTCCTTTTAAATAACTTTACAGAAAGAAAAAACAACAACAACTCAAGGTGCTTAGATTCGATTTCCACCTTTCAAAATGTTTGATCATCTTATTCTTTAAGATTAAGATTTTCCCACTTGATACATAAAGCATATCTGGAATAAAACAAATAGAGTTTCATACCAACTTTCAAACTGAAATTAGCTAGGTCCACTCCACATTGTATTTAACCCTAAAAATAATCATTCATTCCTCACCAACAGACGTATATTGTATTGTGCAACCTCAACATCCAAGTGGCACAACTTCTATGTCTTTATACCACAGTTTGGAAACTACACATCCAGCACAATTCTGTAGGGAATGTGTGAAATACTGAGCTTAGATCATCCTGTTAGTGTGTAACAGATTGGATGGAAACGGTTAACTGTATCCAAGCTCCTTTTTGTAGCTGCATTGGATGCATTCTTAGCGATCCTTACCAGATCCTGGTCATTGTCCTTGGTGAAGGTTTGATCGTTTGGCTCATCATTCTTATTCCAGCTGTAGGAGATCATGAAGTTGATGATGGGAGGGTGGTAGACAGTTTCAGGTCTGTTCCAGCTTACTACTAATGCGGTTTTATTTAATGGCTGCACCTTCATATTGACTGGAGGAGTGCTGCATACTATACATGAAGAAAAAAAAAACAGCAATGTCTATTTAGTATGCATACAATTATACACCTACAAAGAATGAACGAATAATAAGCAAGATCAATGCTTAACCACATACAATGGACTGAACACGAACAACTACAAAAATGGAAACGTTTCAGAAAATATGGAAAGTTCTGAATGAGCACTTGACATAAGACCAGTGTTATAAATAAAAAAAATTTAAAAAAATGCAGCATACTCTGATTTACTATATTATCCCCATTGCGGTATCAGAAACATCAAAATACTGCATGAGTTAACATTCAAGCCCGGAGGGTCTTCGTTTGGCTTCCTTGCTGTGCAATTATGTATGCTGTAAACACGTCAAGTGTTTTAATACGAGGGACCACTAGATGACACTAGAATACAGAAAGAGGATTTGTCGAAGTTTCTCAATGCATCATGGTTCACTAAACATGGCCATTATCCAAGCTTCCCGTAATCTCAAAAGCAGAAGGTGTTTAATCATCGAGCATGCCGGTAAACTGAATAACATTGCTGAAAACTAAACTCTGCTTAATTCAGTAGGAAGCCGAGCTGAAATCCTCCCCTTTATATTATTGCTGTCTGTTTACCCTGCGTTGTTCACACACACACACCAAGGGAGGAAGTGCAGCTGACACGAATGTGTACATTATTCATCTTAACTGTTAACTGTTTCATCTAAACTAAAATGTGTCAGTTTCCCTTACGTTTTCCCCAAATGGGTTTGGTCTAGCTTGTCAACAAAGCCAGTCACTCCAGCCACGCAGTTCAGATATTGTTTTAGCACCTAGGTTCTGGTGAGGTGTTCATTTCAATCAGTGCACGTTGCAGTGATCACTATTTTTGTCCTGGTTTTAAAATGCATGAACCCCCAATTTTGAGGAATGATTCTCTTTTATACTATATTCTTTCTTTCTCTTTCTCCTTCTTTCTTTCTCTCTCTTTCTTTCAATGCAGTTGCGGTTCCTATGCAATTTAGACAGCAGTTTTCATTCTCATTTGTGTATTCTGGTAGCACACTGCAAATCCCAGATGGATTTCTTATCTGGAAGGGGAAAAAGAAAAGCCGATATGTACACCATTTTTAGATGTGAGCGATAGACTTTCCATTGCAATCCTGGCAGCCTGAAAAATGTCTGCGGCAGGTGGAGGCATTTTCTGTGATGAAATGCTAAATAATACCCTTCCATCCAGAATGCAGTCGGCTCACTCTGAAAGCTTTTCAGATTGATGGATGGGCAATGGCAAGTTTTATAAAACTAAACATACGGTATATTCATTTGCAAAATCTGCTATTTTCGCAATAGGTTCCAAAGCCCAGTGGTTGTGCTCGGGGGATAAAATGCGGTGGCACTGAGTAATAGAACCAGAAGAGTGTAATTTGGAATAAAAAAAATACACATGGAGCAGAGGGATCTGTAACCATTGAGTAATACTCAACAGACTCAAAGATCGAGTAAGAATTTGAAGAGCTGTAAATTAAAACAGAACAACAGTGTTAGATTAATGGTTGGAATTGCAATACAAGACGACGAGGTCGGGCTCGTGGGGAAACATAATGAGGGAGGCATCACCTGGAGAAGTCCCTTACCTCCCCTTCTGGCCGCTCGCTTGGAAACGCAACAAGATTAATATTAGTTACTGATCAAAAACAACACCAGCATGCAGATTAAATAAGGGAAATGCTTTATTCTCTGGAACAATACAGCACTAACTGTTCTTCTTAAAATCTTGCCAAAAGGCAGTCCAAAAAGAAGCTCAGTTTAGAAGTATGCCATCTCCTGTTTCCTCCCATTCTCATATGATGATTAAGATCCTATTCCAAGTTCAAAACACTGCGTTTCATTAACTTGGGTTTTTAAGCCTGACCCATTATGGTATAATCAACACAGACAACACCACAAAAGCAATTTCACAGTGGAGTTCCAATTTATCTTGGTCTATTTTTAGAGTTGATATTAATGATACACCCTCTCAGCTCAATTCCACCTCCCCACTTTATCAATGTAAAGAGGACTTTGGGTGTTCACAGCGTACAGTATCACACAATCAATTTTTCATGTCTAAATTAAACAAAGAACGTTTATTCAGCAGAATCATCATCTCATAAGCTTTTAATTTAGGAATATCGACTTATTTGACAGAAATATCAAGATGATTGTTTCAAAGGAGGCTGTGTGGTCCAGTGGTTAAAGAAATGGGCTTGTAACCAGGAGGTCCCCGGTTCAAATCCCACCTCAGCCACTGACTCATTGTGTGACCCTGAGCAAGTCACTTAACCTCCTTGTGCTCCGTCTTTCGGGTGAGATGTAGTTTTAAGTGACTCTGCAGCCGATGCATAGTTCACACACCCTAGTCTCTGTAAGTTGCCTTGGATAAAGGCGTCTGCTAAATAAACAAATAATAATGAATAATTTTAAACGTCCGACTGAAATTCTACTAAGCATATACCAACGCTCTATCGTGTAATGTATATTAAGATATTTTTTATTAGTTAGTGTATGGTGCCAGGAAAAATACACCAATCTAGAAATTTATAGAGAAGATGACAAAAACACAACTTTAAAATGTTAACACCAGTCAGTGTGGAAATAGGATATACAGGTGTGATGAGCCACACAGCAGAGCCGGATTTTATGATAATAAATATCCTGACCTTAACGCTAAACACCATTGTACTTCTGTGAGCAGCCATATGGCAATGCAGCTCTCTGTAGACCCATCATTATACTGCATGTTTTAAGCCTATTATTTCCTTACTCAATTCATAACTCAGTATTTAATTGACAAATGCACACAGACCCACACACTGTTCATATACACATTTTCAAGGGCATTTCACTGAATTTTTTTTTAAGGAAAAAAAAGAACATGGGTTTTATTTTGTAGGTCAGTCATGGATTTTGCACCCTTGCAGCATCAGTAGAGCTGGGGTCAGACTGTGCTTTTTAAACTCCAAAGAATGAGTAAAGAACACAACATTATCCAAGAGGGGTCATTGTTTTTCAAAATTATAGTGGCCTCGGAGCACACAAGAAAAACGCTGCAAAAAAGTAAAGGTTTGAAAAATGTAAGTGGATTAACTTTTAGTATGACCCCCCACAGGGCATCACAAATTCCTTAAAGAAAAGATGGATTACATAGGCCCTCTTTGACCACACTGAAATCAAGCAAGGCTTCTATTTGCACTGCCTTCATAACCATGGCTTTATAACCTTTATATCTATATCTATATAGATATTACAGTTTACACATGGTAGCTTGACACTAATATTCTTACTATGATTGTTAACAACCATAATAAACTAAACATACAGCATTTTTAGTTCATTTGAATTCGTATGTTAAAATGAATGTCATCGTTTATCATTTGACATTAGACGTAGCAATCATTTTTACTCCTGTGTGAAACCGGGTAGTGAGAGAAGTGTTGTCGGTACACTACACTACAAGGAAAGGCTTTATTACCAGAGGACTCTGGGAAAAAATCTGGCAGAATATTTTTCTGAAACTTCATCAGTGGAAATGTTATTCCTATCAACTTGTTTCCTCCTCTGTGTGGTGTCTATAGACCGCAAAACACTTAACTGTGGGTAAAACCAACATTGAATGGTACTTTTTCAAGAGGCAAATGCACAGAAAACCCAGTGTACCTTTTGAGGAGTCAGCTCCGTACGGATTCCCCAGGCTGTCGGTCATGTCTTGGATCCAAGCATCTCTGACGGCTGACTTGTAGACCACCCTGCCGTCCAGGCTCTGCAGCGGTCGGAAGTTGTTCCTCAAGTATTCCACTGATTTGACATGGTCCTGCTGTTCAGTGGTAAATATGGAATAAAATGCCTCCAGCTGCACCCAACAATCAGAGGGAAAAGAGAAAGAACATTCATTTAAAAAACAATGTGGTGAACATCCAGGAGGCTGATATGGATATAAAAATGGCAGGAAGTCCTGATGCCAATACTGATAGCCCATTCAGGATACTGGACTGCCCACTACAGGCTGTGCCAGTGAGCTTATCTGGCAACAATACTCATCCTGCTGCACACTGGGAAACACACAACTGGTGCCAAACTGATGTCAAGAGTTTGACATCTTCATTGCACAGAATGTTGAAATAACATGCATTACTTATTTCAAGTTGACTTTTTCAATATCCACCCCCACCCCCCCCCTCCCAGCCAAACTTCTATAGTATAGTTCAGTAAATTGTTTTTGCTTAGAAGGCCAAAAACAAATCCTGTAAAACTATTCCCAAAGTAAGCAGCATGAGCTAAAGCTATATACCGTGGCAGAGAAAAGGGTAATATCTGAAGCCTAGCTGTTCTTTTAATGTGTCTTTGGCTGTAGGAGAGGCGCAGGGCTGTATACAAATCAGGCTTTAATACAGTAAGTGGAAGGTTGCTGGTTTTCCATGTCTTAGTTGCCCTAGGAGACCAAACTAAAGAACTACTGATAAGGAGAAGCCTTTTTATAGGGTTTTGTGGGGTATTTCTAATAATTTGCTAAGCTTGCACAAAATATTAAATATGTATAAGGCATGTATACATAGTTTTATTATGAGATTTTAGTTTAAAAAAGCACATATTACAAAAATAATTTTAAAAAAATAAGAAAATGCAATGCATCTTTTATATTTTGTGCAGCATCTTGGTTCTCTTGCAATTTCAAACCTGCACTTATTTTTTAAAAGAACCAAGCAGCAAGTCCCCTCAACTGTGTAATGGTTTTCCTGGTCTTGAGCTTACATACAGTAAGTTTTTCGTCAGTCCTCAGTGAAGGGACAAGTGGCAGCTGAGCTAGCACAGTGTGCTCACTCGAGCTCTGCTCTTACTGCTGATCCTTCAGGGGACACAGGCATTGGAAAGATTAGAAGGTTCGACAGCTATGTGCCAAACCCTAGAAAAATAACAGTTGACAGAAATCATAAAGCGTTAACTCTATAGCAAAGAATGTGGGACTCAAAAAACTGCTTCCATTACACAGCAGCATATCAAACACTAGAGGTAAATCTTTGTATTTTGAACGTCTGTAAGTCCTTAGAGCAAAATAGATCTTTTGCTGTTTACATAAATAGACCTACATTTTTTTTTATTGGAACAACAATTTAGTCCTGCTAGTCCCATGGCATTGTTATTTTTAAGCAGCTGTCCTACAAAACAGTAGCTATTCTGGTCTTAACCTCTGCAACAGTCAATTTCCCTAGTTTCTTTGCGTGCACCATTTTTAAATCACTGGTATTAATGCAAACCGTAATCAAACCTGCTAAAAACGTGCTGTAACAGGTACATGCAGGAGGACTTCATATTTGATATTTCATGCTGAAAATATCATATTAACAGTCAAAAAGGATTTGGGATTAAGGGGTTAACAGAGCAAGAACCACCTGTTCTCTGCAATGGTGTTCCAAATGTTTAAAAGCCCAGCAGTGGACAAATGTTGCTGTTAGGCTGCACAGCTGGGTGTACACTGTCTGTATGTGGTCCAGTGTTATAAATGGAACCACTTTAACAGGACTGACAATACAAAATAGAACAGCACTGATCGATTGTATTAGCAAGCCACCCCAAAGCAACGTCAGTTCCAATGACCTACTTCCTGAGTGGTCAAGAACAGAAGATCAGACTTTTCACCCAGCATGACATGACCAATGAACTACTCTATTTTCTGCACTCATTGTGAGTAAACAACAGCCAGTATAAGTACCCAACTATAGTTTGCTAACTATAAAAACCAAAAAAAACCCAAATCCACCTATTTTTCTCCTCAAACACTGTTTATGGAGTACATTTGGTCCTTCTGGATCAGTGTGCTTTTCTTTGTTTTTCTGAGATGCTATGTGACCAGAATAAGGGCCTACTTATGAGTCAGCTTTCCTCCCCCTCAGTAAAACAGGAGCACTTACTGAAGAGAAACTCTCAATCCCTGGAGCAGTGTCCTTCAACATGCAGCCTCAAGCGCTAAGCTATTTCAGCTTGTTTGTATTCTTACCCCTCAATACATCTTGGAACCTCACGACAGACAAAGCTGGAATCTACTGTACAATAACAAATATTTTGTTATGATATTTCTGGGAACTTTTATATTCATTTTAGACATGTTCCCTTCCCCTTTTCCTGTAAAGCTGGACAGACGCACTAAGACATGTCCGCTTGCTGCAGTTAAAATAGAAGAGAACTTGGAAAACATACATGTGCTTGATACCTGATCTACATTGTTTGGGAACATCAACACCTGCACAACTTGGTGGCTTGCAAGTTGTGCTTCCAAATTGGGTTAGTGTGGACCAAGCAGGTTTACACAGACTAATCCATCATTTCTGAATGAAATCTGTTTCAGGTTAATAAAACAGTGTTGGGTAATTGAACTGCAGCAAGAAACCAAGCCTGGAAAGTGTTTGTTTAAATCAGCTTTCCTCTGAAGACATGTCTGTCAATTTACTAGGCCCAATTAAAGTGTGGTTGACTTGCTATACCTCAATGGACTTCGAAATGCTTTCTTTTCTTGGTTTCTAGTCTAGAATCAGCTATAATTTGATGTGAAGAGCTTATCAAGGTAATTGTGAAAATTGATTTGAAGAGCTGGCACTGTAATATACAAACATTAGCTTTTAAGACCTCAGAATATATCTTTTTCAGGTGTAAGTGCAATAGAGCACACAAACACTGTGTATAACAACCTTGTGTATGTGTGACATTTACACAGTACAGTAAATTCATTCAGTTACCAGTAAAAGCATACAGAAAAGAAATCCATTCAAAACAAATGCAGACTAACCTAACACACACCACCATTTTGCATTATGTTCGGTACATCTGTGATACACTTGTTACTATTTGCCATCTTCTATTCCCTCACTCAATGTGCTGTGTAATTCACTCTGCATAGAAAGGGTGAATAATTGTGGCCCAATGATGACTCACCATGTAATCTAATCAAATTTCATGGTTCTGCACAAACCAAGTTTAGAGTCTTGCCTGTCATTGAACCAGCACTGAAGTACTTGAAATGTGTAGTGCTCAGGTACTCAATGTTTTATTTCAAAATTCACCCCTCATTTTCCACTCCAACTATCTGACCTTCGCAATTTTCACATTCATAATAAATCTGCAACTATTTGCCTATTCAGTATATTCAGGTGAATTGATCAAGGATCCTTCCCACTGCCAACAAATGAAACAGAGTAATAATGACCTTTTAACATGTATGTAAATGTCATTGTTGGTATTTTGTTGTGTGAATATCACAAATTATAATACATTTAATACAGTTTTTGTAAAAAAAAAAAAAAAAAGGGAAAAACAGGTCTCTTGGATAGCTAAAGAAAAAAGGGCTGAAGGCTATTGTAATTAAATCAGTCATGAAAAAAAGATAATAGTCAAGGCATAATCAGAAGAGTTGTATTCATGCTTGGAATTATTTTAATCAGCATCTCTTACTCTTAGTTTAGTGACACAAAATTATACATAATTCATGCAATATATTAAAATATGTGTCTTATTAGAAGGCTCTCAAGTCTATTTTCATTTTAGATTTTGATATATTTTGATTGAACATTTATCAGGAAAACATTATATTGTTTCCATTTATAGGGCCTCTGGAATCTATTAAAAAACACAAAAGCTGTCATGAAGTTATTTCTTGTCAATCTTCATATCAAAACAGTTAAGATTAAGAAAAAAAAAGTACTTTTTATTGTTTTGGATATCCTCAGGCATCAACATTATCATGATAATTACCTCCTGCACGTAATAATTCAATAACTAAGAAAAAAAGTATCTGTACTTTGTCCGAGAATGCAGTGCTTCATAGTCAGGATCAGTAAAGTATCACTTGAAAAACAAAACAAAAAAAAAAAAACAGAAAATGTATTCTAGGGTCACTTACTTTAGCTTGGGTTGCCCAATTGTTGAGTAAAGAAATGGAAAGCAGAAATTAATCAGGATTGTAATATAAAAAAAGGACAAAAACAAAACGTAAGGTGCATCTGTGTGTGTTGAACACAGTGCAGGACGAACAGCACCCATAAGCCATGTGTGAGAACAGAAAGAAATAAGTTTTCCAAAGCAAACACAGCCCAACAGCAACCTGTCCACTTGACAGCCTTTTATTCTTTGACATTCTTTTAGAAAGAGTCTGAAACACCACCTGTAACATAAAGCAAAGGAGCAATTCTAGAATGAAGACCGTGTGCAGGTAGGAGTCTTGTTGGCAGTTGAAGCTTACCTGCTGATAAGAGACAAAGACAGGCCTGCTGAAGACTATCCACTCCACGATCTCACTACAAGGTGGGGTTGTCAGGGAACCAGTGTAGCGGTAATAGCTTCCGAGTGAGGCTGGCAGCAAGTCTCTCAGCACAAAAGGATCTAAAAATGTTTCCTTCTCTGTGGGACAAGAAGCACAAGATACTTAGTCAATGAACAGGTCAAGACGTATTAGTACTTAAACCAGGTATGAACATGTACTGAATGGCGTTTTCATACTTCAAGCATATCAGAAAGACACATCATCATATTTTCCACATGGGCCAAACCAAGCCTTTACATATTTCTGAAGCTCTTTACATATGTAAGATTTATTTATTTTATTTTATTTTTAATGCCCATGCCTCTTTATTAATTATACTTGTTTTATGTCCATGTGTTTGTGAAAAAGAAAAAAAAAAAAATCTTGTGGGCAAATAAAATCAGCTGGCTTGACCTGGTTTGAACACAACATTTTAAATATAGCAAGTACATACTTTTCGGTTTAGCAAATTACATACTGTTAAATGTACTAGAGAGACCCCCATATTTTCGTGTTCTTTAACAAATCAAGGGATTAAAAGCTGGTAATCATTCAAGAATGAAGACACCCCCATCTCTTACAACACCTTACAGGCTTGTCATGTTTAATGGCTGCTGTCATGGCTTCTCATTGAGGTCTTCCACCCTATTGATGATGCTGTAGCAGACATTTTTACAATACAGTATATTATCCTCACTACACCAATTTAGGTGCACTTTGTTCCTGTGAATGCACACAGTCAATAGTCACAATTGCTGTTATTTATATAAAAGTAATGCTCAAGGAAAGATACAAGTATTAAAGCATCTACTGTATGATGGATACAGCATACCACCAAACAACCAGTTTCTGATAGAGGATACAGCAATCATCATATTGCCACATGAACCGTTTATTGAGCAAGGTAAGGAATTAATGTCTCTTTATAGCCCTCATAAAAATGAGCAATGGACACCTATCAGAAAAAGAAAATTAAATAAGCGCAGCACTGGAACACACATACAGACAGCACTTAATGTGCCTGTTATTCACTGCTGAAACCTTAAATCAAGTTTGTGCGAGACCCAGTAAATAAACATGTTATGGGGTTACCGAACAAAAAAGTACCATATGCAGGCTATTTTTTTAGGTTACCAATATATAAAGTGTCATGAAAATCTTTGCAGTACTGCATACTGACATAGTAACTGTTGTCGAAGTCAAAGAAGAAGGAGGTGTAATTCTAAAGCAGACATTTGTATGATGGATAGTTTACATTAAAAATGCACTATACCATAAACACAGATGTGGTGCTTGCCGAGTGTTACCCCTGAGTCTGGGAATGTTAGGAACTGCTAAATGATTCTGGGATAATTGAAAAATATGGGCCTAATTATTTTAATATACATTTCATACTACATAACTAGAACTTGGCTTTTAAACCACATGCATACTATTTCATATTGTGCACTAAAATGTTCATATTTTACAATAAAATATAGCCTACATTGGGGATTGTCTCAAAGTTTACAGAAGATCTTTACAGTTTATTTTCAAAATGCTCATTTTAGATTTCGAGACTGGCTCAAGAACCGACCGACAGTGGAAAAGGAACCTGATACAACAAAGTAAATCAGACTGACAGGTGCCATTTATGAACCTTTGTAACCATAAACAAATGAACATCCTTGCACATGACAAAACAATGAAATCAATTAAAACGCATTTTATTGGCAATCCAGGTAATCATCTTCTGGTTTTCTCAATGTTGTACTGTATTCTACATTCTGCAATTCACCTTTGAACATACACACTTTCTATTTTATGCCACACACAACATTATTTGATATTCGAAACACGTAAATCTGATTTGGGTGTACAGTTGTCACCAGGTCCATATTCATTATGGGGGAAGAACAATACAGATTCAAATGCCCTCTGCAAATCAGGGTCTGCCAGGAAAAAACTGAATGCATATTTTAAAAAACAGAAAACCTAGGACAACAATGAAAAAACAAATCTGTTTACAATGCCAGGGGCAAGGTAATGGCAAAGATATAGATACTTGGATTAAAAATTTCACAAAACAACAAAATACATATTACATGCCTAAATCGGAATGATGGTTTATTAGTGTGCTGAGTTATTGTTCCAGGACTACAGGTTAAAGCATGTAGGCCTCCAGCAGTGTTTTTTTTTTTTTTTTTTTTACTTAGACAAAGAGGTGATTTTAATTGCACTTATACAGACGTGCTCAAATTTGTTGGTACCCCTCCACAAAAAACGATGAATGCACAATTCTCTGAAATAACTTGAAACTGACAAAAGTAATTGGCATCCACCATTGTTTATTCCATATTTAATAGAAATCAGACTTTGCTTTTGATTTTTTATTCAACATAATATTGTAAAGAATAAAACAAATGAAAATGGCATGGACAAAAATGATGGGACCGCTAACCTAATATTTTGTTGCACAACCTTTAGAGGCAATCACTGCAATCAAACGTTTTCTGTAGCTCTCAATGAGACCTCTGCAGCTGTTAACAGGTAGTTTGGCCCACTTTTCCTGAGCAAACTGCTCCAGCTGTCTCAGGTTTGATGGGTGCCTTCTCCAGACTGCAAGTTTCAGCTCTTTCCATAGATGTTCGATAGGATTCAGATCAGGACTCATAGAAGGCCACTTCAGAATAGTCCAATGTTTTGTTCTTATCCATTCTTGGGTGCTTTTAGCTGTGTGTTTTGGGTCATTACCCTGTTGGAGGACCCATGACCTGCGACTGAGACAGAGCTTTCTGACACTGGGCAGTACGTTTCGCTCCAGAATGCCTTGATAGTCTTGAGATTTCATTGTGCCCTGCACAGATTCAAGGCACCCTGTGCCAGGCGCAGCAAAGCAGCCCCAAAACATAACCGAGCCTCCTCCATGTTTCACTGTAGGTATGGTGTTCTTTTCTTTGAAAGCTTCATTTTTTCGTCTGTGAACATAGAGCTGATTTGACTTGCCAAAAAGCTCCAGTTTTGACTCATCTGTCCAAAGGACATTCTCCCAGAAGGATTGTGGCTTGTCAATATGCATTTTAGCAAATTCCAGTCTGGCTTTTTTATGTCCTCCTGGGTCTTCTTCCATGGAGCCCACTTTCGCTCAAAAAGCGACGGATGGTGCGATCAGAAACTGATGTACCTTCACCTTGGAGTTCAGCTTGTATCTCTTTGGCAGTTATCCTTGGTTCTTTTTCTACCATTCGCACTATCCTTACGATTGTAAGTCGCCCTGGATAAGGGTGTCTGCTAAGAAATAAATAATAATAATAATAATAATATCCTTCTGTTCAATCTGGGGTCGATTTTCCTCTTGCGGCCGCGCCCAGGGAGGTTGGCTACAGTTCCATGGACCTTAAACTTCTTAATAATATTTGCAACTGTTGTCACAGGCACATCAAGCTGCTTGGAGATGGTCTTGTAGCCTTTACCTTTACCATGCTTGTCTATTATTTTCTTTCTGATCTCCTCAGACAACTCTCTCCTTTGCTTTCTCTGGTCCATGTTCAGTGTGGTGCACACAATGATACCAAACAGCACAGTGACTACTTTTCTCCATTTAAATAGGCTGAATGGCTGATTACAAGATTGGAGATATGTGTGATACTAATTAAAGAAACTAATTAGTTTGAAATATCACTATAATCCAATTATTTATTCTCTTTTCTAAGGGGTACCAACAAATGTGTCCAGGCCATTTTAGAATATCTTTGTAGAATAAGCAATAATTCATCTCTTTTCACAGCTTCTTTGCTTTATTCTATGACATACCAAAGGCATGCAAATATACATGATAAAATAGTTTTTAATTTCATCACTTTTCAGGAGGAATGAAGCATAATTTCAATGAGCTGTAAGGGTACCAACAAATTTGAGCACGTCTGTATATTCGCTATAAGGGATGGCTAGGAAATTGAAAGGAGGTCACAAGGCCCAACCAGCGATGTTGTGATGGGATTTTTACATGGGTCTGGCCAATGACCGCAGCTTGTCCAAGCCAGTTTATATTCAGAATGTACTGACCGATTCAGAGGCAGAACTTCACACATTTCAAGAAACTGCACTGCACTTTAATGCTTAGTAAACAGCTTTAAACATCTTGATCTACATTTCAAAATCCATGCATGCAGCACTATGCATGCTGCCTAGGTGACCATCTCTTTCTCAACAGCAATACAGTTTGTGTCGCTGGTGAATTAATTTTACACACAACTGTCTAGATGCAAATTACAATAAGCCCTTTTTTGTTTTCAAAAAGGTACATTTCTCTAACAAACTTCTTCAAAGAAAATATTTACTTTTCTTTTTTTTAAGACACCCCCATAGCTCAGTTTTTGTAGGATTGATGTATCATGTATCACAGCTGCAACATTAAACACCCCTAAACCAGAACAATTAATCCAAAAAGCTACGTATTTTCATCAAAGACTGTCAACTGCTTTTAAGCTTCCAGTCAGGAGAAGAAATGTTTGTTAGATGTAGTTGTATTAGCCAAAAACAAAGAGCATATACTGTACATTGAAGATATTTTCACACAATTAACGTTTTAACGTACACCACTGAGGTTCATTGTTATCCTTCAAACAGATATTACACAAGCTACTGTAATGTCGTGAATCCAATCCATTAATGCTTATATTCCAGTTCACAGTTGCTGTCTAACACTGTTCAATATGGCTAGTCCTACGGCAGGAAGTGATGATACAAATCTATGTATAGGAGATTAACACAATACACAATTTTTGTTCAGCAAGCAAGTGTGCGTTTCTATTTGTCTGTGCATCGATCTACTACAGCTACCACAAACAGAAAGCCTAAAACAAAAGAAGTACAGATTTAAGTAGCACACCAAGGCCAGAGCTTCACAACATCGCCTTTTAGCAGAGTGAATTAGGACATATTATACAACTTCATACCAGGCAGCTTGAACAATCACAGCCAATGCAAATTGAAAATTCCTGATGAGTTTTTCACCTGGGGTTTTTAACAGCTTTAGCAAACCAATCCACCCTCTTGCAAAAATAAAACCTTTGTGTCGTCAACATATTGTGCCAACTGTCTCCATGGCTTTTTATTATTGAATCAGCAATAGCACGCAGCAGGCAGAGAAACATGAGAAAAACACAGACTTGATATACAGATATATCAATCATGAATGAGTTTGCATTGTATTGGGCCTTGCAAATATAATACATTTAAAAGATGCATTAATTCATTCATTAGGTATGGCATACAAGCAAAAATATCTGCATCTGAAAAAATCATATAAAAAATCTACATCGCTTTGAGCTAAACCATTCTGAGCCTGCTAAAGCAACTAAAAAGGCAAGGGCTTTGTCAGCTCAACTGATTAGCAAGGAGATATAAAGCCTTTCAGCGCAGGGTCGCCAGTTCAGTTTCATCCTATTTCAGAAGTAACTGAAAATCATTTCTGTCAGCATAAGTCAAATAAAACTCTGGTGGTCTCTGGACAAACTACCATCACAAGTGGCATGGACATGACAGTCCTTCTGCACACCAAAGCAATAGGTGGGGGTGAAGATTGAGCATTACTTTCAGCAGCAAGTGAGTGTGTGTAGGTAAAAGGCTGTGATGCAGCTGCCATGCTGTACCAGTGTCAAGGATAAACCGAGGGATGCAGGATCCGGGTCTCTCCAAACAGTTTTATATATTTTACTCCAAAATGAGAAGTAGTTTACTCACCGTGGTGAACCACCCCTTTCAGTCCATGGATAATCGGGTCCACTGCTGGGTTGTCCTTCAGCCCAACCTACACGCAACAATACAAGCCTGGTTTAATCTTTATCAAGGTGTAGAAGGCTCTCAAACCAAAACTCCACAGTTGAAAAATAACCTTAGTTAGTAAGCCTGATAAATAATGATCTAAGCAAAAACAGCAAATCAAAAAAATTATGCAAACCCCACTTTATAGGATATTTAAAAGATAATACATGAAATAAAATGAAAATGTAGATGGTAATTAAAACACAGACATGTACAGCATAACATACATGTTAAATAGAAATGAGAGTATAACTGAGGTCAATAAGCAGCAAGGGTAAAAAGCAAGGGAAGAAGAGTCATACTTGGGGGTCTACCTAAATCGCAGTTTCGCAGAAATCGGGAAATTGAGGGTCAAGTATGGAGAGAAAAAAAAAGAAACCTCGTTTAAATTACCTATTTATATACCTTTTGGATAAAATCTCTATGAACTATAAAGCATAATAATAATAATAATAATAATAATAATAATAATAATAATAATAATAATAATAATTACAACAAAAAAAAATAAAAAATCCAGCAGTTTTGACAACCAGATCAAATTGTTCAGCCTATTTACCTTGATTTTATGAAAGCAAACGCTCCCTATATCCTGCAGATGTAGCAAATGCAAAATATAAACATAAAAACACACCTGTTGCGAGGGGGAACTACAACACATGATTCCTTACTAAAGGATAGATTTGGTAAAGAAAAAAAAAACAACAACATTGACATGATTGTTTTTAAAGGCATGCTGGCAGACAGTGGAAGATAGAATTTTAAAAGCACAGGGGCAGGTATTTTGAGGGGCATTCAACTGGAGTACCACACAGAGAACACCGAATTCTACTCTGTACCAATAATAAGGTTTTAAAAAAGGACTGCTGTCAGAATCAGCTTGAAAATGTACATTTGACAAATAGTTGCTTTAAGAAGTGGTTGGTAATGCACATAAATAATATGTCTCAGTATGGCACCGGTATTATTTTACCTACTTAGGGTATATGGGATTTCTAACAAAGACATCTTGGGGGGAAAAACAGAGCAATCATTCCAATCAAAAGAAACTGTTATTATTATTATTATTATTATTATTATTATTATTAACTAGTCACACAAAAAATACACTTTACTGTATAATTAGGTTAGACTACAGTAACATTTCAGTTAAACTTCTAAACACATTTGAAAAAAAAAATACAAAATAAATCAAAGCAGCAGCTATATTTTAAGAACTACAATTTCACTGAACTATTGAATAATCTACTTTCGTGCCAGCTTGAACAACAACAAAAGTTTGACAAAAAAAGCCCAAGAGGACATCCATTGATTATAGACAAACTGAGCAGTTCAATAGAGTATTTATAAATGGCACAGTCGTGAGGAAGATAAATTAAATCACAGCCCATGAAAGACAGACCCACAAATACAGCGACAGCCATGCAATGCTGTGATAGATAGAACACACAGCAGCTACCAGAACAAAATGAGAGATATTAAACTCAAAACTACTTGGAGATGCCACAGCACACATCACTCTGCAGTACAAAAATAACAATATCTCCTCTGAACCGGGAACAAGCTTATTTTAAAGCAGTTTGCCAGATGTGGCTGCCTTAACCCAATCTAGCTAGAACAACACTTCAGCAAGGGAATGTTTTCTCATTATAAAACGTCTGCCTTATAAAGTACATCTTCTGTGAACACCAATAGGGCAAAATTAGTATGCTCTCTTCATTTGTAAACCCAATCTTGAATGAGCCAGTGCACCTGTTGCAACTGCTTGAGGAATTGGGTTTCGGTCCCAACGGTATTAGATATCTTTATCCAAATGAGAATATCTGTTCCTTCTTAGTGAAGCTTCCTTGTTTCTTGATTAAATTGTTACTCATATTTATGCATATTCAGTTTAAAACCGACTACAGTAGTTCAAGGGTTAAAATAAGTCCTTTCTGTAATATGAAAAGATACAGTACATCATGATATATAGTGTACGGTAACAACATACTGGGGTCTATTTAAATGATCTAAACAGGAATAGGTATTTTTACCACCTGCCCGGAATTCATAAACATGCTTCATATCTGATGTCTCATTACTTTTTATTTGATATTTGATATATATAATTTAACGCAAACATAAACCGTCAGAAAAGAATGGCTTCATACTTTTGTATAATACAAATAAAGGTTTTTCAGGACTATTCAGTAAATGTATAAGTGACAGAGATGAAGTGAAGATGCAGGATTACAGCAAAGCTTGATGGCAAAGCATTAAAAGAAAGGTAATGGTGCAAGAAAAAGCCTATTTATGCAATCGATGCTCCAAAATTAACTTTTAATCCAACCAATTCAGAATGATTTAGCTGACACTAGTTTTATCCTCTGTCCTTTAAATTTAATGGAGTGAAAAACTATTGTACAACAGACCTCCACATTCGGTTTCTTTTGTCAAGTCTAGAAGGGATCCAATTATGTTAATATTTATTTTTCAAGTTGTAAAATAAATCGTACAGGCCTAAATCAGTATGTGAAAAACGAGACTTGCATTATTAACTTTCATAAATTCCTTTTTACTCTCTTGTTGATCCACAGTTCATTTTGCATTCTCTTTCTAAAGCTCCAGTGCAACATTCTATTTTCACACACTGTACGCTTGTGGAACCTCCTGAATTCTAATAGGACACGCTAAATGCACACAGGAACTTACCTGAAAGAACACAGACATTGCTCCTATTATTCTCTTATCCAAAATTGCTGCTTCGATGTTGTCAAAGTCGTCTGAATTATACAAGTAAATCTGCATCTGTAACAGTGGAGAAATACAAAACAGTGTTAGGAGATGTACAGCACACTGCACACAAAATAAAGATTTTCACAGCAATAGAGGGCAAAAACTATTCCTGCTATCCTTCAAGATTGCTGTAGTATGCTTTTTTATACTGTAGGACCATGTAGTATTTTGGTGTGTGCCCTATATACAAGCTAGGATATATCTGGATGTACTATATATTCCCTATGTAATTCAATTTTACAATTGCTATCATACACAACCTGTAAGAGTGCACTATAGGGGGCTCGTAATTGAACACGACTAAGAACACAAGGCTAATACAGTTTCACTCTCTTACCTTTTTAGTGCTATTGGGTTATTTAAATAGGGTTTTGCACAAATGTATTAGAATATATTTAACCACCAGAGGTAGCCCAGATAGTGAAAGAACTGACCATTTTGCATTGACAAACTAAATAAAATCTATAGCGCATTAGGGCTACAGACAGCAAACAGCAACTTTGCATTCCCAAATTAACTAGAAGGTCTGTATAGAAACATAACAACACTGCATTGTCATTCTCTGCACACACAAACTTATATATTCTATTAACCTCATTATCTAATCATCAGCATAACTAAAATAGCACCATGTCTGCACTGATATTTCAGATTGGATTGAATGGAAAGGAGAAAAAAAAATAAAGATTACAATGTTATCAACATTTTTCCTAATACTAGACAAAAGGAACATCTGAAAATGCCTAGTGCTGGCAAAAACAGCAATCTCAGCTAGACGTCTAAACAGAATAATACAACTGACTCACAATGGCTGTGAGGGATAGCAGTCTTAAACAGACAATACTCAAACTTTGGGCAGAATTTTCAGCATCCCATATTAATGTATTTCCAACTTGCTCACAAGAAAACCTCTTGTTTCCAAGACAACAGGAGAAGCAGGCAATATCATGCACACTCAATTAAACACTGTTAGTTTTCAACATGGAGAAAGTAGGCTTCCAATACATTATATTGTGAAACGCCTTAAACAAGCCTTTTTCTACAGTGTCTAATGCATCCCATGATGCAGCTGCTCTTGAAACAAATCACAATGGAGCTTCCAGGTACATTCATTAGACAGCATTTGCAACATACGCCCACATACAGTCCATTATATTAGTGCTTACTCTACATCACAGTAAAGCACCTCAAACAAATAGTGTAGAAGTATTGCTACTGAAAGCCTACGGGAAGAGATTAGTCTATACACCCCCTACTATATAGACTTTGCTAGAAGAGAATCACCCACGACAGACTCCTACAAGCTAATGTTAAGAGGAGCTGGAGCTTTCAGACATTACATTTCAAATGAATATGAGAGGATCCTGACTCATTGTGAGGAATATTAACATATGGATAAAGTGCATTGCAATGTTGTGCACTAGAGTAGTCTTTTTGTTTTATTGTTTGCACAGTATGTAACAACGTGTTTAATTAGAGCTATTCCAATAAAGTGTTACCAACAGTATAAACAAATGCTTGCAGAATAGCATTTGTTATACGTACAATATGGTTGCTTTGGGCTTTTTATTGCACATGGATGACAAATCAGATAAAACAATTACCTGCCCAAGTGTTTGACAGAAATGTCATTACACACCTGTTCATTAATTGCAAAACATATGTTTGGGTTTTCTCTGTTGCCTACTGTCATTTGTGAGGTGTCAGAATTATTCTTCCACATCTGTGAGCACTCCTTAAAAGTTACCAAATCCCAGAGTAGCTCAAGTCATTACGAGATAAAGTAGGCGGTTTTATACTCCTATGAGTATCTGACAGTTCTTTAAACAGCCTCTCTTTACTGCTCTATCCCATTTAAAGTTTTCTTCTCAAGTGTTGAGCTGTCATCTACCTAAATCTAAGATACATGCTATCAAACTTGTCAAATGCCTGCTGTAATACAATTACTTTACTAAACAATTGCAAAGTGGTGCTTCAGTCCCTGACACACTATCGTGTATCTTTGGGGCTTTAAGGCTTAGTTTCCATTTGACAAATCAGACAAGATTCCAATTCTATTCCCACATCAAACCATGATGTCTGTTTCCATCAGAATCAAACAGACAACTCGCAGGAAAGTTCCCATCGGCTTTGCAGTGAGTTGATCCGACATCCCAGTGAAAGCTTTTACTGGTCCAAGGTTTTTTTTATTACATTTTTTTATACTGGGTTTATCAAGGTAAGTCATGATAATAGATTCAGAGACTGCTTATTAGATTAACTGTAAGATATAAGCACTAGCTTCCAAGACTTCAACAATATCTTCTTCAGGTGTACATGGATATGAGAAAGAAACAGGTGTTATTTTTGGCATTTGCTTATCAGATGAATTGTCCTTGTGAAATGTATACCCAAGAGAGGCACGCATCAACGGGTCAGTTAAAACAGGACCAAATAAAGGAAGAATTGTGTGGTTATACTGCAGCATAGAAAAATAGCATGAGATGATAGTACCGATAGTACAGCTTCATTCACTTTTCAATATTGACACATTCATTTTGAATGTTTGGCTATTGTCTGGGGTTCCTGATTCCATAGAAATCACACAAGACTGCTTTTCCACTTCAAACCACCACCAGGCTTTCTCATAGCAAGTTTGAGGAACATTATTAAATCTTAATACGGTATATGAATAACAGACTGACCCATGACAGAAAACATAAAAAAGGAAAGAGAAGAATGAAAACATTAAAAGTAGCTTCTAAAGACATAACCTAAAGGTATCTAATTTACAAAACTTTTATTATGTAGAAATAATAATGCAGTACTGGCCACAGGCCTATACTGGAGAACCACTAAATCCAGTAAAATAAATAGATAAATAAATAGATAAATAGTTTGTAGACATACGATTACTTGTTTGATACTTAGGCCTCAAATATATTTCAGTCCACAAATTCAGTCTAGTTTAAGTCAATAGCTGTCATACTGCAGCTCTGAACTGCACAGTCTCTACAGAGGTAAGAAAGCTGAAAGGAAATCAAAAAGGCTGAGCAGCACAATGAAGAAAAACAGACCCCCAGCTGACAATACATATCGCTTGAAGCCCATCTCTCTCAGAACAAGCCGACGAGGTGTGCAGAATATAAACTAGTAGTGATGCAACCAGCTTTGCTACCTAAGTTGTACACTATTGTACATTGGAGGTCCGAGCAAAACTTCTGGTTTTCAGCACACACGGGCTAGACCATTCACATCAATATTAAATCCTTAAGTAAAATATTAAGCAAAAATATGAAACCGTGTTAGAAACTGATGACTATCAGGTTCCTGCAGGCCAGGTCTTGTATACTGTATTTATTTCGATATGATTTTGTAGGTAATTAAATTGATATTTCTCATGTTTTTCTCTTTATGTTTAGAGAAATGTGAATCAATTTGTTAAGGTGACATGCCAGAGTCTAGACAGTGCCAAAAGCAGTTTAATTCAAGGCATTTCTGTTTCAATGTCACTTTCAATGCAGTCTGCAAATATTTACAATATCTGACATGTTTTATAGAATGGTGACACCTGAAAGAAGCCCTGGCTGGAAGATATAAATGTACAGTGACAGACACATTAATGATATGGTGAATAATAAATGATACAATTTGACAAAAAAGGTTTTAAACATCTTTAAGGGCAGACATGAAAGTACTTCACGAGTTACAGTAGTTAAGGGAAGCCCAGATTTGAAGGGAAACATATTTACACAGAAACAAAAAGACACTACCATATTACAACAACAAAACAAATCTGAAAACTCAAATCCCAGTGTGTTGTCACTGCTATTCATTTATTGAGGCAGCTGCCAGTGTTGCTCGCTGTTTTTCCTCTCTGTTTCTAGTGTGTGATATGTAGAGTGTGTACAAAGATGATTGTTTCATCCAAGTATTTGTATGATGTACAGGATATGGGACACTATTAGAAATACGTTGTTTGTCAGGGAATCAATTAAATTCAGTTTGCCCTTGATAATAATAAGAATAAAAAAATGACATAGCTTCAGTTTCATTCCCAGAACCACAGGTGTGAACCAGATGCTCTGGTTTGTCAGCTCTGTAGATACTTGTGAGCGCCCTCACAGCACAACAGGACTGTCTGAATACTAATAGGGGTTTATACCATTTACTGAATGTCAATCAACATTTGTTGGCTGAATTAAAGAACCTGTAAATGTGACTGCTCATAAGCCATATCCACAATGCAATAACAGTGACATTCTGCTCCCTTGCAGATTCAAGGGAGGGAGAGCAGGCTCTATTGAACGCACAGAAAATCTCAGCGGTAAGTCACAAATATGCTCTGTGCCCCGCTTTGAGATCTCAAGTGCATACAATCAACCAAGATAAAGCACTCTACTGTGTGCTACATGAATACAAGAACCATCCTTAACACACTATATGACAACCACTAACTGCATACATTACAGAGAGCAGAAAATACATTTCAGAGGAAGAAATACATCACAGCTTTACCTCACAGCCCTGAGGAGCAAAACAGATCTTGGTTAGAGACACAACTAGCACAGGTTATGACAAACATACAATGCCACTGAGCTACTCCATTGTTGCATTGAGGCAAAATATAGCCATTACTTTATTATTATTATTATTATTATTATTATTATTATTATTATTATTATTATTATTATTAATTATAAGCCCAATACCAACCTTGTACTTATTGAAGACTTTGTTAAAATGATCATTATAATGATTAATTTTCCACTACTTCCAAAAACTGCATCCAGTTTATTATACCTTTTTGTTTCTCATCCAGAAATGCCTCTGTAGGTCTGAGTTTCTATGAATTAAGAATTCTCATGAATTAACATATTGCACTTTTCTCTGCCTTTTTGAAAGTTTTTATTCATTTGTTTGTTTGATGGGCAGGTCATAGTAGAGGAGTTTGATTGAGACCACACAACTTAATGAGAAACTTTCATTGAAAGATTCGGAACAAACATTTCAAAATACAATAAGAGTACAAGAGGATAACATGCATTTTTTATGTCTTTTTATCCAACTTTTAATCCTCGTCACAAATCTCTCTACAGTACATGCTTTGCACATCTTATGCTGCTGCATCTGACGTCACTCATTAGATTAAAAGAAGGAAAAAAAGATACTTAACTGAGCTATCTTATGCATAACAATAAGGAAGCTTTGTGGTTTCTAATATATTCCAGTCTCTTTGTATTCTACAGCTGAAGAATGATAGGTTGTGGCACATTCTCCATCTGCATTCAGCAAAAAGATGTCTCGTGCTGACAGAATACAAAGCAAGCACATATTCAAATCGGCTTGAAATCTGCTGGATAAAAAGCTTCTTGAAAACATAGACTTGGTTTTTTGAAATTAGGATACGTGTTGCGAGAACCGATCCCAAAATTGCAAAAAAAAAAAAAAGTGACTTTTTTAAATCAAATCACCAAAGAGACTGGGGGTGTTACCCAGCATACCGTAGGAGGGGATAACTGACCAAGATAACGGAATTAATCATGCAGCATTGCATTACTGGGGGAAACAGATTATGCTTAATGGCAAATTAAATTCACATGTATACCGACATGCCAATAAGTCTTTTAGAAACCTAAGAAAAAAAAAAGTTTCTGCACCATCAACAGCTATTCCAAAATCCATTATCAATACTAAATGAGGCTGCTGCTGTGTAAAATAGTGTTTTTGTGCATCAAAAGAAACTCTAAAATACATCACTGTGACATGCTGAGCTAACAGCAGGGATCCAGCTTCATCATATATCAAGCAGTCCTAATACATTAATGATAGAAGGGTAAGGACGTGCTGCTCCTCTCCCGTTGCCAGTCTTACTAAAACCATTTGCTTCAGATTATCAGCCATGTGTTTACCATCTAAATCATAGCACGTGCTTTATAAATCAGCGCAGAAGCTTGCTATCGACTGGTAAGATGAACACTTCTTAAAATGCAAGGCCTTTTCCCAGCTTTCAAAAGCCTTTACAATTATGCAGACTTACAAGAGCAAGCAGATTTCTATCAGATCCATCTCAATGTTGACTTCAATCCCACTGCTTTAAGCAGGTCAGGGAAAGGCCATGCTAACAATATCAACAAGTGGGCAGCATTTGGTTTTCGTAGATCATGCTTTGATTATCTTCCCATCAGTTCTTTCATTGAAGTATGTACATTGCAAAGGGACCGACTATCCAGTGCATTTTAAGACTGTTTAAAAAAGGATTTACATTAAGTATAGGTAGTTGTCAGGGGATCATTTCAACTAATTTGAATCTCAATATCAGTGTGAGTCAGCACATGAGGAAAGTGCTGATTCACAATATTCACAGCTGTGGATATCATTAGTATCTGTAAATGCTCCAATCACTCCACATATGAATATGCATAAGTAAATGGTTGTTTTCCAACTACGCTGAAAATGCAGAGACTGGTAAGAACTGTTAGGTCTTCACATTCCTCAAGAACTTGGATGCATTTTGTATTATACAGGTCTTGTGTGACATTCCAAGTATGAAATATTGGGAAAATATCCTTGCCTATATATTCAACACTGGGTAACTGATATATTATTACATCCATCTTGCAGTATTTTCTTTCTCAAATTGCACTCTCTGTGTTTATTTTTTTTCCCAGAAGCCACTAAAAGGAGCACTGATCTATTGGGACCGGTTTTATACTTCCAAGACTTCTGACCCCTTTGGAGGCATTCACATCTAACTGAATTTGAACCTAGTTCTCAAGGAGTCAAGGTTACAATCTAAAAATACTTCACACAACCTGGAACGGACTCAGAAGCAGACTGACCTCCCTCACCCCCAATTAAACTGCCTCGAAGTAAAAACAATAAACCTCATTCCATAACATCAAAGATACAAAGAGGAGAAAACCTCCAATCCACTAATTAAAACTAATCAGATACTTCCCAGGTTCCTTTAACTAGAAGCAAACACAGATAATTTGTTGTCTGTCTAAGTGTTTCAGGGGAAATATATTGACCATCAATCTCAATTCCAACATTCTTAACTGCGTTTGGCAATTATCTTGCCCAGAGGTATAATTTACTCATTTTGTTTAGAGGAGGTAATCTATACTCCCTGGAAGGATACATTTACAGATATCTAATACTTTGGTATTAAAATGGCTTCAAAATGATATGACATTAAAAGATACTTCCGAATAACAGACAGACATAATTAAAACGCTAGCCTTTAATATGTTAAATCTATTAATTTGTGCATTTTCTATTTGAGGACCTGGTTTATTCAATTGTAATTGTTTACCTGCAAAACACCCTTGAACATACAGTATGCCTGTTTACAGCCAATTGTTATTGGTTGTATTTCAGAAATATTGTATCTTGTTTTTTTTTTTTTTTTTAATGCAGTTACTTAGCTTTGTATGGATGTCTCTAGCAGTCTATGGATTATTGCATCAGCCTTTGTGCAGTTATGTGCTGCATGGTTAATAAGATTACACCCAGGAGCTGTGTGTGCTCCAGAAAGGACACCTACTTCAAAACCAGGATGATCCAGGACTGACCAGTACAAGTAGCAAACAGTCACAAAGCAAAACAGCATGCCTACTCTATGATGAAAAAATTAAATCTAGTGTAATGTACACATGTACAGTACTGTGCAAATGTTTTAGGCAGGTGTGAAAAAATGCTGTAAAGTAAGAATGCTTTCAAAAATAGACATGTTAATAGTTTATATTTATCAATTAACAAAATGCAAAGTGAGTGAACAGAAGAAAAATCTACATCAAATCAAAATTTGGTGTGACCACCCTTTGCCTTCAAAACAGCATCAATTCTTCTAGGTACACTTGCACACAGTTTTTGAAGGAACTTGGCAGGTAGGTTGGCCCAAACATCTTGGAGAACTAACCACAGTTCTTCTGTGGATTTAGGCAGCCTCAGTTGCTTCTCTCTCTTCATGTAATCCCAGACAGACTCGATGATGTTGAGATCAGGGCTCTGTGGGGGCCATACCATCACTTCCAGGACTCCTTGTTCTTCTTTACGCTGAAGATAGTTCTTAATGACTTTTGCTGTATGTTTGGGGTCGTTGTCATGCTGTAGAATAAATTTGGGGCCAATCAGATGCCTCCCTGATGGTATTGCATGATGGATAAGTATCTGCCTGTACTTCTCAGCATTGAGGAGACCATTAATTCTGACCAAATCCCCAACTCCATTTGCAGAAATGCAGCCCCAAACTTGCAAGGGACCTCCACCATGCTTCACTGTTGCCTGCAGACACTCATTCGTGTACCGCTCTCCAGCCCTTCGGCGAACAAACTGCCTTCAGCTACAGCCAAATATTTCACATTTTGACTCATCAGTCCAGAGCACCTGCTGCCATTTTTCTGCACCCCAGTTCCTGTGTTTTCGTGCATAGTTGAGTCGCTTGGCCTTGTTTCCACATCGGAGGTATGGCTTTTTGGCCGCAAGTCTTCCATGAATGCCACTTCTGACCAGACTTCTCCGGACAGTAGATGGGTGTACCAGGGTCCCACTGTTTTCTGCCAATTCTGAGCTGATGGCACTGCTGGACATCTTCCGACTGCGAAGGGAAGTAAGCATGATGTGTCTTTCATCTGCTGCAGTAAGTTTCCTTGGCCGACCACTGCGTCTACGGTCCTCAACGTTGCCCGTTTCTTTGTGCTTCTTCAAAAGAGCTTGGACAGCACATCTGGAAACCCCTGTCTGCCTTGAAATTTCTGCCTGGGAGAGACCTTGCTGATGCAGTATAACTACCTTGTGTCTTGTTGCTGTGCTTAGTCTTGCCATGGTGTATGACTTTTGACAGTAAACTGTCTTCAGCAACCTCACCTTGTTAGCGGAGCTTGGCTGTTCCTCACCCAGTTTTATTCCTCCTACACAGCTGTTTCTGTTTCAGTTAATGATTGTGTTCAACCTATATATTGAATTGATGATCATTAGCACCTGTTTGGTATAATTGTTTAATCATACACCTGACTACATGCCTACAAAATCCCTGACTTTGTGCAAGTGTACCTAGAAGAATTGATGCTGTTTTGAAGGCAAAGGGTGGTCACACTAAATATGGATTTGATTTAGATTTTTCTTCTGTTCACTCACTTTGCATTTAGTTAATTGATAAATATAATCTATTAACATGTCTATTTTTGAAAGCATTCTTACTTTACAGCATTTTTTCACACCTGCCTAAAACTTTTGCACAGTACTGTACATCTCAGTTATAATAAAACAATCCACAGCTCTTTCAAATGCAATGTTAATTTAACATCCCCTTCCTGGGGAATGTATTAATTTCAAGTTTTAAATATATACACGTACAAAACAGTGTGTTGTAATCACACATTTAAATTCACTTTTCATGCATCTCTTGCATTTTGAAGTAGACTACAAACCACTTGAATATAAAAACCAATAACCCCCCTGCTTCCCAAGGTAATAACGGTGATGAAAACGGTAATTGGAACACATATATAAAACAGTGGTTCAGATAACTAATGATGTACACTCCCAACTGAAACTAAAAAGGACATTCCAATTCCTGTCTGTCATTGTTTTTTTAAAAAAAAAAAAAACATTGAAATGAAGACAAACACATTGTGTTGCCTTTTTAGTTTGTAGCATAGAAGGCCACAATGACAAAAAAGTGGTCAGAAAGCAATAAATAATTTCATAAGGGTCATGTGTGTCACTTAATTACAAAGAAAGAACACACTTGGTCCTGGACAGCAGTTTCGTGAGCCATTATAAGGCAGGCATGACTTGAAAGCGCAGGCAATGGGGAAAAACCAATGAATCATTTACTCGGTTGACATTTGAATGCACATTATTACAGATATTGTAAACACGCTCACAGGAGCACACACCTGCATTCCCATAGTTCATTTTTCATGATGTTAGATTTGAACAACTCCATTTTATTGATTTTTTAATTTATTCCTTATTTCAGACACATGCATCAGGTCTCCTTTCTTCTCACCCGGGATGCTAGAAATCTGTTGGCAGCGTGAAGACTTTCTGTCTTGCCAGACATTTTTTGCTTTTATATTTTGTGGGGAAAGTTTTTGGTAACATAAGCAAGACAATCATCAACACCACTAAATCAGCTTTATCTTTCCATGCTTTTGCAGTGTACATGGCAGCATACATGTGATTAAGACTGGACTAGATGGCATCAGTTCATAAAAACTGCTCCAAAAGAAAATACCTACTTGTAAATAATAAACAATTACAGTGACGATCAACATCATACAAGCCCATTCTTGTTTCGTCATTCATTTTTGTGTAATACTTGGGTGAAGGTTGGTTGCTCGACTATCGTCCGATCAACACATTGTCAGCGTTCAACTGACCAGAGAAGTATTTTTGCAGAAATGGAGTCATTTGAGGTGGATTTCTATCGTATACAGTAAGCATGTTTACTACGACGTTGTCTTTTTCTCAAAAGTAAAGCAGAAGTAAAAACGGAAGTGCTTCATCTTCCATTTCTGTTATTGTCATGAGTATTGCTCCTGTATTCCTAATTAATCTAGAGCTGCTGCATGTATGCATGGGTGCTTTGTTCATTTAGTTTGTCATCAATTAGTTTGTCGGATAGTTTATTAAAAATACCCTTGCCTATTTGCTTTTCTCTTACTTATTCTGTTCATTTCATATGTTGATGCATGTGCGTCATGACATAAGTAATAAATACCTTTGTATTTACTGATTCATATCGTGATTGGCCTTGCAATATTGTGTCCGGTGGTCAACTCTTAGAGAACACTTCGGCTAAGAGAACACTTTGCTTGCTTCCCAAGGGGTGTTCTCTTAGCCGGAGACAACTGTATTGACAAATTCGTTTTTCCAAGCTACATGCTCTCCCTGCATAAGAGTTTGAACCATTTCATTTTTTTACGAGCTGCAGGCAAAATATGTGCTTTTCTGCTACATCAGTACAATGTGTACAGAGCTTGCAGCTCGTAAAACCTAAAATGGCTCAAACTACAGTGCAATGAGTGTCTTATTTCAATCTCTGCGCTATTATGCTGATTTATTCTGGCATCAATACACGTGTTGAAATAATTCTAAGCACTGTAATACATTGGGGTAAAATAAAAGTGGTGTACTGTTCCTTCCAGGCAGATTGCAAAAAACACAGACGGGGATTGTTATTTGTTGAGCTCTGGTGTTTTGTCTGGTAATAAACGCATGTTGAGTCTATATTGCTTTCCTCTGTAATATTGCAATGTAGCTCTCATTCTGTTATTTATTGACCGCATTCTTGGTAAAAAAAAAGAAAAAAAGAAAAACACTGCTGTCATAGCACACATATATACATACAGTATATGGACTGGAGAGGAGGGCTATAGTGTACAATTATTGCCCCGAGGGAAGACTATTGTTACTGACAGGGGGGCTATAAAGTCCAAATCTGCAGTCCTGGAGGTAACAATTTCATTTTCTACTATTAGCCGAGTCAGCAGTACATATTTAATTAAGCCAGGTATATATATATATATATATATATATGACACACACACACACACACGGTATATATATTATATATATATATATATATATATATATATATATATATATATATATATATATATATATATATATATATATACATACCTGGCTTTTTTGTATGTTGAGGTCATACTCTGGATGTGGTATTCTTACCTCATTTTAATAAATAAAAGCACAAGCCGTCCAGTTGTTTCCAAAAAAAGTTTCCATTGTTTTTATATTATACAATATAATAAAAAAAATAATAACTACAAAGACTAATTTGAGATTAAAGTTTAGTTAAATTATCAGGAGAAGACTCCAGCCTTTATCAAAGTTAAACTTAATTATTCTAACAACGTGAAAGTAATAGTGTCCTATGGTAGCTAGATAAAACTTAGACAATCCATTCTACGACGTATAAAAATAATAGCGTTCTTATAACTGTTACTTTTGTAAGATTTCATTCCAGTGTGTCTCAGTGATTTTAATTTGTTTGAGATTTTGCGATTTTAATGGATGTCTGCTCAACAGGATTAGGCTTTTTTTTTTTTTTTTTTGTACATCATGAGTTGGATCAGATATGACCAATACAAAGGTCAGACTTTTGGTCTCACATTTTAGGGTCCCCCTACTTTTTGTCCCATAATTCAAGCACTGGCTCCTAATAAAATGTAAAGCAATTCTGGTTTTCCCTGCTGTCTTTTGTTTCCTGTTCATGCAAATAAATCATTATCTACTATGAAGTGACAATCACAAACACACAGTCTGTGACTATCCCACCCTTAAAATCCTATCAGGCTGGCATGTTTTATATGTATTAAAAAAAAAAAAAAAAAAAATAGTCAAAATACCTTTCCGATTTGGAATAAGAAGCAGCAGACCTCAAAACTGATTTATATCCCAGGATTGCATGTCAAGTTTGAAATGCTGCTGTGTAAATCATGTTAGACCTCAAGACTGATAGAAATAACATTTCAGCTACAGTACAATGTACACTGCTTCCTTCACAATACATTTATTGCTGAGAGGTAGATAAAAATTCCAAAGCACGTCCTTACTAAATCTATTTTTCTTCTTTTTGATATGCACACGAATGTCCATTTCAATCTGCAAGGCTCCTTTTAAAACATGCCATAATTTGCCGGTAATTCTAAGTTTTTTTTTTAATAGCCTGCCCAAAAACTAATCAGAATTTCTGTTACCATGGTTTTTCCTGTTATGTGTGCCTACTTTAGAGTGAATAATGATGTTATGACAGATAAGACTGTCTTGGTCCAATAAAAACATGCTAAATTAGAGCTTTCCAGTCAAGCGCTAATCATTTAAAACATTTACAGTGATGTTATACAACATAACAGAACAGCAGGAAATATAAAAACAATTTGAAACGGTTGTTTAATAAAAATGCTTTCAAGGGACTAAATTCTACAGAGTATTCCTATTTTACATCAATGCTTGTGTACTAATATTAAGCCATTATAAAATACTTTTTGGCAAAACTAAAAGCCTTAAAGCTCATGTTCAGCCAAGCATTGTGAGCCGTTGTCTGTGTTGACAACCACCCAAGAATTTTGATGGAAGATTACACTAAACCTTGAATTGTAAGCATTAATGTGAAACGCCTGAAATAGTCCCCGTTTTCTGGTGATAACTTAAAACAATGTTTATAAATTAAGTTGGTAAATGATTCATTCCACCATGAGCTTGAGGCCCAGTGCCAATTTAAAAGGCGGAAACACAAAACTCTTCTCATTTTTATTTTGTAAAGCGTAAACTTTCTTTAAACACCGTCATTTAGTCAGGATTGTTGGGTTTTGTGATGACTATTAAAACAAATATTTAGAAACCGTACTCACTAAAATATATTCAATTCAAGCAGTTGCTTTTTGTGTGTTCTTCTGAAAAACCTAGACTAACCAAGCTAAACTGAGTGGGTGGCTATAGTGCAGTGTAATATACTGCATGAAGCCTGAAGTAAAGATGCTGAATATTGTCAGTAATGTGGATTACTGGATTCAAGGGGTTGGACTTCAAGAGACATATGCTGAATTCTGCTGTCTTATATTACTGAAGCATTTACATGTTTTAAAAGCAACAATCCATAAGGTGCAACATGCTGCAGATTTATTTTCATACCCATATTTCAAGAACTCCCAACTGATAGCAATACATGCGTTTGGACTCAAAAAGAAAATAAAACACAACTTGTAACATGTGCATAAAGACAATGTGCCCCGAAGGGATCCAATCTGTAAAATATGGACCCTGACCAAATAAACAAAGGCAATCCCGGACAATCATGTTGCATGAGAGTAACAGATTACTGGGAACGAGGAGCAAGAAACAAAATAACATTCACATATTCATAACCTACACAAACAGCAATTTATTTTTTTTACTGCACAATAATATATACATCAAATTGCTTTAGAGTAGTCAAAAGACATTAATGACCATGTTATTGTTTTTTCTTCCTTCCTGTCATAATGCTGATTATTTTTTGTTAAATTGCATCTTTATTTTGTTTTAGTTTTTTATTCTTTCCATATCTGTGCTGCAGCAAGTGAAAGTGGCAGTTATTGTTTAAAATAAAGCCAATGCTGCCAAGAACGTGGGATTACATATAGAAGCATGCATATTTCAAGAAAACCTGTTTTCAATATAGCATCTTTCTTTCCATGGGAACGTGCAATACTTATAACTTTAACAGTTGCATTTACAAAACAATTAAAAGAAAAGGCCATTATACAGCACAGAGAGAAAAAAATATATAATATTGATAGTGCCGCAAAGAATCCTATAGATTCTTCACTACAAAACATGAGTACTATGGCAGTACTAGCGAAATGCACTGGGGTGGTCTGCATCCACAGATCTATGTACAGTAATAGTTACCATTCTATAGCAATAATTCATTTTCATCTTGGATAAGGTTTGCAGTACCCCCAACTGAATAACAGTCTGCTGCTGAGAAGCGGGCCAGTTTTGGCAGGAAGGGAGACTTAGGACACCCAGCCTCCTGGAAACATTAAAAAACCTTTCTGGGAGAGTGTGCTGGACAGATTAACTAGCTAACCCCCAAGCATTATTTTTATACTTGTCCGCAGCCAGGGAAAAACAAAGCAAGCCCACCAATCTACAAATCCTCCTATACAGGTAAATGGTTACAAGAACCCCCCCCCACACACACACTTCTCATCCCAAATGAACGAAAGTCGTCAATAAGGATACATTGCTCAGAATTATTGTTCGACTTAAAATTCCCCTGAAAACAGCATACTAAATATAACATATTTTACAGCTGTAATTACTCATAATCCCTTTGTCACTTACATTACTGTATTCTTCAAAATGTAAACACTACATTGAACTCCATTAGAATGGTGATTTTGACCACAAAGACTTCTCAATTGCCCTGAGAGATTACTTGAGGAGGACTACTAAAGTACCTCATGACAGATTAAAGCAGGGCTGTCACTCTTGCTGTTACTCATTAACTCCAAAAGGAATTAACATTTCATAGCCTTATTAATATACATGGACTGCTGTTCCTATATGGAAAAGAGAAAAAAAAAAGGAAATTAATAAAAACTTCTTCTATTAATAGTTCAAATCTTTGAGAGATGTTGGTATATATGCTGAGGCAAATGATGACTCACACATATTGTTAATTATAAAAATAAATTTAAAAAGTCTAAATATTAGTAATGAGAAGTGTCAAGTTTATTCAAGGTGATCGTGGTGCAAGAAAGATGATACTGTAATGACTAGTTCCCATAAGAGAAAAGGATGTGTCACATGACTACGAAACAATTAACTTTTTACACATTTGTCCTATTTTACGAATTGAATTGTCGGAGTTGAGATTCCATCCCCCCCAGCACTATACCTGAAAATAATAGCCACATAACAAAAAAGGTCCTGTTATCCTATAGGAACTAAATTCAACCTTTGTTTTATATGCGAGAGTAAATGAACCATGCTAAATTAATACTACACAAAAAAAATTAAATAAAATACTTAATTGAATTATGATTTGATTTATGAAGCACAGCAACATTGCTCTTAAGGTTATGTATTACATACACTACAAACACTTGCAGATGTACTTTGCAAGCTATTTAGATTCATGTTTTCATTATTATAAGCTAACAATATTGGAGTTTCTGCAAGATATTCTTTGATGTGTTTTCCTATTAAGCTCTGTGCTCTTGTAATTTCTCACCAAACCCTTGCTCTTATTTAAATAATGCTATGCTTGTGAAATAAATTGTTCTTGTCATAGTAACTCATGTTTGACTGTTTAAAACTAAGAGATCGCTATATCTAAAAATAGCTGTTCCAAGAAAAACTATAGTATTTCAAATAAATGAATGCAAAATTAGTAACTGTTAGAAGCTAAAACACTTGTCAATCTTCCATTACAACTTTCTCTCTAGTTAACCGTCGCTCTGAATTAGACTTCACATACTCTGGGGGCTCTAAGTGATCCAAACAGCATCTTCTGAAATTTCTGGGGGTGTAGAATGAATGTGGATAGACCCACACTGTACCATTTAAGCTAGCCATTAACATTACTTAAGATTTGAAACAGCACTTTTACTGAGTATACTAGCTGACCTTGGCTTCCTTTGAACATTTAATTAAAAGTTTATTAAAGTACATTGGTAAATGACATTTTTTGTAGATCATAAATCACTGAGGTTCAATTAAGCTGGTATTAAATCAGCATAAGAGATGGCTATGCCTGAATAAAGATTTTTCACTGTCATTTACTTTTCCAGCCGTGAATATTTGTGCAAATGAACCAGCACAATGTTGTTGTTTTTTTTTTTTTTTTCTTTTAAATCTAAGTCAGCTCTATCTGATAGCATCATACAGATTTAAGGAACACAATTAAAACAGAAAATCTTTTACAACATTTTAGTTATACCTTGCTTTTATGTATTTAATTTATTTTCGATATATATCATTGCTAAAGCATGAACTACAATTCAGTCTGAAAACGTTCAGAGATTCTGCAATATATTTGAGTGCAATTGTATTGCCACTGTAAAAAAAAAAAAAAAGGTATTAAACTTACCATGAAAAGAAAGACAGCAGCAGTAAAGAACAGAGCAGGCTCTGGTTCTGTAATGCTTTACACTATGTGTAGACAGTTAAACTGGTGCTGTTCTTAGCTGTATCTTGCTATTAGAGGCTATGAACCAAGGAAAGAACTTCATGATTGGGTTATAATAACAATCTGTCGTTTTACCAACTTAATTAGAAAGCTAATAATACCTGCTGAAAGTTACTTTAGAAACCATTTTACTTTCATTAGTCTCAAATCAACCGTAAGTACATCAAATTCCATTGCACATATGAAAAGACACCAGCTGGGTAGTGATTAACATGGAACTGCAAGGTTTGTCAGTGACATAACATGTAAACCATTTAAATGCATCGAAAGGTACACTTTACTTTCCACTTGTGACACATCAGCTTACTAATCAGTCGTGCTGCCGACTGCTCTCATCTGCAATCGTCCTACCCATCACTGTAAAGCACACAACCACCATCTGAGGCTCTGGGTGCATTTGATGTGTCAGACAGATTGTAGGTCGCTCTCAGATCACAGCTACCTGTCCACCCTGATCTGCTGCCCCATCTTTCAGTTTATAATCTACTTAATTTTAACATCTCCCCACCACGGAAGTGATTGCTTTCTTAAGCCAGGCAAGGAGCATGAAAACACAGACTTCAGTACCCACCAAAAAGATGCATTCCACCAATTTCTAATAAAAAAAAGCACAACACAAAAAGAAATGTAACTCAACACTCAGAAAGCACGCATACAGAATAACTAAGATTGGCAGTTCTAAATTCAAAAACAGAGAGGTTTGCGGACAAGAGCTTAGAATATGTGTGTCTTGTCCAATAAAGTGTCCATTGCACTCTTTCAATTTCCAATTTATTATCTGTTTTATGAATTATTAAAAGTCTGCAAATGTGTTCAAGATTTGCAATGGGAAGGAAATGACTGTCACACAGCCCTAGTGGTAATCTGCACTACAGAAATTCTACCTTGCTCCGGCTTGCTCAGAGACTGTCCCAAAACATAAAATATGCGGGTGACTTGTACAAACATATATAGAAAAAACACACAATGATGAAATAAGTAAACAAATAGACAGATCCCACAAGGTCACGATAGCCCAATTCGCTTCAAACCAATTCTGCCTGAAGTGTGATGTAATATTTAAACTAACAAATGCAAAATTCTGCAGGGCAGTGTACAGATGCTTAAATAAATACAATGAAATAAATGTCTTATAGTGTATAGCCATATTACCATACCAGATACGGTGCAGCATCTTTCTGGAAGAAAAATAACAAACCAAAAAAGAAACCTATAAAAGGATATTTTAGTTGTCCCTTTTCCATGGTGTACAATTACTAACAAGAAAGAAATTTAAACCCCAGTGTATCTTTACAAATGATGTTTCAAGGACAACACATTGACTTTGTTGCTGCTATTATCTGATGACAACAGCATGGTCAGCCCTGAGACGAGTCAAAAAGCATGAATCCCTCTTCACAACTGGTTCAACCGCAACTGATGTGACAGGTCATTGCAACCTGTCAATCACCTGCCTGTAATAAAACCCCATAACCAAAAAGTACTGCCAAACGAATTACCGCACTGCAATTGGATTATTTGAAATAGCAATGTCACGGTCTGACTCACAACCGAAGACGCTATTATATGACAAATGATTTATATATGTAAATATATATATATATATATATATATATATATATATATATATATATATATATATATATATATATATATATATATATATATGTAAATCTAAAAGATTTTGGGGCTTACTGTTTAGTTATTAATGCACTAAAATAGAAACCGTGTTAATCCAACTGAGTGTTCTAATGACACCTCTTACCAAAGCAAACTTTTTATGGTTTCAGAGGCTTTATTTTTTAATTCATTTAGACTCAGTATCAGGGGAAATACAGATTTCAGAACTAATCAACTTAACCATCTGCAGAGTTTCAGACCATTTAGATTTAATGGCTTTTTAATTTTACTTCAGGTTTTATGCATTTTTTTTTAAAAAAACAGCAATTATTCACAATCTACCGGCAAAATGGCACCACACAACAGTAGAGGATCTCCTTTTGAAATGTAACCTGTGATTAAAAATGCCCTAATAAAACACGTTCATATCTATATATAGTGCTTGTCCATACACTAAAGCATCACTAATGGGCTTAACAGAATAGGGGCATTGTTTGCAGCAAGCATTAGGTGCTCTTTGGCAGCGCTGCTGTGAATGTGTAAGCCATGCAGTAGCTGTAATTGACTGCCACTTGTGATGCTGTTTTTGTGATGCTGACCCATTCCTGCTCTGTGCCAGATGGAGAACCAGAACCCAAATAATCGAATCCCCAGAATAGAGAGTCATACCCAGTTCCAGATGTGAAAGCCAAATGATTCTCCCAAATACATATTAACTGTGCCAGCCAGGCTGTCAATGTTCTAGTCCTGCTTGGCCATTCAAGAAATGTGGCATTACCAATACAAATGTCAAAAAATATATGGATAAAAAAAAAAAAAAAAACACATTTACACAAACTTACAAACCAATTAAAATTATAACTATATATCAATTTAGTTGAACTCTTAATGAACAAGCCAATTAACATAGAAAGCCTTGCCAGAGACAAATTAATGTGATTATAATAAATACATCCAAAATAAATAAATAAAAAACAACTAACAAGAGACTGCATTTTATCTGACATCTCCAATTAATTTCCGTATTCAATTCATCCTCCTTGACAGCACGTTAATTGCTAATATTCTCTTTTGTTAATGCAAGGCACCACTTCATGTTTATAGAGGGGGCTGTGTGTGGAAAAGTGGTCTCATTTGCATTCTCTGGGGCTGTTCTCTGAAACAAACCGACTCCGTTGCTTGCAAAGTCACAGTCTGCATTTGGTTTCTTAATTAAGTTCGGAAGAGTCTGTGGTAAACGAATAGACATTTCAGAAGCGGCAGCTGTGCCAGGCTCTAAATATCCAAAAGGATAAGCAGCTAAGACCAAGCGCTCCAGTCCTTTTCAATTTTTCAGATCATGAAAATGCTGCTGTTGAGATCTATCATGCAGTTGTGTTGCAGATGTCTCTGTGTCTCTGGGACACAGCTTTTTTTTTTTTTTTTTTAATGGCAGAATAGTCTCAAAACTACTTTTCTATTAGCAGGCTGCAAATAATCATTTGCGCCTAACACAAGACTTGCTTTAGTGAACGCGTGAGGATAAAAACTATTTTCAGAGCCACATAGCTCTAAAAATGTTGTCTTTTGAAGTTTGGAAATGCTAAACTGAATCTGTGATAAGATGTTATATCTAGTGTTTTTCATACTATGTTTTAACACAGTGGTCTCTTGTTATTTCACACAAGTTTGGTTAATTCAGTTATGTTGACAGTAAATTGTACAGTACTTGTCAAGGACCCCACCAATCACTTCTCTCAATATTTCTGTTTGTGCATAATTAAAACAACTGCAGGAAACATTGTTTCATATATATATATATTGGAGTCTATTCCATTGATCTAAATGTTGGCAGATTAAAATAACATTTAAGAACCAAGGTTATGAGAATCAAACAATTAACTATGGATGGGAATCACTATGGCCTATTTCTATCTGTAATAATTAAAACAATGCCTGAGAGGGTCCTATTTTGTGATTTTAGATATTTAGAAATCTTCAGTCAAATGAAAAGCCTCTCCTCTCATAAAGTCTTATACATAAAATATAATGCCAGGTTTAATCTCAATGATAGCCAAAAACAGATCAAATTACTTTCTTCTATCTGCAATGTTGCCTAACCTATTGTCAATTTGAACAAAATTAGAGCACAGTAAAGTATTTATATAACTTACCTAACTTAATAAGATCCCTGGGCTTGAATCTTCGTTTAAGGGTTTCGTTTGACAAAACCTGCTGACAAACGACGCACTGGAGCTTTGGGTCCACCTCGGATCCAGTACATGTAAATACCAGTGCTTGTCTCCGCAACCGTTACCTCGTGTAGCAAATCTATCCATTTCTAACGCAACGTATTGCAGTAACTGAGTCACCAACTTCGCTCAATGTCCATATAAAAAACACACCGCAACGCGAAGATGAGGTGGATCGGAAGCAATTTGAAAAATAAAAATATGATTGGAGAACAATGTGCATTTATGTGAATGCTAGATGTAGATTGTTTTAAATAATCCTGGCTAAAAAGTCTGTGCCTTTATAATGTGTAACAGTTATTTTGTTAGTATTTGTTTCACATAAGAAAGCTGTTTCAGTTAATGGCGGCTTTGAAGGCAATGATTGGTATTGCACCAAAGTGAGCTGTAATATATATTAATTTATAAACACACCTGTAATAAAAGAAAACAGATAAAGGGGAAAAATGCAGACTGCATACAGTTTGTTGTGTTGTTTAGTAATACATATTGTAGTTGCACAACCAAACTTCTTAACCGAACTTTGAGAGTTGTTGGTGGACCACCTTGAGTTTACTCACGGACCACAGGTTGGGAACCACTGGTCAAGGGGATTCTGCATCAAGTTAATGTCTCCTCAGAATCATCCGATGGGAACACACTACTGTACAGCTTGTGTGACAAGGGAAACGTGTCACATTTTGCTCATTCATCTTTATTGTAAGCTGTGGACTTCTCTCACCTCAACTGGGAATCTCCTGCCGTTGATGCTGTGTTCTGAGCCTGCTGAAGCATTACTCTGACCCCAATGGAACTCCACTTTCTCTGCTTTGAATCTGCCTGGCAGTCCGGCACCACTGACAAAATATTCATCCTTCAGCAGAATGGCAACTAGAAAGGATTCAAGAGGCTTAGTAAATCATCATATTTGCTTTTATTAAAACCTAAGACACAAATTTATATAAATATTTGGCACAGCATGTAAATTGAAAACAATTTGGAGCAGCACAGCCATTGAAAATGTCTAGTTTATCTGTTTATACTCTGGAGCACTTTAGGGCAATGAGCAGTACAGTAAGTGCACTCATTTGTTCTCTGGTCTTTAACCTCAGAGATGTGGTTCCATATAAAAGTGCTAATTTGATCAGCAGTAGCAATACATCTTTCTGTTTTAAATCTGTACTTTGGTCCTGTGTTATTTAGTGCTATTGCACTAAATAGTGTGTTTTCTTTTACAGTACTTACTGTAGTCCACCAAATTGGTTTAAGACTAGACATTGCCTTTTTTTAACCTTATTGACAACAAATGTAAGATTAAATTGCAAGATAGACCTCCTTATCTGTTTGAAGCGTAACATTTTATCAGGCTTTTACCATCATATCTTTATGGGAGATTACAGTGCTTTTAGGACATGTACTGTAAGGCAAGGACATCACTTTATGTTTTAGTTGAAGTACATCATCGTAACGCCATCATTGATAGAAGTGCCCCCTAAACACCATTTCCTGCTGTACCTGGAATTTTCAGGGAACTGTCCAAAGGTTAACTAAGGTTGAAGGACATCTGCTGGTTCTCGTTTGTGTTACAGGGTGTTCACAGGCACACAACCAAAGGGAACATTATAGTTTTTGTTGTTTAAATTGGCTTTGGAAGGGATGGGGAGACAGAGGGCTAGCTTTGATGAGATTTAACATGGATGATATAGGTGCTCTTCCAGTCTGAAAAACTGCCATGCCAAGCTTACATTTTTTAACAATGCAAATTTATATTTCAAGGTTCCTATGCTCCTGCATTCATTAAAGCGCAGTCTTGAAATTCGACTTGAAGATAGTTGACTATTTGAGGAAGAATGTATAAATAGATAAATACAAATAAAAAAGAAAATTGCTAAAACTCTGATTTAGAAAACAAGTTTCCCCTCAAGAGTAGAAGTACACCGAGCATAGCAGTATTCAATTGCAGTTTATAAATAGTTCACAATCTATGAATCATTCAGGGCACTATAAGAGGTCATTTTTCTTGTTTTAGATAAATAATTTAAAATGATAATTAAGAGGCTGTACATTTTGAAATGTTGCAGTAATTGTTAATTTTATAGGATTTTATTGCTTGCTGGGAGACATGAAACAGTAGATACTGACCGCTGCCACCCCATCCCTGCCAACTGTAGACTTTTGCCATTGTTCAAATGAATTGATGCTCATCGTTTATACTGCAGCAAGTCCTTGGGATTTCATACTGCACTGCGATCTACACGTTCACGAAGAATGGCAAAACCCTGAGAGTATTTTTCTATTTAAAATAGCTCTGTGGACATTTCAAAGCAACTCAAAACCATTTCAGAGGACTGCATTATTAATAACCCTCTTTCTAGTCTTATTCGACGACATCTGGTAATACATTTTCCATGAGCGGGATAAAATGTATAGTTATCATATAATTTAACACTGCTAATTCACTCAAATGTTACGGCAAAATATTATTTAAAAAAAACAAAATGCTAAAGTAAATTAGACTCCAACGTAATGGTAATGTTCAAAGTACATTACTCAATTGTTTTCAACTTGACATTTATAGTTGTGCTCATTTCATCCTAAAATAGGTTCAGTTGCCTACAATGAAAAGTTATTTTATCCTACAACATTTATAACCATGAAAGATGAAAAACTGTCATTTCTGGCCTAGTTTTATAATGACTCCTCCCCACCCCCACACACAACTTTAGATAAAAATAGACAATACTTCCTGACAGATTAAGGGGAATAGATGCAAAATACATTCAGATATTCTTTTAACATACAAATAACTCATTTAACTGTTTTAATCTGATTCCAGATAGTAAACATACAAACACATGCATATATGAAAATACTCTTAGCACTGTATGCTAAGCACTTACCAGTTTTCCCTGTATTCTTCATCCATGTTTTGTTTGAAGATTCAGCTTCAAACCCCTCAAGGATGAGTTCTAGGTTTTCTGGTACAACTTTAGTGTTTTGGTCTATGATGTCTATGGGGGACTGGCTCATCCCTCTACATTCTGCATTCAATGAAACCCAGTGCTCAGGTCCATAGGTTCCTAAAAATAAACAAAGAAAACACGTTTTGGAAAAAAAGGTATGCAGAGGGTCACCGCCACTGGAGCTATCAAAAATGAGGAAGAAACAAACACCATAAGCGGAAATGAAATGCTACTGTATAAAGAATAGAAAGGGTTAATAAGAATACAACATTTGCTTGACATACTAAAATAAGGTTGAGCTTTCGGTATATTATCACTGGGAGTGAACTGAGCCCTGAACAATTTGACACCACAACAACATTGTAATAGAAAAATGCTTAAGAAATAATCAGTTAATAATGTTTGTACCTGCAGGGATTCTGCTCCATCTGGCTTATGAAAAGCCCATTATCCTCACTTTAGAGCAATGCTTACATTAACTCAACCAGGTGTTTCTTGAGGCCTTTGGGCCACAAAATGGCCATGTGGGACTTCACCTCCATGACTATAAAGGTCACACGCATTGAATTGTGGGGTGTCTGATAAAACTACAAAAACATTTAAGAAAGAATGCTCTGCAGAAACTGCACTTATTCTTTTTGAAAAGGTTACAATCTATGTAATAAATACTTAGGGATCGAAAGTAATTTACGGTGAAAATTGCCAAAACGTAGCCTGCAGAAAGTGAGGAACAGGGCCACCTTATTGAAAAAATAAACTTCTAGCTGAAGGTTAACTACTTGTCTCCACGTAACCTTTTTACAGTCGTAGTGATGGATAATAGTTAAAGGCAAATGTGCCCCTATTTGTCATCTTGATGTAATTTTAATGCATTCAATACATAAATAAAACCTAATAAGCAGAGTTTAAAATGCAAATCTTTCAAAGACAAATAGACTGAAAAGATAATAAAGTAAGATTTGGGATCCTGTCACTCAAAAAACATGGTCTTTGAAAGTGAACGTGAACGCAAAAGTCTTTGAACGTGCCACCAGTTACCTAGAAAGCGTACAAAATCGCTCATAGGGGTTACAGTGCCTACAATGCCTACTGGAAATGCAGGGCCGGCTTGAGTGTAACCTCATTGGTGCAAAGTTATGATGAATTCTCGTGTCCAAGTAACCGGGAGTTCATTATTGACTGAATCGTGCCTTCCTTTGACAGGCATTCATTTAATGCACTTCTCAATAGCCTGAAGGTGTTCTTCTCCAAGACCAACCTTAAGGTCATAACCAATGTCTTTATTAATTCACTAGTCGACTACTGCAACGCCCTTTCTACTGAGTCTCCTGATAAATCTCTGGAAACTCTGATCTGGTGCCAAACATTCTCTTATGAACAAACCCTGTGATGCTCCAACAGTGGTTTACTGGATGTCCTGACACAAAAACTGTCATTTCGACACAGGCATAAGACTTTGGAAAATGTTTATGGTAGCGTAAGCCTCTAAATCAGTCAACAGCTTGAAAAAGGCAGAGAAAAGGCTTTACTTTTTAAATCAGGCATACAGCTAGTACTAGGTTTTATATATTAATGCAGCTACAGAGTGTAAAATGCCTTATGATAGTCGGCATGAAATATATTGGTATCTTTAGAGTGGAGGAACTCTTTGGAAACCATACCAACACACATCCAGCAACAGAAAATTGAAGATTTGTAGAGCCTTTCGGAACCTAACAGGCAATGTCTAATTGGCTTTGCATTTCTTTTGACTTTTTTTTTTCCTTTACCATGTAGAGAGTTAAAATAAAACAAAATATATCAAATATCAAGAAGCAAGGTATGTTTTTCACCAAATCCCTTTTTAAACCAGACCCAGGAATGACAGCATGTCAAGCTGCAGAAATGCAATCTACAGCACCACCCAATGGGATTCCGACTGCAGGGAATCACTCTTATACACCATACATTCAAGTGCACATTTAATTGAAAGTGATCTTTTAAATTTAATTTATTGGAAACGGCTCATGCATATGACCAAGTGCAATGCCTATTTCATTAAAAGGAGGAAACAGATTTTTTTTTCTCACACAGCCTCACACTGTGTGGTCCAGTGGTTAAAGAAAAGGGCTTGTAACCAGGAGGTCCCCGGTTCAAATCCCACCTCAGCCACTGACTCACTGTGTGACCCTGAGCAAGTCACTTAACCTCCTTGTGCTCCGTCTTTCGGGTGAGATGTAATTGTAAGTGACTCTGCACCCTAGTCTCTGTAAGTCGCCTTGGATAAAGGCATCCGCTAAATAAACAAATAATAATAATAATAATACACTATGAATTTCAGAAAACAGAACTGCTAATGAATGCTGCAATGAGATTGTGGAGTGATCAGTCATCCGGCTGCTTTATACTATTATACAGCTTTATACTATTCTACAACTTTAACCAGACCACCTTGTTGGTACTCAGGGGAGAGGAAAAACTAAATATCTTGTTTGTGCTGGGAAACTACTTGTACGTGGATTTAAAATCCTCTGTGGTTTAATTAAACTTAAGTAAGTCTTCCACAGTATTATACATACGTACACACACACTTACAGTTGGTAAAAAGACAATCTGAAAGTGGGCATACCCCTATATGCAAAACACAGGAGCTTTTCTCAAGCCGTTTAAAAACCAAGAAAACAAAAACTTGAGAAATCTGAGACATACTGCAAAACTGTCAGATCAATTTAAGCACTATCAAGACAGGTTTCGAGTTACAACTTAGGTCTATAACCAAGCCACAGAATGACATGTCTGTATAAAATAATTACACCACTCGAACTACAAAGACAGATCAAGTGCAGGAGTAACGTCGCACTTTCTACATATACAGTCGCAGCCTTCATAGATTTGTATTTGTCCCGATTACCGTGGATATGCCACCCTCATGGGAAGGGGTATTCGATATAAGTGCCACCAGAATCCCCAGGCAATCTTGTAAAGAACATGCTCTTTAACAAACCAAATGCATAATTAAAAAGCAGTAGGAAGCTCATCTGACAGACTCTGTGTTCACAAGCTGAAGAGTGCAGTTAAACAAATCAAACACAAGTCACATAACCGGATGATGGGATTTAGAAAATATATAAAAAAAATATGTATAGCGAACGTTCAATTCTCTTCCTTTTAATGGAAGATAATAAAGAGGATTATTTCATTATTAAACCCACTGATAACACTATGTAACACAATTTTTGTTCCTGGGTAGTAAGTGTTATTTCCTAATTGCTTATGCCTCAAAAGTATAGAAAATGGCTATTATTCCCCACAAACTTTGCTTTTGTGACCAGGACAGTGATATTTTGAAATTTACCTATTTCCAATGATAAAACGGGCGAATTTGTGTCTTTTCGTTCACATAAAGTCAGAAAAAAATAACATATGAATCCAAACGAACATGTATGTATACTAAAGTAATACAAAAATGACTACAAAAGATTTAGAAGTGAGTAGTTTTTCGAGAGTTACGATTATACTGTAAATCACTTTCACGAATCAGCCCCCAAATGTAGTCTCCCATCATGTTCTCGTTATACTGTCCTTGGTAGCGGCGTTCAAAGTCCAGTATATCCTGGTGGAAGCGCTCGCCTTGCTCCTCCGAGTACGCTCCCATGTTCTCCTTGAATTTATGAAGATGAGCATCAAGGATATGGACTTTGAGGGACATCCTACAGCCCATTGTGCCGTAGTTCTTTACCAGAGTCTCAGCCAGCTCCACATAGTTTTCGGCCTTGTGATTGCCCAGGAAGCCCCGAACCACTGCGACAAAGCTGTTCCAAGCCGCTTTCTCCTTACTAGTGAGCTTCTTGGGGAATTCATTGCACTCCAGGATCTTCTTTATCTGTGGTCCGACGAAGACACCGGCTTTGACCTTTGCCTCAGACAGCTTAGGGAAGAAGTCTTGAAGGTACTTGAAGGCTGCCGACTCCTTATCTAGAGCTCTGACAAATTGTTTCATAAGGCCCAATTTGATGTGCAGTGGTGGCATCAGTACCTTCCGGGGGTCCACCAGTGGCTCCCACTTGACGTTGTTCCTCCCCACAGAGAACTCAGTCCGCTGTGGCCAGTCCCGCCTGTGGTAGTGCGCCTTGGTGTCCCTGCTGTCCCAAAGGCAAAGATAGCAGGGAAACTTGGTAAAACCGCCTTGGAGACCCATCAGGAATGCCACCATTTTGAAGTCTCCTATGACCTTGATGCCATCTCAGAAAAATGCAGATATGTATCCACTTAGGCAGCTAGAACTAAACTGAACTGGTGGGCTTAAGGCCCCTGTATTTATACTACTATTTATATTACTGGAAAGTTCTAGAAAGTTCTAGAAGTTACTCCAAGTTTACTCAGCACTGAATCTATCTGGAATGTTCTGGAAAATAGGTAAATTTCAAAATATCACTGTCCTGGTCACAAAAGCAAAGCTTGTGGGGAATAATAGCCATTTTCTATACTTTTGAGGCATAAGCAATTAGGAAATAACACTTACTACCCAGGAACAACAAAAAAAAAAAAATTGTTACACGGTGTAATAACGCTGTATTCAAATATATTCTGTTGATAAGAATTGCTGATCAACAGACTACAGACTTTCAAAGAAGATCATAGGAATGTTCTGCGTACTGTTAATCAACAAGAATGTGTAGCTATTACCACTTTAACATTATGCTCTTAATGCAATTTCAAAAGACCTTTTGTTGAGTGAAGATTGGATACTTTGGGTCATATTAGTTATGCAAGACAGCTGTATTGGATCACAAGCCTTTCGAAAGACATAGTTTAAAGCATTTTTGCTTTTCAAGGATAGAAGTACAAGAAGAGCACCTCTAAGTAATGTTATTATGGGATCTAAAAGCAACCAATGATGGATTACTATATTAAGAAATTAATACCACATGCTGTGCAGTTATCTAGTAGTAGTTGTGTCATAAAAAACAATTCTCTCTTTTTTGAAGCATTTCAGCTCACAAGCACGTATACATTTACAGTATATTTATACACAGCCCACAGCCAGCATGGTATAGAGGAACCACTAGCCAACCCTTAAGAGTTTTTTTGTTTGTTTTTGTACAGCGAGTATTATGACATTTTTTTGTTTTGGTATCAAAATGTGCTCATAGCTTTGTAGTCCATATTAAAATGCATGATAATACCTGTAGATTATGATATGGTAAATCAAGTTCATTTGGCAAAAGCCTATGCCTCAGACTCAGCCTGGAACCACGATGGAATCAGGTTACCATTTTCGAGGCCACTTTGTGATAATAAGGTGAGTCGACAACTACTGGTACCCAATTTAGTCTTCAATTTAAAACTCTCACCTCCAAGACTGAAGAGAATACAAGGTTGAGCTGGCCGAGTGACAAGAGCACTCACCAGTCTCTGAAGCACCATTGTAAGCATCTCCAAAGTAGAAATTGCTGCCTACTGTATTCTAAAGATTCAAGGAGAAATGTTCCCTCTCAAAAGGCTGAAAATTTAAAAGCAAGATGACAGAATCTATCCTTGAGATCTATTCCAGGGCAGGTTGCCTGTAGTATTGTGTACAGAGTAAGTCGCTTCAAACTGTATTTCATTTTCATTACAGGTTGTATTAATGAACCTTACCTGTCTATGTGGTTTGAAATCACTGTGAATGGTTTATATTCAATTTATTTTACGAGATAGTCTTGGCGTCTTCACAGGTCATAGAGCTCATGGCTAGCAATAACTGGTTATACTGTAGCAAATTAAAAAGAGAAAGTTATATATTTCAGCTACTTACACAATAGTAATTGATGTAATTTAAAAAGTGAGTATCCATGTTTAAGAAACTGCACAGGCTCCATTTCTTTAATAAATGTTAGGTTTATTTTAATATATGCAGGGAATCATTCTCGGATCCAAAGAAAGGATTCCTTCTCAGGCCCAGGAAAGGATTCAATGAAAGATTCAATGAACAAAAGGTACCTTACATTATTTATAGCAAACCCGATTGGGTTTCCCCTCCCCAGTCCTGGCCGTAGGCCAATCACCCAAAACTACACCCGGCTGATTTATGGCTGTTTCAGGGTCCATGTGCTGTGTGTGTGTATAAAATCTAGTGTTGTGTGCAAGCAATCCAGCCAGTTAAAACTGGACTCTATCTTATGGCCTATTCTGACTATATCTCTCCTTAGAGTCCTGGGTCCCCGTGTAGCTTCACAGTTTTGTTATGTATTATCTCCTAATGTGCTTGAGATCCTCCTGGTCCGTTGTGCTTTGAATGCTAAAAATCTCCTTAGAGCCTGGGCACCTTCCAGCCCATAGTGCTGTTATTTATTGCTTGCTTGCTGTCAATGCTGGGCAAGTAAGCTGTAGGCCGAGTCTGTGACTCTGGACCTCATCAATTGTCAGCCATACGTGCATTTTGGAACTAGCAAATCTGCTCTCTCCAATGTCAGTCGCTTTTCAGAAAATAACACGAGTGTAGCTCTGCCAGTCCACATGCATAGCAAACTGCTACACAATTCTTGTTCCATGTTTTCCAACAGTAATAATTCATACATGACCATAATTATAGATTGGATTTTCCTTTGTGTAATTATTTTGTACAACCAACTGTTTAAATAACTTTAAGAATTGAGCGGCTGTGAAGTTTTTAAACTCTTGGCAATGGTGACTCACTTTTACAAATGAAAACCATTAACTGGAGTTTAATCAGGTGTTTTTCATTCATATTCAGAGCAAGCTGAAACTAACAATAACACCATGAAAAGGATGCTGTTCACCTCAATTTTCTTCACAAGGTTTCCGAGACAAACACCTGTACCAGGTGTGTCAAATGAGGGTCTACTGTCCAGGGTAGCTTTTTAATTAACACATTTACTGTTAGGAGACTACAGCTCTTAGACGTGCAACATATCAGAAGTGTTAAAGTAAAAGCAGTTAGATCACAAGGCGAGAACTGTCTTCCCACAAGTCAATATATTTGCAGCACATCTTTTATACTGTTGTTACTGTTGCTCTACAGCTTGAGTCTGCTCTTTATTTCTTTGTCTCTTCTTTTCCCAAATCGAAATCTATCTGGGTCTCAAATTGTGTTTATTTTTGTATTTAAAACCTTTTTAAGATGAAATTATTAATTTGACACAATTGAAAAACTGAGTGTAGCTAAAATAAAGTTAATTAGCTTGGCCTACAATCACAGCATGCAGAATAACGTAGAGCAGCAAATGCCCATGCAAAGTTTTAAAAAGATTTGGGTAAGTGGTTCAGAAGAGTAAGCAGCGAATATAAGTGTGACGGACATGCTGTATGGGGGCCTGCAATATATTCCCAATTCTGGGGAGAACATCCTCAGAAAGGAATCATTTAAATATACTTAATTTTATAGAAGGACTTTGTGTGGCATCATCAATTACTCTGTTGAAATGAGGAGAAAGAATTGCCCTCAGGGTACGTACTGGTGCATTAAAGCTTTTTGTTACTTAAATGTCACTATTAGATCCTTGATGCCTCCAGGATTTATTGTACAGAGATCCATTAGGCTTTGATGGTGCCAGCAGTATTTCCTGGCAAACAGAAAATAAAGCAGCTATTGTGACTTGCCCTGTTTAGATGATAAAGTAAGCAGCTTATTCCTCTCACTTTTTCTACAACGGTATGTTTGTATGTTCCAGAACATTTTTTTTTTATTTCTTACACATTAAAATGAAATGGAACACAAGCATTCTATATATCTTCCAGAATATCATGACACCGAAGAACACATTCTAAACAGGGTTTCCGGATCTCGGACAGAAAAAAAAAAAAAAAAAAGCAACCTCGATCTTCAAAACAAGCCCAACTCTAGTGACTCCCCATTTCTGATCACACTGAAAGAAATGAACTTACATAACATAATTTTTACCCAATTGTTTGGGATACTTTAAACTATGTTTGTAATATATTATCAGTCTGAAATAACCACACAAAAAAGTAGTTGCAGAAGAAAGTGGGAGAATACAAAACAAATTGGGCAGTAGACCTCTTCATTTTAATTCAAGTAACGGTAGTTAAGAAAAAATACATCTGAAAAAATCAGTCATTTGTATTATTTAAAATAAAATGAACACCTTACTCAATAGGTATCGGGTGCGAATAACAGAAAATAGACAAACCCATCAGAGCGACTGGCTGCACGGGCAAGCCCAGTTCCACTGGTTTTAAGTGGGACTGGCAACACTGATGCCAAACTCCCCAAAGAAATCAGGCAACAGTCTTTACTGGACTCTAAATCATAACTGATTTAATTATGTGGGCCTCTATTTTGAAGCATGTGCAAGGAAATTTAAAAAAAAAAGAAATGTAAAAAAAAATAAAAATAACGAGAAACAACCTGAAGGGGCAATTAAATTATTGCTCTGAGTAGTTTCTGATTTGTTTATAATGTTCAAATTTTACTAAAAAAAATTTGCTTTAAAAAAAGAAAAAAAATGGATCCCCTTGATTCTCTAGTGAGTACTGACACATTTGTACCTGAAGCGCAATAGATTAAAGTTGTAAAAATGTACTGCCCTTGGTCCCACTAGTTGGCAGCTCCCTGTTATGGACTCGGGGCTATGTTCAATGTATTGACCTCAAAAGCAGCTACCATAATAAAGGGTTTGTAATGTTTCATCCTTGTGGATTATAAAACTCTATCAAATGCTATTATACATAAAGCCATGGATTCAATCCACCTACCAGATGCATTTCAAGTGGTATATAGATGTTAAATAACAAGGTAATATTAAAACATCACTATAGTAATCTACAGAATCCTTGGGGTCGTCAAATAAAGGGGAAAAACGTTTATAGTTTCCATTATTTTTCCGTGAGAGTGAATTGACTTCAGTCTTATGTGATAGAATGGAAAATGCTGGGGTTTATTTGTACTAAATTACTTGGTCAATCCTCATTTTCTGACTGATTCTTCAATATCCGAACAAGTGTACAGGTTTTTAAAATTGCTTCATGCTCTAGCTTTACACTGAAAATGCTTGGTATATCTATTCTAATGCTATTACCTTTAACAGCTGTTCCTGGTGCATATTTTCTGGAGGGCTTTTTTTCCCCCTTTTGCATTAAGAAGAAGTCTTTTTCCCACAACTTTATTCCAGTGTGACTAAAGGATGACCAATTCCCACACGGCCTCACTGAATCTTTATTTACAGTACACCCCCCAAACACCCGTATAGCCTATGCTTGTCGTTGCATATCACTCGTCTCCCTGGAGTCTGGCCTGGTATCTGCTAGGGCTCATCACACCCTGGTGTATTCTTTACATGTCACTGGAATTTATGCACAGCAGACCTGACAACTGTGAGATGAACAAACAAGGCAACAGGCAGCTTCATACTGTAAGAGGCTTTTTAAAAATCAAGTAGCAGATTACATTTTCTTAATGGAGGACAACAAACAACTAGGCCTTACCCTTAGTACCTATTACACAAGCACTGCTAATAGCATCTACTGCATTAGCTCATATTTAGAGATGATTCGCAGTCTGTGGATCCTGTAGAAAATAAAATGCAGCTTCTTGGGCCATAGCTGGGAACATTTTTCACAGAGCAGAAAAAACTGCAGGACAGGAAACCGCCCCCCCCCAAAATAAAAAAGAAAATCTTGTATTGTCAGAAGTGTCTGACTAACAACGCAAATTCATTGTGTTGAGTATAATCATGGATTATTGATTTGTTAAGCATTTTAAGTTCTTGTACTTTATAATGAATCATTTGTACTGTATATCATATCGCAGGTGCTCTAAATAAACACTTTAGGCTTAGGATACGTATTAATGTAAACTTACTACATATACTTTGCTTGTATAACACCTTCAATAAATCACTACCCTATAAAATGAAACATGCTTGGACACTTGTCTGTGGGTTATGGCAATGACTCATATTGCCAGCTATGTTATTTCTGCCTTTTTATATTGCTTTGAGTAATAATAAATGTTTCATGTGTCTTGATACTAATGGCTGTATGTCAAGATCTGATATAACGAATTGGGAAACTTGAATGCAACAGGAAATAAGATTTTTTTAAAAAAATCAACCAATAGGAAAGATTAAGCATAAATACATGATATACAGTATGTAAGGAACATCTTAGTTTATTTTTATTTTTTTTTAAACTTACTTGCTTTACAGCATATAACTTCATTTTTGTTTTCTTTCTAGATTTCTTTTTCCTAAATTTAATTATTAGTTCACTGAGCATTGGGAATGGCAAGGACACAGGTCAACCCTATCCAAACCCAAAAGACAACCTCTGATCTTTAACTTCCTATCAGGGTCTGACTTAAGTTTTACAGTACAGTAGACACACGTTTGGGGTGAAGTGTCTCAGATTGCTTACATTATTGTTCTGTGGAACCCCAGAAAAAAAGGAGCTTTCTTTTATAACACACAATAACCAGTAACTCTAAAAACCCTGTCTACAGCAAAATACAGGACACACACACGACAGCTCTTTATCAAGTGTCAAATTACATTATGCAATCCTGACTGTTGACCAGGGCACCTACCAAGTAGTGTTGGCACAGACTTCCCTTCTTTAAATGCATTCCTTTGATGCCTAATATACAAGTCAAGAACCTGGAGGATAAATACTGCAGGGGAAGGAAGGTGGACACAAGCATATTTAAAAGGAAAGCTGTCTAAGTCAAGCCTGCACAGAACACCTACTTTATATCCAGGTAATTTAACATGTTTAATATAGTGATCAAAGAGTTGTCCCTTGTCTGGTTGTCCTCCTAGTCAGGGGATCATTAATATAAGTTCGAGTCACAATTTAAACTTGTAAAATCAGTTATGTTTCTAGTACTAGCATTGAACTAAGCTTATGTAAAGAAGACACTGGCAAACTCATAACCTGCAGATGGGTTTGATTTTCAGTCAATTGCTCCTTAAACACGGATTCCAGAATTTAAGGTTTTTTCTTCTTTAGTTCATATTGGAGAAAAAAAAAAAAAAACACACATATTGTCCCTGAGCAAGCAAAACTTAGTTTTAACTTCTCATGGCAAAAAAACACAAAATGATCGCCAGATCAGATCATTTTCTCAGCATAAAGTGCAACGAACAAGATAAAACAGAGCCATAATCCCCAAGATTTCAGGAGAACCCCTGAGCCAACTGAAAAAGAAATCTGATTCAAGAGATTTTAACCTTGTAAGGAGGGGAAAAAAAGCTAATTCAGCTAAAACAGAAATGGAAAAAAGGAGAAACACTTCTGTAACAATAAAGCTTTCACAATACACTGCCTTTGGCGAGATTCTCATCTAGTGAACAATAAAAAATAATAAAAATCGCAGAGCCAATCACATTTCCTGCTAGATGTCTTTTAAAGCTACCCCCCAACCCCATACTTTCACCAAGGTATCTCAAGCATGAAACACCGCTGCATTTGAATATGGTGGTTCTTTCTCTCCTTCATCTTAAAGGCGGCCAATTCGTTTTGGAATTTTTGTCACATTCAGGTGGACATTTTTAATAACTTGGTTAATGAAATGAACATCTTTCAAGTCCATATACTGTATCCCAAAAGGCCTCGATAAACTGCATCACACCATATCTGAGTGCAACCAGATTTGCCTGCTAATTTCTTGTTTCCAGGGGAGGGGAGGAAAAGGGAGGGGAGGGGAGGTCATTAAAAAGCCCACTCTCTGGTATCTAAAAGAGAGTTTTCAATCCTCTCAACATTGGTGTCTTGCTGTTTGCTGTTGCCTCTCGCTGCACACACAGGTAATTAGCTCACTGTTCTCAACCGCGTACTGACACATTGTCAGCATGGAACATTCCTTCAGTATGTTGAGTTGAGAATACATTTATTTATTTATTTATTTATTTATTTATTTATTTATTTAACTAAAATCCCCGTGCTGTCAGCATGGCAGAAACAAATTTAATCTGATCATTCTTGTGGTACTGCAGATTTTTTAAGATTATCTGACAGTCTTGCAATTAGACTAAAACGTGCCTCTCAGTTACTAAAACAAACAGCATGACTGTTCAGGGAACCTGTTTTTTTCTGACTCTGAAAAATGAAGCGAGAATGCCAAGATGCCAAACAAGACTCAAATAACACGTCTGTTTTGCTGCCATGTCTGAAGCTGCAGTATTCTTTTTAAATGGGATACATACCCTGTCTACAGGATCAAAGCAGTGTAGTGTTTGCTTCTTAGCAATTTGTACACAGATGCGTTCTGTTCACAACTTATAACACAGCTGTATATTAATCAATTTCCTGCTACCAACTGCTCCTATTTCTAGCTACCTACAGATCAACACCCAATTTGAATATTGATGGATTGAGACCAGTTTAATTGATAGTCATAGCATGGTCCCTCAAACACTTCTTCACACTGCATTTCACTATTTAACCAAAATAAACTATAAAACCCCACCAGCAATACAATTCTCAACCCCAAACTGAGATTCAAGGTCCAGATGCAGGAGTGTCCATGACTGCAATTATGCACAGTGCCTCAGTAAATGAAATTCCTACAGTTATTACAAGAGTACCAAACTAGGAATTTATATAATTCTTGTTAAAATTGACACTTTCTGTGTAAATGTAACCAGTGACACATTTGAAATGTTACATTCATTTTCCTTTCAGAAATAGATTACATTCCATTTGCCAGGATAGAGATAATGTTAGCCATTAAGCGAACAGAAAACGGGAGGGGCAGACCTCAAATCAGATAATGAGGATTGCTGAGCGGTCGATTAATGCTACTCACGATAATCCATCACACAGATCACTTTTATTTGCTTTGCATATCCACTCAGCAGCCAACGACTCCCTTTTTCAAATACAAAGGTAAGCCACAAGAAAAAAACACCACCAGAATTGATCTCCTCAAACACAACATTTGTTAAAGCAATACAGCCCAGGGAATAGACATGTTCTTTAGAAGGTGTGCTTTTGAGCAGAACGCCTTTGTGCTTGCTTTAAACCATATCAAATTAAAAGATGAAAAAAACTTTAGGGTCTGCTTTTAATAGGCACTTTAAAAACCGAGGCTGGACACAATGTAGAAAGCTGTTTATTAATAGATAGCTAATTGCTTTTGTTTTCTGGCAGAAAATCAGAAATTAACAGGACTAAGGGAGCTCCTTTTCTAGATTCTGGGTTTGTACGTGCTGGGCAGGCAGTGCTGTAGCCCTGTAAATGGAGCCCTGTTATGAAATGTGGTCTTGGATGCAATACTCATTTGCAGTAAGATGAAAGTGTATAAATGTGAAGTTAATCATCTTTACAGACTTCCCTACTTTCCTCCCTGGTATCAGGTTGCTCACCCTCCCCATAGCGATTGTGATTCACACAGCATAATGCCCATCATACTGTACTTCAGCTTATTGTAATTTCACTTCAGTTCTGAAGATTTTTAACCTCTGCTAATGTAAGCTGAGCTATATCAGGAAAACTGTATGCAGAGCACAGTGGCAAGCATAACAACCTGTGTCGGTAATATGTAAATGTTTTACCTTTAGATTTATGTTACTATGCCACACACATACAGATTTAAAAAGTCAAGGAATCCATTTTAATTTGCCTTGTCTCCTCAAATATACTTAACTGCCATTTATGAGCGAGAAGTCTCTCTCACCAGGCCGCTGTAAAATTGCCTCTCTACTGGTTTCCTATTAAGAACACACAGCAACTCTCCTGAAGGATTTCCAGCTCTCACTCTTCGCACAGGCGGAATTCAAAAAGAAAACCAAATGCTATATTTCAAACAGACCGAGAACGACAAGTCTTAAGCCTCATCCCAATTGCTTTTAAGTGATTTTAATTAAAAGATACAACCCGCTTTAAATTCGGAGGCAATTTTTCTTCTTCGACTGACATTTTGGCTCAGACCTTTACAGAATGACTTCAGTAAACAAACAAATGTTATTCATGCGGCCAGTGTGTTAAATATCCAAAAATTACTAAATACTACAAAACATGAACTAATATAGTATTTGCAGAGACTCACAAAAAATTGCGGGCATAAAACCTATTACATTCATTTTTTTCATTATGGATGGATTTTCTACTGTGTGACAATGTTAGCCATATATTTGATCTCATTTACATGTTGCAAAGTGATTGTTCATGGATATAAGAGGGCAAAAGGATCTTTTAAAAACGTGAATTGCACATCATTTTTATTGAGTTTTGATGCAGAATAAAATAAAACGTCTTATTCTCATGACAGACGTTTTGCGAAAGGAAAATTAAACAGTTCTCCACGTCTGTGTAACATTATCCAATGCACTGATTTCCTTTGTAATATTTAAAACACCATGAAGGTACTTTGTTTCACCACCCCCAGTCCCATCACCTTTACCCCATACGACACATATTATAAATCAAAATGAGCTGCAAACAAGATTTCAACCATCAAATAATGGATTATGCCTTTCACTGGGAATGCAAGATCCATTAAAATTCAATTTAGCCAACATTAACTTCTCAAAATAAGTAAAACTGCCCGTCATCAGGTTTCCTGAAACACCTCCTCCATACTCCTGAGCTCAAAAGATTGATGAAGACGGAGATTACTACTTCATTTTCGGATGCACTGCAACAAAGGCAATTTACACATGAAAGAAAAAAGGTGCAGCTGTGTTAATCTACTGTACTCAGCAGAAGGCACTGATAGAAGGTAGGGGTTGAGTTAAAACAAGCATGCAATCACCAGGCACAAGGTACTGTACTACTATCCACGAACGTAGATCACGTTGAAGCAGCACACAACTGATCACAAGTTCATTTTCCCCCTGATATTAGGATTGTTTCCAGTCTACTGCAACCCACCCCCATGACATGGTTGTGTTGTTTAAGCAAACCTCTGATGAATGCGGTCTTTTCTCTTGCATTGATTTCTTTTCAAGGTGCTCTCTTCCATTTGATTTGTTAAGTACTAGCAGACTGCTTCTGCTGACTGCAGTTCCCATGTGCTTTGGCTCTCCTCACACTTTCCCTGCAGGCCTGCCCAGAAATGGCTGCAGATGATTTTTCACTAGACAATTTTCTACAGCTCAGTTGAACAGTGATAAATGTTTTTCAATGAGTGTTGCCTTTAATAATTCTCATGCCCCCTTTTTTTTCTTTGCTTACCTGGCAAACATTTGGCTAATCCAGTTACCGTGCACTATGAGAAACCTATTCAAAGTGGCCAAAAAAAGCACTGAACACACTGACAACCCCCTGCTAATTTTCAACAGCTTAAAGTGAAAGCAAATTGTGCTGCACATCATGTAGCATGAAAGACCCAGTAGGTGGTTAAATGAAAGTTTTGACAAAAAATACTATAAACTGATACAGTGTTAACATCCCTTTTCTTCTGTGTTAACCTTGAGCAGCCACACAAACTTACAACTGCATGGGTCACAATGGGAAAAGGCAACCCCACTTCATCGGCTCAGATCACACTGATATCAAAGGCTGTACGTTGCTTGGATTTACACTCCAAAGAAACAGTTGACAAAACCTCTATGATGTAGAAGAGTCTGAACCACGGATAATGAGGCTGGTAAGGATTCAGATACAAGGCCTAGACTATTGATCAAAAAGTTTGGTTATTAATGAACATTTTATTAGTTTGTCAGCATTCTCTACAGCCTGAAGCATAAAAAAATGTTTTGCTGTAAAACATAAAAATACAAAGAAGAACAAAACAAACACAACAAGAAAAAAGCATTCAGGTCTGTTAGGTAGCTCTGCCTTGAGCTTTGAAGATAGCAATCATCAATAGAAGAAGTAATACAAAACAACATGTAAAAACACATGAACAAGAGAATTCCACACAAAATGTGCTTGCCAGCTCAGATCAATTTTGAGAGTCACCAGATAGATTTACTTTGTAGTCTTGACAGTTTCATCACAGTCCTGCCTATGACCAGATTTCAGCTGAGACCTATAAATTAGAAACCGAAAAGATCATGTGCTTGTCCATCCAGTTTCTTCCTAGAGAATAATTTATAACAATGTGAACTTTGCTAACCTCCCTTTTTCATCCACCACAGCTTTTTGAAGTACAGGGATACTTTCGGTACTTCAAATACTTCTAAAATGATGGCATGATTATATATATATATATATATATATATATATATATATATATATATATATATATATATATATATATATATATATATATATATATATATATAATTTCTATACATAAACATATACACAGTGACATTGTCAATATCCAAGGTTTGGTTTTCTTGGAACAAACGAAAATGGCTTTATTAAAAAATGTATACAAAAGACTGGCTAAAGGGCCATATAAAAGTACAAACTATAAAGGTTTCAAATACACTCGTGCCACACAGGCGTTCACTAACTACTATTACGCCAGACAGGCTTTCACTTCTCTCCTACAAACACTCCGTCTCCCTTTTATACCATGATTGACAATTAATTATTCAATCCCCACCTGGCCACATTCCGCACTTTTCTCCCAGTCACTTACACAATCAAACAATTAACCAATTCACTCCCACATTTACACAATGTCACCATGTAAGCCTCCAAACTCACCCACACACGTGCACCCCCATGTGCAGAGCCTATGCTCTGTCACAAATATATATATAAGGCAACGCTAACTTGGTGTTATGCAGCTACTCCCTCTACCAAGTACCCAGTACTATAAATGATTAAGCATACCAGAGAGGCTAGCGTTAGAACACCATCACATAGTTTTTATTTGTCAAAAAATTAAAAAATGGGGTATCAGTGGTCAATGTGTTAATCAAAACAAACAAACAAAAAATTAAAAAAAACAGCTACCCAATCTATACCATTTTATATTCTCCTTAACCAATCTCCTATTGATATGAAACACTTAATAAATAATTATTTATAAAATGTCATCAGTAAAATACAAGCGGTTTCTTTAATGGTCTCTTCATTCCAATATTATGATTTTGTTTGTGTGCAAGTGTCAAGAATAGAACACATATACCAATGACTAGAGATGCACTCAAGGTCAATACCACTAGAGACTTTGCCACTGTGCAGCTAAGTAACAGGTACTGTGTAATTAAATGTATGTCTCAGCAGAAGGAAGTTTCTCAAGGAGAAAGGCCTGTTTCAGCACAATCACCTTGAGAGGAATACACAGGGTACAAGTGAGGTGAGGAAGTCAGCCAAAATTTCCCTCTGACCAGCTCAAGCTACCATCTGTCAGTAACCAGTAAATGAAGCCTTTTATGTACCAATGACCCTGGACTGAAAACCCATTGAAAAAGTCAAGCCAGGAAACAGGACTAGACAGTTTCATTATGCTACAGTCAGAAGAACAGCTCTTGGCTTCAAGAAATCTACCAAACAGAGTCTGACGAGCTCGTTACAGAATGTATAATTCAAATCAGTGGCCAAAGATTAATTAATTTCTGCCTTTGTGCTTTATCGCCCATGACAGCCTTACAGATCTGCGTATTAACAAGGGAGCAGGTTATTCCACACCCTTCTTAGAAACAGGAAGGGGATTCTGAATTTTTGATCCATAACCCCAAAGCCTTTGCTTAGTTCAGATTCTGATAATGCATTGAAAGGCCAGGTATATATTTGCCTCGGTGCACCTCACTAGATTCCATTTACCGCTAGACCTAATTGTCTTCACGGATAATATTCATCCTTCAAAAGACCAAGTCAGTGTAGAAAGGTATACGTCACATCTTTATATTGATCTTGACCTCCAGCCACTTTTGATTATACTGTACTTGTCTAGAACCAAGCAACCATAATAAGTCGCTATCAATCTGCATAGCCTCCTTCACTAACTACATCAAGTTCTGTACAGAGTATTGACGGTATGCATCAGTTACAGTGGTTTTTAAAGGACATTTGTGGTGTCCTATTGGAAATAGATTATTCTACAAGCTGGGGAACAAGCTGGGGATATTAGATTCTGCCCTATTAAATGATATCCCCTTAGTAAGGACAAAAGGTGTGTAAAAGAGAGGAGAATTGATTCCATTAAAACAGCCTCTTCCATTACGGCACTTTTCCTATGTTCTTAAAACTGGCTGGTGTATACCTAGTTACAGTAACGTCTATTACCAATGATTCACAGGCTGGACTTACAGTAGTCAAAAACTCAGGAGAATTGAAGTAGACAAGTGTTTCAGCAAGTGCCTTAACCAACCAGCTTTACAGTAAAGGATTCAAAATAACAAAAAAAATGAATAACTACAAGACAAATGCCTTGTCACAGCATAGTGAATGCATAATATTATCCACCTGCTAATTCTTTGTACTATAAAAGCTTCCATAATAGTTAACTTTCATTTCTTATGTTCAACAGTAAAGACCACCTGTACAGCAGCTACACCATCAATTCCAGCCACCCATCTGTATATTCAACTGAACACCTAATTAAAAGTATATCCATAATCCAAACTGAAACGTGTGCACTATTACAGGCAGATATTTAAATATCCTTTCTCGGCCAGAAGATGAAGCTATTAATCAAGAGACATGGTGATGTATATATATATATCCTATAAATGGAATTGGAAGAAAGAGGGGGGGGGGGGCATCTTCAAATATCACTGCTCTTGTGGAACATCAGGACATTAGAAGAGCACAATGCATATAAAACAGTTCTGGGAACGTTACAAAATGAGGGAAAGTTATAAAACGATTAACCACACCAATACCCAAATGACACTGTGTCTTATCAGCAAGCACAGACATTTAGAGTACTGGATCTGCAGAATTCCTGTTATCCACCACCTTGCCATTGCAGCAATGCATCTCATTAGAACTGGTTGCATTTTATCAGGCTGCTCTGACATCAAAATTAAGTTTCTTCATCGAACAAATCACAGGCCATTAGGAAAGGTAAATATTTCACTAATACGTGGGTGATCAATACGGTTTTAATTCAGGCGGTCACTGCAGGACAACTTAAAGGAAAGAATGGCTCAGGTAGTGAAGGTATACATCATCCTAATGTCTGTATATATTTCCTCCCTTCATACTTTCATCTGAAGATATTGATAAAGACTTTACTACAGTACCGCAGTTCATTTTAACAGTAATACTTCAGATTCAGTGTTCTATATTTATGGATGGTAGGCACTACAGGTGAGACAGCTTGATAAATAAACTTATTTTTAAACCCTGTTGTTTTCTATATACACAAAGTCCAGTGTATGTGCCTGACTAATGTATATTAGCATAAATCCTCAATCTATATTTATATAAATGGCTCAGATAAAAAGTTGATGTGTAAATCAATGCATGCTGTATTAAATGCACCACTGTTACGTGAAAAAATGACACCATTTTTGGGAAAGATTTGCCTTAAGAACACAAGGCATTTAATTAAAATCTTCCATTAGACAAAACTTGCCTGTAATTAGATTTTTCTGAAAGTGAAATTGTGCAATTAAAGAATACACAGGGGAAATTATAATTTTTTTCTTCTTTTTTTTGGCTCAATCAATTAGTAATGAATTCTGTAAAGATTGTATTTTCTTACTTACTAATACTATGTTAAGCTTGGTTAAATCTCCAGTATATACTGCATATATAAGTGTGAGATCACTGCAGGAAGAGTGATTTAAAAAAAAAAAAAACACATAACAAGTGCTCTGGCTTTTCTTGTCCATACCACATCATAGATAGTTAGTGCTGTGTTACCTGCTTGACAATGTGGACAATAATCCTTACACTATCGATGCACTAGAGCGGCCATTTTGAAAAGAGCTTTGAAACAGACTTTAAATGTAGAAGTGTAAAAAGTTTTCAGGATGTTAACAATTAAAAGAAAAAATACAGGTACATTATTTCAACAGTTGTAGCAACACGTGGGGATGTGTAACGCTGTATTTTTGTGATGAAGGTCAATCAATTCTCTCAGTTTAATTACTGTAGATGGATTATCGTTGGTACATTTTGTAATGAAGGTATTGTTAATAATGCAATGCCTGCATTTCAACAGTGGTACTCTTTAAATCCAGAACTACTGGAACATTTTAAACATACCACACATCTCCCGAGACGCTGAGACACACACTGAATCCGGTTAAACTTGCATAACCAAACAGCTTATTAAAGTATACATACTACAATAAACCAAGCTGCAAACTCTGTAATGATAGGAGAATTAGTTCAACCAGAAAGGCCTGTTATACCAAACCAGTGTTGTAATGAACACCTGCACATAATAATTTTCTTAAACACTTAATCTTTTTCCTTGGTATCTGAAAGATGATAGACTTTGTTCTAATTGGATTGTTCGCAATGAGTCAGTCTAAGTGCTAAGTGCTGTGAATTATTCAGCCCGACATGGCAATTCAATGATGTGCAGCAGCAGAAGCAGGAAGAGGAGGAAAAGGGCTCACGTGAAATTCATCTCTTCAGCAGCGTAGTGACAAGATTCAGGCCTGGCCTGGCGTGACTCTTGCAGCCAAATTGCTGAAGCAGCCCAAATGTTGCATAAGCATGACCTTGAAGCCATTCTGTTAAAATCTGCCAAATTTTAAATGAGATTTTGCAAACCACACCACATTTACGCAGGAAGGAGACATTAACTCATTTGATTTATTAGGGGTTGTTTTCTGCATGCGCAAGTATGTTCACTGGAAAACAAGCCATTCTCTCTGCAATCTGATTACATGGTATTTATCTAAGAGTGTTTAGCCCATTATGGACTTTTAATATTTCCTTGGCCAAAAGACAAAAACCCTGTGAGAACATGTAGGTATCTCCAAGCCTTTCCCAAAAATGACTCAAATGGTTTCAGTGAGTTGGGGGCTGTTATCCCATTAGGTTGCCTCAGGTAAAGACTTATTCCATTCAAAACCATGCTGACACCACCATCTGCTTCATAGGGCACAGTGCTAAATCATGGTGTGTGAATCTTTAGATTTTTCACTTTATATTAACATACATGAAAACTGACTGCTACTTTTTTTTCTTTACCTTTTTCATATGCGTTGATTAATAAAACTACCAAGCTTCAGTTAAAGCATTATTCTGCTTTTCATGCAAACCGGAGATCTCTAGGCTCTAAAGTATAATGATTCTCTTAAAAATAATTTGGCTGAAGTAGTCTATTTAATTTCAAATGGGTGCACAGTTGTATCCCTGTAGCTCTGGATAAACGTATTTCTGTTCAGTGAATACTTCTACAGTCGGCACTCGGTTATCCGTTACCCAGATACACGTCTATCATGTTTTACTGCCCTTGTATTAATAGTAAAATCAATCCCCATTATATATATGTAACAAATTAATGCACTTACCCGTCACACGCGATTTCCGACTCCGTCACCAGTTTTCTGAAGCCCATCTCTTTAATGTTACAATTTATCTGAATATCCGTCACAGTGTGCGTTTAAAAAAATAAATAAATAAAAAATACAAAAATTCTCTCCAACGCCAACTCAGTCTGTCTTATATTGTGCAGTTGCACAGTGCTTCCTCCAGTTTCACCTGACGAAAATGCAGCCAAAGCAAACGAGATATGCTAGGGCAATTTAACAGTTAATCATTAAACAGTTCTAGACACTGATGTATTTTTTTTTTTTTTATCTGTGATCTTTAGTTGTATGTGTGCATCTTCATTTGCAAGTGAACTGTGACATTAGGGCCTTATCGAGCACTACATTCTGTAATTTTGAATACTGACTTTGGATACTATTTTAATTAAGGAAACTGTGTTGTCTTTTTTTAATATTTTGGTTTTGCTAAATTGCATTGCCTTTTATATTTTACACAGTTATATGCATGGATAACATTTAGATTTCATTTTGCTGTTAGGTCGTTAATGGCAAATTTTATATACTGCTACAATAGGTGCCGGATTTAAAAGTACTGTATGTACGGTTTTGCAGTTAACATGTCGTCTCTTTAGTTTTGGCAAGGGATATTTTCAGAATCATATCGTTCTGAATTAAAATACTTATTCTGTTGAAAATATAGTATGGTACTGTACCAACAAAACCAATACAGTACATCTACATGGAAGCCTGCTTATTTTAGTCCTTTCAGCTATGAATTTTTGATATTTCCCTGAAAAAAGGACAAGGGTTGGAACGGGCCAGAAATAATCAGATATGCGTCACACACGTTTAACCATCACTGAAGTCAAAATGTTATAGCGTCGGATATGCGAGTGCTGACTGTATTTCTACACTTCTATTAAGTGGCAATGAATGCACAGAAAACTGGCGGACATTCAATGCCGTTGTATGGGATATCCTCTATTATCACCCCAGTTGCAGAATCTAGCATTGACATCCCTAAATCAAAAAAATAAAAAATAAAATAACACTATATTACTGTGAAGTCCAAAGGGTGCAGGAAAATGCCTTCCCTTTCATGTAAACCTAGTTTTAAACAATGCACAAAGTATAATGAGCCTTAAATCATCATTAATACAATAAATAGTCTTCAATGTGCAATTTATTTTTCACAAGATTAGCCATCACTCAAGACACAAAATCAAATTATGAGTTAAAATATATATTTTTAAAAAGTAATGACATAACCTTAAAGTACATGGAATTCAATTTGTTTTCTTAATTCTGTTTTTAAAAATCATTACAAGGTACATGTAAAGTATAGTGATCTGCTTTTGAAAAAAAAAGTGCTTCTTAAATGGTACTCCCTAAAACGCCTTGGTTTTGCTCTGTAACAAAGCTGACAATTCTTATTAGAATTGGTTCTAGCCGTGGTTCAGGCTATTAAAAAATGAAATTCTTAATGCCTGGGTTATGTCCTACAGACTTAACAAATAAGACAAAAGATCAAATAACTTACAGCACTGTTCAGTGGTCTGCAGTATACAGAATCACTCATTTTGACAAAGGCAGTTATTTGACATTAAAGGGTAATTGGTTTGTGCTTTTGCGAAAATCAGAATGTTTCAGTTCAGTAACCAAGATCTAAGATTTAAAAGAGGCTTAATGCTTGAGTGAGTATGTAGATCTTCAATTTTGTAATTTTTTTTCTTAAATTAAAATATAAGCAGCGCAGCATGCATGAGCTTAATTTGTTTATTTCGCTTTTGCAAAGCCAAAGCTATTCCCAGTGGACATGAACAGGAACACACGTTCCTGTTCCTATTCCTCTTGAGTGACTTTTAGAACTGGAACGTTACAGTGCAAAGTTTATGTAGTTGCTAGAATTGCACCAGTATAATTTGTAGCCTACAAACTTATCCAAAAAGACAACGCAAACCAAAAAATAAACATTAACTGCCATTTTATTTTATGAAATACCGGTACAATAATAGAAACCAACAGGTGACATTTTACAAGACCGGCAATTTCCATGAAAAATACTTATTATTTTACTTCCATGTCCTAACTAATCCAGCTATAATACACTACACCTTAGAATTGTGACAAAAATGATGTTTAAATAAATAAATAAATAAATAAATAAATAAATAAAACACTGCTCTAAAAATAATAATAAAAAAAAATAAAATAATAATAATAATAATAATAATAATAATAATTAATAATAATGACACCACTAAGCAAGTGAAAGAACTAAAGCTTGCTAGAGAACTAAAGCCAACACACAGGTAGAAAAGAAATTATTTGTGTCTTGGATGACCTGTTCAGAAACTGGATAGATATTGGTAGTGTGTGTGTGTGTGTGTGTGTGTGTGTGTGTGTGCGTGCGTGTGTCACAGTGGTAGGTAATATAAACTGATGGAGAGAATGATTGCTTTTGTCACACAGCTTCCCACCATTATGGGTATTTGCTGTTCTTTTAACAGAATTTGTTCATGGCTTGGTACAGTATCAAATTCAAGGACTTTTAGAGAAAGCCTAAGGGCAAAAAGTCAAAGTCAGATAAACTGTAACATCGGTTTTTGAACCTGATGGAGAGATTGGGAGAAATCTATCCATTACTGAAATCTGGTTGGTAAATGGTTTATAATTGTCTGAAACCACCAGAGAGTTCTATCAGACACAGTAACTGGAAAAGACTGGTTCACTCTGAACAGCCATTTGTTTTCATGGCTGTTGTGCTTTTTAACACAATTTTTAAGATAATCCTTCTGCTTTATGATAGTGTTAAAAAACAGAAGCCATAAACAATGGGTTTATCTAATAGTAAGTGCAGTTGGTGAGCTCAAAACATTTTTACATGTGCAGGTATTTTAATGTATTTGTTTTTTAAGTCATTTTTATTGATGTGAAATAAAAAAAAACAAAAAGTGTGTTTTAGGATTTATTTAACATCATGTTGAACTGCAGAGGGATAAGATTGGATCTTATTAGCACACCTGTACATGCAGAGCTATCTTTATTCAGTTTTAAGTTTACACATCTGACTATGTATGGCTGGCATCTCAATGTTATAGTGTTACAAAAATACTTTCAAGTCAACAAGCAGTAGGCATTTTTGGCTAAATAAATTATACCTAAAAATATCCCATTTTAAACAATTGCAGTAAACCCAAGAAATAACTTCTGTGTGCTGTCATTATGTCATACTGTAATAGTCATGTAATCCATCTGAAGTCCCAAAAGCCCCAAAACCGCAAGGTTCTTGTAATGAATGACAAGAGGATCTTTTTTGGATCAGCTGTACTATACAGGATATAATTATTAATTAATTTATTTATTTCTTAGCAGACGCCCTCATCCAGGGCGACTTACAAGATATCACATTATTTTTACATACAATTACCCATTTATACAGTTGGGTTTTTACTGGAGCAATCTAGGTAAAGTACCTTGCTCAAGGGTACAGCAGCAGTGTCCCCACCGGGGATTGAACCCATGACCCTCCGGTCAAGAGTCCAGAGCCCTAACCACTACTCCACACTGCTGCCCTATAAGATATACAAATCTAACCAGTGTGCCTTTTTACCCCCGTGTATCCAGTTATTGCTGGACACCACCAGCATACTGGAGGCTTTCCCATTGTCTTCTACGAAAGAAAGTATAATCAAAACATTTGTCATTACTTATTAACTGTACAAGTATTGGAATGAAGAGAAATACAATGGAAAAATTAAGGTAACATAAAAAATGTGATATATATATATATATATATATATTTTAGTACTTCTAAATAGCAGACAACATTAATATATAATTGTAAACTAAAGAATGCATTTAAAAGGAGGGTCTAACCACCTTTGTAAGCTTATTTGCATTGTTGACAACAGACAGTGACAGTACTCCCATCATCCAGACAGCTCCTGCTAGCAGCTAATTAGTACATGCAAAGCACTAATTACAACTACATGCCTCTTACATAATATCATATCAATACAATTGGTATGTGCGTGCCTGAGAATTTTATTGGAATACAAGCACAGTATCCAGACACAAACCAACTTGAAAAGTTGAAGTTAACAGACAATTGTATAGTAGCAGGGAGTTAATCTCTAACCCGCGGATGTGTTCACTTAATATTTCCTCTTACGCCTTATACATTTTGGTCAGATTTCAGTACAGTGTTCTTCCTGTTTGTATGCATGCCATGTACATTAAGATAATTATCCTTGGATGTTATTGAGAGAGAGAGAGAGAGAGAGAGAGAGAGAGAGAGAGAGAGAGAGAGAGAGAGAGAGAGAGAGAGAGAGAGAGAGAGAGAATGAATAATAAACGATTTTGAAAAGCCAAGATACAGTAGTTATTGACATCAAATGTTACGGCTTCAGTACTTTAGTTCATGCATGCAAGGTTAGATTAAAGATGCTGAAAAACCCTGCATGGTGTTTTCTATTTAATGTTAAACTGTGTGGCTCAATGCTTCATTGGGTAGGTGCTAACTCACCCTGTCACGGATTTGTCACACACAAATGGGAGAGCTATGAGCCTCAATGGAAGGGGACTGTGACAGAACAGCACTGTGGCTCAAGATGTTACCAGCAGGAATTAGAGACTCAGAGACAGAAGCTGAAGTCTAAAGAGCAATGCGCACATTTATTAAACACAAAACATAGGGCATTCACCTATATAGTTCTCAAAAACACAGTATATACACACACCTAACTCCTCCAAAGAAAAAAAAAAGAAAAAGATTCCTGCTCCCCTTTATACAGATGGCCACTCCCCAATTAGCACTCAATTACCTAATTGGGGAATGGCCACACCTGTGATTGTTGGCAGGGATAGGATTTAACCTCATCCCTGCCACTGGGACATTGGGGTTTGTTCAATTGGATACTCAACTCTGGAACTGTTGACTGGGACCTATATTTGTAGAGAAACAGTTAACTTTCCACTGAGGCTAGGACCTTCGTTCCTGAACCAAAGCAGCTTTCACAAGTCTTGATAATTCGACAATGACTGATGCAACACAAATCTCCATGCTAATTAGAATCCTCTGATAAAATGAAAAAGCAAGCAAGAGCACATTTTCACGGTCGTCCTTAATTTGCTATGTACAGCACAGACACAATGGGAAAATGTCATGAGTGGGGAGGAGGAAGCACCCGTCTGAGGCTTGGGAAAACAAAAGCATATCAAATTTGGAAGCGAATATTCTTTTCAAAGCTTTGGGCTGCGCCCCATAGTTGTGCGATGAGAGTGCAATAAAAATAAAATCCTGTACACTTACTTTAAGATCCTAACCAATGTTATAATTGGGTAGTTTACTTCTGTATAATTACTGACTGATGATTTGGGCTTTGGCATATACATACATACATACAAGCTAGATTACTGTTTCAAAGTCATGAAACAAATGTAAATGATTGTTTGAAGGAGAACTTCTGATAGATACATTTCTGATTGATCCAAGTGCCAAGTGCATGAACAATTTAAGGATTAGCAGTTGTTTCTTTATTTAAGCCAACACAAGTTTGCACACTTGCCATGCTGAATCTCAACGCATCTCAAAGTAAATGGATACATTTGTATCCTTGCTTATTAATGGGTTTGTTTACTGGCTCTTCTTTCTTCAGGAAAGTTGGGAGTAGAAATGCAGTAAAAGTAAAGTCTTCCGAATGTCATCACTGCCCCATGATTCATCAGTCATTTCTGTAGTCTGTATATGGAGGCTAGCCAAGTGCCTATTAGCTGCCCCTCTGAAATGCAGATTTTTATTTATTGCAGAATACTTGTCAAACGTGTTAAATGTATAACAAATAAACCAGTCATACTGCAGGTGTCTGTAATGTCAATTGACCTCTGCAAATAGTCTGTGCTTTTGTTTATGTGTTTTTGTTAATGCCGGAAGTAAGTTAAATATTCGAAGTATTCATTTACTTCCAGGAGAAAACGCCATGGCAGCGTATGATATATGACAGCACCTATGTATCTCATTTCATAGTAGTGAGCGATCTACAGCTACAGTCAGACCACAGTGAGACAATAACAGCTGATTTTCCAACTGCAATACAAGTACCAAACCTAGCCATCAATCATGATATGCTAGCAATCAGAATTTACAAAAGAGCATATTACTCATGTATTTAAACAGAATAATCCCTATATATATATATATATATATAAAGATTCATAGACACAGTAGGGCTTATACAAACTCATCTATGCAGATCTTTGCACAAACTGGATTCATCTTCCTGTGCCCTGCTGAAATTTTAGTAAATCCACAATGGATTATCTGTTCTTTACAATTTACAGTGTCTAGAAGACGCTCAGTATTCTCATTTCGACATATCTCATTTTGACTTATCTCCCTGATTTATCTATTTAATTTTGGCATTTACTATATTACTGCTGAATATTGCTCTAAATGACAAGACATTACTTCTCTGTTTGATTAAAAATAAAAGCTCTTTGAATCAATTTTTCAATCTGAACCACATAATTACAACCAAATACCAGGCAAACATCTAAATCACTGCTTCAACTCCATTAGCGTGAGAATTAACAGCGTGGTATTGTCAGAAGGCCCCTTGATTGTAGAACTTCAACTAGACCCGGTGTTCGTGCACTGTACAAAATGAACCCCCTAAGAAATTAAATAAACCTTTCAAATAAAGGGGAGGCTTCAAAGACTCAAGACCATTTAAAAGTCTTAGTAACAGCAAGTATTCTGAACAATTCATCATATAAAAAAACTGCACAGATCAAAGACACAGATTTACGTGGTTCTCATATTCATGAATCATACTGCTTTTCAAATATATTTAAGCAATTTCACCTTACTCAAACTGTCCCCATTTATTTTAAATATATTGCAAGTTCAAGAACATCTCACATACCTAGACCAGTGCCATCTTCGGACTTTGGCACATTTTTCTTCATTTATGCTACAAATATACATTGTCTATATACGGTTTTGCATGCTTCCTGTACATACAGGAAAAAGCAAGATCTACAAAGTGATTGGTTAGCGATAATAAGTTGGATTTACCGATATTCGTTCATTACCTAGAAGAAAACAACCCCAAAGAACAGTTCACACTGAAAGGACTTTCGAGAGACACTGTAGGTGTTCAAATCATTGATTTGCAGTGGACACAAAGAAATCAGTTCAAGTAAAAGTTGTATTTAATACCAGTACTGGTATTCAAATTAAATTCGCCTCTGCTTTCAGAGGATAGTTATGGTGAGATTAAAAGACAGTGTTGGGGAAATACAGCATTTTTAATCAATTGTTGAATTCTCTGAGCCTCAAATTTTACATTTCCTTTCGAAGACAATTGACAGTAGAGGATGGATGAATACTTTGAATTAACAGAACCTTTCGAAGCTTCTACTGTAGGAAGGCGAACAATATGGTTAGTAATAGGGGTCAAAATAGGTGTAAAAGTCATTTGCTTTGTCAATTTTAAGAATCCAAATTAGGATCAGATTAGAATTAACTTTTTTTTTTCAACATTAAAAAAAGATTAGATCATACAGTACCACTGTAATCAGTAATGCTGTTTTTTTTTTAAAAATCCATTTACATGCTGCTGACAGCACAGTAAAAGGGTCTGGTTACCAAGATAATAGGATCAGTTTTGCTAATGTGGTCTTTGGCCTAATTAACAAGTTATCATTGTAGCATTTCTTGGAACTCTTAATCCCAAACTTTAAAACACCAAGCGGTCCTTAACCATTGGAGTGAATTATTTGTTTAAGTCGATGCCTGCACTGATCAGTTTAAACCCAGTCGTCAAGACTAGGAAGGGCAATTTCCTCTAAAAGGAGTTTTAATTGAATACATGTTTAAAGTAAAATTATTACAGTACTTCCACACGAAGGGTAGCAAAAGCCAGTTATTAGTGCAAACAGAAACTTGCTTCCCCTCTTAGTCAGAAACAATTTCTACATTTCCAATGACAACGCTGGCTAAAGGTCATTCACTATGTATTTGTAATACTGAACCCTTTCACCCCATGTTCATTATTCCCATTAGAGATGGCTTCTCCTGTCTTCCCTTAAACAGACAGGACCATTATTAACCAACATGATGATTTTGCTAGCCGACACATTTTTATACACCCCTCAATTAAATCATAGCAATTTTTTTTTTTTAGTAATGATATGCAAATGTACTATAATTGAGGAAACACATCTGCAAATAAATAATCCCTTCCAATTTAACATTTGCATTAGGAAAGCAGACCAAAAACTAAATAAATAAATACTGCAAAAAAAGTGGACGACAAGCCCAGGTACGGATCCAAGCTGCTGCTAAATGATTAATTGGCAACATTTTTTTAGGCTCTTGCATATTCACCGTTGCCCTGTGTTGATGACTGGAGCGATTGAAGTGACATGTTAAGAATGTGTCTACCTAATTGGCTCAATAAATAAGCTGTCGAATGAGATTGTTAAAATATACACTACTACTACTGTGTTAGTAGGACATTGTTGTCAGGCATGTCATCCCCAGTCATTTCAGACAGCATGTTTATATGAGGGCCAAATTCACAAACAATCTAAAATTCACAAAAAGAAAGATGTGCCAGGTCTTCAACAGAGCCTACAGCGTGGATGCTTTGTTTGCAATGCACTCAAACCACAAGCTCCGTCAGTTAAGCCCTATTAAAATGATTTTAAAAGCCAAGAAGACAGCAGTCATAATCTGCATTTGAATCATATTGGTTAACATTTCTCACATGCACCCACAATGTATTTTCAATATTTAAATTATAAACACGTGCTTGATTTCTAATCTTAATTAAACAGCTCCAGCTCTTTCCTGTGCAAACCTACCAAGCTAAGGAGATTACTTACAGGAATACTCTTGAATCCCTATGGATTCCTAGTCGAGAGAAACAGGCTCCAATCAACAAGACACCCTGAGAAGCAAGGAGCCTGGGGAATACACAAACACTAACAACGACACCCCTAATAAATTCAAGTGCAAGGACATAGTGGTGCCAAGTTGGCAGCTCCGTTTCAAAGGTTTTTGATGTTGCACTGCCTTCATGGTAAAACAACATTAAATTAGAGAGGCTACATAACCTGTATCCTACAGTGTAACATGTTACATCATCTCAATTAGATAATTGTTCTGCTTACTGGTTATTTAGTTTAGATTTCAGCAAGGGTTGATGAGATAAGACTAATTAATTTAATATTTCAAATCGAACTGAACTGTTTCCGGACCCAGTCAGGTTCCCACACAAGCTACAAGAGCATGGCATGCAAACTCCACTCCACTCCACCCGACCCAACCCAACCATTAATCAAAAAATACTTGCACTCGCAATGTTTTTGCAGCTGAAAAACACAATCAGCCACAGTACGTCATTCTTAAAAGACCAAAAAAAAAAAAAAAAAACCTCTAAAAAATCTGCAGAACCGGGGCATTTTCCAGTATTCATTCCTTCTCCACCCTAAAATCAAGAGACAAAACTTACCAGTAATTATAATTCTTGTTAGGCTATAAGCTATCCCGTTTGGAGTAATGAGATTTCTAAACCTCATTGAGGGATTTCATTGAGCTATTTTTGAAGTTGCAAAGTGGTTGCCGCAGAAACATGCTTCATCAAAACAAAACAAAAAAGGTGTCATCTCAATACAGAAACCCTTAATTAGTCTCTTTACTCCCAAGCAATTATGTTGTAAACAGGCATTACTATGCGTTTTATATACAAGAGCTAATAAAATATTTATTTTAATAATACAAGGTTCGGAAAACAGACAACATAGAAAGAACTTGTTAATACAAACTTATTCACAAAACAACTTAAACGAAGAGAATATTCTAGTGGAAGCACTGCTTCGTGCTGAATAGTCACAACACTAAACCTTCAAACAAACACCTCAACAGCAATACTACAATAGCATGTAATACTGTTTGGTTTTTTCTGCAATTACCGGGTAGACTTTTATTTGGGTGAGTGTTGCTTAGGTCCTCCAGCAGTTGGCTCATAATTTCTTCTGATCTTCCTAAATATTAAAACACATCAGCCTGCACTGCATTACATGCACTTGGTTAACTCAACCCAACAAATTAAACATACATTAACAGGCCAGTAAGATATCATACTAAAACAAGTAAACTTGCCATTACAGAGACAAAAGGCTTAAGAAAATCCAACTGTTTAAAAAAAAAAAATATGTATGTGCCAGCACCAACATATTTAAAACTTGTGGACAAACTTGAAGCAGTATTACTAGTCATTTTCCAAAAAACTAGGGCAGCATGCAAAAATGACTGTTCACTAAATCTTTCCTATTTTCCAGATTACGTACTTTTTGTTGTTCAGATCAAACAATTTTTTCTAGGATAACTAAAAATGTATTTAAAATGTTTGGGGGGTTTATTATATACAGGAATATTTTTTCCCAAACAGAGTTAGCATAGGCACTGTGGGCTTACAGAAAGCAAATGTGCCTATTATTATTATTATTATTATTATTATTATTATTATTAGTTACTGCTCAAAATTGGTCATACTTCAGTGAAAAGAGGGACTGACAAAAGCCTACCCATGACTTTGATCAAAGGTATCATTGTTGTAAATCCTGAAGGGACTGCTCTCTGTAGTTTTCTCTCTCGTGTTTTTAGTTGTACTGCTGCTCAAGTCCTGTCCTCTATCTCAAGAGAAATTACAACATAAAAGGAATCTGATGAGGCTACATTTATAACAAGTCTAGCTTTGTTATTGTTGTCTGGACCAAAGAGGCATATATTCAGTATAATATGCTGTTGGCGTATTTCACTTTGAGATCAGATAAGTCGCAGCAGTTTTTACAAGATTGATGCAAAGACCAGAAGTAGAGCTAATTAGCAGGAGATTGCAAAGCATTGCATCTACATACCTAATTAGGTCACTGCTTGGGAAATGAAACTGTTTGAAAAAACAGCAGCATTTCTTGTAATCCCATCCTGCAAAGGCCAATACATACCTTGATACAGAAGCAGAAATGCATTGGGTATTAGGTTAGGGTTACGAGTACCCGAGTACTCAAATAAAAATCTTATACATTACTGAACAGCAATTCAAATGTGTAATTTGCAGAAGGCACTGGCTTCAGCCAGGAGACACTTAAGGATTTAAGGAGCAGGTGTTTTTTTATTGAAAGCTCTGAAATACAAACTGTAAACTTGAGAGGGCTACAGCATACAGTTCAAAGATGAAATGTGATCACAGAACCATTACTGCACATTTACTGTTCAAATATGGCATGGGCATGGATGTATTTTGTTTTTAGCAAAATACCACCACGATACAGTCCATCTATGGTTATACTCTAAATGAATTTACATAACAAAGGATTACCTGAAGGAATGTAACCTGCATCTACACAGTAGGCACAATATTACTTGGACACCACTTAGATACAGCATTTCAACTCATTATAGGCAAAAACAAGTGCAGCCATACTGTTGAGTGAATGCTACTTTCACTACTTGAATTGTATTACTTGTAGGACCAAATTAGATTAACAAAACGTGTTTGAATACAGAGTCTAATAGTTTTCAACAATTTGCATTGTAATGCAATATCTGGAAGAGCACTAAAAGTAATTACAAAAAACATTTCTGTCCTGATGTGAGCTGCTGGAATACCATATTTTTAGTCTGTACCTGTCTGGGAACAACGTCTGACAGCAACCTCTGCAGAATACAGCTGATGTGAAGACTGGTGACACATTGAGTTTCTATGGAAATGTAACATACAAATATGGAGAATGATGGCTGCATCACACAACCACAAGAGACAGTCTCTTCTGAGAGGTACAGGTATATGCACAGGCCGATGAGATATTATATATATATATATATATATATATATATATATATATATATATATATATATATATAATGTTATTCGAAAGACTCCAGGGCATCTAGCAGGTCATTTATGGAGCTGTGATATAATAGGAAGTGCCTACATTTATACCCACAGTGAGTGCTGATTCAATATTTTCAGTATTTTACACATGGAACTTTAACCCTGTTAGGCAGTCGTGATGTGGCAGAGACTTAAACAGTGTTTAGCAGATGCTAACAACACTCAGCCTACATATAAGAGCAAAAATGCAATGTTTTGTACTTGCTATTCCATTTCCTAGACCCAGTCGCCGAAGGAAAACTGGCACTGTATTCAAGCAACGGCTATCAAAACACAGTGTGTTATAAAACAACGTGTTAGTTCTAAACATATGCTCATAAGTATTAGGACATTATTCATAAAGCACTTACATTATAGAAAACTGCAGTCCTATGTGTTTACTATAGTGTGGGTCCGCTTCATTTTACTTCATGTCCTTGGTTCTGGTGATTTACTTCATACCAACAAAGTTGTAACCAAATGCTTCACACAACAGACATTGAGTTCAGTGGGCTGGTAAAACTATTCCTTTTTAATTGCTAGCTGACAAAAGTGTTCTACGGAAGGATAGCCAGAATGGGTGTTCTACAATAGACTGTCAACAGCAATGAAACACACCTCTCTAACCTGTGTACATCCAGGACTCCCCGAATTTAGAGAGACTTGCTTCTTAAGCTCACTCAGGCAGAGAAAGTAAAGCACCACCTTATCAGCATAGCACAGATAGTTTAAAATTAAATAAGAGGGTTTACACTTCAGTGATATACTTGCAGAAGCAAGGAAACCCACTCTGTCGCTGGCTGCTTTTTTTGTTGTTTTTTTTACCATAGTTTAATTTATATATGGACATTAATAACTGGGTACATAAACTACCTATATTTTACCACTGTTATTAAACATTTTAATAAATCTCATTGTCTATCCTGCAGCCTTACTCTGTGGCTTTAAAATACCATGTGGTGCATGGCTGTTCTACCCTTTTGTGATTTGTGATGACCCTTAATGACTAGTCAGCTCAACTGTAACAATCACATATTCTTTAGGTTATTCCAATTTTAGCAGCCAAACAAATGTACAAATAAGTAGCTAGCTTGCCATGCTGGCTTCCAACCTGCTCACATTTAGCAGGGATTAATGTAATCAATTCTGCAATCACTTTGTAGCTCATAATTATTTCGACATTGATAACCTGTTACTGTTATCTTTGCATTCTAGATACATGACGGGCAGGTTAACCAAGTTAGGTGCTCCATGAATAATGTAAGTTCTCAATATCGCAGAGCTGTAAACTTTTTTTTAGCGAAGTGTCACTCCATATAAATTCACTTTCAAATGAAAGACTTCCCAAGCTCTTTGATGTAGCCATGGTATGTTATGTAAGAGTGAGACTACTTCAATTTCTACTTTAAAATGTAATCATGTCATCTAGTTTATAAAAGTATTTTTGAACACACTGCTACCTGTGACAACTTATCTCCTTTACTGCACATTTTGACATGTTTTCTTGAGGATCAAACAAATCCATTACAATCCAGTTCAACCTGTGATCAGTGGAGGGAAGTTTACTTCATGGGAGTACACCGGCCTTTCCATTAACAGGAGCTGTTAAAGCTTGAAAATCTACTGGGACTGCAGAGGAACTTGAAAACGGAGAACACAACACTGTGACTACTGTCAGAACGTCAACTCAGCCAAGGCAGATATCTAGGGCAAAAAAAACTGCCTTTCAGGTCTGCTGCCAGATTTTCACAGAAAGGAGATTGAAGGCGTGCCTGACTAGTGCTATCCAGTGGAGTAGTTCGCTTTCAATTCGAAGACGACCACCAGAACATTTACGTATGGGATATGCCTGCCTACTGGTAGGTATTCACTGAGCTCTCTATACCAGAGCTGCCGATAGTCCCCTTCCTGGATGACATCCTTGGTCCCGCCTACTGAGGGGTTAAAACCGTCATAACACGGAAGCCATTTCTCTTTTTACATTGAACCCGTGAGGGCAACCGATGCGACCTTGTGGTTGGTGGTCGTCTTCTCTTTCAGGGAACCAGGGTTACGGTAAGTACCCTAACGTTATAAAAGGAAGCCTGCAGATCTTTTTAATTACCTCATCATGTACTACTAATGCCTTTGTTGTATTCCAGACGTAATTTATAAGAATGTTCAGACTTTATGCAAATGTAATAGGATTACAGATGTGTTTACAAAATATTGTGAAAATGGTGGTGGTGGTGCTGCTCTTAAAACAACTGTGGAAACCGTGGGTTTGTCCCATAAGGGTCTAGAGGATTTTCACAGCCAGCAATAGGGACTATAAAACACTTTCTAGCAACATATCAATGTTATTATTATTTACTCCACTTACAGTACTGTATACAAGCAGCCTTTGCAACATTCTGCATTTGAAGTCTCATCCCCATTGAAACTGTAATAACACAACACGCTTGCAAACTCAAGGTTATAGTTTCAACAAATCCCACGCATGCTAGACTTTTTTTTATATTTATATTATGTAACAAGAGATTTTTTGCCAGCAAATGTTGCACTTTAAAATATCAATAAATTGTTTAATATAAATGATACAGACATCAAAATAAATGTGTTACCTAGCATATTTTCATGGTGACAAAGCAAGTTAATTGTCATTAAACTCGGATGTCCTGTAATATACATATGCGTAGGTAAAAGTGCCTGGGGTCTGCAAAAATAGGAGAAAAAGCAGAAGGACATTTTTACCTTACTCTGGTGACTTATTTCTCTTACTGTATGACAGGTATTGACTTTTTCCCCCCCTACATTTCACATAAGAGTGTATGACCCTGAATACATGTAAACTATCCTTGCTATTAAAGAGTTTCTGGCCGTTCTCGCTGATAACTTGGTGCAAGGAACTACCGTTCCTCTCAATTATTACCCACACTGTCAAAAAGGTAACACAGCAAAAACGATTCATGATGTGGTACGGAACAGAAAAGCCAGAGCACTTAGGTTTTTTAAATTCCTCTTCCTGTTTTCAAGTTAGAGGATAGATCTCAAACCCCAGTGCACTAGAGCGGCCATTTTGAAAAGCACTTCATACCTATTTTCAGCGAGTAAAAAAAAAAAAAAGCATTTTGATGTTGCAATTATTAAAAAATGTATGAAAATTTCAGAATATGTACAGTAATACTAACTGGACCAAACAATCCATGTATGCACTCAAGTACAATATGCTGTCTGTTTTATTTAGGCATTACATTAAAACATAAAAACTTTAGCTTTTGATAAAGTATTTTGTTTTTGCCAGTGTGGCATGAACAAAAGATTAATGTATAATGTCTGCTAAGAATGCCTTTTAAAGTCCCCAACGTTTCGCCCCAAAGGATAACAGTATTTAAACACACAAACATGTGCTGCATGCAGTTTCCTTAGCGTGCATGCTTGTGGAAACTGTTATAAGCTGAATTTCCTAAGTCCCAGGACTCCTGTATACTTTGGCAGTGGTCAAGCAGGAGAGTAAGGTTACAATCAGGAAGTTCAGATATGCATTTCCAGCTGCAGTCTTTCTGGGGCCCCCGTTATTGTTAATTGAATCCATACTGTTCCCTAGACATCGCTGCTATTAAAAGCATTCCAGACAATCTGCTGTGAAACAAACAAGAATATTTTTAGAACAAGTTAACAATGCTGTAACTCCATATTATCTATAACTCAATAATAAAAAAGACATATATAATATTAGTAGGTTTCTTTTTTTTGTATATATAGTGCTGAAAATGTTAGAAAACAAAATGGATTTAAATAATGATACATTCCAAATGGTCAAAGTTTCCTGAAAGGAATTCTACTCAGTTCTGGTGCAGAAGCTCTTGCTTAGTAGAAACATAACTGTGAAAGATTTGAAAACATTAAAAAAGGCAACACAGCAAAAGGACTTGTAATTTCTTGAGGCGTGATGGGAGCTGCATTCCCTGCAGTTATTGTGCGTAAGCCATCAAAGACAGAGCACTGTTCCAAAATAAACCCTGCTTTCTCCAAATCGCTTGGCTACGTAATGTTCAGAGCAAACAAGGATTTAAAAGGGTCAGAACATACAGTTAATGCACATCCAGATCTACTGCTTAATATAGAGGAATACATGCAAAGTAAAAACATCAATCATTTAGCAGTTAGAGAAAGGAGCATATCCTGAAAGCACAATATTAATGTCCATTATATAAAATATCTACATAAAAGCCTAAATTAGTTCACCATCAGTATTACACGATGCAGATCTGAGGTTCAATTGATAGATGGTTTAATATTGCAAAACTGAACAGGGTATAATAAAAAGAAGAAAAGTACAGCATCCAAGCTTTTTAACCTTACCATCCACCCTCATTACAAACCAATGAGAACTGTATGTTTAGAACTGTTTGTGCTGCAAATAGATAGCTTAAAAACCCTACAGGGCCACTGCTTTTGCAGAGTTGTGGGTGTCAGAGCTACAAGCATAGCTCTATATTTTTCAGTTTGCTGTTAGTTTGTATCGTTGCAGCTTTACACAAGATTACAATAAGGAAGCACTTCCCTTCACTTTAGCTCTGTCCAGGGCATTAGCTTGGTTAATGGCTTCCTGTCTGAAAGCTACTTCCTATTGAAGCCGGTGAAAAGAAGAAGAAAAGAAAATCCCATCAAGTACTTGGTTCAAGAAGGATTTGTAGGATGGTAGTGGCTGGGTTTCTTGGACTACTTTAAGGCAACGTTGCACTCAGAGCATGTGTCAAACAGGAAACGCAAAGGTTTTCAAGTTAAAATCCTATGATTTACATTGTTATTGACCATTTGTTTCGGTTTGTATTTTCTATTCAGAGCCATTGTAAGCCATGATTTCAAACATCTGTTTCAAGCTTTAAAACCACTCCCTGAACCTCCCTTCAGTACCATTATTTTAATGTCAGGGCCCAGGTTTAGAAACCGTACCTAAAGCCGATATACAATCATAAAGTAGTAAATTAAACCACAACAGCTCAATAAAATTGACTGAAATCATCGGTTTAATGCACATAAATAAACTCAAAATCATAAATCTTAAAATTACCGTGCATTGAAAGAAACACAGTGAAATACAGCACATGTCATATGCCCATTGCAGGGTTACACATTTATTTATTGTACAGAATTTACTAATTTAAAATCTCACAACATCAATAAAATTCTACTTAGCAACTGATAAGTGCTTAACACTGAAATAAAATAAAGTATTACATGTGCATGCCGTCACTTCTTGCCATTTAGTCCAGATGCCTCTTTAAAATGCAGAAGCATTTGTCAATTAGAAACACGTTCATCTTGAGCTGTCTCAGTGCTGCATCTAATGGTTCTGGTAACAAAAAGCATCTCACTAAGTGAAAAGGGTTCAGAAGATGCTGTAATAAAACACTACAGTACTTAAAAGCTTCTAATTGTATTGTGTTCATTTGTATTTACGGGAATAGCCAGCCCAAGCCCAATCCCAATACCACTTACTGTATAAGAGAGGACTATATGAGTAATAGGAGGCATAGTTTCTTATTTAAACACATGAAGTCTATATTCATTGCACACCTGATACATTACCCTTTGAAAACATATGTGGAAAAATGTAACTAGTATACAGTATATCTTATGATCATGTTTTAATGTTACAGATATAATACTACTTAAGACTTATAGAGCACCTTTCACGCAATGAAAATTAGTTACTTTAAAAGCATCATTACCACGCAACTGGTTTCATATGGACTGACCTCTCAATTCAAAAGCCAACAAGGCTATCTTGCACCACCAGTTTGGATGAAGTTAAGCACACCCTGAGGAACCTGGGAATTCACTGATCTTAACTGCAACCTAAATGGTGAGCTCTTTCATCTGTGATGACATGAGCAGCTAGGCTTGCAGATTGATTGAAGTCACCACCAGTTTCAATTGGTAAGGTTCCTGCTGTTCCGAGTCTCAGGAGCTGCCACTGCCTTGAATGCCATTTACACTGCCTGGAGGCCAATCAATCCTCATGGACAGGATGGTAAAGAACAGAAACAATGAGTAAAATCATGCAGTATCTTCCCCACCCCTCTGCTACAAAGTACATTGCCTGTCCATATATTTATTCTACAAATAAACTGATCAGCAATATCTGAATTCAAACAATTATTAATAGGGACAATGCAGGTATATCAACTCTGTCACTGTTTGTTTGCTAAAATAGCAAACAAAATAATACAACATTGTATGGTAAGTAATCATCCTCAAAAGACAACAGGCCATTCCACGTTCCGTGTGTTACAACAACATTAAGGAATCACTCCTCATGACATAGTCTGGTACATGAAAAGGAAGTCGTTCCACTTCAAAAGTGACACAGCAAAGCTCAACTCATTGCCATGGAGGTCTTGTGTTTCTATTTAGAGCAATGCTTTCCTTTCTTTAAATGTAAATCTATTTGGAACATTTTGGAACAGCATTTATTGATTCATCGCATGATTCATCACAGCTTCATCGTAGAGCAAATTAGCTGTATTTAAAGAAACAAAACAATTATATTGAGTTATTCAAAATATATTTTAATTAATTAAATATATTAAACTTGAACAATTTAAGCAAATCATAAGTTATAAAGTCTCATAAGTGGCGTAAATTGTAGACTTGGGAAAATAAGTTTCACATGTAAAATGTAGAAAACCCCTTGCCAAGCACGATTTATGATACCGAGGCAGAAGTAGGACCGAAGAAAATACGTGTTTTTCTAGGTCTCAACCAAGCACTAATTAAGCACTTAACCCAACTCTTAACAGTGAGATGAGATAGTATCTATGGCTCCCTCTGTATGCAAGAACCAGAGGAGGTACTTTGGCAGGCAAAACCAGCTCCTCCACAGACACCAGTCCATTTATTGAAGCCCTGTTTTGAGTAGCTTGTTTAGTACAATATTATCCAGTGAGCGTGAATGCAAAAGTACATAACACTATCTAGTTTCAAAGCCCTATATGGTACATGTTTAGAAGGGTAAACCTTATTTTTATATTTTGTCGGTCCAGCAGTCCGCTAAATACATGGAGTGCGCCACTTCATCTTACCCTTTCAATCCTTCATTGCACAGATTGGATCTCAGAACATTCCCTGGCCTCGTGATTGGTTTAGACCTGCTGTGTCTGAAAATGCACTCCCATTGTGAGTCTAGCTAGCAGGTCATAGACATTTTCTTTTTTGCTGGAACCTCTTATACTGCCACTGTGAGATTCATCATATCTATAATTGTTATGAAGTCTAATCACATCGGCGTCTGTATTTTAATAGTGGCTCAGCAGCGGTCAAACTTACCAGTCCTTAACCTGTTGAAATAATACATCAAGATCATTTTCAGGACCATTACTTCCAATCCATGTACCTTGAGTCATACAATTAATTCAATTACATCTGTACTTTTAATTCATGCTTGTTTTTAAACAGCAATTGAAAAAGCAGGTGCTGCATTTAAAGTATTCATTGTTGGCATTCATACTAAAAGGTATGCATTTAAGCATACATTTCTGTTTAAACTGTAACAAATAAAATCCTTATTAACGCATGATGACTTCAAGTAGGAATTTTATAGAAAGCTACTAATCACTTACAATATAGTCATTACCAAATTGTGTCTAATTCCAAGCTGAAGAAGTGCTGAATACTGCAGCTGCAATTTACTTTTCTTTCATTGGATGGTGCATTTGGTGATGCAGGTATTTTGACTGATTGGCATAAGTGGACCATGATAAATAGCGTCTGTGCTTTGTGCCATCAGCTAAGTGTCATACAGGGCTGGCCACTGTATCGCAAAGGTCATTCATCATACAAAGCGAGCAAACAGACTGCAGCTTTGAGATAAATCACAGTCATTACGGAAACACAGTGCACACTGACTTTTCCTTCTACACCACACGATGCTGGCTCTTCCACATGGCCCAGGTGTACTGTAAATGTGCTTATAGATGATCAGTTTGTACTTACTGCAGATAACAGGTACTGCAGCTGAATCACATTCCCATGATTCTTCCTGCTACTCACACAAACAGACACTCTGATTCAAAACATGTTCTTTAAATAGCCTGGAACTCGATACCTTACTGCAAGGGTACATTGACAAAGATCCTTATCTAAGTCGTAATGCCCCCCCCCCCCCAAAAAAAAATTCAGACACGATTGTATTTGTTTGTTTTTCTACCACTATTTTTCTTTCGATCTTTGGTGCTATTATTATACAGGTTTACAGAATTAATACATTAGTGCGGGATGACCCTATAGGTAACCGAAAACACTAATTTCATACAGTAGATCAAAAACGAAAGTCCCGAAATAAAACGATTTACATAAAACTCCAAAATAGCTAAAAATAAATTAATAAAACCTGAAAAATAGAAACCCTAATTATAATTCACAACATTGTAATACAATTATTTTAAATGCAAACTAATATGTTTGTACATTACTATGTTTAAGGAATTGTCATATATAAAAAGTGTATACTAGAGATGGCCAAACCGTGGCTCCTGGGCAGTTCAAGTGTGGCTCTCGGTGAAATGCTGGGTGACGCACGCTTTGCAGCTCGAATGAATTGAAGAATAATAAACAAAAAAGAAAGAGAGAAAAAGTAAAAATAAACGCAACAAGTTTATTATTTTTGGTCTCTGTATTCATTCGTGTTTATTATTCTTTCTTCTCTCCCGTTCTCTCTCTCCAGTTTCTTTGAGCCCGCATGTTCACTGCAAGGACGTTCTGTCACTTGATGACCTTCGACACCGTGTGCTGGCGCATGCGTATTTCTATCACCTCGAGTGAAAGCCGGATGTGCAGTCGAAAGTGAATTTCATCATTTTGAACAAAGTGCTCGTTCGTTTCATGGAGACAATGGCATTGAGCAAACCATCCCCGAGTAATCAACTAAAGTATAAGGCTTAAGCCAGAATGGGAGGAAGAGTTTGCTTTCACTGAAAACAGGAGTAAACCTCTGTGTCTCATCTGCAACAAATCGCTTACACACTGTTATCTGTACAAGGCGACATCACAACACATTTTCATCTGAATATCCTCCTGGATCAGACTTGAGGAGAAACAAGCTGGCCTCTTTAAAAGAAATGTGTATCAATGCCCCAGAAGCAGTTTGTTACAGGCTCTTCCATCCAAGCTTCTCTGGAATGAACCGTCTGCCCAAATGTTGATTACAGCAAATGTTTCTTCATCACTGCAGCAATCTGGCTCATGGCGTGTCTCAAGCAACAAAAATATGGCTAACAGAAACAGAAACATTCCTTGCGGAAGTGAAACCTTCACGCAGGCGTGGCTCATTGTTATTGCGTCGGCTCACGAATGGCCGTTTGTCTCGCTCAACCCGGGTCAAAGCGAGTCAACCCACATCCCGAGGTGGGTCATTGGGACCCAGGTTAACCTGGTTCTGACCCAGGTACGTGGTTTCACACTACGCTGGAATGTGACCCGGTTAGCCAGCATCTGGGTCCAGACCCGGGTAGGAGTGCCAGTGTGAAAGGGGCTTAACATATCTTTCTTTACTGTAGTTTGATTTATGTTTAACCTGTAAAATAGGCAAATCAGAATTGGGTGGCTTAGACTACTGTATGTTGTGCTTTTGGTATTGCACATACTAACAGAGTTACACAAAGTTCTTACAACATCCACAAGCAAACTCACTTTCTACAGAAAATGTACCTGTGTATTACATCATACAGATGTACAAGAACACAGTTGGTAGCTTTGTTTGGGCTATCCCAAGATTCTTTACCATCTGCAACTTCTTCCTTCGAGAACTCATCCCCTGTTGGTCACCCTAGCCTGTCACAATCATTCCCATCCCCCATTAATCAAACTCCGGACACCTTCTGTCAAGACATTCTGCCTTTACCAGCAGAACAGCTGCATACCTGCATTTCTTTTTCAGCATACAGTAAACTCACACAGCAGCAGCTGGGAGGCTATGGCAAACTTGCGGCAATACGTTTCACATGATGAATGTCTGACCTCCCCTAAAGTTGCCAATCGACACACTTCTCATTAGCTGAACTGCATGCTGAGGGCACAATTTTATGTTCAGAGGACAGCTAGCTAATGAGGATCGACAGGTCAAGTGGGATGTGCAAGGACACAGACAAATATGACAGCTTGCACATACAGTGGAAAAATTCCTTCCACTTGTCTCTCTCTCGCTTGCTCCAAGACTTCACACCTACAGTGCATGACATTCTGGAGAAGGGCTTGCATTCAGGAGCTGCGCAAAAAAAAGATTATCTTGAAAATATGGCACAAAAAAAAAATTTGGAATATACTTAAATCTACTAACACTTTGACACCATTTGATTAAATATAAATTGAAAGTACATTTTCAAAAGACAGCTGTTTTACAGTAACTGAACAGCTTTAACAGAAGCATGCATTCCTACTAGTGTGAAAACTCCAACGTATTTTATATACTGCATTTTTTGCTCCCAACCGTATTTGTAATCCAAAGGTGTCTCTTTTGTCAAAGCAGCCAGTTACATAATGGATCTTTAAGTTTGGACACTTTACCTCTGCTGCAGCAGAATATCGAAGTGTCCAATTAATTATTTAGAAGACACTGTCTAATTTACTGTTGACTTTTGGCAAGTCCCTTTCAACTTGATGAGATGCCAGCAGATCAGTGGTTAGAGTGTGGATTGCAATGTAAATGACAGTGGGTTACAAGCTTGGGACTTTGTACAACCCTGCTGGTAATGATAGTAGTGGAATTGATATTTTACCCTGTTTACTGAGACAGTACGCATCCCAATACTGTACCTTGTGCTACACAGATCAAGCAGCCCTTGTGCTAAAAAAAACAAAAAAAAACACTATAATAAACTAAATGGAAATGCCTCTTGTTCTTTAGATTTCAGCACAATTGACAGAACCTTCTCTTCGTCCTGTGTTTGTATGGAAAATGTCTGACCGTCTAGAAACTAGACTTTAGTCTTTAAGGGCTACCCAGCCAAGTAAAATATTAATATATACATATTTTTTTACCAGAAACCATTTGACCTGTACTGCAGTTCATGGCCTTTCTTCCAGCGAGTGAAAAACAGAGAAAATAAACCCTCAAATCTCTGGAATATGAAAAAAGGGTTCTTGAATACAGCTGCAACCGTTAGAGATACAGATAACCTTACAAGAATCCAATGTACATGCAGCATTAAAAAGTGTCAATTTCTTTTCCCCCCTAGTGTTTAGAAAAGGTCACTTGCCCTGAGAAATTGCAATTCTGCGACTTGTGCAGCGACAACATGGACTTACTGTTTCACTTCAGAGAAACACTTACATTTTATACAGATAAAGGTATTTAGTAACAAAAAGGTAAGCTTCCCAGCAAATAGCAAACATAAGACATACTGTACAGTAGCTATTAAGTGCTTTATTATCAGCGATATACGGACCTCTAAAACTTGGTTTCACTGGATCAGTGAAACCAAATTCTTTATTTTTTGTGTGCATTAGGTGTTTCAATGTTAATTGGAAAAATCAATGTTCCCTTATTAAAAACACTTTTGCTGGGCAGTGCTTGGTCACTTCCAAACTATGGTATTGTATGTTCAGTACAGTCTGTGGGCGTGATCAGTTTACAGTTATAAATACACTGCAGTCAAGTTCAATTTAATAGGGCCCTTTGTGTACCAAGTCTATGAAAACCAACATCCATAAAGTGCAAGGGAGTCGCCTGAATGTCTTTTTGTCTTTCATAAGTAATAAGAGTTTAGAGCAATGTGACCAGAAGTACAGAAAATGTGACATATCTTTTCTCAGGCAGACTGCCAAGGAAAAGTTTTACCACTGTGACAGAGAGAGAATGAATCCTAGTCAACAAACTTTTACCACTGTGAGAGAGAGAGAATGAATCCTAGTCAACAAATCTCCCTCCCGATCTGTTTGGCCACTGTATAAATCGGAGCAGAGCGCCCCGTAATGGATGGTTTGGCAGTTCATTCCAGGGTCAGTCGGAAGCCAGACATCCAGGAAGGGGGCGGGGTCACGATACCGGAAGTCATTGCCTTAATGCAGTAGCCGATGTGTCAATCACGGATTGGAGGAGACGTGATTGGCCGCGCCACCGAAAGAGGACGTGGCGGAGGGTATTTAGGGGAAGTTGCCCCAGCAATCTGTCCCTTTTGATGTGGTTACCACTAGGACCGAGAAAGGAAGTAAATCAATATGTAAATCGCGAGTGAAGTGTTTTGTTTGTTTTTGTAACTGTATATTTGTCTTTGCCAGATGGCTAATACGAATCCGGGAGCTGCCGCTTCAAGCCAGTGCTAAACCCGGACTGCACTGCACCTGTGTTCAAACAAACACCACTGTTTAATCACCGCACCTGCACCTACAGCACTCACTGTCCGGAGATGTGTCTATCTGTGTTGTGTGTCTGTGTTTTTGTATTATTTTGGGACTGCAACCCCTTGGTTTATACGCTGGCAATACCTATAGTTGGGTAGAGCCAGCATTATTATTTCAATGGTCAAACCGACCACTAAAGAAAATAAAAAGAAAACACTTGAACCGTGAACTTTGTGTTTGTCGTTGTCTGAATCACCTGCATCACCCCTACACCTACGCACTGCAAACCCACACGTTCACACCACTCATCACAGTCTACCTGAAATAACCTGCAGCTATTGCCAGTATCAGTTAAAACACTAACAAAGTATGATTAATTACTGTGATTAAGTTATTAATTTCAGCCCTAGAAAAGAGAACACAAATTAATATGAAAATATGTTTAATAACCAGTCTCCACTCTGTAATTACTGGTAGATGTAGTATGTGCAAGGCTTTCTTGGCAGGCAGAATATGACAAATGCAATTCCTGGTAGAATACGACATTAACATTTTGATTCATGTCATATTTTGCAAATGAAAGGTTGTGCAGCACTTGTCACATAAAAACAAGCAGAAAGCAGCTGTGTGTTATTATACTCTCTCACGTGAGCCGAACGACGATTAGGAGGACTGTTCTTAACTTTTTCTTCCATCCTGCAACTTTAACTTAAAACATACTAGTTTATCAATGTTATGTTACAAATCTCCACCCTTAAAATGTAGCAAAGAGTTGAATACTCTATTTTGGTTTACATGGCATACATAATGCACACCCAAAGCTCTAGAAATAGGCTTATACAGCACACACAGGTGAAAGTCTGCCTCTATGCCAATGACACAGTTTTCCAAAGCTGTGCTATTGAATAGAGAACGGGACATCAATGTATTATGGAATTTTATCTGGGGACAGTCATTAAGTATAACAGGTAAATTAGGCATACACTTGATGTACCTACTACAGTAAGAGAGACAGCATGGGCTCTGCATATTTGGCAGTCTTGCAGCAGATGATCTTCTAGTGAGAATGAAAAGCCACAGGATGCCCAATTATACCTCATTATCAATCCTACTTTACATTGCCAACTATAAAAGACCTGGAATATCTACTGTAAAAGAAATACATGCAGTACATACCAGAAAACGCAATTTAACAAACCAACAACCACCAAAAATCTGATCCATCGTAAACTGTTGGTTTTTCCTGTTCGGTTGCAACGCTGTGAAAATTAAACATGCGTTTTGCAAAAGCCAAACATAATCTTCCGCTTTTTTTTTTTTTTTTGTGGCCATTGCACATTAAAAATGTAACTGCTTAAATACGAACTGGTTGATATAAAAATGACACCCAACCAAAACCTTCCCTTTCTATTAACCATGATCCAATTCAGGTCAAATATTAATTTTACAGGTGGTGTTCTTATCGTTCTGAAAGCACCAACACTGAGTGATGAATTTCAACCTCAGCATTTAGTATCGTTTGTTTTACTCTTGCACAGTCACTATTCCAAGTCGTTTTTGCAGCTGTATGTTTTTCAGAAGTACCCTCTCCACTACACGTTTGATCACTTTGGATATGTATGCAGTTTCCTTGGTCACTTATATATTCACTGCAAGTTTAGGTATAAATACCCTTCAAGCCAATAAGCCACTGGAATGAGTATTCTGCACGTAAATAATCTAATACAAGCTTTTATTAAGGATTTTAGTGTATGAATTTGATATTGTTAGCTTGATTAGTTTTTTTTATTATTATTATTAATTACTGCAGTAGTCTTAAACGAATCCTTTTGTAACCTCACTTTAAAATGGAAGATTCCTCTGAATGTGAAGACCCACTCTTGAGGTCTTGAGGTCTTTCCTTCAATTTGTTAGAAGCAATTTGATTCCTTAATCTGCATAACCACATTATTGAGTTCAAAGCTCTAGGCACCTTGGCTCGTGCTTATGAATCTTCCCACTAGAACATCACGCTTTGGTAGGAAATCTGATTCTGAACACAGTGCCACAAATAAACCAAAAATTAGATTTTGAGATATACTTTTTTTATATGCACGTTTTTCAAATTTTTCAGTAGTCATATATATAGAACAAAAAATTCTACACATGTAAATATCATAGGTCTGGTATCAAAACTTTACTGTTGCATTTCATACATATTCTTATTAATTGCGTTTGAAAGCCAAAACAGATCCTGGATGCAAATTTCTGTATTCTTGGATTGTAGCCATTGGTAAACCACAAATAGACTATTTAATTTTAACCATCTGTGATGATGTGGCAAAGTGGTTAACCGTGTGCAGGTGCAGGAATGCAGCAGTGATCAATGAACAGACAGATAACGATAATCCAGGTGCAATGTTATTTTATTTGTAATTCCAAAGTCTGACGACAAAACGCCAGTGATAACAAGCAAAACAGCAGCGTGTATTGCTCTGTTTTAATCCACGGGTCGGTCCCGAAATAATAGTTCCGATCTTAAACACCCACACGTAACACAAAACACAAACACAAGTCAGCAGTGCGTGATTTAGTTCTCGTGGTTCAAATACAGTTTATCGTGAACAATGGTGTAGTGTAGTCCGGATAAGTGCTGGCCCTTAGCGACAGCTCCGGATCGTGTTTCAACCGTCTAATAATAACAAACAGTATATTGTTTAGACACGACAACAAAACAAAACACCCATGATACAGTACACATTCTCCTTTCAGTTCAGCTTTAACCATAACAAGGAACAGATCACTTTGCTATGCCCCCTTTTGTACAGTCAATCATGACCCCTTGGTTAACTAGTGCAACCGCTCCTCCAATCCGCGACTGCCACGTCGTTTCCCTTCCGGGTCGATGATTTAGTGTATCATAGCTCCACCCCCTTTCTAGATGACCAGCTTCCTTCTAACCCAGGGAATGAATTGTCTGGCCATCCAGTCCAGGGCACTCTGTTCCCTTTACACAGCGCCCTCACAGGTCAGGAGAGAGATTTATTACCAAGAATCATTCCGTCTCGGTCACAGATAGGCTTTGCAAACCTCTTAAAACAGTACCTGGATTCACATAAATCAATAACATTGGCCATTTAGAATGTAGATAGGTTTTTCAGGAAAAGCACACAACTAAAAAACAAATAACTGACATGAAAATTCCAATTGCTCAACCAAGTACTATAGGATTTAAAACAACAATAACAACAAGTAGCAGCCACGAATGTCCCTTTGGTGAATGGATAAATCAGAGTTCACTATAGGAGGGATTGACTTGGCTTGATCAGAGGAAATAATGTATGCACAAAAACTTTAAGGACTCACACTGATATAACAAATATTAACTAGTCTGTACCTGGAAGAAAATTACAATATAATTGAACTGTCTGCAGGCAAAAACTATCTATTCATATTCAGAGGTGTAAATGGCAAGTTTCCCACTTAGCTGACACGTTTACAACCACCTTACAATACAAACTATTACTTGAGATCACACAACTTGGCACTGTAATCCCTAAACACAGAACCAACCACAGCAGCAGGCATTTGTTATGTCTTAGAAATACTGCATGTGGACTGCTGAGAGATATATATTAAAACCACCTGCTGTAGCAGGATTTCATTGTGGATTCAATTTAAAAAATAATCAGTATGTTGTAGGGATCCACCTAACCCTTGTGTAAAAAAAATGAATTTTCATTTTAAAACAAAAGAAAACAGTTTTTGTTATTTTCAGAGTAAATCCAAAATAATGGGGTTGATTCAGTTGATCTAAACATTGGCAGATTTAAATAACACGTTAAATTTAAATAATTAGAACCATCAGCTATATAGGAATAGTTATGATGTTGCCAAAATAATTTTTACCCATTAAGTACCAAAATACATTTTTCTTTGAAAAAAATCTGAACACAAACTGTATTTATATAATTTGATACATTACTTTTAGACTTAACATTTGCGGTTAACAAAATTAGAGTAAGTTATCATAACAGTATCGTTAAACAAAATAAAACTAAAAAACAACACGTAGATGCCAGTTAAAAATGCTCCAAAAATGACACAGTAGCCAAACAAGGACAATTGCACTTAATACGTTAATCCAGGACCCCATGCTTTCTTGCAAACCAGTTGTCTGCAAATATAACCATCAAAGACATACAGTACTGGCATGCAAGATAGTTTTTTTTGTGGGGATGATAAATCAGTCTAAAGCTTAGGGATTTAACATATTAGTTTTGCACTCATAAGTTACTAATTTATTTACATTCCTAATATATTTGCTTTTTTAGAAGTGCAAGCCAGGGGGATATGATAAGATGATGTAAGGCTCATTTCTACAACTAAATTGGTTCCTGCCAAGTCAATACATCATGCAGAATTATACGGGGACTCTACACAGTCCTTAAACTCAAATTCATAGCATACAGCTCAAGACTTCTTGGCAAATCATTCAAGAACCAGACCTATGACAGAGATGTACGGTGTAGTCAAAGTTGTAAATTGGTGATCTGAGCATTAAATGAGAACCAAGATGAACCCCATATGAAAATGTGAACAGTGAAATTATTTTTAATAATTAGTGTTTAGGCAGTTTAGAATGTTTCAGGAAATTATTTGTAGTTTTACTTTGGGGGATTAATGCCTGGTTTTGCACACTGGACAGTAAAAAGTAGATTTAACACCTTTAAAAAGTATTGGTGTTGGTGAAGTGGTGGAACCTGATTCAAGCCACTGGCCTCCTCACCTTGAGCTGCCAGTTCATTATTCCATATTGCAAACAGGGCTGGAGTCAGCACCTGGGCAACCCGGGCAAGCGCCAGGGGGCCCGACACCAGAGGGGGACCCCACACACATACAGAAATGAAAGTGCAAATATGAGTAAATGTACTATTTCTGTTCCTGCTATCCTACTCAAGCAGCCTTTAGGGCTAGATATGTTTAGTTTTCACTAAACTAAACTGTATGTGTGCAGTGCAGTGAAACTTTTCAGTTTTCCCTTTTTCTTTTCTCTTTTCCTGCTTGCATCCTGTTCCCTTAGTCCCGCCTCTACTCACTCTCTTTTGGCTTCCATCCTCCTCAGTTCTTCATAAAGTCGAAAGCTATTGGCTGATCTCGACATACAATAATACAAATGTGCCAATTAAAGACATTTTATAATTGGCAGATTTACTTTCCAATAATCATGACTTTCATTTGACAAGCGTTTTATCGAGCCTCATTATCATAACGTCTATTATTATCCTACACAAACACATACATATGCCTACTCCTACTACAATATGATGTCATTGGATTATAAAAATGAGTGTACCTACAAAGTTAATTAAAAAAAATATACAGCATGAAATGACTCTGCTGGGAAACGTGAGGCATGTCATGTTTTAGTTTATTTTGACTTACTTTTTTTCATTTCCCTTCACTGTTCTTTTTCATTACCCCCCTCCCCCTTCCTCTCAATCTCAAATCCTTCCCATGTCCCTCCAGGCGTGTGAACTAATGAGATTCTGCAGTTTCCTAAACCTCCACAACCCAGCCTCACAGACCTGCACAGACTGTTAAAAATCCTTACTTTTGGCTTCAGTGACTATTTCATTTAGAGTAATTTTAAAGTGATCTATTGTATCTCCCCTATACAGGTGAGTGGTAGGTGCTCCAGATCTATAGACAAATCCAATTCTCACAATTCCTCCTATAGGAATCCTCTCTGCTTTTGCTGGCACTGAAGATGGGCACAGTGTTTTATGCAGAAATAGCTATCAAACAAATTGATCTCTGTGGTCGATTCTGGGCTTCTGGCAGTTTTCGTTTGAGGTTATATCCAGCCTTGGTGTACAATACAATGCAATACAATACAAGAAACCACAAATTGCACTACTGTAGCTCTGACTGATGTAAACATGCCTGCTCTGTAGAGACCCCATGTTTCTGACTTCTCTTCAACAACTGTAACTGCATGGACGTTTGTGAGCTCCTGCATGGAGAAGAATTATTCTGGTGAATCTGTTTTTGTTAAGTTCATTGTTTATAAACATAGCATATCAGAAGATGGGTGTAGGGGAGCAACTATTAATATGGAGAATGCAGTGGTCTTGTGTGGAAAAGACCCCTCGAGTCCCAGGCTAAACAAACTGACAGCATTTATAACTGGTGGACACCTAATCTATCACTTTTGAAAATAACATTTAAATGAACTTCACAGCAAAAGCAAATCAGTTCTGACCAATATTCACATTATGTAGTCCAGCTGTCATGCTAAGCAGATGCTAATTCAGTACAGTTCTGCCAGACCGAAGCTGAGTGTGTGAGCACAACACGTCACTTTGGATGCTGAGCCGTGTTGTGATTAGAATAATCAAGTTATAAGAGAACACTCTATACACATCAACTAAGGGACACTGGTCTCACCAGGGCAATTTAGCCTCCTATTTAAGATCTACAGCATGTTCCTTAGAACTGTGTATTTTCTAATTACAAACAGTGCCACCTCTGAAGGGCTATCAAAGGTTCACCAATTTGGACTGACAGTTTCAGCAACAAGTACAGAACCAACTGGGGCATTCACATCATGCAGTCATTATCAACACATCATAATTAGAGCTGACAACACCACTTAAATACAACGGTGTGGAAATCTGTCAGCCTTGCTCGAATGAAGACTCAGCATGGAAACATTTGCAAAAACCTTTTGGTGTACAGTACATGATACGTTTTCCTAGAATTGTGTCCTATTGTTTAAAACCGTACCGAGACCCCACTTCCTTACAAACATCTGCCATTCCTCCATCACCACTCTTTCATTACTAGGTCACTAGAATTTCAACCCACAGCTCATGTCAAAACTAAACTGTGTCTCTAGAAAGAATAGAGAGATATTTACCCAGGTGGTTTCCACTTCTTTTTGGGGGGGGGGGGGGGGGCAATTTTACCCAGTTGGTTTTCTATTACTGCTTGCACTTTCTTTGAATATTTTAAATGTACTTTATAAAGTGCTTCCTGGAACCAGTTATAATGCTATTCAACTTGTACTTGTTACGAGAGAGCAATGTAAAACTGAATTACAATGAAGCCCACAGACACGTACAGTAAAAACAATATTAACAACTGGTATGGAAGGGCAATCTGTCTACAGGGATTGCTCTGATATATACATATATTAGATGGACAGAACTGAGATTGCTCCCAAGAAATAAAAGCATGAGGGATTGTAGCAGGCAGCAGCAGCGGCAGATACTGTACATTTGAAGGTTAGGATAATGGCACACTGGTCCTTCAATAGGATCCTGTCAGAGTTTTGTCCTAACTGATCAAGCAATTACACTGGTGACATCCTTGTAAACTTAAGTACCATAATATGTCATCCCTCTCAATATCAGAAGATTGTAAATGACATGCAGGGGAGTTTAATAAAAGCTGTGATCCTCTGGGAGTCCAGTAGAAAAAGCACAATAGAAAACCAAGACGACCGAGAATGATGTATTCCCCAAGTGAAACCAACTCCTCTAGATTTACAGTGGAAGCAACCGGTCATAAAAGCACAACAAAACTGCATAAGCAGCTCTCTGGTCCAACATAAATAGAGTACGCTTAACTACAGGAATTCATTTGAGAATAAAAAAAAATGCATCAGTATCATAGTGTGAGAGTAATAATAAAAAAAACGCTTACACACTTTATAAATCTGTGTTCACTCTAAGCAACTGTTTTCACTCGTAATGACCAGCCATTCTTGTTCTACACATTTAGAAACAATAAACAAAGTCTCAAGATTTAACCAAAAAAGTCCAGATTTAGCTAAATACATAAATGTTAAACACATTTTAAAAAGTTTTGAAATATGTACATTATTTTTTTGCATTGTATGCAGAGGAGGCAGGGAAGCGGAAGGATTGGCTCTAGGAGTGTAAGGGCAGGTCTGCAGCTTACAATGCCAAATCAAAACGCGTCAATGGGCAGGGGCTCATTTGCATGTTAGCTTCAGATATAGCTGGCAATTTTTTTTTTGTGAAAACCTAGTATTTATTTTTTCAGATACATTTTTTTCAGATTTATCTGCTAGGTAAATATTGACTTGCCAAGTGTAAAAAATCATTTAAGTTCACAAATGTATTTGTTAAAAATCCAGATTTAACGTGTCAGAATTTGTGATAGGCGTTTTCAACAAACTTTTAGAATGTGTTTGTTAACATTTATGTATTTAACTAAATCTGGACTTTTTGCGGTTAAATCTATGAAAAAATTAAATTAAATCCGGAAAAAAACCACTTGTTAAAATATGAACTTAAGTTCTAACATTTTACTATGTGTGTCAGCTGGGGGGGGGGCTAAGAAAAAGGGGCGGCATATAGCTCTCATCTAGACCTCCTTGTTGTTTCTTTGTTTGGTCCTCCTCCTCCCCTGTCTCCATCTTGCAGCGTGCCTATTCCTGGGGGAAGGTGGCCCAGAGTGCCATTTGTCCTGCGCACTGGCATTAGCTGTCATGAATCAATAGTCATTATATCATAGTCCTGCCAGCGTATAGGGGTGTGTGACGAGGTGCCCACCCCTTGTGGATATTAATTTATTATATGTATGTATTTTCATTTGTGTTATTTTATATTGTATTATTATAGTTGTGTTTGCGTGCAGACGGATGAAAGCAGTCAGACGCTATTGTTTATTATTTGAGACCGGCGAAAAGCCGGTCCTGTAAAATTATAATAATCTTTATTTTTATATAGCACCTTCCATAGAGCTGGGATTTGAACCGGGGATCTCCTGGTTACAAGCCTGTTTCTTTAACCACTGGACCACACAGCCTCCTAGTTGGTGTGGATGGGGATACCGACAAAGCTCATGGGAATGTGGCTGGAGCCTTAAGGTAATTGTTTAATGGGAAATTAAGGCTCCAGCCACAGAATATAAAAAGACCCACTCCAGCTCATTAGGGGAGTTGAAAATTAAGACGTGTTATGTGTGAGAGCGAATGCTACCAGTAAGCGAACTAAGGTACTTGTTTTATAAAAAGGATTATTTGTTAGTGTTTATTTTGTTTTGGTCAACCGACGTGCCCGTTTATTTGTGTTTTGTTTAAGCTGTTTATTTTTGTTTAATTAATAAAACACTGAGCGTCGTAGAGCCTCAGTTTTGCCCTGTACGTTTTGTTTTTTGGTTTAATTTCCTGGTCTGACGTCACCACTGCAACACTCACTGCCACAGGGCAGTTATCGAGTTCCAATGGACAAGGCCTTGGGCCAAAGTATATTATGTTTTATTATGGACATGGTCATCTGTTAAATGCAATAAAGAATCGTTCAATTCAAATCTTTTGTGGATGTGTCCTTTCTGAACTAAAGGCACTTTGTCTATGACAAGCAACTAGAACCCAAGAGAACCTTCTGAAATAACAAAGCTCTTAATGCGGACTTGTAAAATAAGACAAAAAAAAAAACAGTATTTTAGTAATTCTAATAAGAATATGTGATGCGTCAACATTTTTAAAAGGAAGTTGCATTGTTGCCACAATAAAAATACTGAGAAAGGCGTCTCTGTATATTGTTTTAAAAGCATTCTCTACCAATGTAGCCAAGGACAACCTAATACTCTCTGATGACCACAAAGTCTTATATAAAATGATTGTTAGTGGTTATTAACACCTCTTCAATGTTTCCATTCATTAGATGTCTGTCATCATCAGTCTGCTTACTGAGCACTACCTGACCTACAGTGGTTACTACCTGAACGCTTGTCAAACACTGCATATTCAATCTCTATGCCTGAAACACATGTTTAACCCTTTGACGTACCCAGCACAGGCTAATCTCACTTAAGAACATTAAATGAGCTGCCACTATATTGTCACAACAGCAACAATTTAATAACATATATTACTAAAAAATTGTACCATCAGCACCACATGTATGTGGTGAAATACCTACATGCGGGCAGCTCCACTACAGTATATCCACACCAGAAGTCCCACTGTCCCACAAAACTACAGACTAATATCAAATATTTTGCTCTTGTAGGCAATGTAGAGCAAAATGACACACTGCTTCGGACATTCTCCCATTTACTTTAAGAACATTATGTAGAATGTACTGTTATGTAAGCGCACAGCCACACTGGAAAGACTCGATAGAATCCCACGCACATTCCAAATGACACCAGGTCTCTGTTGCAATCATTTTTAAACATACCTAAAAAAAAAATAATTCCAAAAACACCTTACTGCACACATATTTTGACTTGTGCAGTGCTCATCAACTTAAGCTGTATTTCTCCGTTTCACATACAGCAGGAAATCATTAAGAAGTGGGTGAAAAAAAACCTCAAGAAACTGTGGAGATCTCACAGGGGTCTCCTGGTAATTGAGGATTTCCCCAGCGAGCTGGGGCTGGTTGAACCTTTGAAGCTGGCTGACATTCAAATGCAGTTCGGGCGCACAGAAGTTAAACATTCAAAGCAAACCTGCAGAAAAGCAGGAACTCACAAAAACAATACACAAGCAGCTAGGGCGAAGTGATTAGAACCCCAGAGGGGCATTAATACAAATTACTGCTCTGAGTTTCAAACGTTTCCTAAGTAAAAGATAATGCTCTCTCAGTGTCTGAAAACATACAGCTTTTTAATAAATCATTTATACATTTTATTTACATTTGGTATGCTAACGGGTTATATATAAATGGATGTTAGATGACATGACATTTATACACAATAGTAGCAGGGGGTGGACAAATTAAAAAAAAAAAAAAATAGTTAAATTAATGTGTAATAAGTCCTTTCGGTGGGTTTGGGGTATTATGTGTACTCTTTTACCATTCATGGAGTTACGGGCATCAAATGCTCAGAAGAACTTTAATCTTAAATCATAAACATATGTGAGACAGCAGGGAGGGGGTTAATTCCTCCCTATAGGAAAACATGTGCGTAAGGCACGTTTTGGTTTTGTTTTGTTTAATTAGTGTTAATTGTGTTGTTTAATTGTTTAATTGTTTTATTGTTTAATCATTACCTGCACCTGGCTATTATTGAAAATTAGAGACAGGTGCAGGGTTTAAAAGGAGAGCAGTCAGTCTGCTCAAGGCAGCTGCTGAAGAGGGTAGAAGCTTGACTGTGCTGGTGTGTGGGTACAGCTGTAATTTTAACAAATAAAAAAAGAAAAAGTAGAGTGAAGCCTTTTTTGTCTGTACTGTGTTGTTTGTTATTTTTGTTACAGGTAAACAGCTTAGCTGTCCTGTCTTTAGTTTAGGTTCCTGATTTTTGTTTTAGTTATTGCTCAAAGAAGAGCTAGGTGTTTGTTTTGTTTATTTTGTTTTTGTGTTTCATTAAAAATAGCGCAACCGTGCTTCAAAAATCCATTTCTGTGTGTTGGGTCGGTGTTTTTAAAGGGGCAACGAACCGTGGTGGGTGCGATTCTTTTACACATTATGCAGTTACTATAAACAGTAGCATATGCCCTGCTTTATTTGCAACTCAAACTATAACATTGTTGTGTTAATTCTGATCGACTGATGCAAGCCCTATTGCAATTTAAACTGATGTAAACAGACACTAGTCTTAGCAATTTCTCAGCCAATGTGATTTGTGTTTAACCTTCATCAGGAAGGCAAGAGATCACAGTGATATGTCTCTATGCGATAGACCCAGACATGGTAACTACAAAGCCTGTCATCAGAACACAGACTTATCACACTGCACAGGTCTTACACACTTGGACAACCAGCTGGGCAGTCGCACCCAGTGAAAGAAAAGAATGTAATTCTCAAGAAAGCAAATGTCAGTAGACTGCCTTACAGGCCTCCAATTCCAATGTTGTCCCTGTATGTGGCTTTTATATATAATAAGTATACCGACACGCTTCATGAATATGCTGGGTTAGTCCTACAGTACATTGTTTTCATTTCTGTGAGGCTGCTACAGTACACGTTATTAATAAACATTTATATGCTTAGGCACGGTTGCCCTTCTTCATTCTGTATGTTAAGCCAAAATTACTTTAAAAGGCAATGACACAGTGAATTTCAATAGTCATTTTGAGATCCACCACCATACAAAATAAAGCAGCTCCTCAAAGCATCCTCTTTTGTTGGAAAACATGGAACAAGTATTGAATAGCAGTTTGCTACGCATGAGGAATGACGGCTGTATTCATGTTATTTTTCTGAAAAGTGATTTAACATTGGATAGAAAAAACTGTTAGTTCCACAAATGCAAGCACTGCTGTAATAGATGAAGGCTGGCTATATACTCTGGGTATATAGATACTTGCACTGCATTGACTCCGAGCAAGCAAGAAATAATAGCAGCTTCATTGAGCAATGGATGGTAGCAGAGAGCTGAGAAAAACACCAAATTAACGTATATTTAACTATACTTAAACAACTGCACATTAGAAGTAAATTGAAGGCAATATGGTAGAGAAGTTACCCTGAAGTTATGACAACTGAAAAGGATTCTTTTGTGTCAAAGCAAATGACTGGCCAGCAGCACAAGGTTGTACAAACAAGTCCTTTGACCTCCAGCCCTGAAATGAAAGACGTTTGCCCTTCGGGGAGTCCACTGGGGTATAAAACTAATTAAACAGGTTTTTGCTTAGAATATACAGTTTATGAGGGGGTCATAAAGCTAGTCTTCAGGGGGATCTGGAAGGAGCCAGACACTTCAAAGGGGCTGATAAGAGATTTGTATAAACTAATCAAGAGAAACTTGTTTTTTCTTGATTGGAATGCACATGGTACATAGTGACCAGAATAATGCATTGTGCCTTTGCCATTGGTTGAGTGTTATAGGAAGAGGAGGAGAGAGACACCTATGCAGAAGGGTATTTAATGTCATGCAACAATTGTAAGAACGAGTATTCTGTTTGTCCTGTACCTGGGACCAGACTCCATGCATATTTCAATAAACCTAACAACTGAGTGAAGACAAGGACTCTGTGCATTTTCTTGAATCTACTTACTCACCATCCTTTTTTTAAGTTACATCATCTTTGAATTGCAGTTTGTGATTAGTCGCCAAACTAATAGTGCAAGCACAACTACCAATATCATAATGACCCACATGCACCGTTAGTAAATCGTATGTCTGCAGCAAATAAAAAAAAAGTTTATTACTCTTGTTCAGAAATGTCTTATTGTAAATCTTAACATGATGCTACAAAACTGGATTTAAAAGAATTAAGAAAATAAACAAACAAAACAGCATCTTTAGAAAACTAGACTTTCCTTCTGATAACTAGAACTTTTTTTTGTTTGTTTCTATGGCAACAAACCTAGACGCTATATTGTACAAAAAAAAGAATAGAGCATTATCTTGAAAACGGTATTCCCTGTGTCCTGATATAAACTGAATGGATACATACTGTAGAACACATTATGTTTTGTATAGAGGTTGACACATTAAATCAAATTCTTGTCTGAACTCCAAAATCCATATAAATCTAACGGAAGATTGCTATTATTTATTTGTTATTATTCTGAAAAAAAATGAATTTATTTTGCATCTACATTACAATAATACCTTCTGTATTTACATACAAGTCATGTTTTTTTTATCTAAATAGGAGGGGAAAAAACAGGATGTACTGTAAAATAAATTAAATGCATATGAAATTATGTTTTAAATGTTTTTTTATAGAATCACTGGTTGTGTGTTCCATCTTTTATAGGTCCCATGTCATTAATTAATGACATAGTATTTAAACACCAAGAGAAGGCCTTATTTATCACACGCATTGCTTATGCATGGGACAAACTGATTTCTTAAGCCTCATCAGCAGTCAACCAACAATAGATGTAAAAGCTACTCCTGTGGACTCGTTTATTTAAAATATTAAAAAGAGTAACCTAACCTAATCCTGTCCAAAGAACTTTGGGCTCCTTTCAGGAACATACTGTTATAATTTAAAAAGTTGATGGGTTTTTTTTTTTGTTGTTTTTGTTTTTAGAGCTGCACAGTGTGAAGAAAATGGAAAAAAAATCAATGTGCCTTTTTCAAAAGCAATATACAGTATTGTATAATCTATATCACCATTTCTATAAATCTCCACTCGTCTAAAGCCAAAAGCTAATGCTAATCTTAAATTACCTCGCAAAGTCGATAGAAAAAAAACGGATGAGACACATTTTCTACCTTTTAAATTAAAGTTCAACGTCTATTTATTGGAGTGCTGCTGAAAGGCAAAAAAGGGTTAGAAATGAATATCAAGAGTATTCAAAATGTCAAAAGTCATTAAAGTGTCTAGACTTTTTTTTTTTTTTTTTTTTGAACAGCAAAACTTTCTATTGCATGAATTATAATACCCATTTCACGGTTTTAAATGTTTTACGAACAGGTATAGATTTGCAGTTCAAATAACAAATCTCTTCAAATACCGGTATTTGTTGATCTCAAGCAGTTTGCACCTAAAATGACAACATTACCCAGAACGAGAAAGGAATGGAACTGGACAGGCAAGCTGACTCTCTTTAACACTTCATTATATATATAAGTGCAGTCTAAACAGGTTTACCCCAATTTGGCTGTTAAACAGATTTTATCCACTAGCTATTCAAATATATTTAACTGTTACACTCTGCCAGCGTATGTTTAAAAATGCACTGTATCCAACATTGCTATAGCATTTTGATTTCAAGATCACGTCACGAACATACTTTGGATTAAATATTTTCTAAACAAAGTTGTTACGGAATGAGAAAAGCAGACACAAATCAGGCACATCCTATATAGACTTCAATTTGCTAAACTTACAGGCGAAAAGAAAGTGAAGGGGTTAACCTGCACTGGGCAAAATAAACAAACACTTCCAACAAACACTAACAGAGAGAAAAAAAAACACACAACAACAACAACAACAACAACAACAACTGACAACGGGCGCGCAGTGTCTTCTGGGAATAGTAATTTATCTGTTACATGCTGAAAGGTGGTTCCAAATCAGCAGAAATGTGGACAAAAGCTACAAATCCTGTCATCCGCACATGTCAGCAACATGCTGGCATCATACTTAACTTTCTGTCAAGTTTTTAAATTTGTCCTGCCATTATGATGGATTTCTATATCATTTTTCTTTTTTAAATCTTCAGAAAACATAATACGGAACCGAATTATGCAATTTCCATTATTCAGCACTTCACTCATAATCGAGCACACAGTAGCAGGGCTTCAGCAGGGGGTGGGCGTGTAGAAGTTGCTTCTCCAATTAACCAGGGCTCAGACTACGTCACCGGGCCTTGCTAGTACTGTGGTTATAGAGATAGGAGTTTATAAAACAGAGGCTTGGATCCCCTGAAGAGCCAGTACTGCTGTTAATATAGGAATGTTGAATCTAGTGTTTTGATTAAAATGTCATTTTTTCTTGCATTTTAGACAATATTTGAGTTTAATTTAACATTATAATATAACAATGCTACACAATTATATATATAAAGTCTGGTTTCCTTGTTTTGTTTTCTTTGTATTACAAATTGCTACCACATCTTGCTGTCTCTCAGAATAATCACTTTAATTCTAACTATAATCTATAAGTTAATTTGCTAAGCAGGGAATGCATTTAATTATTGGACCACAGGATGCATTTTTCTTGACTTAATTGGCCCAAAATGGGCTGCCTATGGATTTGTGATCAAATCAGACCTGTGGGTTTAAAAATCGGAGAAATTAGGATTGTAAACTAATAAACAAAAGAACCACTTCAATTCACGGTTCGGGAAAGACATTTCAATACACACGGTAATGTGCCCAGTTAGAAAGAGGAAAAGGCTTTGAGCTCTGCAAACTTCAAAACACAATTATTGCACAAACTAGATTAGGATAGACTGAATCAAATATTTTAGGTCACAAATAATATCAACTGTATTGCTCCAAGCATGGCTTAAAACTAATCTTGTTGACACTGCCTTAATATTGTTCGAGCACAATGTGGCAAGATAATTCCTAAAATGTGATTCATCATGTACAGTATGTGTTAAAAATGATAGTGGGTGTTAATCTGCAATTATAATTAGTATAGCTTCAAGGACTACAGAAGCTGACTATTTCTTCATGTTATATAGATTTCTACCATTGATGGGAGGGGATGGGTCCCCAAAGCAATTTTTTTGAATTAAAAAAGGCTGCAGTGGTGAATAATGAAAAAAACACCCAAAAGGATAGCTGGCAATGTAATCACATTTTCCATGTGACCCTTTCAAATTTACTTAATGTGGATTAAGTCGCCCGAGGAAGTGTCATTCCGTGAGCCAAAAAAAGTGGTTTCGTCTTTCCTCAGGCATTCGCCCGTGGGATTTCTTCAGAAATTGTTAAAACAAAAACATTGTGTGTTTGCTCACAGCAATCCAGTACAACACTGACAGGACCATCTCAACTGTCACTTTCTGCCATTTGAGATTCATTTGAAAACGTGTGATAATATGTGTCAGGCGTATTTTATAGTTTAAACAGAGGAGGCAAAGATTATATGATGCTATTTATTAAACATAGGGACACTTTAGGTTGATCTAACTTCAATGTATAAGGATAAGACTCAGCAACACAAAGATCTTGGGTTTGACATTAGTCAAATATTAACAGTATACAAAACAAGGACTATTTTATACCTGAACACTTTCCTGTCTCAACTGACCATCACCCCACAAACTCTAAATTGTATGTATGATGTCTGCACTCATTCCAAATGGTTCTACATTTGTTTGCTCCAATATTAAGATATTTATTCTCGGAGAAGACATTGTTCTTTGGACACTTGCCTGTGCTACGTGACTCCAGAGAAATGTTACTAACTTTTCAACTTAGTACCAGATACTGAACCGCAGAAGGAGGTGGAACCAGCAGGAAGATCTATGTGACCTGGTTTTCCTTGAATCACTAATACATACAAATTGCCAAGACAACAAGGCCTTCTCCACGCAAGTTCAAAGACGCAAGACAGCAGTAAACATATTTAAGACTATATGCATTCTCTGTATTGGTTGCCGCTTGACCATTGCAGTAACCTTCAGTATAAGTCGTTTAGGAGCTACTGGTAAATCATTTTTCTTCCTCCGTCGTTACATTCACTTCATTAGCAGCCAGAGTAGCAGGGAAACGCTCTAATTAATTAGCACTAATCAGGAAGAACTGTGGTCAATTGACAACTATGGAGTCACTATCTTCTCTACACAAAACAAAACAGATTGAACGTTTTCCTCTCTGGGGCAGGAGCAGGATTCATCAACAGACACAAGGATGCAAAAAGCCAATAGATGAGGTGTAATTACAGATCAAGTGCATATATTCTGCTCTATGGGAAATCTGAAAAGGATAAAGTAGTACATAATTCTGTTCCAAAATGCCTCATAATATTATTCATCAGGAAACAAGACTACATGCTGGCGTTACGAGGGTAGAGAATGTAAACTCTAGAGCACCCATTTTCCACACAGTGTATTTTTATGAACTGCAGGAATCTTAATTAAGTAACAAGTCCTTTGCAACTGCTGCAGCTGAAAGGGGTTGCAGTAATGGACTGAGACAGGCTAATTCTGCTGATGTGATAACCACCTTATATGGACGTTCTTAAACACTGTCCTGAAATGATTATGGTTTGGTTTGCACACTACAAATTACTGTTGTCCTCAAGCATAACATCATTAGATATTGAATACATTCGTTAAATCAGAACAGTTAGATAACCACTGTTAAGTTAATTAACAGGGACCACCACAGTTGCAAGGAGTACCGAAAAATGTACTGCTTTAAAAAAATAGGGCTGATTTTCAAAGCCTTTTACTCCAAAGACTAAATTACTAATTTTTTTCAAAAGATGATAACTCCTATTAAACAAGAATTTTAAGGCAGTTGAAGTAATAATTAATTTTTTTTCAAATGGTTGAAAAATATTCTTGTTACATTGTGGAGTAAAAAGCATTGAAAATCATCCCCAGTGTGTTTTGCCCTTTTGGTACAAAATGGTATAAAGTCAGGATGGAAGCTTGTAATAAGAGAACATAAGTTTTTCCAACTCTATTACATCAAAAAATGCCGTCACTTTCTGAAATTCAGAGATTTCCCATCAGGCAATTTCAGTATACATTCTTCAGGACATACTTTATACATGTTTAAACAAACACTGCAAATCAGAGGCACATACAATGAACAGTATGGACAGGATGAAGACTTCGAACAAACAGACTAATGAATTTAATGAATAACTAAACAAACAGATAATGTAAAGAAAAAACATTCAGGCCCACAGGCAGTGCTAAAAAGGGCCACAACATATTGTAAAAGATGTATTACCCTATTTGCCATATTTAGCTCTGAGGGATAACAAAAGCCATGTTTTTTAATTTCTCACCAAAGAAACATTCATGAAAAATCCAAACAAGTCTCTGAAGCCAAGACTTAAGAAAGGCAATGTAAACAACCCTATGTGGGGGGGTGGGGTGGCTGTTAATAATCCCAATCACCAGAGGACTTGTTTACTTGTCAGGCTGACAGTCCCTCTCACCTGAATAGGCCCAGTAGGGATCTCCAGATGCCCTCCTCCTTCTCCCTAGCCGAGCAGCTCTTCCAGGCTGCTTTCCTTGTAAAGATCCAGGCTGGCCTCCTGTCAAAGCTAATAAAAAGAAAACAATGTTAGACAAATACATTATATAGATTTAAATTTTTTCTTTTTTTTTTTTTTTTAATGAAAACCAACTGGCGCATTTAAAAACACAAGTGAAAAACTATTTTAAATGTAGCAGTCAATAAACCTGTATTTGTCACTTAATTCTCTTAAGACACTGACATGCAAAAACACACAAAAAGCTTTTCATTGGAATTTAATTTATTCACTGCACTGAAACCTCCAGTGCTTGCAACATACAGTGCAGGCCAAGTAATCTATCTTCACTCATGCCAATGTATTTATTTTTAACAGTATGAAAACACAGAGTGGGATGACAGTTTATTCAGTGCCAATTAATTTGCTTTATTGTTCTTTTAGTTACTATTTATTTTTAACACTTATGAATCTCACTGCACATGTCTGTACATAATTCCATTTGTCAGTTCCAATAACCAGCCCAGTTTACTTTGGGATACTCTGATGTGATGAGGACTGAAAGTATTAGGCTAAAGTCACTTGAGTAGACGTCAGTTTACTCTGAAAACAATGCAGTGTGACAGTACCTAGAGTTACTGCCATTTTGTATTTCACAGCACACAGAGGGACCATTGCACTGAAAGGGACAAACACATTACTGCAGGAGATGAAATGCAAAACACAAAGCATAGTTTTATAGCATAAAAACTATAGTACAAAAAAAATTTTTTGTATAAAATATTGGACCTCTTCTAGAGGAACAAAACACTTTCAAGGGCACAATACAGTACATGTGACAGGGTTTCTTTTTAGAGTCAGCAGATCTAACCATGTGTTCTTATAATGACACTGTCCCATCTTTTGGTTTTTGTTTCCCTCAGCTGATTTTTTGGGGATATAAGCTCCAACGTACCCGTGCATGCCAACGAAGGCACATTCTATGGCTTTTCTATGAATTACATTATTCATTTCCAATGTTCTTAGAACAGAAAATGTAAGTATGCCATCCCTACTGTTTTAAAAGCTCCTGCCCTACTGTGAAGCAATACATCTGGTTTGTCTCAGTCTTGTTGCTCATTTTTATTAAATCTGTCTGCACCACCAAACCCCTACTATCCCTTTCTAAAAAGAATATTGTACACTTCAGACACATTCTTTTAATAGGCCTTAAAGAATAATAATAAAAATGTCTACACCATTATTTTGCACTCTAAAAATAAGCTCACCCAAAGCCATTAGAGTCAACCAGAAGAAATGATTAATATTATATTCGTTAAACAGTTGATAGTGGCCATGCTAACTCTTTTAATACAGGATCCTGTCTACACCCAGTTTTATAGCTGGGTGTTACCAATGCACACCATGGTGAAATGAGTTGCCCAGGATCATACAGTAACGGGGCTCAGCTGGCATTCAAACTACAATCGACCACTGCTAAGCAACAATTCTCTGCAAGAAATAAATAGGTTTTCAATCTGAAGCTAATGTAACCGGGGGATGGGATGCTTCTTCAAGAAAACAAGGCTACTTCAGACTGTGTTTGAATATTAATTCCTTTATAACTCAGCACTGTACATCTTTCATTTTCAAAATAAACGTATTGAAGCTTTTAGAAGACACCAGGATATAGTTTGTAGTCTTGTAAGGATAAATGTATGACGACTTTATATTTGCATTTCAATAATAACATTAACATGGTTAGAGCAGCATGACAATAATACTGAGACCTGTAATTGGGAAAACATCATAATGCTTTAAAAAGTCAGCAATTTACTGATTAGCATAAGTGTTATCCAAATATAGATCCCCAAATTATACCGTTGGTTGGAAATGTTTAGTCGGCTAGTGACATAAACCTGTGTGGGTTAAAAAAATAAAACAAAATGAGTTGGACACAGAATGACCCTCCATTAACTGGCCAGGTAAATCACGGGCAAGCTAAAGTATTACGGCACCAAGCTCATGGGGGATGAAAGGGAATGTAATCCAGGCCTCTCTAATTGAAGACTGCCAATTGTGCTGATTCAGCATCAGTTGAGGCCAGCAGTGCACTTATGCACAACAGGCTGGACTGCGACCAGCTAGATCTCCTTCAGCCCCAAAGTTAGCCAATACAAAAAAAGTCACCTTTTTTGCAGTGCTGTAGCCAGTATATTATTGAATACATTTATAAACACTTACAAAATCAGAGAAGAAAATGAAATACAGGACATTAAAATGTCTTCAGAAGTACTACAAAAGAAATGTAATACAAATGGTGCTGGCTTTAATAGTAAGTTTATTAAAGTCTTAATGCTGAGCATTTCAGTACTAGGTATGAGTGTTTGAGCTATCCAGGGTTCTGTGGCACAACAGCATAGATAAATTAATATCCCGGCCTCTGCGCTGTAGATGGTATGGTTGCTTTGCAGTAAGACCAATGGGGTGAGTTGCTGCATAAGGATTGTGACAGAGAAAGAATGAATCTTGGTTATAAATCTCCCTCCCAACCTGTAAGGCTGCTTCATAAAGGGAACAGAGTGCCCCGAGTAAAAAGTATTTCACCACAAGCATTACAGCACTCACTCTGGACTTTTGACCGTGTCTGTGTTTTGTGTGTGTTTAATACTGTGTTTATTATTTCGGGACTGAACCCCTTGTTTATTAAACCATGCAATACACATCATTGTGTGCCAGCCCTCCATTTTACTATTGTCATCAGACTGTGGATTATAAATAAATCACCATTTCACCAGTACTTTTTTTTGGTCATTGTCTTGAGCACTGCATCACCTCTACACCTGCGCACTGCAAACCACTTTGCCACAAGGAGTGATTAGGTATTATTTATTTCCGTTGGGGGTCAATGATCATGTAGCTAGTGAGAACATTGATTTTAAGCCTTGATTAGTAATCTTCTGAATAGAGACACAACACACAAAAAGAAAACATTTGGAACATAGTTATTTTATACGGATTATTATTTTTTTGATTTGTCATACATTCTCAAACCTTCAAAGTGAAGCCCAGTTTGGTAACAAACAACTGTCTCAGATAAAGTACTCCAACAGCCAAGTCCTTCACACAAGATTCTGCCCTTCCAAATCAATAGGTCTACCTCTCTCAATGATAAGTCAAGAAACTATTGAATCCTTCATCTTAAGTAAGGATTACAACAGAGAATCCATTTTACATACACTTAACCTTCATTTGTTGTTTTCTTCTTTTATTTTGTTGCAGGAAGGACACACACACACACACCTACAGAGTAATGACTGAAAGCGATCCAGGGCAAAACGTCACTCGAGTGACATATCAATTCTCATTAGCATTCTTTAGATCTCACTCCAATACCTTCAGCTGAAGGACATTCATGTTCTGACACAGTAACACAGTCTGCTTTACATTCCTGCAAAATAGTCGAGGTAACATCTGTCAGCATCAAATAGCCTGAATTTTCACAGATGATGTTAAAGTGACAGTGCCCCCTTTCTGACAGACTAATGTTAGGAATACTAAACATAGAAAAAACTGACAGGTTCTGCCAAGATCTGAACCCTACCGTGGTGCAGCAGTGCACGTATGACAAAATGTTGCGTCTACTATCATGATAGTATGTACAATATCAATAAAAGACAGGTGTGGTTTGAAAGCTGTCATATTTATGTGTAGTTCATATTTTGACTCCACGTTTAACCGTTTAACGTCATCAAGTGAAAACCAAGATACTGTTCTGTACAAAAGTAATCAAGTGAAGCAACAACAGGAAGTGCAAGATGTCTCCAGTTATCTTCTTTTAATAGCTGATAGTGGGTGCAGAACTGAAGCAAGACAGCAATAAAGTTAGCCATTGCTATCCGATATTCAACACAAATGTTAATCATCATATCCAAGTCAAGAATACATTTCACAGACATCTCCCTGCATTTGTCAAAACATGCTTCGATTTTTCCCAAGAAACATTAACGTAAATGTTAAAGCAGATTTTCCAAAAACATGAAACAAAGAAGCCTGTTATTGAAGGGTTATCATCCAGGCTACTACGTTAGGAATTAACGATGAGCCTCCCTTCAGATGCATCAATGCCTCAGTGATCTTCAGTATTTCCAGGAAACTAGTCTATTAAAACAGTTTTTAAAACGTTATACTACTTGACTTGCAAAATCAATACAGAAAAACAAGAATAAAAATGTCAAAAACATAGAGCACAGTAGTAATGTGCGCCCTTGAGATATGTACAAAAATCTGAAGCATTTTGAAATACAGTAATGCACTGTGAAACGTATTCTTTCAGTGCAATTACACTTTTAATAATAGTACTGCTTCAGTTCTCTGGGGAATGCATTTGTTATTCCACTGTGTCACATCTTGTTAAGGATAACCAACTAGATTCCATGAATGTTACATTGCACATACAAATTAAGAAAGGGACTGAGGAAAATGAACATCTCATATAGAAACATCCTAAATGAGGAATTAAAACCAACTTCCAAGAGACAGAAATAAGATGATTTGTAGAAGTTGCCCCGTAAAGTGTGCACAGTTCAAGCAAAGAGGAATGAAATGAAGCGAATGCAGAGCTACACCAGAGGATCTCGAAGGTCAATGAATCTATAACGATCTACAGCAGATGTGGTTTTGAAAGAACTAAAGGGAACACGATGGGTATCAACTACTTTACAGAGTAGCATTACTGTCAGGAACAGCGGTCGTTAACATATAGTTTATCTACCATGGCAAGTTTTACCACAGCAAGAAAAATGCACTTTAAATTATTCTATTAAAACAACCAATTTTGACTTGCATGTAAAGATGCTATATTACAAGGGATTCAGCCCCCAAAATGTATATCATAATACTACAAAATCCAACAGGCATATTAAAACCAGAAGGAAATAATGTGTATGATGCGCAATGACTCTTGGGTCACATTTATAATGTACATCCGAGATAAATAAAGCAGAATCTGAAAAGAAAATCAGCCAGTTGTGATGCACTGCCGAGCATAGAAACTTCATGTGTGGTATATTTACTTTACCAGTACCAACCATGACTGTTCATTATAGGGTTATAGTATTTATTTTTGAAGTACTGAGTCGGAAAGGCTAAATATAACACATTCTCACAAAGTCTTCTGGACAGGACTTTAACATTTGTTTGAAAAAATATAGCAGGCAAATATATTCTCTTTTTTGTTTTTAAACATACAACTGAATTCATGAATTGAACATTATTCCCTTAAATACAAATTCCCTGGTCAATATAAAACTAACCACAGCTGGAGACTAAATGAGCCAAAAAAACCTGCAAGGACTAGAACCTTGGCAAAAATCTGAAATATGTATCTCTTCCGGGATGTATCAAGTAAATATTTGAAAATAAATTACATTTAAAAAAACCTGATACATCAAGTCTGGTGAAATCAAGTAACCTGCTAATATTCCTCCAGCGACCAATGATGCTCCACATGATGATTTTTCCTGGCGACAGCCATCAATTTGTAATATAATAACATAATTGGAAGTAATGATCACAGCTCTTTAGGGAGAACCTGGAGGTACCATAAAAACTATTATCCCATTTTTACATTATATAGTTTTCTTTGAATTGTTAAAATTCAAAACCTAGGGACCATCTGGCTTTCTTCAAAGCAATAGGGTATTATAATGCAATTATAGTCCTCCAAGGCTAGTTAAAATGCTTAACAAGAATTGTAATAACTAGAGATTAAGCAGCTAAAAGTAACTAAAGAACTATGGAGACATTTGTTGCCAAGTCACCTAATGAACTCTAGGCCATCTTGCTGGAAGGAATCTAGATTTTAAATGCTGCTGAACTAGAAGTCACCTGCACATCTCTCTTAAAAGTATTCATCTATTAGCCAATACAGCTTAGATTGGAGTCAGTAATTAGTGACTGCTAAGTGCCAACCAATTTCAGGTACCAGTACTGTTTAAAGCGGTATTAGATACCCCTCACATCCACCTCCCCCTGCAGGATGTTAAGGGTCACTGAACTGTCAGCATGGTCATGCCTTGTATTAGGACCTATTTCGCATCCATGAAAAGCGGGTGTAACTTCCTGTATAAACGACAACAATGCAGATCATTCATTCATTGCTTTGCAGTCGGTACAGTCCACACAGACAGCAATACCACCAGGAAAGGGAGGGGAGACAAAGGCCAAAATAGCACACTTCATAACTTCATGATTTACATACAAATGCTAGACATCTGGCCACGGTAGTTAGCGAGTCCTGAGTCGTTAACCTGAGGCTGAAGGCTTGTACAGTAGAGGCAACGATGCAGACGTTTGTCATCACAGAACTCCTGGCAGTAGACTTATCCCTTCATTATACAGTCGCTCTAGCGTCTCATCATTACCAAAAGGTTGGTTTTTGAGAAATGTCATGCTGGGATTCCTCGCATTCATAGACAGGACCACAAGCACATTCTGTCCCTTTAGAGCCATAAGGCTCAGCATGCAATCTGATTAACCACCGGAGAAGGAACTTCGAAAGGCTTGGCGACAGTACTGCTCTGGAGTGTGCACAGCAGGACATATCGGGCCTTAAACAGAACAGAGAGCAAACCTGCAAGAAGCAGACACAAGCCGTCGCACAGCAGTGTTTTAAAAGGCAAGCTGCATATCGAGGCCACTCTGCAGTGGTTTGGTATAGGATTGTTGTATTATTAAACACCTTTAGTTACCCATCTGAGTATTCCTAGTATGAAACAGAATGCCAGAGCAATGAGATCAAATGCACTACTTTCTTAAAACTCTGAAGTGGAGTGTTAAGTGAAGAGCTCTATCCATTTCAATTCCAGCTCCACCTTGTATTGCCTTCTTTCATGTTCTACTTCTCACTTGCAAGTTAAACATGATTAAGAGAGAATAGAGTTGATGCATAGTATTGAGATAATTGTCCCACTCTGTTAAAAAAAGCGATCATTTTGCAAATTACCTTTAGCTTTTTTTTACCAGTATGATTAAATACATGTTTAAATATAAAAATAATCTGGTAAAGTAACAACACAGCACATCTGTGTCAGACTCTGCAAGGTATTACCAATGGTTGCATCACTACACAGGGAATTAATTAAAAGCCTATTCATTTCTTTACAACAATTAAGCCTGCTATCCTTGTACCTGTTTATTCCAGTTTATGAACACTGAACCAAGTTCTCCTTGTTAAAAGTAAGTAACTTCCTTCCTTGACTGTGCTTTTTTATTAATTTTTTGTAGACGTTTTGATAAAGTAAACCTTTGCCAACAAGGTCACCTTTACTATAAAACAAACGCAAGCTTCAAGTCTTTCCCCACATAAATGTTCTTTCTATAATTTTTAGACCTTAAGGTATGGAACATTTAATGTCATGGGATATTCACCATTATTACTCCTCATGTGCATACCTTTAAATTAGCTCTCCAAACATTACTTAGTTCTAATTAATTGGACTGAACCTCAGAGGGTTTAACAAAAAGTGCCACATCATCAACGCTGGATAGAAATTGAGAACAGGCAGTAGTTCTTCCTTTCTTTCTCTTTTCTTGGCGCAGGCTCTGGCAGCATTACCAAGAATGAATGAGCTTGAGGGCTAGAAGTGATGATATGTACCTTTTGTCTGTTTTTTAAAAACAAATAGAAGTGAACAGGGAAGCATAACTGATCAGTCTTTAAATGTCTGCCTGAGTGAAAAAAAAGATATTGAGCCTGTAGGTTGGCCTGCTTACTATCCATCTTTAACTCCTCTGCCCAGTTAGATGAAATCTCAACACGCTTTTTAGTCTAAAAAAAAAAGCCTAAAAAATGTTGTTGCAGTTGTACTGCAACACAGCAGAGCAGCAAAGAATTGATTCCAACTGAAAAACAATTGGAGGGAGTCAGACTGATTCAGAGAACACAGAAACCTTGACCTATAATAGAAGACCTTGGCCTACCTTTATTAAATGATGAAATCTGATTTATATATAGCTATCAAAAACTGGAAGTTCATCACATTTTGCTGTGCTTATCCATCCATCATTAATTTGACAACAATTACCAATCTGCCTAAAGCCGTATTAGACAAGGTTAAAGGTAGGAGGATTTTTATTAACAAAGGTTTTTTTCCATTGGCAACAGCAGAATGAAAGAAAGACAAGTCCACCTTCTCATTCTTCTGAAACTAAAACCGTGAGCAATAAATATGTCTGAGAAAGAAAGCAGAGACGTTTGAATTTAAAAGTGTCAGAAATATATAGGCCTATTAACTCAAATTAGACATTCGTGAAGAAAAGGCTCTGCGCTAATGGCTCACAGCAGTTTCCGATAAAGCAGCTGTGTGGTGAAGTGAATCCAACTAATAAATGACTATCGCCAGTGCAACATATTTTTAGCACAAGACAAAACACACCTTGGAAATATTTCTCTAGACACCCAAATCTAATTATTCTTTAACAAAATTCTATTAAAAAAAGTCAGCTCATAAAACAAGGATGTACCTATCCATCTTTCCATAAAGGAAATTGGAGTTAATTTTCTATTTGTAAGATGCATATTCCTTATGACTAATTCTTTAAAATAATTGAACTACATTTTGTGTACATCTTTATGGAACCATAAAATAGCCTCTTCTTTCTTCAATAGCTGGCTATAATGAACAGTTATCATTAGTTTTTAATACTGTAGGAGAAATGCAATTGTGCTTTCCCATTATGGAAGCAAACAAACCTTGGCCTGCTTTTACAATTTTAAAATTTTAGTAAATGCAAAATGATAAATCACCAGAGATGTAGTATCTTAGATTAACATTTGAGGAAAACTAAAAAAAACTAATACAAGACTGACCTCCCCAGCACCCATTCACATTGTATGAAAGCACTAAAACGCATCTCTATATTGGAATGTGTGTCTCTCGGGCTTCACTATACTGTACTAATCATCTTTGAAGAAGCCATTGGAGAAGGAAAAGAAATGCTGAATGTACTGTACTTCTTGTACAGGAATGTGTGTGCTCCCCTCTCAGCCATTACCACCACCAGAGCACCATTCCCCATTCATCAAAAACTACATTCTGGTACAGTCGAAGAAAATTGAATTCCAGTCAGCATAATTCACTTTATTTGATTCGATTTTCTGTTTTTCCTTTCCCTTACCTGATAAAATGCTTTTCAGACATAAATAAATAAATAAGGAAAATACATAAAACCATAAAATCTCGAGCCGTTATTCATTAAGAGCAAGAACAATTCTTATGATTAAATTGTAGGCCTACATCTGAAATAGTTTTGACAACGAATTGAAACTGAATTCCTGAATGTGTCACTGAGTTTCGGTATTCCATTGACACAGATGCTGAATGTTAAATGTTTCATATTTTCTGTATCTTGTAAGCAATGCGTCCGAAAAACCTCAGAGAAATAAACCAAAGCAAGTGTTTGTACTGTAACTTCTACAGAAAGAGCTGGAAACAATTCACCTTTATGAAAAAAATTATACACTTTCCATTGAGTCGAGTGCTTCTAAGACTTTCATCCAAGAATAAGAGTTATGCAAGTCAATTATTTGTAAAGACAAAATTCCTTTGAAGTACTGTACAAAGACTCAAATAACTTTGTATGTCCAGTTGACCATGACAAGACAATGGGTGTGACATAGATGGTCTTCTGCAACTCTACCATAGGAGTTATGGCAAGTCAAATTATCATTTAGAGATGTCTCGAAATCCATTGCAAGACATCTTAAACTGAATTGCAGATATCTCAAAACGAACTCGATTTCAAGATATCTCAAACTTGTTTTGAGATATCTCAAATTGACTTCCTGTCCTATTTGAGATATCTTAAATTGAATTTGAGATATCTCAAATTGACCTCCTGTAAAAATGTTTTGAATGGACTTCCGGACCATTTCAAGATATCTCAAACTAGACAGGAAGTCAATTTGAGATATTTCAAATTCAATTCGACCTTTCTCAAATTAACCCAGATTTCAAGATATCTCAAATTCATTTTGAGATATCTCAAATTCAATTTAGGAGTACATTGCAATGAAAGCACTGCTCACAAGAACACTCTCTTATACAATAAAACAGAGTGAACTGTGGGTAAAATGTTATTTAATTGGCATCTTCATTCAAAATGTGAATCCTTATGTCTGTCTGTCTGTCTGTCACATTCCATATGGTGAACATGATAACTGACCTGAATTTATTTATCATTGTTACTTTTTATATATTGATTGACAACTAGACCTAAAGAGCAACTTGGTGAGGGTCTGAAATATCTCAACTAAAATAAATGTGTCCTTTACTTTAGACGTACACCAAACTGAAAGATTAAGTTCAGGATTGCCTGGCCTGTAAAAAAATAAAAATAAAAATAAAAATACTTGGAGACCACAATAGGGAGACTCAATAAACTGGCCTTGAAGGAATAACTAACCACTGCACATCACCCAAATTGGAATATACTTTCAAGGTCATTTCAAAACAGCAAAAATTTGATTTACCTTGTAGTATGCAACCAGTTACATGGAACTAATGGCTTTGTTTATTTCTGGCTTCTGGGTACAGACTTCCAGAGTTCTTTTTTTCTCTCTTTCTTTCTTAGGCACAACTTACAGTTGAAAAATAAACTGATAGACTTTCATATAACCTTTAAAAGGTCCAAGTTCTTCCTGTCTTCTAAAAGAAAACTCTAAAGGGCTTTCTGAATTAATCTTGCAGTATTCATCATGTCTGCATCCTACTCTCTGAAGTCTGTCTCAAATAATTCTCAAAACCTCATCTGTGCGGTATTAAGGGAATGTCAGCGATGCTTTGATTTTGCTTACAATAATCTATGATGAAATTCAAGTGGTTGTGGTTCAGGCTGTACCTTCCCCAGGGTTTGCAATGACCTAGCAGGAAGGTGACGTCTGTCAGCAATGCAACACCGGTAAATGGAGGTTTAGGCATACAGTAAAAGATGACATAAATAATGACCCTTCTGAGTGTGGTGCCTTATATGTGCAGTGCACGATAAAACAATGCAGACTTAAAACTGGAATAATATACAATAACCTGGCAAGTTTCTAAGACTGCATGTTTTATCAGTGAACATGTTTAACTCCATGGGGGGAAGCTATTCTCTCTCTCTCTCTCTCTCTCTCTCTCTAGAACTGAAGCAAGGTAATGAAGGTTCAGGGGTAGGGGTGTTAGGGATTGGTTACCCGAGAAACAAGTTTAAATCCAGCCCTAACACTGTAAACAAACATGGGCTCCCCCAGAGCCAGGAATCCCAATGCTTACTATAAACTCTCCTCCTTGAAATCCCTGTTTACAAAACAAACTAAGATTTAAAAGGATATTATAAAACATAACCTAGGCGAATATACTTTTGTACAGCAAATGATTGAATTACTGTGCATGCAAGCATTGCCTAGTACTCAATAAGCATTTAGTATTTAGACCTAGCTGTTTTTCCACCCTATAGCAACAATTTCAAGACAGAACACACATTTCCACCCAATACAACAAGGCTTTACAGAAATGCATTACAGGTCTGCCCCTCGTACTGTACATGGTAATCCAACATCAACTTTTTTCATAATCTTCAATAAGTGAAGTGAAGTGTATGTTTTATGCCTGCAAAGAAAATATGCATCTTGCATGCCCTACAGTGCAGACATTCATAACCTCTTTCTGAATTCAGTGCTTAAACATATTCTTTACTTAAGGTGACATGCACACAAAACTATTTACAGGGCAAGAGACTGCAATCGAATTCAGGGACTGGGGAAAGACTGGAGTGCTGCCAAGGTCTGGGTTATATAAATAGTTAGAAATCATTTCATTCAACAGTGCTTTGACAGCATTAGACCAGCAAAATAAACAATTCATATCACTCCTCTAACCCCCCCCCCCCCACCTCTTTTGTCCTCCAGTCCACTGAAAAATAAATTAAATCTATGAAAAAAGTGATAGAAAACAGGAAAATGGTTTTAAGATAATCTATGAAATGTCCTGTTATTCTTTAAAACTTTAATTTATTTCTATAGTTGAAATAAAAAAGACTTATGTATGAGAAATGAAATTAGGTGGAGGCGTGGGCGTGTCTGTCCATGTCAGTTTGTTTTCTACCTCCAAGCAACAAATGTTGTTGCCGTAACAGTAAATATGATTTACTAAACATACAGGCCACAGCTTTGACAAAAGAAATTGGACACATTATGAATTGCATTTCCATAACGGTCACTGAGGTGAACAGTAATTGCAATTCCTACAACGGCCACCATGTACCAGCGCTTCAGGGAATCTTCAGTATGTTCAATTAATTTTTTTAAAGACTGGAAAGGATGAAAGGAAATCAAACATTACTTTGTCAACATTGATATATTCTGCCTAAGGCTGGTGTTTTGGTGTTCAAATGCTATACCAACACAGTAGGAAACTTAATGGCAAATAAATGAATACTAGTCATAGAATCTGCTCAAGCTCATGTTTTACCTATGTTCTTTCAGAAGCAACACACTGCCTTGCTACAGTTTTTTTTTTTGACAAATCATCTTATCAACTGTTCTTTATTTAAGGGTCATTACATTACTACATTACATTATTTTAAAGAGCTGAAAGCTAAGACGCCAAAGACACATTGTCGTGTATTACTCTTTTTCATTATGTAGAGAATGGGTTGTTTTTGCAGCAATAATCTATTGATGAATTTCGGGCCTAAAATGTTTATCGTTAACAGCAAAAGTGTTCTGTTCATTTGAAAAATGAGAACTACAGGAAAAGCCTTTTTAAAAATTTTTAAAAAAAACACACTTTACAGCTCTGCGCAATACTGAACATTTGATAGTGCAGCCAAAAAGCTTAAAAGCCTTTACTTTCATAACATTGTCTAACGCTGGACGGCAGAGGGAGATCGATTTTAACCTGCCAGTCATTATAGCCTGGAAAACAGAATCTACAGTACCCCCTTGCCCTTTCATCGGAGTGAAAAAAGTAATGGAAGCAATCAGCTTTAAGAAGGATAATGCCTCTCTTGGTGACTTACTGTTTGGTTTCACATAGCCTCAGTAACAAAAGATATTGCAACATTACATTCTAACACCACCAATCGTTTTAACTGGTTATAAAATGTGGCACAAACTGACCCACTTCTTTTTCATTTCAGATATTGCTTTCCCCCACAGTTTTACTTGTTTCATTCAAGTAGAAAACAGAAGGATATAGGCTAGTCATTTACAAGGCTTATATTCTTAATCCCTTTAATGTACTGTACATGCATGAAAAAGGAGGTTTGTGCAACAGTGCAAGCAAACGAATGCCTTTTCTTAAAGCCCCAAAACAGTTTGTTATCTTAATAAAACATAATTTGCCTTGCATTCAAAACAAAGTTAAATAATGCTCAGATCAATAACTGGATTGTATCATTGCCTTTAACTGTAATTAGTAGTACTGTTAGCTCAGATTGATCCAGTGTACAGACGAATTGCGAATTATAAAAAAAAAACAAGCATGCAATTTAAAAGTAATCCACCGAACACTCCACGGAGACTGCAAGTTTATTCTGAGACCTTGAACACAGCACAGGCAGTTCTATAGCTTTAAAGATCAGGCCTCTGCTTCCTTGGATAGTCTGTGCCCAATTCCATGAAATCAGAAAGTAAAAAGCAAAAACAAACCGTTTTAATTGACTGATCAGGTCTATTAACCATGTAGACACAAACACGCTTCCTGGGGCACAGTCAATCTACACTGGATTGTATTGAGAGGGTTTTATCTGACAGAGTTCTTTGCTTTCACCTTTATGCAAACCCGGAGCCTTTTGAAAAACTAACTCAAGAACAGAGGGAAGAAGTGGTTGCCCCAAATTTGCTGTGTGAAAGCACAGTGTACTCACGGTGAACCACTGCTAGGGAGAACACGAGAAGATGCTGAGAATGTGCCACAAGCAGAAAATCAAATCGAACAGTTGTCATGACTCAGAACATGAACATGATTCATGAAATGGCTAATCTTTGCCTGCTAGGCCTTAAACAACCTGCTTGTTAAAACTTAAAGATAACAGACATCTGAAACAATCTTGGAAATAAGAATACTATGTGATGTACGTCTAGTATACAGTATACTGTACAAGACACAAAACATGTACTACAAGCTAAACATCTAGAAAGGGTATGCTTGTGATGCTCAGCTGATTAAGAATACCATTTAGTGAAAACAAGTGTACTGTGCCACTAACAACATCAGCAGCAGTATAGATCCCTTGGCATAATGCATCAACTCTACCTACATTCTCAAGTCAATGGACAGGGAACAATGTACTTTTGAAGATGAACATGGAAACAAGTGCTGTTCAACTTGGAATTTCCAGAGAACAAGGCATCTGTGTAACGGATGTTCTGAAAAATCAATATATTGATAGCTGCACAGTTTTAAGAACTCATTGTATAATATGCCTAGGGATTCTATGGTTATGCAATTACATTCAGTGAGCTGGTACCACTTAGATTTTGTGGATCAAGTGTTGCAGGAAAAGCAGTGAATCTCAGGTGTCTAGGAGGAGGTTCCACTGCTCACTGAAAGTACCTAGTATTTATTCTTTATGAGTCAAGAGTGTGTCAAGAGTGCAATGAAAACAAAAACAGCCTGTACTTTGCGGAGACCGTGGTGATTTCCTGACTCAGCATAACAACTTCATAAATACAGGGTTACTGGGGAAACTCGCTGTACAAAACAGGGGCACATTAAAAGAGAATGTAGTAGATGGAAAGGTTTAAGCTACCAGATGGTGAAAGGAAGCAGACAAGTCAAACCAGCCAACTCAACAAGAGCGCCGCTGTGAGTGAAGAGGACAGTGGCAAAAGTCAAGACCATGAGCAGGAAGAGAGAGGAAACTGCCAGAGCCAGCTGGACACTTTGGGAAGGTTGAGTGTAGTTTTTTTGGCATAAAACCTAGAAAGCTAGGCCGTTGAAAAGGCCTAGCGCTCTATGACAAAATACAGAATATATGAACACCCCTATTCTCTCTTTCTCTATATAGCTCTTGTTAGGTATTTAGGTTTCTGTTATAAAGAGGTTATTGCTGGTATTAAAAATAATGGATACTGCAAAAAACTGGGAGACATCCGACTGTAGCATAACAGGTACACTGTAATAAGAGGAGTCTAAAGAGACATTGCAGTATATGTAGGGTTGGCTTTTGTCTAGGCCTCTGTAGTATATCAGGTAGTATAATGTAGAACACAGACTTTACACTTACTCACAGTTGTATTTTATTATTATAGGTATAATATTAAAGCTTAATTAAAATGAAGTACTACTTTGAAATGTAATATTTTTTGTTTTACTTTGAAATTTCAAAGTGCAACAATGTGCTCTCTACATTACTTACAACTTTAAACTGAAAATGTGATGTTTATGACATTGGTACCTTGTATTTGTTTTTTGTTTTTTTCTACTTCAGCGCTATAAATGCTATAACACCACATTTATTGAAATCTAAGAAAAAAAATTAAATACAATACAGAGCTCATTAGAGTTACACATATTGCATTCCTTTGACCTTCACATTTCATTTTATAAATAATTGACTGCGTATATAAACTACTAGACCGTCTAAACATATGCAGTGCAGTGGAAACGTATTTAACCTGACAGCTCCCAATGATGCAAGGCTGTTTTTTGTAAGTAAAGCCATTAACTATATAAGGCTAGGCACTGAAACATTAGATACTGTATGATAGCCATCATTTTACACAAAAGGATCTTCTAAATGATTGGGCTTGATGTTAGTGCCAAAAAGATGATCTTGTACTATAATTAACAAAAAATGCTCTTCTAGAATGTGCTTGATTTTGTCTATTGAGAAGCCAGTACAAAAACAGAAAAAGGGCTTTTGTGGAAGATATGTTAGCAATAATATTACCTTTTCCCTCCTGAATGAAGAACGAAGCATGGAGTATGACAATGAAACCTTGACCTTTCTCTCCATGCTTTCAGCTAAAAGCATCCTTCACATTGATTAATTGTAATGTTTAACAAAAGTTAATTGTGACCAAGAAGTTGACACTTCTATAGTGGAGTACATTGTACTGTAAAGTCTTAGGGCTCACTACAGTGTAATAACTCTAATGCAAATGACATGCAGAAGGAAAGGGTGGTGTATAAGGTCTGGTCTTAGAGCTGGTAGAACTCTTTCATCTTCACTGCTGTAGAACGGGGTGATTCGTGTAGTCAGAGTGGGGTTTATGTTCCTCATTTGGAGACGATTAGTAGCATTTCCTACCCTGCTACCACTCTGCCTACTCTCGCGGAGGTTCTTGATACAGTACAGCCTGCCACCTGGGAAAAAACAAACAAAAACGACATGGCCCTAGCTCAAACATCAGGATGATCTCAGGGATCCATTATAATCCAGTTCAAGGATTTGCTGTTCCTTTAGCTTAAGCAATACGAATCTTGTTTTGGTGCAGAAAGTGAGTAACTTCCACAGTAATCCAATTAAACAGAAGAATGTTGTTGACACACACTACCTGGCCACACTATTATGACTTGTCTACATGATTGGATTTGACATTTGCATCTCAAATGCAGAGCAATTAGGCTGATCATGTGATGTCACATGCGACCCCTATAAATCTGCCTTACTTTACTGATGTATTGTTTTATAAAGGTGGTCAACAGATTTACAGCCAACAGTTGATATGCAAAACTACTGCGGTTGCAGCATAAACATTATTTTATATGGCACATAAAACAAAATAAAACAAGCAAATAAAATAAAAAAACAGGGGCTCTGCAAGCGATGGTAATTGGGTAAAGGTAATAATTATGATAGGCACACAGGAAACCAAATCAAAACCTTACATTACTTGAAATTACTGCAGATCTGGTTTTGATTTCAAATGATAATCACAGAATCAATATGGCTGCTGAGCTTAAATTACTTAACAAATATGGGCTGCCTAGCCATTAAGCACGGCAAGTAATCAATGATTGATAAGTCATTGCTTTCACACCAGAATCCAGTTATAATACCATAAAGCCAACACGGTCAATACAGCAAAACAAATTCCGCAGGTGCACATATACTGTATACCATGTGTGAAGCACATGAATACAGTATGTACTGTTTACAAAAAAAATTAAATCAGACAAACAACCCTGCACGTACTGGAAAATTATTTAAAACTGGTATTAATGGTCATCAGTCATATGGAGATCCCTTGACGCCATTTGTCAGTACGGTTCTGCGATCTCACTCCAAGTTGTAAGCTTTATTGATTGTATTAGAAAATGTTTAAAAGTCGCCGATTCCTCCATGTCGTTCCACCACCCTCGAGTTGTTACTAAAGAACAAATTTCTCATTATTCTATTTGTAATGTAGATATATTCCACCGGGACACCAACTGAATACAGTGTGCGCAGCTTGTTAGATTTAGCACACTGTTCAATTGATTCCAATCTTAATTGCCAAAACTTACAGCAGCCAGATTGTTGTGTACTGCAAGGCAAACTTATTCCATTTAAGTTGCATCAGGAGAAGAAAGACTGCAACTATAGTTTAACCCAGGATTTATCAACTTATGCTGTGCAGATTGTTTGTGTATTTGTAAAGTTTACATTTCACACAAAGGCCATTTTGTTTTGATGCAGTACTTAACCACCAACATCTGTATGATTAATGCTTACATGTTTGATTCCCCTGTGGCATCATATTTCAATTATTTAAGAAAATAACTACAGGACACAATCTCACTTCAAATGCATAGCAAACCAAGTCATGCTCATCTATATTTTTCAATTATTTTGTCACTGCATATTCAATTCTGTACAGGCCTTGCATCATATCTTTTCACCCATCATGTCAGGTGATTTTGATTCTATTACCCAAGAACTTTACTGTCGCCAAATCCTGGATCTCACCAACGAAGAACAAAGCACAAATCTTCAAGAAGCACCACCACCACAACTGAATGTAGAGTAAATATTAGAGTATCTCCAGAAATGGTTCTCTAATTGTATAGAATTAAACTACCTGAGGCGATAAAAAAAAAAAAAATAAACCTGAAACTTTATATGGAACTTCCTGGAGCATTTCGATTACTAAATTCACCACATACAAAAGAGACTACTAACCATCAAAGTCCATACAGGAACTTACTTTTAGGTGACTTTTTCAGGGAACAGCAATCACAATGAGTTATAGTATTGATGTATCCAAAACAGTACCAAACAAAGATCTTCTGAAGACAGCTCTGCTATGAAAGCACATAATTGGGCTATTAGCTCCAACATTAACTTACTCCAGGTCTCACTGCCATTACTTAAACTGTGCCCTATGTTAAATTTATAGTGCAAAACGGTCTTACTATGTGCTGATTAAGAAGATCTGTTTTCAGTTGACTAATTAACAAGATTAATCATATGCAAGCTGTAGAATCACAGGTCGCAAGCCTTTTTCTACTTATTCACCAAACCTTCATTAATTTGTCTACACTGCGGGAAAGTAACTATTTATCAACAGAGGCGCATTCGATTAACAAAAAGATATGGTCATTATAAAAATCTATACTGCATATATTAGAAAGCTATATTCAAGATTTATTAGGAAATGAGGGTCATATTAGTCCACAAGAGGTATATTGGTCTATATTATTAGGTCCAGGGTCAGTCAGCAGGATATTAACAGGAGTAATGATAACTGGCATGGCTAGGCGGAGGTTAGCTTCTTTTTTGTTCTATGATTGATGCAGACTACTTTGAAAGTTAGCATATGTTGATGCTTAATAAATACATTTAAAAAATGATAGAGTCATATTCTTGTTTATTTTAAGCTTTTGAATAAGGCTTCAAGAAAATCAGAGTGCAAAAAAAAAGAAGCAAATATTTTTCAAACAATGTCAGTTTGTACGACTATAAGCGATCCCTTAAACCTTAAAAGACTTACAAGTTAAAGATAGACATAAAAGTTAAAAGACAAGGACAAGGAACCAACACTTCACACTACAGTATACAAAAAAGTTTCCAAAACAAAAACAGGAGCTTTTTGGAAACGGTCCCCAATAACTACTTATATAGCCAGCCCCACCACTTTCATTGTCACCTGCATTAATATTTGCGTCAAACCCTCTAGCTGCTGAACACGGCGATGAATATCCATTACAAATCCATTTGGGCTACATTATTATCAGTTCAGACTGCAACCAAATCCCATTTTCCCTTTGCAAATACAATTCCCATCAATAGCACCATGTATCACTGGCCGCTTGCGTTTTCTGCCTCATTTTTTTCACACAAGAAATAGAAAGATACTCTGAGCATACAGTATAATACACAAAGTCCAATTTCAATTCCTCCACATGTCAGAGAAAGAAGAAACAAATGCAGGGAGGAGAACAATGCAAATGAAGCCGTGGTTATCAGCTAAAAATTACCCAAGAGACAGCTGTGCTTTATTTCTCCAGTCACGTACTTCAGGAAGAATCATGTAGGCAGTCACTCAAGCCAGTCTTTCTGTTTTTATTTCAAATGTAATCCCCTTTTTTAAAAAACAATGCCCTTTGAAGCCAAAAAGTAATGGCCATATCATGCAAAGATGGTGTTAATAAACGTTGACGTTAATCATGGGATTAAAAAGTGTTTAGGAAGGCTAGTTACAATAGGATCATCAAGATGAAAAGCATTGTTTCAAAAAACACAAACTTGTAAAAGGTAACAAGGATTTGCTTGATATTTCTTAGTCCAGAGGTGTCAGCTAAATCAAACAGTATGTGTGTTCTATTTTCTTTCACATTTGATTTGTGTGTGTGTGGGCATACTTTTCTTTAAGTATGCCATTTTCTAATGTGCTCTTTTATTGTCACATAATCAACCACATTACTATAAGTAAGTTCTAAACAGAAATTCTAAACAGAAATTAAAAATCGTTGTCTGTTTGCCAAAAAAGCCATTTACCATTCCTTTTAGTTACTTAGGACAAGCTACTTGTGTTAATCATTATTTTTCTAGGTATATCAAATGGAAGATCTGCCACAAATAAGTTATTTATCTTGACTGGCAAGGCTCAGGATGTTTTTTTATTATTATTATTCAGGGTCACTAGTCAAAGGAAATGCAGTGAACGAACCTGCTGCCCATTGGACTCGCTATACGAGTCCCTGTGAAAACCCCAGCATATGTGTTATGCAGCTTTGTTTTCCCAGGCATCCACTCTCTCCAGGCTAAATTCTGTTGCTAGGCACTCACTTCTAATGCTCTTAATGTGTTCAATCACACATTTACAAAGAGGTTTAAAGGGCCCAAATGGCTTTATGTTAAGAAATGCATATTGTATCTATGTTTTAACCCAAAGTATTTTATATTCTTCTTTCAGCCACAATCATTTAAAGAGTAAAATAAAACACTGAACTGCTATTGTTGTCAGGTTGCAAGACCACTGTAACCTTTTGATCACAAGTTTGAATTTGAACAGAACCTTAGAACCTTACTTGTTAGGACAGCAATACAAAAATAAAATTAAAAAAAAAACGCAAAAGGCTAGGTGTTACACCAATATGGATTTGAAAATGGCTTATTGCTGGGAAACCATTTCCTTTATAACTGAAAATCCTAAAATTACACAAAATATACTAATCCGCCAACTGCAGAAAAACAGCACTTTGTATTTAATGTGTTCCAAAAAGCAAATCAAAGCCAGCCAATCGTAAATCAACAAGGGTTCCAAGTACATTAACAGAGTCTAAAAATTCCAAATTTGCTCCTTGCATGCACATCATATCCTACTGGCAACAAAGGAAAGACCAAAGATGAAGATAAGCTGCGATGACAGCAGCAATGTATCCCTGGTGCACGGGCCAAGAAGGACAAGCAGCTTAAAAGTGACGTTCGCCTGGTAGGATTGATAACTGTTTCTTTGCTAGTTCATCTTAAAGAAGCTCAAGGGATTATACTCCAATTGCAAAGCACATCGCTTTACCTAAATTACAAATGTGTCTGGTCTATCAGGACCAAAATCTGCTTATCACTGAGTAAAGGGCAAGTTATTTTAGGCTTTGGATGCAACATCATGGGAGATGTACAGGTGTTTTACCCTATAGCTTCCAGACCTTTTTTCTAAAATGATACCGAACCAACAGATCTAAAAGCCACTGGAAGCAAGAATTCAATATGAAATTGCTATTTATAATGACAGACGACAGACTCCCACACTCACACATTCAATTTAAATGTTATCTACCCACTCAATTTATTATTACTATATTTTTTTATGACAATATTCATACGATTAATAGATTTTGAAATCATTTAGTCCCAGATTTTGACTAATTAACAGGATATTTTGCTACTGTTGAATTCCAACTTCTTATTTTATGCCAAAGACACAATGTTTTTCCCACATTGTCAGTGCCTCTAATACCGAATCCCTAAAAATGGTGGATTTTGTTTTGTTGAAGCCTTGCTATCTAATTTACATTAAAAAAAATAGTATTGTATTCCGACAGGATCTGGTTTATTTTTATGAATAGTAAAAAAAAACCATCAGCATCACCACAGTATATACAAATATATAACAGAACAAAGAAATATGATATTGTTTAACATTAAAAAAACAAGCAAATGTATGGTTTAGGTATACTGTATCTCTTAAACACTTCAGTACCTTGAAGACATAAATGTCATACCCTGGTAAAGATAAATCCAAGTGATGAGCAATTCTGTCAAAGACTTAGCTCAGGGTGATAAAGAAACAGTGCAGCAGCTTCCTGCCACAGAACTGTCGCTGCCTCCTTTGTGTAGTCATAAAACGTTGGATACTTACCAAGCACGAGGGAAAGTCCCTGGGGATCAACAGAAGATTAAAATCGTTCAGTGACTGGTGATGTAATTGCCTGGACCACCAATTAAACAGAGCAATATCCAGACCACCTGGGCCAGAAGCTTCTGTGGTGTTAAGGCTCTGTAACTGGAAGAACCAACACTTACAGGCCGGAAGGGGTCTATATTAATGAACAGTGACACATCTAAATAACATTGGCCTCAAACTGTAATCCAGCCAGTGGTATGTAAAACTTCTGGTTTAAAGACTTTAAGGTGGGGATGTAAAGTTCTGCCGTGGTTTAGATCATTAAAATGGACCCCAAAGACAGTCAGGTATGGTCCGTTACCTATTAAAAATTCTAGTCTAATGAGCCGAGCTATTGTCAAAATATCAAAGTGAACTGGTAAAAGCTAATCAAAAGATTATTGGTCATCTGAAGTCTGGTAGGACCTCATTGCTTTTATGTTTAAAAGTAACTGAAGGACAGGAAGTATTTAAGGCCAATTCATGGAGCTTTGGATGAATGCTGCATGATAGGGAACTGAAGAAAAAATAGAGGCAATTTTGCTCTGCTATTTTGAACATGCTGTCCAACTTGTGAATGATCTAAATAATATAGATAATTTAACACACACACACACACACACACACACACAATGAGGCTAACAACACTTTCTCTGTTGCCAAACCACAAACAAAACATAAATGTGAACATATTTTATAATTTATGTGCAGAAGAAATGCTTCCTTCAGAAGGTGGCAATTCCAATCAATTCTATACATGTTTGGGATCATAGGGAACCCTCTGGTTGTTTTGAATTGTTGTTTAGCAGGTATGGAAAAAAGGACGCCAATGCATGGCAGTTTTAACCATTTGTGGCTTAGTGGTTAGCTTAAATAGCCACACCTAGCTAGTTGCCTATATAATGTGGCCAATTAAACCATACTGTTGTAAACCTGGTGTGGCTCAAACTGTTTTGCAATAGGAGTCTTGTTGCCAAGTCTGGTGTTAAACAGTTGTGGAACTTGAAATATTTTCCATTATTCATTAGTTCCCAGCACTTTTTGTGTACCAGTGGCTTGATAAGAAAACAACAGAGTACTGTGCTGCATGGAAGTGTTTGGCGAACATACTAAATTGACTGCAGCAGATGGTTGGTAAGAAACTCATCATATTTCCGCTTGGGGTTGTGCTCATGGCCAAATACTGTACGACACAGCCTTAGGCAGTAATAGGATTCAAAGACCTGTTTGTCACAATCTTTACTTTGAGATGAGAGTATCATCATAATCACCTGCTATTGCTTTTTAAAAAATACATTAAAAGCAAATAGAAGCCAGTGTTATTTTAAAACTAGACAGACAGTAGCCTGGAGGCAATTTTATTGACCAACAATGTGCCATGAAGTGGACTTTTTATCTTTTACATTAAGTAATAAGTAAATAACTACTCAAATTTTCCAAGTAATTTTGATATGTAAGTTTGATATGAAAAAGTTTCCTAAAAAATGTGTCAACTAGAGGGAACTGTGGGATTGTAGAACAAATAAATGTTCTATATTTCTTTGTTTCTTTTTACTTATTAATTTGTACTTTGTGAAAATAAATAACACCGTGTAACATTTTTTTTTTTTTTTTTTTGTTCCTGGGTAGTAAGTGTTATTTCCTAATTGCTTATGCCTCAAAAGTATAGAAAATGGCTATTATTCCCCACAAACTTTGCTTTTGTGACCAGGACAGTGATATTTTGAAATTTACCTATTTCCAATGAGAAAACGGGTGAATTTGTGTCTTTTCGTTCACATAAAGTCAGAAAAAAACATATGAATCCAAATTAACATGTATTTATACTAAAGTAATACAAAAATGACTACAAAAGATTAAGAAGTGAGTAGTTTTTCGAGATTTACGATTATAATGTAAATCACTTTCACGAATCAGCCCCCAAATGTAGTCTCCCATCATGTTCTCGTTAATGTTATTCTACTGGCAATAGAGCAGTAGTTTATTATGTATCATGCATATGCTGTTGAGCAAAGTGTATTTGATATATGACGGTGTATTGCTGTATTTGGATTAGGGCGCTTCCCTTAATGAAGTTGTCATTTACATGTGGGACAAGGGTTTTGTTATATAGCAATATGTTTGGTAATCTTTCAAGAGAAGGGGTAATGCTAATATTCAGTCTTTACTGGTAATGGTCAGGGATTAGAGAATAATATTAACAATGATAAACGAGTAAAAGAGTTTATCGATAGTGTTTGTAAACCAAGATGGTATTCATGCAGGTTAAACAAATACGTAAAAATTAGAAGAAACATGTGTACTGTATTTAACATTATTCAATGCCATGTCTTTCCTTAGGAGGAAGCAGTACTACTATTAGGTGGTTAGTCGTGCATTTGTCTTGTGAATGTCAGTCATTGTGTACAACTTGATAGTCATTTGTAATCGGAGTGAAGTATCCATGACGAAAATAAATATTTATACCTGTCAACGCTAGCAAGTTGCTGTTTCCCGCGTTCTAAATACCTCTTACGAGAATAATGGGATTGTGGGTGGGGATAAGCTTGGACCGTCACCCCGTTACACACCATAACGAAGTCAAAATAGTCAATATGTTTTTTAATACCATAAAATTGCTTCTGCATTGAAAAAAAAATATTAATAAGAAACATCTGCTACAAAAGGATTACTGTGTATCCCAGTAGCTCTTCCATTCTGAGTGCAGCTTATCGTTCCATAAAAAAAAAAAAAAAACAAGCATTGCCACATTTCAGGCCTGCTTTTCAATCACATGTGAACATGCAAAGGCGGCTTAAAAACGCAAATGTGAACGGGATTACAGACCTAAATACAGTGTGAAAGTGGTCTAAAATTCTTGGTGAGAAAAGAGGATGCAGAGAGGTTTCTGGTTTGAACTGGGATGTATCTGAAAAAACTAATATACAGACAAATACTACACGTGCATCCCTCGAGTTTTTCATTTTATACATGTGCCGTCGACACAAGAGAACCATTTTTAGTCCCTAAATGTTATGCAATATCACGCATCGCTGAGTTCTATTTTGTTTTACTGCTGGTCATCTGTTACTTAGAACGTGGATCCTACAGAGCGTCAAATGATTAACTAAAGAGATATCACTGCTGCTGTAACATAAATCTGGACAACGGTTCATGTACAACACACTGGCTACCTCGAAAGACATATGAAAGAGGCTTTCGCTCAGCTCACTCAGACTATAAATTCAAGATCTATTTTGCAACAGCAAACAGAATGCTTTCTCAGCAGTTAAGTTTAAGAGAAAGAAAACAGCCACAACTAAGAAACACCAAAATACCTGCATGAAACAAGAGAATTCCTCCTTCTCCAAAGGTCTCAGCTGTTATTTTTATTTTTGGTGTGAAACACTCCAGCACGGAAACCATGAGGTTAAATACATATTCCAGCATGCTGAAGCAGCTTCCTGTGTCTATCAATACTGATTTAAACAAGAAGGGTAAATAGCTGTAAAGACCTGATAGGGGTCTGGGCCTTGCCAGCAATGTAGCTGCATGAACCAGATAGCAAAGCTTTATTCAGAAACCCTAATGTATGCCAAATACAAATAATACAATAACAAAGCATCCACAAACGTTTTGTCCAAGCCAAGAGATAATAAGTTATGTGTTTAAATAGAATGAGCACTAGAGCTCACATTGGGATATGGCAATCCAGTAGAGCTAATTGTGACCTTGGGTACGCACTTGCACAGGACCCCATGCAGCAAACTCTGTTATACCACTGTGGGATTTTCATGCAAAAAAACCTGATTGTGATTGTTTCCTGTTGCATTCCGTAGCTATTTGTGCTCTTTACGCCAAAGGAAACTTTCTAATCAAGCAATCCTCCTGCACATTATAGACAGATAATTATGGTATTGGGAAAGTACTATCGAGTTCAATCCTGAAACTAAACAGATTTACGATCTGAATGCTGCCTGTCAAGGAAACCATAGGGTTCGTGTTAAATCAAACAAATCAGCAATTCTGCTGATCTCACTGTAGCCCTGCTGCTCACAAACTAAAGCAACTTCCAAAGGGAAATGCACTACAGTCATCCTGAGGAGGCAAGAGAGACCAGGTTTAATTGCTAAAATATGTAAAAATGCTGGTACGTACTTTATGAAGACAAAGAGAAATGTAAAATACAGCAGCATTTTATATATATATATATATATATATATATATATATATATATATTTTAGCTCAAAGAGCCAGCTGCCCAACGTTTCGATATGTTGTACATATCTTTCTCAAGGGAGCCTGTGTTTGAATCCAAACATTGGAGGTATTTATAGGTTTTTGACGGCATGACAACTACTTGTTATTGTTTACATTCAAATTCATGATTTATTCTTACATGATGTAATGGTGTTCTATATATTGTGACATCATTTTTACTTCTATCTTTGAATCTGTATTAATTCTAATTAACACTACTTTATATAAACTTATATTTTTATTATATCATGCAATGCTGGCTCTGAGGATCAGTCTAGATTTGGCCTCCCCAGCGCATCAGCATGCACAACTTTTGAATGAATTTTGTTTATTTATTTAAATGTTATATATTTATTGAAGTTAATTCGTTCATTCTTTTCTGTTGAGTCCCGCTGGCATAATCGTGTTGTTTATCCATTTACTTTCTTTTATTCTTCTATATGTCGCATTGTCTAATTTGAGCTGTTCTAATACTACAGACTTTACATCATTTATGTCATGTCCCTGACTGGTGAAGTGCTGTACTATTGGTTCATTCATTTTTTTATTTCTAATTAATGAAAGGTGGTTCTGAATTCTTTTATATAAAGTAGTTCCAGTCTCTCCAACATATTTGATTTCATCACATTTTTCACAGGCTATTCCATAAACAATATTGCTATTTTTACAGTAGGTATTAGTTTTTAGTGGATATGTGGTGTTCTTATGTTTAATTATAGTTTTACGTTTGTCTATGTATTTACACACTTTACATCTACTAGTGCATATGTTCGTAGAACCTATTTTGTCAATTATTCTTTTATGTTTACTGTGAACTAAAATATCACCTAAATTAGCTTCTCTTTTGAATGCTACAACTGGGGCCTTAAGAAATACTTTTTTTAATTTTTCTGAATTATGTAGAATCCGCAAGTGTTTCCAAACTATCTTAGAAATATTGGGCAAAAGTTTAGAGTAAGTCATTATTAATGGGACTCTTTTGACCTTTTTATCTCTATTTTTATAATCTAGTAGATCATCTCTTTTTAGTTTATCCATTTTTCTTAACTCCGTCTCTATAATTCTTTCTTTGTATCCTCTTTTTTAAAGATTTGTTTTTAATACATTTCTTTGTTTTACATAGTCACTTTCTTTTGAGCATATTCTTCGTATTCTTATTCCTAGACCCTTTGGGATTGCCCTTTTAGTGTGTATCGGATGTGCAGAGGACATGTGTAAATACTGGTGCATGTCAGTAGGTTTACAGAAGAGGTCAGTCTCAATTGAACCTTCTTCAAGTTTTACTATGGTATCTAAAAATTATATTTCTTTCCTTGTCCATCGAAGGTCCACCTTAATATTATTGTGTATTTCATTTGCCATTTTATGAAACTGGAAAAGAGATTCTTCTCCATGTGTCCAAACCCCATATAATATTTATATGCAGCCACATAATGCAAGAACAGGCCTAGCAAGAGGAAATCCTAAAATGCACAAAGAAAATCACCCTATGCGAATGATAGTCAGTACAATTGATAATCCAACACACATAATAGCTGAAATAGCAGAAAAACAACTTAGAAATTACCAAACTATGTTAAGGATACAACACAATTTTTAAAAAGGCTTGAATCAATAAAACACAACCTTCCAGAGAATACAATTTTATTTTGCATGGATGTAAAATCCTTGTACCCAAGTGTCCCTCGTAAAGAAACTTTAGAAGCTTGTCAAAAAAAAAATATTACTTTATAAATATTATATATAAAACAGAGGACATTTTTGTTTGTTCGCTGCACCAAGAAAATCTGAATATGATTAACTGGGAAATAATCTGGCCCAAAATTGTTTACCTAAAAGAATGAATCTATTGTAAATGTGGGGAGTCTGCTAGAGATTAATGTTTTACTCCTCATTTTCACAGACTATTCAGTTTATCTGCTTCAATCACTTGCAGACTCTTCATTGGTAAAATGCATCTGAGTGGGATAGTGCTATGTAACATATTTGCATAGTACAGATAACAACCATGGGAATTCAAGAACAATTTTGGGGTTGTGAAATCCTGGAACATTTTCAAAGATTGGTTTTAGCCATATCATCAAATTTCATTCAGATGATTAAATAACATGCAGGTAAAATACTGCAGAGTAGGAAATAACTGAATTATTGACCCAACACATTAAAGTACTTTTCTTTTCAGTGGGATTCACTCCAGCTTACGCTTCAATTCATTATTAATATAGGTATCTAATTGTTATGGGGGTAAGACTACCCAAGTGTTTGCTAATTGACTTAAGAGAAACATTTGTATTGATTCATAGGTCTGCCAACAGATGGAGATGTACTCATATTAGAATATTTGCATTGTGTAATCCAAATGTAAATGAGCTTTTAATAGACCACTATGTGTCAGGAAATAAAGAAATATAATGTATGGGATTGCAGGTCACCTAAACCGGGGCTGAGGGGAATGCATGCATCGAATACCCTCCTCTCGCAGCCATATTCTATTGTATGCAGATAAAATAAACCAAAGTCAGCACAAAAGTAGATCTATAAGGCAGGAATACATGTATTTATTCATCTGAAACCGGTACAGCATGCTTTCTATTCTCAATGTCCATGTTCTGATGCTTTCAAGTACAAAAAAATTTAAGATGTGAACAGAATGTTTCAGACTCCATACTAATTCTACACTGCAAAAGCACTTTAAAAATGACTAAAAAGAGGACTTTATTATTATCTGTATACTTTGATTTTTACAGTGCACTTCAAAAACCATTGAAGCTTCCTTTTTCTTTCCGCCACAAAATGTCCCTAAAGTTTCAGGGTGTGTTAACCTTAAACATCCTGCCTTGTAATGAGGGAGGCTGAAATGCTATAGAAACTGCTGAGTGCTACATTGCAACAACAAAAATGATGTAGTTGAGCACGCGCAACAAAAAATTTTCAGCTTGTTTCCAAGTTAAAGTAAGCACTGGACAGGGTAGGTGTGTAGCATGTGCAAAGTGCAAAGTGCAAAGGTTCCAAGTTACTGCAGCACTTAAAACTGATGCCAGGTTAGTTCAAGTTTCTAATCTTGACGGTGTTATTGCAAGCAGTTTCTAATCTTGACAGTGTTATTGCAAGCAGTAGCTAAGGAAGGGAAATGATACCAAATACTATTAACTGTTATAATGACATGTACTGTATACTGTCGCTTCTCTCATATTAGATCAAGGTCTGCATTAAAATGTATTCTCCAGTCTGCTTCCAATTGATAAAAATATGTATTTTGTAGACAGAAAGGTTAAGCCAGTTAATTTGGGGCAAAGTTTGCTACTGAAGCTATGGTTGTTTTGACACAGACACAACCTTTACTGGCAGGTAGACCGGATGCTCCTATTGATTTTGAAAAGCTGCACAGAAGTTCTATAGAACACAAGCTGGGTAGTTCAAGCGGAATCAACACAGATGTGTGCTTGTGCTATAAATAAATCCTGAAATTCTCCCTTCATCCAATTACTACAAGAAGTCATTGTAATAGGGGCGGCAGTATCTGCTGACAGATATATACGAGAGAGGCTGGAGGTTGTGATTGACACGGCGCGCAGGTTTTATTTACAAATATGTACAATTTAGCAAAACATTTTAAAATAAAACATGGAACAAACAAAGTTGGCCTAAAAGGAGAGTCCCTCTTCAGGAACTCAAATAAACTGGTGGGATTAGAATCCCCTAAACTAATCCTTATTTTACAGCTGGAGGTTATCCCAGCCTACACAGGGTGATAACCCACTGCTCACCCTGGTTCACACAGCAGTCGTGAGGGTTCTCAACACATTCGTCTCTGTTTCCTGAGACATGGCATGTGGCCAAGGTTAATTTACAATCAAATCAAGCAAGCAAGCAACACCTGGCTACAATCTGCAAATGGATTTGGCAGGCATACATTCAAAATATCTAAACTTTATTTACAACCTAAACAAAAAAACACACTATTTCTGCACTGTCACAGTCATTTCACAAGACAAAAGAAATGGACAGAGCTTCAGACACTTCAAGTGCCAAAGAAACTCAAAGCTAGGTCATTAGCAGTTTGGATAAGCAGTGCTCGTATCCCCTTGTGGGTATCCCACTTCACTCTACTGCAGGTCGTATTACAGTAAGAAACTAAGTCAAGTAGACAAGCGTTGTGGTTAGTGCTTTTGAGTGTACTGAAGGCACTTCAAGGCACAAGCTGAAACATTTGTCTATTTGTTCTGTATAGTTTTACCTTAGACATTTTGCCATTAAATGCTGGTCAACACAACATGGAACTGTACTATGAGCTCTTGTTTTAAATTTCCAGGCATGCACCATTATAGCATAACACTGATAACGTTACAAGGGTTGAAAGATTGAGCATTGAACAATGGTTTTGAATTCAATATTATACAGAAATTCATTTTTTATTGCTTAATCCAGTTCCCAGGTGAATCACACGGTTTAACTTGGCTATTTATTTTAAGTTTAAAACCAAACAAATAAACACACATACTTACATTGTACTTTATATAAACAGAATAATAAAATAACGCAAGTTTCTAATGAGGATGGCCAAACAACCACCAAGTGGAATAACCACAGCGTTCTCTATTTATTGTACATATAGAAACTAAATAAATACAATCCATGTAGAAATCACTGTTCTCCACTTCAGGCAACACTTTCAAGCACACTTTGTATCAGTTCAAGATCACATACCTGAAACATTACATTATTATGTACCATGCAGGTTTAAAAGGCATCAAAGCTGTGTAACTACAGTATGCTGCTGCCGGACCACCTATTGTAGGATGGTGATCCCTCAAGGGCAGGCCTTTGGCATGCTCTTGTAACTGGTTAAGCAGCTACCTCACAGTACCCACGTGGGAGTCTGAACCATTATATGGAAGGATCAGATCAATTTATACGTATAATAATGCACAAATACATGCATCTTACACATATCTGACTTCCTGTAACCAGCAAAGGGGGCTGTGATTAAGGGACTATGGTAAGTGGCGACATTGGCTTACTGAGAAGCCGTTCATTTGATTGAGATGTCTTGTGCCGAGTAGCACCAACATGAATGGCTGCAGGTGGGTGAATTCAATGGCTGCCGTCTAATGCATGTTTTCAGAAGCATTGGAATCCGGTTGGTCACCACTATGCTGACCATTGGCCCCTTAAATACTCTCTTTTGATATGCTTTATTTATATTTTGCTTGCAGCCGGTATCAGATTGCTCTCTGTCTTCAGCCAGAATAAACTGGCTGTCAAACGAAAGGCTTTAACAGCATTCTATCCAAAAGACTGACATCCTCTTTAGTAGAGACGCTACAGCAGCTGTCACAGGGACGAATTACATCCCATATTCTGCTTCTGACATACCAATGCAGCTCTCCCTGGCACGCTGTCCGCTTCATTAAGTACCTCTGAATGGAGAAACTGCCTAAGGTAATGAGAACTTCAAAGCAAATCTAGAATTTACTCCACTATGTAACATGTACCAGTCTCGATTCACTCTCCAACAAAAACCAAACAGAGCTGCCAACGTATGTTTATGTACAAGGTATCCAGATGCCCTGCTTAGCTCTGAGTCCATGTAAGCATTTGCACATTTTCTCTCTCCTAATGCAATATTCTTCAGAAAACTGTATGACTAGGGCCAAGGAAAAGAAAGGTAAAGACTGCCCTTATGGATTCTAAAACTGGGGCAACACTATGTGGTGATTTAAACAACAACGTGTGAGCTAGCAACTAGGAAGGGGTGCAATGTTGTACTGGTTACACTTATCCCCAAAAGCTCCTGAGGATTAATGGTTATTGGGTTTTGAGGTGGTACGTGCCAATCTAATCTTCTTTAGCCATTTTCATTTATTTAATATCTACAGTATTGAGAGAGATATTCACACACACACACACACAACCTTTTGTTAACCTCAAAAACACATCAAATGCTGTCCCCGGCTCTGAAAGAATTATGGGAAACTCCCACCCTTCCTACATTTAATAACTTAAGAAACATTTAAGTTTCTTTTCCTGACTCAAACAATGAAAAAAGGCAACTTGAGAGCCCTCTATTGAAAGAAGCAGAATACATCAAAAAAGAAATATATATATTAAGATTAAAAGGTTTTGATTAGGTCATGTTAGTAAGTGGCATCAAAAAAATGTACATGCAGAATTTACTAGAACAAAACACGTAACTGTACATGACTTAATCTCTCTCGAACAAGCAGCCTACTTCCAATATTTCTGACAGAATTTCTGAAAGATTTAAAAAAAAAAACAGTTAAATCAAGGGATATCCTGCAAATCTCTCTTTTTTTTAACATAACAGGATATACCCTAAATGAATTTTTGCTTTGGACTGGCTCCCACTGCGGTGCAATGGGAGTCTTTTTTCCACCCCTGTAGTATATTTATAGAGAACATGCTGCTGGCCAGGGGCTTGCAGTTAACTGTCTGTAAATCCAGAGATCTTTTATTCAATCTATCAAGGTGCTTGAATCGATGACAGGACCTGTGACTCACTGGTAGAAGGGAGTTTGAGCCACTTTTATTCAGCAGTAGACAGATAATAGCTACTGCTCATGATAATGATTATGTTGTAAAGTGCACATCCCGACATTGTGTCAACTACCACCATACTATACACGTCATTTCAAATTTCAGCTTTTGCTTAACGGGGATGTAAGTCGTTTGCTTACAGTAAAGGTTTAGCCCTATGTAGCTCATTCTTATCAATCAGTGTAGTCTAAAACATCGCTCAAATGGCACAATAAAACCTACTCCTCACAACTGTTTTAAATAAAACTTGTTGCTTATTTTTTTGTTATGCCTGGAATGACTCATGAAAATGAACTGAATTGCTGTAACAAAACTTTAACAATGAATTGCACAGAAACTACACAAAATCCATTTTTCAGCTTCTCTGTCACCCTTACAACAATAAAGGGCATTTTACAAATGGATACATGTCGAAGCATTACACTTAAAAGAGGTTTACAGGCTTCATTGCGGTTCAGAATTCAAAAGACAGACGCAGGTTCTGACAGAGTATGCAATTAGATGCAATGGCACCTTCAAAAATGAATGTGATTTTTTGGTTTCCTGGGTATCCATACATTGACACTTTCACAACTGCTAAAATGCAAGGACAGTAGATTTAAAATGGGGGGAGGGCAGAAAAATTACAGACGTCCTTGAGGAATGTTGTCCTTTTCTGACAAAGTCTTATTATTTGAACATTAATCACCTTCTAATGAAGCTAATAGTGCTGGGGAAAGATATTCCAACACTGCCTGTCTGCAGTCCATTTCAGAGTATCCCCCCTGATTTATTACAAGTAGAAGACAGGCAATTCAAGAAGAGCAAACCTATTCAGAGCGTGGGTTATTTTTAAATATGTATTTCCTTTTCCTGACAAAACTTTGAGGTAATTGTTAAAAAAGAAAAAAAAGAAGAAAAAAAAACACATTACAGGATGCAACAGCAAGCTTTAATATTCATTTGAGGAAACAAAAAACTGGGTTAATAAATTCAAAACTTGCATTAAAAAAAAGGCATTTTCAATTTAGACGCAGCTCATTGTTCAGAGAAAATGAAAAACTAGAACAAACGTACTTCAACATTTCATTATTGTATGAGCACCCGTTTCCAATCTATTCTGAAGCTGAAACTGTCAAGTCCCTTAAGCGCTGCATTATTACCAAAGCCTCCCTTATTAAGAGAAACATGGAATGCTCTTACAGAGTACAATGTGCAATGCTTTTCTCTGCATTCACCATCTGGGTTTATGAATTCTTTACAGAACGATCAATAATAATAATTTTAAAAAAAAGGATTTGTGGACTTGTTTCATTTCATAGCAGTAAAAAATAGCATTTTTATCTGTCTATCTAGATTCTCCAACAGTTGCTTTATCAGATCAATCTATCTTTTCAATCTGATAGCGTTACTGAGAAGTGTCAGCGTCACGTCGCAGGTTTCAAGTCATCTTACATATCTTAAATTAGATCACTTGTAAATATGGCTTCAATTGAAACACAAATGTATCAGTGCAACAGCTTATTATTATTATTATTATTATTATTATTATTATTACTACAGTAGCCTAATCCTAAATTACACCTGCATCCACATTAACGTTAGAGCTAAATAGAAGTACGTATTACATCTGAGGATGCAGTTAAATGGGAATTCAAATGAAAAATGATAATTGACGGGTAATTCATTATATGTTATTCAGGTAACTCTAGATATGCTACTAGTTTCAAGATTGTAATAGTTTAATAACACTTTGGGTGATTAATATGTGAATTTTGCGGACCCAAACAATGATATAAACCCTAACAGGACGCGACACATAACCATATATAATATGGATAACCAATTGATCTTCTCTGTAGTATTAGACGTTGCTTCTGGCGTTAAATGTGTCTATACCTCCAGAATCAGCGCATCTCATATTGAGCCCGCATCAGAGAGTGTTTTCATGATCTGCTCCTGAAGCCTGCCTGCTAATGTAATTACTGTACAATATATTTCAGACACAGGAATAAGGGCTCCTCGGTTGGGACTGAAATCGAGAACAAAGCGATACATATGTTTCTGCCCCAGAGCAACATCATTTCCAATTGATTGCGGGTTGTTTTTTGGGGTTTTTTTTACCTTCTACCCGCTTCTTCCACCCCTATTACTCCCACCCCCACCCTCATGCCTCACATCCGGTTCAATAATACAATTAATCTTAGTTGAAGCGCAATGCAAATGAATGTAGTTTTATCAGACAACTTAAAATCTAAGCGAAGCTGAGAAAACAAAATAGGGAAGACAAAGTTTTGACAACAGCATGTCAACGACAATATAAGCAAATATGGTATCCTGCGTTGATTTTCTGTGTTAGATACAGTTCGATTCAAAACGCTGCAAACGACTTTCTTTAGATCACAGATACATTCGTTATGAATCTGCACATTGTTTTCATTAGGCCAATGCTACTTTCAAACATGCAGCAGATTACATATTGCAGCTCTCGCTTAGATGCGTTTTCTGTATCTAACCTACGCGCAAATGATGTACTTTGTAGCGTTTCGTAGAGTTCGCTGGTCACTGGTGAGACTTGGGTGGACTGGATCTGCTTCTTTCTCAAGGTCAGTCAATAATGATCAGCAATCAATAAACTGGCAGGTTTCTGCTTTACCGTCTTCTTAATGCCGAATTCCATCAGCGACACATACATACAGTGAAGCAGAATCCCTTCCAAGAGATTCTAAACGCGCCCTAGAAATGATGGAATGTCCCCAGCATAAAACGATACTGAGCAACTCGCCAACAAAACGAATCTATTCCGTACGTTCAGGATTGCCTCTATTCTAAATTCTGCTTAGTAGAACACTGCGCCAAAACACAAAAGGATTCCGGACAGCCAGAATTCTTTGGCTTTTAAGTAACCTTAGCATACTATTCGTTAACAATTGGAACTATAATCAAGTTTGGATGTTAAAACATTTATGGAACAAGTAGCAGTGTACAGATTGCCTACTATAAGCTTAGTAATTTTCTCCATTCATTCTAAAAGAGGACTGATTTGGTGGAAATATATATATATATATATATATATATATATATATATATATATATATATATATATATATTATATAAATAAATAAGTTATTCTGATCATAATATTGTTTTACCTACGTGCTGCAAGTAATCTGTCGAGCGGATTGGACGCGACGTTTTTGCAATGCAAAGCCATCCGACTGTAGATGTCTTTCATAATGCAATATGACAATAAGAAAGTTAACAATCCATTGCGATACAGCGGACGCAATTTTCTGTTATGTGTCATCACAAGCTCATTTGGACAAGTCGGTATATATTACCCTAGAGATCCAATGAACATGCCAAAAAGATATTTAAATCACATAGACTAGCGGCTGAGGGCCACATCAGCGCAGAAACGCGTATGGTCGCAAAATCGTTTACTCTTTTTAAACGCAAATCCAAACAAACAAACCAAAAAGTAATACAGATTCCGAAATATTTAACTTACCAGGATGACAGTCGGCCCCGAAAAGCACGTAGTCTGATAAAATTAAAGAAATGATCCCCCAACAACACGGTTCTAGTAGCCTCCGCATGTCAAAATGCACATTGAGAGCAACAAAAGGTAACTGCCGACAAAGTTTTAAATGTCCAAAAAGCTGCGCAAGATTAAACGACGACGAAGGAAAAAAAAAAGCACAAAATGAAACAGGACAGCGATTGAGCACAACCGCGGGGGCCAGATGTAGCAGCAACAAATGCTAGCTGCTGCTTAGAGGGATTCTTGAAGTTACAAATGTCAAAGAAACGGCACTTTCTCAAAATCCCCTTCGTGCACACCGCTTCTTCACATTCCAACAAAAACACACGGCGAGAGTCGCTATCATCAAGCCGCAATCTGTGTATATGCTGAAGAAGAAAAAGGAAAACGATGTTTTTCTACTCAAAGTGGTAGTAGTCCTTACAGCGGGGAGCTGCGGGGGCTCGTGCAAAAGCAGAAAGGGAATAGTTGCGTTTGAGCTGGACGCTTTCCATTCCATCCAGGAAGTAACATGTGAGCCACGGTCTGGCAGAGACTTTAAAACAGGCAAGGAGAAAAGGAAAAGGGGGAGTGTGAGGGAAACGAGGGGAGGGTTCCTCTGGGTCCTGATGCCCGAACAGCACACACTATGCTGTGCATTCTTTACCGAGACTCGTGGTACATAAAATCACGGTGCCCACTATCTCATTTTCTGGGGTAGCAATTTAAAATGAATAATGTTATGTAATATAGTATATATTAGGTTACACCTCCGAGTTTTTTTTTTTCTGAAGAAGTAATGCAGTTAGCTGTTAACTATGAGGGCTGCATTAGCAACTAACTTGATTTTAAGGTTTCAACGCCTATGTGGAAAGCCTACGTTAAAACCTCTTAGCTCGATATTATAACAGAATATTTTTACTTTTTTTTCAGACTGTAATGCAGTACTAAGTACAAAGACATGCATGTCTATGTTTTGTGGTGTTTAAGAATACATGTCTGCAGGCAAAGAATTTTTGGGCCCGTAAAAAAGATGTGGTTCCAACAGATTTCACTGTAATAATGTACAATGGCCCTAGGCTGTAATTTAACAAGGTAGCAATAAGGTATAAGGTTCGGTCTTGTAAGGAAGGGTATGCCAATGATACTGCCCTCTGTTTTACTGAGACATCTCATTTAATGCACTATAAATACTATGTGCGATGTGTGGAGAGTAGTAGCAATCACATTAAAAAAAAAAAAAATGACATCAGTTGTTACAGAAAATATAATATGTGAAACCAGAAGCTGAGTCAAAACTCACTTTATCCTGTGTGACCCGAAAATTGGTCCCCCATGAAATACAGGCCCCCTGGACTATTTTTCATAGATCACCTATGAAAAATGTTCCCCCAGGACTACATTTCATAACCAAATCTAGCCCAACCCCCCCCCCCCCCCCCCCCCCCCATGAAAAAAGGTTCCCACCTTATGCAAAACTTGGTCCCCCATGAAATACAGATCACCCTGTAAAAAATGGTCCCCGCTAGTATTGATCCCGCTCACATTAAACTTTAAATAACCAGTAGACTATAAATATATAACCTGCTTCAATATTTGACGTAGCTGTTATATTGCATTACTTTATCTGTAGAAATTCTGCATAAAAATTACTTTTTTTAACAAAATTGTGTTTTTTCCATGACAGTAATGTTATCATTTATATTACAGGTGGGGGTTGGCAACCCGACAAAGGTATGACTGTATGACATTTTCTGTTGTAAAAGCAGCCATTAACTGAACCTTATGCAGGCACATGCTCTGCCTCTTGCATTTTGTGATAATCCTGTATTACAAAATGCATCAAGTAGCCGATTACATTTACTTTGATATATCAACACCTGTTAAACCATCCTTCTGTTTCAGGCCTTTTTTACAATATTCGTGCTTAAAAATGTAATTCATCCAGCAAAGCTATATATTTCATTTCAATCTATGAAAAATAGACCGGAGGGACCGTTTTTCATAGACTGGTCTATGCAAAATAGTCCGAGGGGAACATTTTCCAGGGGGGCACAAATTTCACGTGACACCTAGAACATAAGAACATAAGAAAGTTTACAAATGAGAGGAGGCCATTTGGCCCATCTTGCTCGTTTGGTTGTTAGTAGCTTATTGATCCCAGAATCTCATCGAGCAGCTTCTTAAAGGATCCCAGGGTGTCAACTTCAACAACATTACTGGGAAACAAGTTGGTTCCAGACCGTCACAATTCTCTATGTAAAAAAGTGCCTCCTATTTTCTGTTCTGAATGCCCCTTCATCTAATCTCCACGTGTGACCCCTGGTCTTGTTTCTTTTTTCAGGTCGAAAAAGTCCCCTGGGTCGACATTGTCAATACCTTTTGGAATTTTGAATGCTTGAATCAGATCGCCGCGTAGTCTTCTTTGTTCAAGACTGGATAGATTGAATTATTTTAGTCTGTCTGCATATGACATTCCTTTTAAACCCGGAATAATTCTGGTCGCTCTTCTTTGCACTCTTTCTAGAGCAGCAATATCCTTTTTGTAGCGAGGTGACCAGAACTGAGTACAGTATTCTAGATGAGGTCTTACTAATGCATTGTGAAGTTTTAACATTATTTCCCTTAATTTAAATTCAACACTTTTTATTGCCTGCATGCAGTACCTTAAACTTGTCTCTATTAAATGTCATTTGCAATGTGTCTGCCCAGTTCTGAATGCTGTCTAGATCATTTTGAATGACCTTTGCTGCTGCAACGGTGTTTGCCACTCCTCCTATTTTTGTGCCATCTGCAAATTTAACAAGTTTGCTTACAATGGCAGAATCTAAGTCATTAATGTAGATTAGGAATAGCAGAGGACCTAATACTGATCCCTGTGGTACTCCACTGGTTACCTCGCTCCATTTTGAGGTTTCTCCTCTATTATTATTATTATTATTATTATTTATTTCTTAGCAGACGCCCTTATCCAGGGTGACTTACAATTGTTACATTATTTTTACATACAATTACCCATTTATACAGTTGGGTTTTTACTGGAGCAATCTAGGTAAAGTACCTTGCTCAAGGGTACAACAGCAGTGTCTCCCACTGGGGATTGAACCCACAACCCTCTGGTCAAAAGTCCAGAGCCCTAACCACTACTCCACACTGCTGCCCCTAATCAGTACTTTCTGTTTTCTACATGTTAACCACTCCCTAATCCATGTGCATGCATTTCCTTGAATCCCTACTGCATTCAGTTTGAGAATGAATCTTTTATGTGGGTGTCACAAAGACAGCCGGAGTGGGTGGCGTCAGACCAGATGCAGGAAATAAACAGACAGAGATTTGGGGTTTGGAGAAGCTGAGCGAATGCTTTCGCTCAGCATTTAATAACAGAACAGAAAATAAAAAGGTTTGAAACAACAAAACACAGCACACGGCACTTGAGGACAAAATAAATAGACAAACAAAACGGACTACACAGACAAACAAACACGGTGAGCAGATACTCTAACTATTTACGTTTACAATTTACAATTACCTCCGTCTCCAATCCCGTTCTCCACTCACCGAACACCCAACCCTGAGTGAAAGAAACGTGCATCTATATATACTGTTGTGCTGGGATTCAATTACTAATTAATTATTCACTTGAATCCCAGCACGTGAATTAATTCTGTGCAACCCCGTGCTCACATATTACATTTAACCAGCACGTGAAGTGATTTGTGCTCTCCACGTGCCTAAATACAAATCTACACTTTTTAAATACACGTGAAACACAGACCCGTTTATATCCCGTGTACCAATGACTATACACCAACATTTACACACGCATGCAACATACAACACATAATAAGCACACAGGGGCGGGGCACATTGCCACAGGGACTTTGTCAAAAGCTTTCTGGGAATCTAAATAAACCATGTCATATGCTTTGCAATTATCCATTGTCGATGTTGCATCCTCAAAACAACATTTAACACCGTTTCCAGTGGAATCTCATTCCATATGCATTAGCTGAAAGTGTGAATGAGCCCCTGTTTACTCTTCCCCAGGTCACAACTGTAAATTACCATTCTTTCCCTTTTTCATTTTGTAATGTAGTAAATTCCCACTGAGAGTCACCCAGACCTTGGATAAAAGCCATGGACTAATGGTCTGTTCTTCTACCTTGCTCCATAAAATGGACAATATAGTGCAAATGGAAATCTTAGCCTCACAACCATTTGTTAAAAGAGCCCCTACAACAGAAAGCTAGCGTTAGGCCCAGTGGAGACACATCAGAGCTGCAAGTGCTCATTGAAAACAGGTAGAGACACATGATCAATTATTAATCGTTTTCATTGACTATGCAAACTATGCTTTCAAATTGATCAGCTATGTTGCACATTTCAATACCTTAATTGAGATAGGTTTCCTGAAACATCTGATTGCTCTGCAGTGGACACTTTACGACCATTATGTTGCAACTGTAAAATGAAACATAAAATCCTACAATGCATAAATGAATGAATCCTTTCCCAAGGCAGATGAAGAAAAGCGGATTAAAACAATGACCTCTGATAAATCAAATGGAATATAATCTGTGTAACATTTAAATTGTACATGTACATTCATTTATGTGCTCAATCGTGTGTCACTATTAATCCCAAATTTCAAGTGCCCTGTTTGAATATCATCTCACCTCTGCAAAAACTAAGTACCGTCTGAAGGTCAGAAGAGAGTGTGACTGATCATCACATGCCTTGTCCGGTGTTTGACCACTAGGGGTCATTGTGTCATGGTGACAGCCAGCCCCATGTGTTCAACCGAAACCAGGATTTGAACATGCACCCTCCTGATCGCATTGCTCACCCGGTACTCCGTGCAACACTTCCTTTACTAAGTTAAGTAATCATCAGTTCATGACATAATTTGCAATCACTCATAATTAAAGTCTTATTCCAATCCATATGCACTGCCAAATCATCTCGAATAGGGTCATAGTATAGTGCTGCGGCGGGATAGATCTGAATGCGGTGTTAGATTTAGAAAGAGCAGCTGCTCACATGAATTAGGAACAGCTGGAATGGCAAGAAAGGAAATGAGTGACCTGGACTCCAGTTTGAAAGACAAGAACCTTTTGAGTTAATCTGGCAAAACACTGATGATTTGGGCTTGTCTGGAGTGCTTTCTTAAAACTGAGATGGAGCACAATATTTATTGGCATGAAATGTGGCACCCCAAAGACTGGTAGTGCCGAGGAATCTGGCAGAAACAACAATTAATCTCCATACTTTTGGAATCGCTTATATATCCAATAACGCCAGTGTTCTCAAACAGTAAGAATCTTGTGTTTCTCATACCACATCGCACAAGCCCCTTTAAAACCCCTGGATCCAATCTGTGCACATATTGGTGCAAGAATAAGATGCAGGGGGTTTTGCAGATTGATAACATTTTATTGTGGGTGCTTTATTCCAGGCAGGCGAAGGTGTCAAAAATGGTCAGAGGATTAGGGGTTAAGAGGTCTGTTTCCTGTCAAGAGACAACAAGAACAATGCAAGGATGTGAAGGATTACTGGAGTGGAAAGAAGGTAGCAAAGTGAAAACACTTGACAGGGGATAGGCACGAGTGACATTGGACAAGGAAATGGGCTGCTGTGATTGCCACTAAAGGGTACTGAGGTTTGTTGCTTCTTCTACTCTGCAGATTTGGTGAGAAGCATTCAATTAGGACGTTTTTTTATAATAAGAAAACATATGATGAGTATAGGTAATACAGCAAGCAATGCTACTTTTTATTTTGCAAATGTTCTTTACTCCTACACTAAGTCAAAGGTATTGAACTTGAAATGGAAAGGAGTATATTGTTCTTTATAGCATACTGATTAGATGCCAATGGCGATGTTCTTTTAGACAGAGGTGTTGCAGAATAAAAATGGAAGAATTGAACTCAATCAGTGGTAGGTTTTTTTTTTTTAAAAGAACTCTGATTACATTAAAAGCTGTATTTCTGGAATAGAAATGATTGTGCCCAGTGATTTGCCCTTAAGGAAACAGATCTGAAGTTAAATATTTATATATATATATATATATATATATATATATATATATATATATATATATATATATATAAAATTAAGAGCTGGCTCTTTGAGCTAAATATATATATATATATATATATATATATATATATATATATATATATATATATATATATATATATATATATATAAAAATTAAAAACCTTCTGCTAATATTATGGATAGAGCACAAGAGACTCATAGCCTGTTTGATATACTCTCTTTGGACCGAGCATTTAAAAATGCATCACTTTAAAATGAAACCTCGAAAACTTATACTTATACAGAATGGCCATTCTATTGCTGAGTAATTTTCATTTTTGAGACATGTTATGTATTACTGCCTGATTAGCCAACGAGCTTGCTAGTTTAACAGGTTATTAGCATTATAATAAGGCCTTCTGTTTCAGTTTTTTTAGTTTTTAGTTTTGAGGGTGTTTTATCTGTGTTTATTGGTTAAAACCTACAATCAGAGACCCTAAATATACTTTTGATAAGACAAATACAGTACCACTAGTCATTTTTGGTACCTGTAGTCAACCTGTCACATGATTGTTTTTCAGGCACTGTAATTTAATTAGGGCTTAAGGGAATTATTTGAATGAGGGAGTTCCTTATCACTGAGGAACACGCAACAACAATGTCATTATCACTATTATACTACCATTTTAAAAAGCTATTTTGGTTATTAACCTTTGTTTGTCTGATCTATTCATTGTAGTCCACTGAAACAGAAGGGCTTGTGCATCTGTGTGAAGAGTTTCATCAGCGGTTTTCAAACAGGTGTCATTAATTAGTGTCATCTCTCATCCATGCTTTATTTGGCAATCCGTTATTGAGTAATAACAGAACTCAGTAGAAAACAATGAAAGAAATAGTGTCCGGTTGTTGTATAATTTGCAATATTTGCATACTTCATTTAAATGTTTTGGAATAGCCAGCACACAAATTAGCTACAGACAACCCTTAAAGGCTATTTCCATGGGGTAATGTTTGATTACACAGAAAGACAGTACTGCTGGACTACTGGAATATGTAAAAACTCTGCTCTCTGTGGGGGATTCTTTTATTATAAGTCAATCTGTCATGTCCAGATGTCTCATAATTTGTCTGACTTCTGCAAGAGAGTAAATCAATATCTTCCCTTCACTTCGACTGCACACAGTGAAATCAAACAAAACAGTATGTTTGTGACAGTATGTCTTCTGGAACAGTACTGTATGTCTGACAATGAAAACCTCTTTAGTCATTGGATTTTTAATATGGATTACAGCTAGCATGAGAATATAAATGTCACTACTGTATTTGGTAACTTTTTATTTCAGGTTGAAATAATTATATCATAATTATCTGTAACTAAATATGTAGTTGTGTAATTACAGTGTTGTTACATGTTGTTTTTTAAGTTTTAGGAAGGGCTCCTGCGTTTCATCAGCGGTTTTAAAACAGGTGTCATAATGCTGTATTTGCAAATCCGTTATTGAGCAATAACTCAACTCCATAGACAACAATGGATGAACATATGAAGAAAATATGTCTTAGAACAACGAGAAAATAAACATTTTTTCTAAATAAACAATGATTACCTAAAATTACCACTAGGCTACAGGCAATATAGTTTTTTTTTTTGTTTTGTTTTTTTTTAATTAAACAACATAGTTTCAGTATACGACTCGATAGTAGAAATGTGTTATTTGTCAATTCAGCGGGGTACTTAATGTATTTCTATCCTTTTTCTGATAACAGAAGAAAAACAGTAATGGTCTCCTTTTCTACCATTATACAACACAATGGCATTTTAATTAGATATTAAAGATTTCGATTTGCGATTTTGTAGTACCAGAAAAGCTACACAGTTTATTTTACTGTCACTCCGCAAAACGCACATGCCAAAAATCCGAACACCACACTGCACTCTGGGCCTTGTAGTTCGGTAAAGGCATCTCACAGCCAGATTCGCGCCAATAAACTACACTTCCCATGTTGTTTCTGACATCTTCCTGGATGAATAAAGTACCAGCACATAGTCCGGCAAGTTCCTGTGTAAGTCCCATTGCTTTTTATTTTGTTGGTGGTGAGACTAAACGTGGTGAATAAAATATGTGGTCGTGCGTTTCGTTATTAAATAAACTAAACGTATTGTTCAAAATAACAGGTTATCATGTTTGTCGAAGAAAAGCGTGGCGGTGTAGTTACTATTTATCGATACGTCGTTATTATTTGATTTTGAGAATATCACGACATAGCATTTTAGCATAATTTATTTACTATTTATTATTTTCATTTTTTAACTATTTATTTTTTTATTTTTTTTGCAATTATTTTAGAGCACAGGTGTACTGTGTGCAATTAACCCTCCACACACAAACGCACACTCGTCGTAGTTCAAACTGAGACAGAAAGGAGAGAGGTCGAGGAAGTTGAAAAATGCAATTATAAATAGATATTTAATAATTCAGTACCTTTGAGGTGTCCAAATAACAACTGGTATTCGAATGCACAAGTGACATTATATAATTGACCAGAGCTATAATGTGTGAAAGTGTATACACCTGCTAATTCATGAGTACCGTTGTCCCAAAGCAGTAGCTTTTAAAGTTAGAAAAATTGCCTATTTTTGTTTACAGTAAAATACCTCATCACAAACACCATTACAGTGAAATATGAACGAACTGTCTAGTGAAAAAGTAAGGCTGCTCATTATGTTATGTTGAAATGAAACTTAATATGGGGTTTAGTAGCTGTTGGAAGCTGACCGCTTGTTCCAGGTGTCTGTAAATAACGTCTTTATACTAGTGTTAATTCAGTACTGGTACCTAGAGTTTACTGTTCTACTTTTAAAAAAACAAACACAGATGTCAGTAATGGGTACAGTGAGAGCATATCTTTGTTGTAGACTTGTCATTCAGGGTCATGGAGTATTATCACCTCACAGCTGTAACACAACCACCTTATCCTATTGCTGCAAAGGCCTCATTTGAAAAAGGCAATTCAAATCCCCCCAAATGCCTTGGCAAGATGCTGCTGCAGTATAAACAGTTGTAGTGTTGTTTTAAGTTGAACTCAAAGCTAGTCTGCTATGAAGTAAAGTCTAGCATGATTCTTTTGCCATCTGCTTAATGGAGCTTTCCAAATGGTTGAGACTTCAGTTTCACATAGGTTTTAGTTTTGTATAATTTACTATATTAAAATCTTATCTTTTAAAAGCTCCAAAAACAAGTGTCCACTGCTTTCAAGTAGCATTGGCAATCAGATATTCATTCCAGTAATATCCAAAGTAGTACTTGTCAGCACCAATACAATGAAATCATTTCAATTAGTTGAAAATGTTTTTCCTTAAAAATACACTGAGATTTAAATCTAATATGTTACATAATTTTGAAATCACTTAATTATAAGATGAGTACATTCACCTCCTATATGTAGGCCCTACATATTTGAACTTCTTGCAATATAAAGACTGTTTGCACATAAGTTTCAGAACCAGGTTGGGTACTGGTTTGCTTTGCTGGCGTACTGGTAAAAAAAAAAAAGTGTAAAAGCACCATTATTGTAGACCAAGCATTGTTTAAAGAGCCCTCGAATCGGGAATAAGTAACTAACTTCAGCCCATTCCTTCTGTAAAGCTCGGAGCCCCCATCCAGAACTTGTCATCTGTTGAGTGTCAGTTTTGGGTTCCAACTAAAGTTAGCTGTGATTGGCTGAACGTGTCGGCAGACAGCAAGAGCAAGCTCTGATTTCCTGGATGGAAGCGAGTGAGGCTGAGGGGAATGACTGACACTCTGTGCTTGCACAGTTCAAATAAAATTTATTTAAATAAACTGTGAAGCAAAAGTACACAGCTCAAATAAAGATCGTGTGCCCCCTTGCGTAAATTGAATTTCCGTTTATGGGAAACTGTTTTTTTTTTTGTACACCGCTCAAATAAAGAATTGAATTTCAATTTAAGGTATGCTGTTTTTTGTCCTTGAGTAAATTGAATTTCGATTTATGGTATGCTGTTTTGTTGTTGATAGATTAATTTTTTGTTAGATGAGTTTGCATTATATGATTTACCTTTTGTTACTTTCACCTTTCATACAGGTGATTATCACACTCAAATACTATCAGACCATGAACTTTATAAAGACTTTAGTTGCACATCATGTACATTTCCTAAAACCTGGAGATGTTGATTTGCTCAACTAAGCAAATGTAAGAAAGATCGTTGTTAATTATTACATATCTGTTTGTGCTAGCTACAGTATCTTGCTGTCCTAGATACTCAACCCCTCCCTCCCCTCCAATTTCAACATCAATGTGCTTTTGCAGCCATCAAAGCAAGAGCTCTTGGAATTTAATGACTTACCCTTTTTTGAACAGATTCCAGCGGGGAATAATCCATACCGTAGGTTTTAGATGAGGTGAACCTTTTGTAGCGCAATGTCTTTTTACACTTATTCAAAAACATGGGGATACATGCAGCTGCAGCCTTTACTTTGGTTAGCTCACCGTACCTCTCTACACTATCACAAAATGATGATTACAACTTACCCATTTTACCATTTAGTAATTTTGTTGAAGGTCGTGTAATTCAGAATATAGAATTCACAATTTTTCAGTGTTCTTCCAATGCATGCACTCTATTGTTGGAGGTGCCTAACTTCAAGGTTCATGCATCAGAATGATGGTCACTTTGAATTTATCCATACTCGGGAATTTTCTTGTATTGGAATGTATGCAGGGCATTCCTGCTCATTCATGAAAGATAACTGTGGTACAGTGCCTGAAAAAGTCTAAGTATTGACATAATTCTTTGTGGGCTTCATGCCCTTCATAGATGGCAACCATTTCATGTTTGTCTATAGCTGTTTCCAAAGCATCTTAATTGAAACATGGCTTGTCAATGTGGCATATCTTGTTCTGTAAGCACTGCACTCAGATTTAAAGTCCACAATGGGGGGGAACAACTGTGCTGTGTTTTTTTTTTAAAGGAAATTTTTATGGTGGAAGCAAATAACGTTAGCTGTGTATTCAGCACACTTTTAACATGCACATTATACAAAAAAAAAAGTTTTAATGACCATAAATATATTTTTTTCTAAAATTAGGATTTATGAGGGCTTTATTATAAGTGATGTGATGGGTTGCACAATTATTTCCAATGAGGTCTTTTGGTTTTGTGCAACATGTTTTAATCATTACTGTACTCTACTATAATAGAGTAAACATGGAAGGGCATGATTTATTTTCTTTCAGAACATCATCAACCCAAATTTGATTACAGTTTCTGAAAACAGCATTCGTGTCCTACATTTTATGAGGCTGCACTTGAATAAACTGAAGTCTGTTTCCTATTTGCACAGCAGCTATATCCTTTATTCCAGCAATAACCCCCTAGAGAATAAGATCTTAACGTGACTGGACACAGGTGGAAAGCTATTTTGAAAATTGGTTTGCCTTGGGTAACAACAAACTTCTTATGCCACCTGACAGGCTGCTGTTTCGTGCTGTGATTTAGCCCTGTGTCAAAATTGATCAAAGATGACCCTCTGGCTAGATTTGCTTGTTGCCACCTACCAGTTTTCTGGATTATTTTTTATTGGTTAAATTGTATAAAAATCAGTCTACTTCTTCTAAGCTGTATATGGAAGGGCACTTGGATACAACAAGAAAGAGTGTCGTGGTACTAAATAAACCAATTTATATTTATGTGAAATTGCAAAGCAATTAAGTCTTAAGTGCGTCAGGCATGCTTGAAATACATATTAAATCATATGCTTCAATTAGTTTGTTACCTCCGAATCTCCATAATACTTCTCTACTCTTCATTTTAATAAAGAATGTATGTGTGTACTTGAAATATTATCATATTTATGCTTTGTCTACAGCAGCTAGTATGTATATATATATATATATATATATATATATGGTACGCTGCACACTGATACCTAATATTAGGCTCAGTAAATGCCACATTTCTTTATATCAGGACAAGATACTGGGGCAATGAAAGCAATGGAGCCTGTCTAATCGTATTTCTTAACATGTACCCATTACTTAGATTTGGGGGAAAACAATAATGAAAAAAAAATAAAAAAATGCAGGACAAAATTATGTTTAAGAAGACCGGATTTCTCAGAATTACATTTAGGTTTAGAAAAGCGATAAAGCATTTCTGTCATATTTGGATTGTTTTGACTACAGCCCTTATAGACGTAGTATGTAGCCTACATATCATGTTATAGATTAAACACTATAGCATATTTCAAGAATGCTTTAGGTACTAGTACAACTTTAAAAACAAGTCACATCTCCCAGGTTTTTCATTTTCTGAACTTTAAAACTGTAAAGGTACTTTGCTGGACAATAGAATAACCCATCCATGTTTGGCTGCATGTGATAGCGTACCACAGTGCTGTCAGTGGCTGTCCATTTCAGAGGAAAGGTTTTACTCTGTGTCATTCTCCTGGCCCACAGATAGTAAGTCAGGAAGACAAAGTGGGTGTTCTAACTGGAAAAGGATCACAGGGCATTATTAGGGAAACAATAATAGGTAAGGACTAACATGCAGAAGGTGGTAGCACAAGTCTGTACCTTTAGAAAAAAAAAATACAAATGAACAGGGGAGGCAGTGAAACAGATACTGTCGCTAATAAAGGATAGAAAAATTGATTTTAAAACCTTAGAGATTACAGTGTTTTATATATTTTGCTGTGTGTCTTAAAACAAACATGCAATTAGACCTGTGGGTCAAACTGTTTGACAGGTGGTTTACAAGAAATGCAGTTAGTATTGATACTGAATTAGTTATAAAGGTACAGATCTCTGAACTACCTGGCACATACTGTGAGCATTTTTTCTGTGCCACCTACATTTAAGAGAGGGAGTGAATAAAAACATTTTCTTTATGTAAGGCCTTGCTGGGAAGTCATTGTTCAGTAAAGAGGAACATTTTGTTTTGGAATGTAAGTAATTTCTCAAGAACTGGATGTTTCATCTGAAAGTTGACAGTAATACACGTATGTTCTGTGAAGCACTACCATTTTAAATAGGGTTAGTCAAATCCTGTATCGTCTTGCTCTTTACTTTTTCACATTTTGGTAATTGATGGTCAACTCACTGGCAGTTACTGTATAAATATTTAAAGAAAAACAAAGCATTCATGCATGAAATAAATAAAGAGAAATAATAGTGTGAATTTAATTAAATATTTATAACCTAAATAAGGTTAGGTAGTTCACCCGAAATGCAACAGAAAATATTGTAAGTGCTATAGTATAAAGAAATAAAAATAAAAATGCATGTAACTGTGGTTATCAGCATGCAGGATGAATAATACTGAAACCAGCAAAACATTTCATGCAAATTGCAAAGCACTGAAGCGTGGATAATTGAAGTTTTTAACCACATAATTAAAATGCATATTTTTTATTCATTAAAAAAAAAAAGCATGGTATTGAAACGCGGGCTGTGTAATTCTAGTTCGAACCAACACAAAGCTTCCAATCAAAATTGGTTTGGTGAATCTCAGTTATTGGAAAGTAAAAGCAATGATTGTTCACAGCTGTTGCCAAAAATCTACTCAACGTGCTCACTGGGAAAGAAGAGTTTATTTTATAGAGCAGTGTATTTCGCATTGTTGGTTAAAAAAAAAAAAAAAGTTGTAAAGAAAACTCAACTGTACCAAATTACAGTTGGACATTTATTCTTTCCCGGTGTCACAAACTTGGCATAAGGACTCCGAGAATTCATGTGGGATTTACAATAAAAGCATGCTATTAGGTCTAATCGATGCAGTTTCTAGGAAAATTGTATACAGCAGCACATTGTTGCTAGGTTTTTATAACATTTTTTTTATCTTGGTGTCATTTATATAGTGTTCATAAAAAAAGGTGTTTAAAATGTTTCAGTCTTTAGAGCAGAAACAGTAAAGATTTTGTACTCAGTGCTCCGGCAAAATGCTTTGTTGTGCTCCAGTTTTTAGTATTGAACTTTGATCTAAGTAAGGTTTGAAGCAAGTATTTAACTTTTGAGAAGCCGTTGCATAAAATAAATACCGTACTTGTGCTTGAATAAAAATTTTGAGTTGTATCCGATAGTTTGTTTTTCATTTTACTACTGATGTTGTTTAAAATGTACCTGCCGTTGTAGGTATGGGTATAAACGCGGTGGTTCTAGTGTTGAAGTAGTCCATAAATGTACAGTGTATGTGTGTGTGTGTGTTCGGGGGGGCTGTTTTGTACGGCCTTTCTGCTGGAGATTACGTGATATTAAGTAAGAAAAATTGGATCTTGACTGCTGAAACCTCGTGAGCCACAAGCATGGGTTTTTACAGCGATTTTTATCGTGAGAAAGCGATTGACCCTGCCCTTAAAGTAGCGCTGCCAAAAGGGCGTCCTTTTGCTGTTTCACTATGTATTCTCGTGACAACTTCACACAGTCATGACTGTAGAGTTGATTTTCAAGTGCATGTAAACCAAGCCAATGTTATTTTTAAAAGGTTATAATGTTGATATGCTAAAGAATGTGTGCGGCCCTCATGTAACATTTTTTTTTAACTGCCCCGAACCCCCACCTCCTCAAAAAAATAAAAAATAAAAAAATAACACCCTTACAAAATGTATGATAATAATATGTTATCAAGGTAGCGAGGTAAAAACAGCTGAGTTTCCCCGAAATATGCAGAGTAGGCTACCCACCACCACTATACAAACTATTCCTCTTACAAATAATAATAATAATAATAATAATAATAGTCATGGGTTTCATAAACACACACACTGCAATAAGCAGATTTAAGTAATGCAGAGCTTTTCACACTATGTGCAGTTAACAAGGACGTTATTTAATTTGACTGGTATATAAACAATGCTTTCATTTTGGAAATCACTGCTATTTAATTGCCAGATACAAAACATGTTACAACAGACCAAAATACACATAAGTTAACTGCAATAGCCAGGGGGAGCTGTAATTGTAAAAGCTTCTTTGAATTCCTCAGGGCGCTAATGACTCTTCTTTGAAGATGGGCAGATGTCTTTGTTCGTCTTTTGGCAGTCAGTCACGTTGCTGTTTGTGTACTCGGATAGTCACGTCTTTTGTTGGGGATTTTAATACAAGCGTCACTATACTGTACGCGAATTTAAGACACAGGTTATTTTTGAGCAGCAAAAAATGGTTAAAAAAGTGCGTCTTAAATTCAAAGGACTACGGTATAAATTACCTATGGCCTTGATAGAAAGGAGCTCCCAAACCAAAAACTTCTCACAAAATGAGTAACTGCAGCAGCATACTGAATACATACAGAATTAATTTTAACTTTAAAGTGAACTGCTTTAGTTATATGGCTTTGTACTTTAATAGCACAAGGCCCTGCAGCATAAAGTTTTTAAAGATTATGTGCATTGGAAAAATGTAATAAAACAGGCCATTCTTGAATGTGTTGACTTCTAACTACTTTTAATTTATGGATTTTTAATGTGCAATCTAAAGTATCTATTAGGAACTACATTAGGAAATAAAGCAGGCTTTTCATGTGGCAAGTTTACGAACACTGAACCATGTTCCATGTCATTTGATTGAATGCAAAGAGTCGCTTGATGTAAGTAAACTGGCCATGAAATGGGCACACACACTAAAGAGGTAAAGATTGGAAATCCTGCTTGTGTTGGTATACTGTTGTGATGAGCATTAATATGATTGGCTGCACAGCTGGCCGGGCGCATGTGATGGATGCTGCATTTGAAAGTTCCTTGTATTGTGGTTGGATACTCACACAGCAGGGCATCAATCAGAGGTTTGAACAGAACTGTGGAATCCAAAGGCTCCGTGTGTACTTGGGGTTGTGAATAGAGTACAGTACTCATACCCAGACAGGTAATGCATACAAGACCACAGTATCAAGTAGAATATGTCTTCCCAAATTTACCTTTTTAATGCACTGACCGCTCTCTACAGTTTATCTATCTTTCCATCCATGTCATATTACTGATGAACAGGCTGGCAAAAAAACTCATGCTTCCAGGCATGCCTTTAATCTCCAAAGCTTTTTTGAATACAACATGACATTATCGTTTTTAAAGCTGTTTGATCAGAAGCAATCCCCTGCAGATGGATGTTTTAAGTTGTTTTTGGAGATGCCCCAAAAGACTAGAGAATAGAGAATACAAGAAATGCAATTGTTTGTTTGGCCTTGCTTTGATTATTTTAAGCGTTGTAACCAAAATGTATACCTTTGGTAGATATAGTCTGAACTAATACATTGTTTATGTTTTGTGTATAAAGACGTTTTAAATGTTTTTATTTGTTTTGTTATTGCATTAGAATTCTAAATTTAACTCAGGTTTACTCTTCATCAGTAAGCTTAGAGAGCATATGTGTAAATAGACATATGTTGAGTGTTTTTCTCAAAATACAACACCATTCATTATTATTATTATTATGATTTGTTTATTTAGCAGACGCCTTTATCCATTCATTATAACGACTCACACGTTCAGGAGATTTCGAATTGGAAAAACAATTGAAAAATCGATAATTATACTCAGTTGAAGATCATAATATTGTACTGATGAAAAATGACATAGAACTGGAACAGACAGACAGAGTATCAAGGGCAGATGAAGCACTCAGACATGTGGTACAACTAATGCTTCTTCACACAGTCGTATTTATATACCTGAAACTCAACCTTGTTACAATACCCTCTATTGTATGGAAAAGCCTGTGTTCTCAGTGAACATCGAGGACCTGCTTGTTTGGTTTTTACATTGCTTTTAAAGTGCGCAAGGTAGAAACCATATAAAACACGGGTACATTACACTTACACTTATACCTGAAAGAAATATATGATAAGGAAAATAACTTTGTTAAATAGATGTTGCTATTGTACAGCGTTCCACCCTAATAATCATAAATTTGTGTACAGTAAGCCTAGTAAATATTACTCTAGTAACTACAGTGCAGGAAGAGTACCTGTATTTTGAAGTGTATTGCTAAATACTTTGTGAGCTGAGCAAGAACTCGGATGAATTCACAAACAGTAAAGACGGCTGCCGATAAGCCCCAAAGAGCTTCTCATTAAACATCAGCATTTTAATGAATATTGATTTTTCAGATCAAAGTAAATCATAAAGAATCAAGGCAAGACAGGTCCAAAAAGAAATAGCCAGCCACTTTCACATCTGTACTGTGCAGGCTTACACACACTAGCTGTGTGGTTAAGTATTTGATCTATATATATATATATATATATATATATATATACAATTTTTATTTATTTTTCTTTTAAAAGCAACTCAATAAGTTATACAGTTTTGTTACATGACAACATAACAGAATAATTTGTTTTGTAAAAAAAAATATTGGGGGGAAATACATTGTTGTTACATAAAATAATTAATGTTGCCTTAATTAATTTTGTCTATTCATTGGAACAGTTTCATTTTATTTCAATTTTTATAATTAGAAAAAAATACAATCTTATTTTTTTTTGTTTTCATTTGAACATTTTAGTTTTGTAAGTGTTAATAACATGTATATCTTGATTTCCTGACATTTTGAAAAGAGATTTGAAACTGACTTTAAATTTAGAAGTGTAAAAAGTTGTCAGGATGTTACCAATGCAAAGAACAATTACAGGTACGTTATTTATACAGTTGTAGCAACACGTGGGGACGTGTAACGCTATATTTATCGGAACCCCGCTACTTACTCTTTAAGGTCAATACAACAAATAATTCTCAAGATGCAGGAGAAATTCTGTGAGTATATCTGCAGCATTCAAAAGAGAAATCGGGTGCTGGAAGGACATACTAAGAAACCCAGGTGCAAAGTAACAGAAACAGAAAAATAAAAATACAACCAGCAACAACCACTGCACACGTTTTTAGGCATACATTATTTCCAGTGGATAACCACTGAGAAGCTGGTGGAGACAAAAAACAAAAATCACATAATCACAATGTAAACACTAACAAATACAAAAGATAACAAACCAGCATTCGCTATTGCTACAAACCCATACCATACCATATACAAATGGTCATCCATTTAAAACTAGACAGATAGATAAAATACTACAACAATTAGAAGTCTATTAAAAACAAAAGCAAAACACAGTATTCTGTATAGCTTTAATTAACAACACACAGCAACAGAATAGAGGTTTGTAGCCTCTAGGTCCCAGTTCTTTATGGGAAACATTTCCAAAAACGAATCACCATCTGAGTTCTTAAAACTAGAGCAAATTTCAGTTTTGATGTGAAAAAGCTTCTGGGCTTTAAAATAGAATGTTTACGTAAGTAATGTTGTCTTGACAAGAATCAATGGTAATCTGCCTGTGGTAAGTTACTTGACTGCACTGAAATGTGAAAGCCAGCTTTTCATTTTCTGTTCATGCATATTTTCATCAGATAACAGCATTCTTTTTTTTTTTCTTCTCCAGAAACTGATACTGTACCTAAGTCATATGATATAACCAGCCAAAGGGGTCAAAGTTACAATACATTGTATTAGAACAAGAAAGAGACCGGGTAACTGGAACCAACTGAGTAAAGCCAGCTTTACTTTTTTTTTTGTTTTATGCAAACCTGGCATCTGAATAATGAATAGGAATTTCCATTGTACAGTAGAATACTCTGAATTATTATTATTATTTAAATATTTGCAGCCAGGAGAGCATACAAAACAGATAATTATACACTGGATGCAGTGTCAATTACAGATTTGCTATTGAATCTAGGAGATGTACTTGAGATGTTTGTGCAACACAGAAATAATAATAATAAAAAAATACTGCTTGAGCTGAAAGCTTGCCTATAATTTTAAACTCAACAGGCATACTGTGGGATTTACCCATTAAGCACATTCTTGTTTGAGAATGTGTAATAACCAGCAAGCAGAATTATTTCTAAAGTGTAGGGGCCTGGTCAGATATCCTGCAAGCTACAAAGCATTCCCATTCCAACCTATATCTTTTAGTTCTTTATTTTTCTTACAGTTTCCAAACTAGTACCTTAGAAGTACCTTACAAGAAGTTTTTTATAACCAGTCTGTAAATAACAGACCACAAGTAGTGAAGGAGTAATTGGCCCACATATTCTCCAGGACTCATGTATTGCTATGGCTGTCCATGGCCCAAAAGTTGTGTCGAATTCTTCAACCAATACCACAATGAAGGAAACACAATTCAGAAATACCCTAACAATACTCACCACTCTCTTTATTCATGCCCATACTGTAAGTGGAAATACACCTACAGCAGAACACCACGTGGCAATCTTGTAAAAAAAAAAAATGTACTCAATACTCTTTAAATATAATTTCCAAGCGCAACTGGGCATGAAAGTCATATTGTGACAGATTTTAGCTACAACCCATAGTTAATAAGCTTATTCCTGAGACCTATATACAATTCATGGTCCCTTTTGATTAATGTAATGAAAAGAGTTTAATGTCTAGTTTATACTTAATAGTGAGGACCAAGTAGCAGCTAAATCTGATTGAAAATGACTAGTCTATAGTAAAAGCTGAATACCCTGACATTGCTTTTGACCCTTTAAATATCACCAATAAAACATACACTGGTTTGTCATACAACATCTCATTTGTATCTTTGTTTTCTCTTTGTTTCTAATTCCTTAACAGGTTGAGTCTGCTGGGAGCAATCTGTAAAGGTAAGTGTATTTACTGCATCACTTTGACAATAAAATTGGTCTACAACATTGATTTCTTTTCTTTTTCTGGGATGTAAGCTTGTGGATTAAAGATATAGATTACAGAACAATGAGTGTTTCTACCTGTTTGTCCCATCACACAGAATGCTGAGCAGCAGACAGAGGCAAATGAGAGCCGTGATAGTGCTTGGAATATTGAAAGCACTCAGCACGACTATTGACTCTGTCTTTGTTCACAGTGGGCTGAGTTATTCCCTTGTAGCATCATCGAGTGCGAACCCCCGGTGCTAGATGAAGAAAATGCTGGAAAAAAAGATACTGTATGGTTTGCATATCAAAGCTTTGGGCAGACAGCAGCATTGTATCGTTAAATGAGCCCTTTACAGTTATTCTGTATTATTTTGGAGGTTAGCAGGTTTATGAATGTTCAATTTTGATCTTTAATCCCTACAAAGTTCTTAAGGTATATGTATGCAGTGTAAAACTTTGTTGCGGTAGTGTACAATATAACCTTTTTTTAAAATAAAAATAAAAATAAAAAATTATATATATATATATATATATATATATATATATATAGAAGTAAAGTAGGCCTCAGCCATTCAGTTCCTTTAAACCAAAAGATTAAAAAAATGCTGACATACAGAGAAAAAAAAGGATCCACTACAAAGATAGTGACATGAAGGAGAGGTTTCCAAAGGCTGGGTTTTTGGAGGCTGGGACAATGCAAGCGTCTTTAGGGCTTTCAGTATATATAATAGTACTGACTGGACTCTGTAGTGGAGAAAAATAATCTGATTGTATCAGGTCTTGTGGAGTGCTCTAGGCCATGTAACTGGGCAGTTTATTGGGCACTGAAGGTCACTGTGGATCCCTGAGGGTAACTTTGTCCAATGCTGACTAAAGTGAATTCCAGCTAATTGTTCTGTTCCACTGATAATACATCTTAGTTTGTGTCATCTTTAATTACTTCCTGCTTTTTTTAATGTGTTCAAGACATTAAGCCTGCATTCTAATGGACTGAGTTATAACATTATCTATATTACATGCATACCTCCATGCACAAATCTTTGTCAAGAGCCTTATGGTAGCACATTAATAGGGTACATTTTAATAAAGTAGATAGATAATTTACAGTACATCTGGGCTCCACATTTTTATATAACTTTAATGTAAGTTTAAACCTGACTCCCATGCGTTTTATTGGAGTTTTGTAACCTTTGTTAAATGTACATTTTCAGCGGGGTCTGCTTCAGCTACAGTGTGTTTTTCAATGACATTTATTCAGGTCCAGACCAACTCAGGTGCACCAAAGAGCTGATTACATTTGAATGTGTATCCACAGTGCCCTGTTACAGAATTGCATAACCACATTTCCAAAAATGTGGGAAAACGTAAAAACGTACAGTATAATGGTTAAGTGGCTTTTCAGCAAAAAAAAAAAAATAGGTCTTCTCTTGAATACAAATCTTTTCCACAGTCATGTAGCTTCTGCATAAGAGTGTGTGCGGAGGCAAGCTGTTTTCTTTTTCTTCCTGTTTTGAATCTTGTGATGAGACTTGATCATTTGGGGTTTACAGTACCACTGGGACATAAGAAACCCGATCCACTGGGACAACACATGTTGAACATTAGGTTCCACTGTGATTTGAAACAACACATATTTTGTTGTTTTGTACTGAAGGATTTCTAAGGAAAGAGGCACACACTTGTTCTTTCTTGATTTGTTTACTGTTATTGTATGCTGTCTTGTAGTAGTTCCACTGTCCCAGTTATAAAAATAACTCGGTGGTTGTCTGGCTTTTTCGTTTTAATTTGTGGAGTTTTCTTTGTGTCCCTTCTGGCCGTGTAGCTCAGGGGAGTATTAATCATTTTTGATTCTCCACACGAGTGTAATTAGTCAGACTAGATATTTCTAGGAAGCGCTGTAGTAATGCTTTATGAAATGTCTACAGTGATTTAGAATTTGAGTGTCTCATAAGATTCAAATTAAATGCAGAGTAGCTGGGCTTCAGTTTAATCACTTTTATAGGTCATCCAGTGGACAGCAGATAGCATTGAAAACTAAACTTGTAGGATTACATTAGGAAGAGACTGTAACGAAAACCTGTTTAACAGTCAAAGTATTTTAAGTTGACTTGGTCAATTATTTTCCTGCAACTTTATCAAGGTTCAGTTGAAACAATCATGTAAGTTTTAATGAATTCTTTATAAAAAAAAAGAACTGTAACACATACTAATATATGCTATACATAGTCTTTCCCTGATAGTATGATAATAATTCCTATGAAGTCACGTAGTACGTAAGGAGCAGTCTGTTCATTACCCACACCTAGTGCATTACAAGCATGACTGAGCAGCTTTGTGTCACAACCCTTGCATATTGTAAAGCTCTCACCTCATAGTAAGCAGAAAAATCCAACCCTGAGAACAGGAAGTGTCTGTAGAATTTAAGATCAATGCATTCTTTTAGAACACTCTTACTTTCAAATTTGAGTTGGTAAATAATAACATGCCTGGCCGTCATTTGCAAGACAGATCCTTTGTTTCATAAGGAATATCAAATTCCCTGATGAATTTATCAAGAAAATAATAATAAAAAAAACACATACAGCATAATTGTATGCATATTTGACCAGGTGATGGTTATTCATTTCAGTACGGTAGATTAAATATTCGACGGTGACATACTGTAAGTCGGCTTTTCTTAGAACGATATGTCTTTTTTTTTATTTCATGTCCATTCTCTTATAAATACGGTGCAGTATAAAGGGTGATTTATGAAGTTTCTACACCTTCCAGCTGTTTAATGATGTTGCCTAACCAGAACCCCCTGACAAAACCTTTTAAAGATTTCAGTTCCCTGCAGGACAAGCCAACATGCAGAATACTTGTCTTTTGGCCATGGAAAACCTGTGGTTAAAAGTGGAAACACTAATCACAGTCTTTAGAAAGTGATGGTCAAGGTAACGTGATTGAAGAAAGCAACGTTTTTCGCATATTTTTTTTTCTACATGAGTTTCCTTTATTACAGTACCTGAGAGCTCTTAGGATCCTTGTGTTAGTTTATATTTGAAAATGCTTTGATGACATAAACACTCACAACAAGACCCTCTTTCATATTTCAGTGCTTTAAAATAATACTGTATTAAGTGGGCCCTATTAGTTTTGTTGGATGCACTCTCTGATATTTTTATTATACAAATTCAGTACAGAGCGATACTTCGGCAGATGGTGAGGATCCGTGTAGGAGTTATCCACTGGTGTTCATTTATTGGAATATTTGCCTTACTTTAAGTGTTGTTTTTCTTTGTAAGCTTGTACATAGCAGCTCATTTATAAGAGGCAATAACAAACACTTTATGGAAGAGTATTTCTTGATGATTGTTGTCTGTCTGCTGCACCATGAGACGAGGACCTCTTGGTGTCCCCCTGTCTGGTCATAAGAAGGAGCCTTGAGATGAATGTAATGAATAACAGTGGAACATATTTTGGCCGTTTGCAAATGTGCAAAGTATAACAGTTTTTGAGACTGCTATTATTAAAGTATACTCAACGAGAGCTGGGTAAGACAGACTTGGGTTATTAAAATCATGTATGTTCAGTAAAGTGCTACCTCGCAAAAACAGTTCACATATAAACACCACCCTGGCAATCCACCATATTTTAGTAGAAAATGGAATTACTGCCATGTACAGGGACAATGGGCAGGCCAAGCCTACAGTACCTGTACATTAAACCACCATTGCTTCTAAACCACCACATTTTCTAATTAATGAATGTAATAACATACACTGGAGTTACACTACTGTATATATTTAAAAAAAAAATGCTATAGTGTAATATTGCCAACATACTAATATCGTTGTGCTTAGAACTGGCAGTACTCATTTGAATATCGGGCAGGGGAAGCATATTGTGCTTGACTGGTGAAAACGAATATAGTTTGCATTCATTTAGTCATGCAGGGATTTAGACGTGGGGGGAAAAAAAAGATACATGAAAACATCCAGTAAGTAACTGAAATGCATCCTTGGAGAATTGAGTTTTGTAAATTGAGCTTTCATTTGTATTCTGTATTTTAGTCCTAACTGTGTTTTGTGCCTTCGTGGTAAAGTTCAATATTGTATGATATGAACAGGCACATACAGTACTTTTATTGACGGTTTGGTGGAAGATATTTAAACCACAGTAATTAAATAACTATAAGTAAATTGATTTCAGATACTCCACATTTTGTGGTTACCTATATTAACTTGTTCAACACTGGAACAGAATACGAGAAAAATAACTCCACTCAAAATTACCTATTAGTAAAGATAAGTTCACCTAAGCCATGTAATCGGTATGCATGTCTAAAACAGGTACAAATTACTGAAAAGTGCTACACTATAGAGAATTAAACAAGTAGGTTGCACACCTAACACAATACATCACACCCATGAGTGCTACCAAATTATATTGCCCATCTATGTAGACTGCAGGTTTCCATGGTGTTTTGGGGGAACAGTTGTTATACAAATGTGTAACTGTGCCTGTTTCGCCCCCCACCACTGTAAACAAACATCAAAACAAGACTCATAAAAACAGCTGCAGCGTGCGCACAAATATCACTTTACTTGCACTACTGCCCTAGCCTCGTCAGTCCATTTTTATGTCCTTCCCAACATGAGAGATAGTCCTACTGTATGACCTTTAAGCCATTTTTTTGGCTTGTTGAAAATTGGTGCAAGAGCAGACTACACATCTATTACAGATGTATAATCATGAATAACATAGGCTGTGTACAAGTACATTTAAGGATTTGTTAAAACAACAAATCTGACAATACATATTTTTAATTAGTTTATTGAAGAAGAATTTTACAGTAAGTTGTATTGCATCGCAGATGAATGTTGTATGTGGATTATAGATGGCTCTTTATTAAATAGCTCAATGCTGCTCTTGTTTCCAAAAGAAAAACATAATAAAATATTAAGAAAACTCTCTTGGGCTGGCAAGATTTACAAAGAGGTCTTCAAAAGGACATGGTTTTATTGGATCATTTATCAAAGTAAAACAAACTAGGGGACTGATTAAAAATCAGAAAGGGGTTATTAATGAGTTTAATACACCCTTGCTTGTCATTTGTTTTAAAATTATTTAAAAAAATGCTCAATTAATTTACAGTGTTTCAGTCAATTTGCACAAAACACAATCACAGTATAATCAGATTTAGAGATCATTAAGGACTGGATAAGCAGCATTAATATGCAAAGCTTTGCAAATTATGTCCTTCTTATTTTTAGCTCAATTGAGCGTCACTCCCAAGCCTGTCCGGTGTTCGGTATTTAGAAACTGGCAAGTCATCATATCATTAATGGTTTGTCTGCCTCGCACTGACCATTAGTAATGCAGGTTAATAGTGTCAGCGGGAAAATGTGCAAGGAGTTTATTTTTAATGATGATTGTATTTATTGGTAAATGCATGTGTTCATAATGAATTATATTATGTGCATGTGTTCATAATGAATTATATTATTAAAGTAGTTGTTTGAATGACAGATAATGGTCTGTATCCGTGAGGGACTTGTACATGCCATTGGTAGTACATGTGAAGTTTTCTGATGACATCTACATGAAGTCATTCAATTAGTATCTAGTACACAGTAGACATTTATTTTTTTTATTATTTATTTATTTCTTAGCAGACGCCCTTATCCAGGGCGACTTACAGTTGTTACAAGATATCACATTATCATCTGTAGTAACTTCACACTTCTGGAGAATACCGATAATAGCATGAATATTAATGTTGCTTTTGTTGTAAATGATAGCAATGGTTTTGGTTTATTATTGCTGTTGGCTATAAATATATTTAGCATTTATTGTGGTGTTAGAATATGTTTTTACATGTTCTATGTCTTGCATACGCGTATACATTGTGCCATGCTTTGTAAGCTTATTTGGTAAGGAACTCTGTAATTTTTAAAATGTATAATAACACAGGATATACAGTAATGGTGTACTTGTAATACATTTTGAACATTTGTACAGACAGATGATGGAAGAAACACTCAGCAAATGTGCCTGGATCATGCAGTTGTTTTGGTAAAGTGCTTTTCAATTACAAAAAAGCTAAGTGGCAGCTCCTAGAGTTATATATCTGGACTATATCATCATAGATATCACAGACTAGTCTCCAAAGTGTAATTTGGGTAAGGGACAATACCTATCCGCATTCATGCTGACTACTGTCTCTTCAGGGGTTAATGGATAGAGCTGTGAATCAATTTAGAAATGTATACTCAAGTGTAACCAAAATGTAATCTAATGTTAGTTTTAGGTTTTGAATAAGTACAGTAATTAAACTGGTACATGCGCTTAGTTATGTGTTAAGCAAAATACATAATGTATTTGATCCATTACGCATTCTGCTCTTTTACCCTTGCAGTGATCTAAGCTGAATCACATCGTGATAAACGATGCATTCTGCAATGTGTTTTCATGTCATCATATTTCAAGCAGCATTTATCAATGCACAACGCTACTGATGAGTGATCAGACAGGCTTCCTGGAATTTCATTTAGCTCCATATCAGTATCAAAAAATGCTAAGAAAACAACCAATGTCTGCCTTTTCATTTACATCTACAGTAGTCCCCAGTAAGCTTTTGGTTTAAGCTTGAACATTATGGATTTGATGTTGTGAGAAAATGATGGATTGCAATTCTACTCTGTATTTCAAAACTTTATGACCCAAGGACCAACCTGGGTTACCTAAAGATGGGCATACTTTAAGAAATCAATGCACAGACTTTTGTGCAAAATAATCGTACAGTATACAGATACAACTGTAATAGTTTATTTGCAAAAAAAAAAAAAAAACAACCCAAAACCGCAATTGATTTCCTCCACTTTGTGCCACTTGCCTTCTATAGTAACCTTAAGATTTTGCAAGTTTTGAAGAAGGAGCATCTAAAGCAAGTGGGTTTTAACACTAAAGAAAAATAATTGTTTTGCGCATTCGACAGTCTATCAAATCTTTTGACGTCCTGCTGATTTTATTCCTGTGTGTCACACTAAGGACTGTAACTAATGGTAACTCTAATGAGGTGCTATCTCAATAATGTGAGTTCAAGCACAAAATAACTCATGAATCCTCATCACTTACTGCTAAAGTTTGTCATCACTTATTATTTCCACAAGGAGGCTCAAGACAGTTAAAGTCATGTTGTTGCAGAAATAATGTATCTATTTAAACAAGGTACATCTTTAACTCAAATAATAAATTCTAAGGTAAGACGTATACAGTAGACAACCATTTATCAGTGTTCTTGACTTCCTACAAGTTTTAAAAAGATCTATAGTTTAACCTTTAAAACCATGATATATTTTGACCTTTAACTGAACACTGTTTTAGAACTGACAAGGGACCAAGCAACATATATTAACAAACAGAATGATGGGGAAAAAATGTAAACATATAAGTAAATGAAGAAAGAAAAAAAAAAACTAAAAATGGAAATGGCATATGTGCAGTAGTGAGGGAAGTCATTATCAGAAATTGTAACCAAAATATTTTTCTACACTAAAAAGAAAAGAAAAAATGTAAGCTATGCTAAGAGTTGATGTATTGGCCAGTTCTGTCAGACTCCTTCCACTGGAGAGGCTGCTATACCTGGCCACGTTCCACCTCCTACCCCATAATGTGTGTGAAAACCTCTTTGCTATTTTCACCCCATTTCGTTTGCTCAGGGCACTCATGTCTGTACATTAGCATTTGATTGTGATCTTGTGTCTCTTTGTAAATGTTTGGTTTGATCACATTTGTGTTGACTGCTGCATGGGTGCAACATTATTACACAATTGCAGTTATCAGTTTCAATTATTTTTTAAAGTTCCTATAAAGATAGAAATTCCATATTTAAAATTCAATTCCAGGGTATGCATTAGGAGGAACGTTTGTGTTTCAAAACTCTATGAACAACTTGCTGTTCATTTTATACCCCAGATCCATTTCTTTTTTATTCTCCATGCAGGATATCAGTTTTCTGGACAGGCAGCCACCCAGGCTATCCTTAGAAATAATTAGGCGTGCTCTTGGCAGAGTAATACAAGCCAGGAAATTAACCGTGGTGCTATACTCCCAACTCCAGGCCACACACGCTTTGGTAATTACTCCACACATTTTGTTAGTGACACCACTGTAGTACATAGTTGTCCTAAAATGTGGAACATTTTCTGTTTTCCATAGTATTATTTAAGAAACATAACTCTTTACCTTCCAGTCTTTTTTTACGTGTAAGAGCCTATATGGAGAAATAAAGGGAATTTGACCTGTATCTAAGACTTGCTTAAAACCGCATGCAGTGACATTTTCCGCCCCATTGTTGCTTACTTTACTTTAATTATTGCCTGAATACAGTCTTAAGTTGCATGAGAAATGCACTAAAACTAATCCATCACTTACCAGTAAACAACATCACACTTTGTGTGAGGTCTGTGTTGCTTGCTAGCATTGTGCTCCCTGATAAATACAGTGAAATCCACTACAGCAGTAATAAAAAAGACTCTGAGGGATTTGAGAGGATTCAAGACCACTAAGGCAAGAGGGATACCTAAAACCAACATTGCAATTGAGACAGTGAAGCGTTAAAATTCCAGGACTAAGTTTCCTGTCAAGACGATGCCATACTGAACAAAACAAGCTCTAGGAGGCCCATGTGTGGGTTTAAAGGAGGGAAGTGCAATTACTGTAGCCTTTTCTGGGATATTGTCTGTTCCAGTAGGGTATACTTTAATGCTGGAGCGACACTGTGAATTAACTTTAGACCATGACTGAATCAGAACCATGCACCTGATTAGGTTATACTTTCACTGTAACCTTAGCAGCACATACTCAGTCCTCTCAATAGGACCATTACAGGATTTTCACACTTTATCATATGGGGGTGGAGACCACAACAGCTGTGTCGTATAAGAATGTGACACCTGACTTCTACATAGAAGACATTGAGAAAGACTTCTAGTCCAAGCATTTGACAAATAATTGTGTACGTTTCTTATGTATTACCACATAACCCAATTAAACAGAGGAAATCCTAACCAATTACTAGAGGTACCAATGAAAGCTCCCCCACTATTACTACTATTTCTGCATCTCTCTTGAGGAGGTTCATCATTGTTCTCTATTCTATTGCCCCTATTCCCACTGAGCTCCAGCTCAATATTTCATTAAATTAAATCCAATATTATACATGCATTTTGGCTAAAGATTTAATATTCAAGGCTTCTTATTCCATCATTAATTTCCTTGTATAATATTTCATGGATTCGTCGTGTTTTAGCAAAGACGTTGCAGGTTTTACAATTACAAAACTACAGCAGGTGAAATAATAGCACACATATTTTTATATGTTAATAACAGTTTGGTTATTAACATTATATACATTATATTGAAGTCGTGGGTTTCATAAACACACACACTACAATAAGCAGATTTAAGTAATGCAGAGCTTTTCACACTACGTGCAGTTAACAAGGACGTTATTTAATTTGACTGGTATATAAACAATGCTTTCATTTTGGAAATCGCTGCTATTTAGAGCTACAACACACAACAAACTTACAGTTTAGCTATTGCTCCTGCCTTTTGACAAATATATTGTTTTAAAACAAATTGTATCGGAAACTGATCTTGAATAGAACGTACACTATCTAAACATCAGTTAAGACTTGGAAATCTCAATATTATAAATCAGTTTTCTGAAATAGCTAATGGGTCATTGTCTTCCATAATGGGATAAACCATATTGCCTGAAGAAGAAATGTAATATTGTCATAAAACCTGATCCCCCTTATTTGCAGCCGGACTTCTGCTGTGGCAGATAATACACACTATATGCTGTATGTATGTATGTATATAAAACATGTAATATGAAGCACTATGCAGACAGACAACAGCTGGTGAATTTTCGGAACAATTTCAAATCATGAGTAAAGCAAACTGACTCTGCCTTCCACTTGCCAACAATGGCCTTCTGGATCTATATTTCAGAACTTGAGATGAAAATCTACTTGAGGGTTTGGTTGAAACAGTTTCGATTTTAATTTTTTTATTGCTTTTTTTTTCCCTGTGGTTGCTGAAAATCCAACTGCTGCTTGGAACTGGCAAGAATGTGACCAGAATAGAAAAAAAAAAATCTTTGCACTTAGTTGTGTCTGGTATTGAAATACTGTAAATGGTCAAATATTGATCTTCATTTTATTAACTAAGTTCAGGTGACGGAGTGTAATTTTACAGTGGAAATGTTTTATGTACTACCCCTGCAATTAGGTTTAATCATTATCATGGAGTGTGCTGCTTTCCAGGTCACGTAATGCAAGCCCTTAAATAAGTTAATAGGTCATGCTGCATGGACAGTGATACATAACTCCTTATTTCTGGAAATACTGAATCTATATTATTGGTCATACAATTACAAAGGTGAGTGTGTTAAGGACATTCATCTAGTTGACATTCATCTAAGATAAAACAGAGAGATACATTTAAAATAAATACATCTTAATCTGTATTAAAAAGAAAAGAATGTATTTCATGTTCTGTTTTGTTTGTTCAGTTTCACATGTGCTTTATTTGCCAGACAGAAGGAGATGCCAGACCCCACTCCAGAACCCCTGTTTAAAAATAAAAGTGAATAAATAATATTGGATACAAATGACATTTAAACTCACATAGAACAGTTGTTAATAATAATAAAAAGGTGCATCTTTTTTGCTTCTCATTCTTTGGCTCTGTAAAAGACACCATCAAGATACTCAAGGGCTTTGCTGCTAGCCTGCAAACACTGTACAGATTAAATAACTTACAGTATGGCCTAACGATCTAAAAACAGGCCCATGATTCTTAATGACTACCTTTTATTAATGCAGGTGCCTTGTGTGAAATGAGAAAGTCACACATATTTTCTTAACACTCTAACCCTCCTGTGTGGTCCAGTGGTTAAAGAAAAGGGCTTGTAACCAGGAGGTCCCCGGTTCAAATACCACGTCAGCCACTGACTCATTGTGTGACCCTGAGCAAGTCACTTAACCTCCTTGTGCTCCGTCTTTCGGGTGAGACGTAATTGTAAGTGACTGCAGCTGATGCATAGTTCACACACCCTAGTCTCTGTAAGTCGCCTTGGATAAAGGCGCCTGCTAAATAAACAAATAATAGTAATTTGGATTTTTCCCCTTTGTTTTGCAACAAATTCTGTTGTATTGTATTACATGTTTGAATATGTGAAACCTAGAAACTCCTGAAATACAATGCTGCAGCTCATTACATTAAACATTACTACCGGTTTTGATTCAAAGTACGTATTGTTGGTCTGCCCCATGCAGTGCAACCATAGACATTTAATTGAAACAGCAACAGCAAAGCGGTCAAAATCACTATATATTAATACCCAATTTGTGTTTTCATTAAAACTTATCCCCTAATGTAATTTATACTTAGAAGATGATTCCACAATAACCAGTGACCAGTAAACAATGTAATATGCAATGTCCCATTCGCTATTTATTGAGAAAGGCTGTGAAAGCTTAAGGCATCTTCTTTTCTGGCATTGTCATCACTATATATCCTGGTTCCAACTCAGTTACAAATTGATGGAATATTTTTAATAAATACTGAAAGCTGTAAAGGACCTGAAGCTAGCCTGTGGAGCATTCCAAGTCAGTGGTGAGGTGACATTCCATATCATAACATTTTATTATTTTTATATAGTATTGCAATTTCATAATGCATGTAAAGTATAATAAATATGTTTCCAATCAACCTTATGATAATTTAATATATAGTATAAACAGCACGTCGCTTTTCAATACTAAGTCGCTTGTGTATAAACTTGACTGCATACTACTTGAGCGTTTGTATGTTAGTTTAAAAATGATGAAAAAAAATCTATATAGCTATGTTTTTGAAAGTCAGCAACAACAAATGTACTTTAATGAATGTTAATGCACCATATTGATTGTACTGTCTGGGTGTCTTGTATTGTGCATGCTGTTGCCGTCTCCCGTGATGGATTTGTAAATGAGTCTTGCACTCAATCGGCTTGCTTCTTGGTAAAGAAATATCATTTACATTTTGCGTGATAGTCAAAGTGATAAGAGATAAAGCTGAAGTGCATTAGCTGCTCCAGAAAAACACACTTTATTATTTGGAGCCTTTTGAATTCCTGAAGGACTTACTAAGCTTTTCAACTTCTGTATAGAACTCTCATTCTGAGGGCTAAATGTATTTTATTGAGTTATTCAGCTGAGACTATAGAAAGGGCTAATTCATGACATTGTATTTCTTATGTACGGTACAGCATAAACGTGGTATATCCATTGAACTTCCACCTTGACAGCATATCTGCAACTTCTATGGTTCAGTAGAATATAATTATTTGAGGTAGAATGGACATGGAGAAATGATTTTATCTTTGAATAACATATTCATGTGTGTGAAAGGATAGTGCAGGTGGTCAAGGCTGGAGGAAGACTTCAAGATGATTGGCTGCAGTTTAGCACTTCAAGCGTGTATTTATTCAAAACAAACAAATCCCAAATGGGCACAAAAATAAAGATTTAAACAAAAACAATCCACAATCATAAAACAAAAAGAACCCTCACCCAAGCTGTGCTATCACGGTGAGTAACATAAACATGGAAGCATCAGCATATATCTCCTCTCTTTCTCTAGCTCCCTTATATACCATGTGGCCAGGGTTGATTGACAGTTAATCATTCCATCAACACCTGGCCACATTCTCATCTGTATTTGGCAGGGATCGGAATTAACCCTATCCATGCCAACCACCACCACAAAACACACCCAATATACACCAGAACAAAACCTCCACACAACAGACCCCAATATTTACAAAAACAAACAAACAATACATTATTTACATAGGCAGGGCTCTGCCCTGCCACAATGTGTTTCTGAAATTTCAAACCTTTTGATAAAATGTCTCCAAAGATGGTATTTTGAAGACCAGCAAATAAGTGTTCATGGGTTGCCACTGGCAGTAAACCAAGTGCAGTAAATAGAAAATTGATGTCCTTAAAAAAAAAAAAAAAAAATATATATATATATATATATATATATATATATATATATATATATAATTGTAATAAAGCTCGATATACCTTACACTGTACAGTATAAACTTTTTCTTCTTCGTAGACATAAACTTTTTCTCATAGATACTGTTCTCAAGGTGATAAAGGTAATTTAATTACAGTCTGTCTCGTAAACACTTATTAAAATGAATTATTTTGAGCCAGCTGTGGAGAAATATTTTCCACAGTCAGATTCTGGTAATTAATATTCTACTTACAAATCCCCATAGTGAAGCTATAGTGAATGCCATAGGTTTGTGATTCTGTTTTTATATTACCTAAGGACATCAGGGTAATCAGCGTGATGTAGAGAGAAGAGCCAGAAGAATACATATTATCCTTTGGAGGACTAAATAACAAGAAAATAAATGGGTACTACTGTGTTTGTGAAATTTGCCTTTATTTAGTGATAGGATTTTTTTTTCTTTTTTTGGCTTTGTATTTGTACAGTATTTTAAGTGCCTCTTGTGTTTAATTGTCATTCCCCAACACAATATAAAATATCTGCAAGAGCAGCTTTGGAGAATCTGATTTAAGCATCTGTATTGTACAGGCAAGACAGGGAATGTGTAAAGAAAAAAAAACATATCGAAAAGCAACATTTCAGCAGAAACGAAACAGAAGGAAGATGTCTGCTTTCTGCTTTGGATTTCCTGTCTTGTTTTTATTGTAATCACAACTCATCTGAGAGGATCTTTTGACACTGTCAGTTGCTGGAGGGAGGAAAGAGAAGGAGTTGTGGGCTCAAATGAGGAAAATAAAAGTGCTTGCAGAACCAAGGACACACGTATAGGACCAGACAGCACAACAATAGGGGAAGGAAGTGTCATTGCTAATCAGGAGAAGTTGCTTTGCTTATTCATATATTCATGCTAAACCCTTTTGTATGCCACTGTAATGGAAATTATTCACACTTTTGTGCAGTACAACTTCTGGACTGACAGAGTCCAATCTGTTCATTCTAAGAAGAGAGTAACACCTGATCATGCATACCAACAGATCAGTGCCTAATACCATTGTAGGGTTAACCAAGTCTTTGGTTGCTGTCCCAGTTGGGAAAATGTCCCAGCCAAATGCAGGTATACAGAGATATATTTTGTTTTTGTTTCTTTCAACTTGAACACACTGCACCAAGAAACATCTGTAGATATTAACAAATCAGCATCTTTCAAAAAACACTCAAGCCCACTCAATTGTCATACAAATCCAGTACAGTTTCTAATTTCCAGTTCTTTAATGCTTGTAAGATTAAATTCATAATTCTTTCAGGTTCATGAGGATGAATTTATAAGTGTTCCTTAATGTTGGTGTCCAGATTTCAAGTCACGGTTCACAACTGTTTGCTCCTGATTTGGCTTTGGCTTGGCATCCTTGCATGTCTTTAGATTTGTGCGTTAAGTGAATATAGACATGTCCTTTGTATCTATAAACACTACATATAATCAACGTGTGTCTTTTTAATATTACATAATATCCTGTGATGGAGTGTTTTCTGCCAACTGTACATTCTCTCTGCAGTGACCCACAGTATTACTGGTGGTGCTGGTTTAAAAAATATACCTTATCTACAAGCAAAGCAGTCATGACTAATGTTCTGATTCAGTGTTAGATAAACAATCCTTGCCAAATGAGATTCATTTCTAAATGATCGTGACTGAAAAAAAGATGAGAGGATGGGATGGTTTTCCCAATGGCTTGGATCATTGTACCATTTTTCAAACAACTGAATTGCTGCCAAATAAAAAAAAAACAATGAAAACAAGTCAATGTGTTGTTGTTTGTTTAAGGAACGCCTAGTGTGTTCTTTTTGTGCTAGCTTTGTACCGTTTTACTTGAAAAACAATAAAGTAACATAATTAAATCCACAGTATTCACCAGTAGTTGTAACCTAAAAAGCGCAGTGCTATTACAAGATGGTCTGAGTCTTGTTTAACATGGCAAAACATGAAAAGTGTTTTAGGTCCTAGTTCAGTAATTGCAAGAAAACAGCTTATTTTTGAATATCAGACAGATATTAGACATAAACGATTCACTTTCAATCGCAGAAACCAATCGATGTCTGTTGCATAATACAATAATTGCCTTTTGATTTGAAGTTGGGCTAAGATTAGATTGTATTCCATATGGTTTAATATAGAACTCTCCCAGCATTCACACCCATAAGGTATGCTCTGTTACAGCTTGTGTAACCCATGCTTACTCTTCCACATTAATTTAACAGCATGAACAGGCTCTTTTTGTGAAATGTTAATGGTAAAACCTAATAAGGTCATCATTTTTCCCATTTCTTATTAAGTGTGTCTAATTTTTATCAGTTCATAATAGTCATAATTTTATACTTTGCATTTCCAGTCAACATAATGGTGTTTGAGTACTGCTCTGACCAGTTAGATAATTAGCTAGTTTATATCTTTTTCCCCAGATACATTAAAACATTATATATATATATATATATATATATATATATATATATATATATATATATATATATATATATATAAATTATTGTTAATAAAGTAATATATTTCTGTACAATACTGGTGATAATGCTGCACAAAGCTTGTACAGTATTGAATGTGCAGGATACAAAGTTCAAACCGTAAAAAAGAGAAGGAAAAACACAATAGGTTTTAATGTAGAGCCTACAACCTTCCTCTGTTCCAGAAATGCCTCAGAGCCTGTCTAGAATAAATTATCACACAGCATTTCAAACTGCTCTCTTTGACATCTTCACGTAGGAGTGGTAAGCTTGTGTTGCCCTCAGCTCAGCCCTGAACAGGCAGGATCACGACCATCCACTCCTGCACAGCTAAGCAAGCCCAGTGCTCAGAAGAGACTTTATTCAAATAACTGCACAGACTATTACCTTCTCACACCAGTAGAGGGGGGTCCTTCCATGTTAGGGCTGAGACACATCAATCGTTGCCTGTCACAAGGCTGATCTTCATCTGAAATGTTAAGAAGTCTGTTAGGAATTTTACTTGTAGTGTCACACTGCTGATTGTGTCATTTGACAAACTTGTAGTAATAAACATCGTCATGGAATAATTTGAAAATATAAAAAGTGTACAACTGTCATAACTTGTTAGTTAAGTTATAGTCGCAAAATGCTAATTTTGTTTAATGCCAACCATTAAAAAAACAAACAAACAAACAAAAAAAACTACAAATGCTGACAAAAAGTGGCCCTCTTGCCTCTTTGATGTTGTTTCTATGTGTTATTGGTATGTGCTGATATAGATCACTACTTTTGATAAATGGATCTGTTGCTAGGCTTTGAGAATATTAATTTCTTATGCAGCTTTTCGAAAATTATTTCACATAGAACGACTTTAATCAGTGATATTAAATGGCATTATATATTCCTACTGAAGAAAATACTGCTTAGGATCTGAATGGAGGTTTAACAAGGCAATATAATTCCTGATTTAGAGGGCATCAGACAGTTGATACTATGAAAGCTACTATATGGACAAGGTCCACTACCAAAGTTTTTTTTCTTTTTGTTATTAGATTTGCCAAAGATTTATTTAATGGCTATTGTTGCTATTTAAAACATTTTAAAGCTCAAATTTGCAAGTTTTTGTTTTGTTTTGTTTTGAAATGTTTTTCTTTCCTTCCGTTTCACTTTTTAAAAGGTAGATGTTCCGTCTGAAAATTCTGCGGTCAACTACTGAGAGTGGGTGGGCCTTGCAATGCCGCTTCTTGATTGGTGGTTAAAAGATGGAGTGTTTCTAATTGGTTCTTTTCAACAATTACGGGCATGGTTGCCCTCCTCTGGTTTATACAGTCAATAATGTTTGTTTTTAGACAAAGATATAAGTAACATTTACATTTTACTTTGAGAACCACTCATCCACTTATGATAAAAGTGTGCAGAAGTGTTTTATGGCAGTGCTAGTTTGCCTGTTATTACTAATGACAGACTGACACCACTGATGTTGTAGGTGTCAAAACTGTTTCTTGAGGCTTACTAATTAATTGAATCTTGATTGGAGACAGATCTTTTGTGGTTTGTGTTTTTGTGATGCAAATCTGGCTGGTTTGCTCCTTGATAAGCATTAGAATCTAATCAAGAGTACATGCAAGGCTAATTTATTTGTTGTTGTCCCTGAAAAGACCCTGTAAGATACAACATCTTGTTTACAAGGGAATCCAGAGGGGCAGCGGCAGTACATTTTTCGTTTTGAGATATGTTCTGATATTGACCTGCTGAATTCTCCCTTCAGTGCTGCACTTTTGTCCTTGTTACCCTAATAAATGTTTCCCATAGTAAAAGCATAGCAAAGTGTAATAAAGCACAGTGAAAGCATGGTAAAGCAGAGGTAAGCATTGTAAGACACATATAGATATGGTAAAGCATATTAAAAAAACATGGCAAACCAGGGTGAACTATGATCTATGCATAGTGTGAAAAACATGGCAAAAGTACAGCAATGCAGTGTTTAACTTGTATAGGGGAGCTCAATTCTCCCTGGTTAAGTTTCTCACTATTCTACTAGCAGTCCTGGTTTTGTGTTGACATTTAATTTCCTTGGTCTCATTTACTTTCCGAAATATACTTTACCCTCATTATAGCTGTTCTTGGGAACTACACATTATGCAATTTTAATATGATTTAATCCAATTGAAAACCAAGTCATAGTCCACTTAAATCAGAAAATATATCATGTCAGAGAGCCTTTTATGGTAGAAATGGCTTATTCTCACTAAAATGAAAAAATACCCTGGGTTTAGAGTGGTATTCTGCAGTTCATTTACTGGCTCTCCAAAGCTTTATGAATATGGGCCTTTCTATTCATGTTACTTTTTTAATTTGGTTGTACTCTGAAACTCTGATTGCACTCTGCATACCATTGAGGAATGTAATGGATTTCTGGCTATGCTTATGCACTGCCACAAGGCAGCTTGGGTTAAGAAGGATCTGAAATAAAAAGCATTGTCAAGTGCGTTTTCCCATGCATTTACTCAGCATCATTTAGTCACATGCCCAGCCACTGGATGTGATGGAGATGCAGCTCAGTAATTATTACAGCACAGTGAAGTAGGATCTAGTGGAGTTCCATTAATTTGTTCTATTCATTTCCTCCCATTATTGTGACACAATCAACGTACACCTTGTTCAGGGTCAGGTAAAAGCATCCCACGCTCACCACCATAAATACAGTAAGAGGTTGGCTAGCTTTAACCTAGAACAAAGGATTGTGAGATTTAAACTCACAAGCTTCTGACTCTAGGAGTTAAACCCCTGGGCACAAACTTATACCACTAACTATACACTTAAGTGAGTGAGAAGTAAATATAGGTCAATTAAAATGTAAGCATTTATGAATATTATTACATTGTAATTTTTTTTTTTTTGGACTACCGGTTTTCTTAGACAGGCATTGTTTAGACAATTTAGAATATTATATTTTACAATGTTTTTCCATTTTGGCATTCATAATTTAAACATTTCACTTTTTTTTTTTTTTTTTGTTGTTGTTAATTTAGTCGTCGCCAATTTTTTACCAGGGTTACTCTCCCGAATTTTGTATGCCCAATTATTATCTGTATCCTCGGCTCACCGCACGCATCCTCCGAAACGTGCTCCTGCCAAGCCGTCATTTTTCTCACTGCGGATCCACAGCGAGGCCACCAGACCTATAGTGCCGGAGGACAACACAGATCTGGCGGTTCCACTGCAGAACCACAGGCTCCCTATCAGCCACAAGGGTCGCTGGTGCGCTGTGAACCGTGGATTCCCCTGGCAACCTAAGCCCTCCCTACCCAGGCGGCGCTCGGCCAATTTTGCGCCGCCTACTTGGAACCCCTGGTCACGGTCAGCCTGGATTCGAACCTGTGATCTCTAGGATACAGGGCGCATCCTGCACTCCACGCTGAGCACTTTGACTGGATGCACCACTCTGGAGCCCACATCACATTGCTTTCTTTATTTGACATGATAGGCTTACATTGCAAGCTATAAAGATAACAGAGAAGGATATTTATTAGAGGATTTCCCTTTTATTCTCTATGTTTTATAAATAGTTACAAATCATTGTCTTCAAGATTAAGGAGATAAAATAAATGAAAAACCTAGTAAAAGTTTTAAACAGTAAAAGGTAATTGCTGTAATTGATACATTACAAATGCTATCTGAAATATTACATTCTTTTGGTAATGTTTATATACAGTTTTTCATTTTAATTTCTTTATTTTATTAGTAAAGAAGACAATAATCGAGAAATGATTTAACACTTAAAATTAAAATCCTTTAACTAAATGTCAGGAGTATAGATATATATATCTATATATATAGATATTGTGGAGCAATGAAAAGAGATTTACAGCTGCCAAGCACAATTATAATTGAAATCACCCCATGTCAGATATGAGAATGTTTTGTAACATTCTGCTGGATCCTAGAATATACTATGAATAAAAGCTTTCTAATTCAATATAGGAAGATTTTTGCAATATGTTTGTATTCATGTACATTATTTGATTTTGCTTCAATTGTCTGCTATTTCAATATCTTTGTACTGTTGTGCTATACTAATATAATACACCCTTAAGTAGCCTCTTTCCCATGTCCCCATGATTTTGTGTGTTTATTCTCTCACATATCATGAACACTTCTGCAGTTATAAGAACACTTTTGAGTTCAGTTTTGCTTTACTGCAAGGGTGTGCCAGAATCTGAATCCTGAATCAGTCTATTGGGCTATTCCCTTCAGTGGGTATTGATTATCAGATAGTACAGCACTGTTCCCATATATAAGACACATGAAAAAGTTGAACCTCTATTTTCTTTATATTTCCCATTAAGAAACCATTAACAGAAACAACCAGATTCTGAATATTCCTGTGAAATTGCATCAAACCAAATTTCTCTGGCCTGAGAACCCACCTACAGACAAGGTAATATATATTTTAAATGTTAGATAGAATATATTTTTAAAAGACCATACAAAGTGTGATGCGAGGGTCCCCCAACTTCAATGAAATATGGAAGATTTGTACCAATTGGATATTGAAAAATCCCAATCCTAGCTCCTGATTTTAGGTTTTTAGGTATAACAAACCTGGGTGTATCAAAAGCTGCACATTTCAAATTGCTATATGTTGTCAAATATGAATAACATTGTTAGGTGTAACATTTTTATATTCTCATAAACATACTGCATTGAAAAGTTTTATTATACATGCATCAAGTATTAAACTGATTAAATTGTTGTGGTTTATAAAAGCCACAGGCTGTTTTTAGGCAGCTGCCACTTGGTATTTAAAACGTTGTCTCTTAGGGTAATAAACCAGTGATTTAAATTATAAAAAAAAAATGCTGTTTAAGTTGTGCATATTGGAAAGCCCTTTCACTTTTATTTATCACTTTAAAGTCACAGAATGCTGGAAGGGGAATACAATATTAATGATTTAAATAAAAGTGATTGCTCCTTTCTTTCAAAAAAATCTTGATATATGCAGGGCATTAAATATTTCATTCATCATTTCCAATACTGCATCTTATAGCGTCTGTTTTATATAACATGAAGTTTTTAGTAACTATAACTTTTAAAATGAGAAGTGTTAGGTCCCAGAGTGAAAATCAGTGGTTCCAAAGCGAAACTTCAAGACTTGTCCTAGTTCTCCACAATGTTATTATAAGATCGAATTATAACTGATTTAGTATTGATGCCCTTTCTTTTGGGGAATTTGAACCTTTTCTCAAAATAATTGGTAGTAAGCTGGTTTAATAAGAAAAAAAAATACAATCTGTACTTCTGATCATCTGCCTTTTCAAGAAAATACTTGTGCGAACAAGCAACAGTTATTGTTCTGAGTAGTTTCTTGTTTGTTTTGTACAGTTACAATAATGTTATTCCTCTGAATAACTGAAATATAGATTTTTAGTGCACTTCAAAACAGGGGGGGGGTCCCCAGTGGTATTAAAATCACTGATGCTTGGAGTGTAGGATGAGTCATGTGAGTGTGTCGAATCCCTCTCAGAGTAAGTCGCCTTTCTTGGCTGGGGACATAGAAAGCACTTCATTGTGCTCCAGTGGGGTTGGCTGGGGAATTTTTGCCTCATTGCACTTCAGCTTGGTGACATTTGTTTAGGATTGTTGGGTTAAGGTTCAAAATAGGCCTACAAGGTTTTTAATTATGTAAATAGAGTAAAGTGTATTCTTTCAATCCAGGTTTTGGTTTTGATACAATTTTTTATTGCCAACTTCAGTGTAGCAAAAGTTATACATAGGCTTTCAGGACTACAGGTACAGTACATTCATCAAGGTCCTTTAGAGTTTGAGAAGAAACATTGCATTTCTGTTTAAATTTGAATTGGAATATGTAGGACCAGAATAGAACCGAGACCTGTTTGAACAACATTTTTATTTAGAGAATCCTTTTTTAAAAGTGCGTGGTTTCCATGTCATTAAAGGCACCTGCTAGTGGCCTAGCCTTTCAGTTCCCTTGGTAACGAGCAGCTGATTGTGTGAACTCTGTTAAAGTGTTCTATTGGCTGCAGGAGGGGAATGGATACACAGCAAAAAAAGGGGCCCGGACAAGAAAGAGGCAAAAAATAAATAAAAAAGGAAAATAATGATGGCAGTTTGAAAAGCACAGGAGGGACAGGGTGAGACAACTTTTAAAGCATGGGAAAGCAGCAGAAGAGGATAGTAGAGGAAAGGAAGGAAATAGGGTAATAAACATTTCTTATGATCTGTATAGATCATAAGAAAGTTGACGTCTCAGTCAAAATGCCAATAGCTGCATTTTGCAACAGCTGTAACTTGTAGAACAATAAATCAGTTCCTTTTAAAACCACATTTGCATTATTAATCATAATCTGTAAAAATGAATGTACTGTATGTTAGTTGTTTAAAGCCAACATGTAAGTGCATCTATTATAGGTACACTCATCCACTGTAAATGAATCTAGGGCTGTTCTTTCATATAGGAACACCAATCTCTTTATGGTTATACGCATGTACAGCACATTAGCACTGTTTCTAACTTATGATTTGTGTCATTGTTGTAGTTGTTGTACATGCTGGAAAATAGAAGCGTTTAACAGCAATGAAAGGGGAAATAAAACTGCTCTTTCTTACCTGTTGTGCAGCAGTATTTACTGTACTTGCACTGTGAAGGCTAATGTTATTGATTTTTCTGTTCTGAATGGGTATCTAAGTTATTAAAGATGAATGGCTCATACAAGAAACTTTATGCCAGCTCCAGATATTCCAGTTCCAAATATTAAGGATCGGAGGAGAGAAATGTCATACATTTTTAATATTGAGATTATTGCAGTAAGATTGAGAACAGCTAGGTTGCTTCAGTTGCCATCTGGAAACCTCCAGCCGGACTCTAGACATACACATTTATTAATAGAAATAGGCCTGTATAATGCATATCAAGATAAAGATTGTTGTATTATTGTGTTTATTACCCTGATGGCTTAGTGATAACTGTGCTGTATATACAACAACAACATTGTCATTTTAAGTGTTATATAATTACTTATATTTTTTAAATATTTGAAGCATTTTTGTACCTTTAGTGCCGTGTCAGACCATGTTATTATCTATTAATGTCAGACCTAAAGAAAACAGCCACTTATTTAAAAAAGGCCCCTTTTTGAAAGTGTTCTCATTGTGACAAAATCAAATCAGTAACACTTTATACTGTAATAACAGTGTTGCTCAATGAGAATTGATGGATATTCTAATAACATGGAACTCAGTTAAGCTCTCAGGTCCTAATAAGAATCTGGGTACACTTTGTTGCAATCCATGGTGAGATGCTTATAAAGTCTGTTAAATTCCAGGATGCAGAACATCAGAATCAGACCCATGTCAAAGCCATTCATCCATGGTCTCTGGCAACTAATCTTTATAGCTTACATTTCCATTCACATTTACCACACATATTTTTATAGCCTGTCTGAGACTTCAAAATTAGACACCATGTCAGTATCTATCAATCTGTCTGGTCTTATATATTTGTGGATTAATATCAAGCTAATGCACTCTTAAAACAACTGTGAAAGGAGTTTCTGTCAAGTGGCTGACGACAGCGTTACTGATTTTTAAAATGTTTTCTGCTCAGGGCATTGTTTTATTTAGAAGACGGTTGTAAAATATTCTGTCAATTCAAGATATTGTATTTTAAACGTCTGATTCAAGGTAATCTACACTCTAATGTTTCAATGCATTTACTGCCATGGGAATTATTAATGCTTACTGCTTTAAAGGTTGTAAAATTTTCACTCATCTTGTGTGATTTTTCATGGTGCATCCATCTTTATTTTTTCATTATGTAGCTTCTGTTGCATTGCCAAGACTCCAGATTGCCAATGGTAAGAAATTTGAAATACATATAGATTATATAGTGTCTAATATTGGTATATATTCTTGCATACGAGCTATATGTATTACAGAATGCAGGCATCTGCATTGTAGAAATGGTACTGCTTGATATTTTAAACATTGTTTACAGTAAGCAAGACCAGACTGGGGACAGAAAAAATTAATTAAGCACATCAGAGCTGCTGTGGATTCAATTTCTTAGACATGTACACCTACAGGACTGATGTGTTGTTGAGTTCTGATAATATTTTTATTGAAGAAGAGAAATAATGTAATTTATAGAGGCAATTTTGATTTTCTCACCTTATTTGGAGGCCCTGGATTGATGGGTTTTCACTTTTCGGTATGAGGATGCTATTTGGTATTGATGGTGAGGACCCATCTCTCTAGGGTCAGTTCATAAATGCACATTGCTTTATTGAAGTAGATTTATAGCTAAAGGAATAGGCAATAAAGTATCTACTGCATTGAAAATAAAGTGTGTTAAAAAAAAAAAAAATCATGTGACTTGTCACTCTGCTTTATCAAGAACCAAGTATGATGGATATCTGTGGTATTGATTTTAGAAAAAATATACAAATATCACCCAGTAGCCTAAATTACAGTCTGATTGTACGCATACATACATTGTGTAACCTAATATAGTTCAATGAAAAAAATTGTATTACCTGAAAAACAAAACAAAAAAAAATTATATATATATATATATATATATATATATATATATTAGGGCTCTGGACACTTGACCGGAGGGTTGTGGGTTCAATCCCCAGTGGGGGACACTGCTGCTGTACCCTTGAGCAAGGTACTTTACCTAGATTGCTCCAGTAAAAAACCCAACTGTATAAATGGGTAATTGTATGTAAAATAATGTGATATCTTGTAACAATTGTAAGTCGCCCTGGATAAGGGCGTCTGCTAAGAAATATATATATATATATATATATATATATATATATATATATATATATATATATATATATATACATTACAACCCAGCTGGCTGTTCATTAGGGCATTTAAAACTAATTAACGCCTCGAGCTACAAAACATAAAAGTTAAGATGATCCTTGTCAGTTTCGATCAAGCCAGACTGCTCACATCACTGTGGTGAATGAGGGCATTATCAGTGTTAAACGGGCTAACACAGTGTGATGGGCAGAATGTGGGTCTGACATTAGTTTAGACATGATGGGGAGATTGCTTTCTAGTAGGCTGGTAAAAAGCTAATTTTAAGCTGTTTGGTCGGGTTTGCACTGCCTCAATATTTATTTATTAGGAAACTAAATAGCTACAGTGGTGCATTGGGTAAAAACCTGACCCCTCATTGTAATTAGGTGTAATTATTTTATAAAGACATGACATGCTTCTGCAGTGCATACTCGTGGTTGGCAATATTCAGCCCTTTGTCTATAATCTATATACTTTGTTTAATATACTGGGATGCCAGAAAATAAATAAATAAATAAATAAATAAATAATAATAATTGCTTTATTCTGATTGTATATTTCGAATGATCTGAACTAGCTGTAATCACTTGTTAGTTGTGGTTCAGAAAAGTAAGCAGGACGTGCATTTCTGAAGGTTTATTTTAATGACTCTGTCAAGGCAGCTATTATTATTATTATTATTATTATTATTATTATTATTATTATTATTATTATTATTATTATTATTATTTGTTTATTTAGCAGACGCCTTTATCCAAGGCGACTTACAGAGACTAGGGTGTGTGAACTATGCATCAGCTGCAGAGTCACTTACAACTACGTCTCACCCGAAAGACGGAGCACAAGGAGGTTAAGTGACTTGCTCAGGGTCACACAATGAGTCATTGGCTGAGGTGGGATTTGAACCTGGGACCTCCTTGTTAAAAGCTATATAAGTGAACTAACCGATAACGTATCCACCAGCCTGCTCAAGGATAACTGAAATGGAAATATTAGGTAAGAAACTGGGCTATAGCCTGCAACCACAGTGAGATTAAATCTACTACTCTTATTATAGATTACATGGATAGTCAAGTTTGGTGACTTGTTTAGTTTAGAGATATGTAATTAGAGTAAACTGAAACTGGAATCTGCTGCTTGTTTTATTTGAGATCCAATTAGTTTAGACACAGTATTATTGCTAGATCATTGTTGTTCATTATTCTTTATTATTAAATATTGTTGCTGTAGATATAAACAAGAAAAGAAAAAAAGTAGAAATTACAGATCAAATCTAATTCTAATTTGCAGGAATTTGCATAAGTGCTCCAACCCAAGAACAGAAATGTAATATTTGCCGAAACATTTAGGATACCGTGGTAAAAAAAATAAATAAATAAATGGATCAGTTGGTATCTAAAGCTCTCCAATTTATTACATTTTTTTTTTTTTTTTTAGTAAATAGTCCACAGAAGTATATTCCAAGACGTTCTGAGTTACATCAACCATTCTACTTTTGGTTTCTGTTTTCCACCTTAACATTAGCCTTGTATTTCCTGGTGTTATTTACCTTACAATACTGGAGATCAAACAGGGAATTAAAATGACTCTTTTTCTTTGGGTGGAATATAATTGCTATTCATGGTAACAGTCAACCATTTAATCATACATACTTTAAATAATTACCCCTAAGGCTTGCTATTTGTGGAAAGAGTATATACAATATCTACAGAAATGCCGATATAACAAGAGATGATAAAATATCTCAAATGACTTGTGGAAGAAGGTGACATTTTTGTAATTACAGAATTTTGTCTTTATAATTGAAAACGCATCAGTTTGATTCAAAATGTTCTGATCATATCTCACCTCATTTAGCAGTTCAATTAAGCTATTGACTTGTTCAATCATCTGAGTAAACTTCAGCCGTCATCAACTCAGCACTCATTGACCATGCTATGTTAATGAGCCGGTTATGCAAACGCACACTGCTTTCATTCACTGTAGTTGTGATAAGAAACGGGATCATATCTGTTCTGTGAGATTGCTTCTTGAAGAGTTTAAATGGTTTCATAAGAATGGAGCTATTGATCTAGCACTGAAGAATTGAAGATCTTCTTTCCTTTCCATTTGACTGTATCAAATTGGTTAATTCAGAAAAGGCATGGGTCACTGACCATGTACAATTCATAATACAGTGGATCTGTACTCTGCTTCAGACAGTAATTCACACTGTTTTCCGGTGTCTGTAGGTTTATATTGACATATGCTCAGTTAACATGTATTACTCATTCTTCTTGGTGAAGAAACAAACAAAAAAAAAAACGTATTTGTATTTTTTTTTTTTATCAACACTATTAAATACATACTGGTACTTAATTATGTCACTTCCTCTGCATGGAATTATAAAATAAGTGCTAATATTGTAAATAGACATATTAATAATTTGCCTGAATCTGTTTTTTTTTTTTTTGCATATTGCAGCTTCAACAATTGAATTTTGACTGATTGCGTACCTGCAAATATTACAGTTTGATTAAAAAAAAATATTCCGATAACATTGTAAATTAAAATCTTTTATTTACTCCTGTGGTTTTGCCCTGCGGGTGTGTACTGTAATACATTTTGCATTGCATCGCTCACAGGAGAGAATTGTGGAAATGACAGATTCGAATAACTAGGTTTCCAAACACAAAAGGCAATATTCATTTTATTGAAAAGTGCTAACATTATGCAAATGTATACAAACCCTATGGGCAAAACCTGCAGCAATGCAATTTTTCGTTTAGTTTTAATAAGTGATGGTTATTGAACAGCGTGTATCTTTAGATCCCTCTGATACACATTTTTAGGGCAGCAACAGAGCAAGAGAATCACCTTAATGGATAAAGATATACAAAAAATATAGGTTTCCTTCCTGTCTCACATGGGAGAGTGAAACAGAAAAATAAAACATCCATTTGATCTTGTTAGTATGACCTAATAAGTAACAGCAAGAGGGAATGTACTGCTGTATAATGTACCGCTCGCTTGTTGAATGGGATACGTGTATTTTGTTCATGATGTATCTCCTAGCTGCATTGGTTAGAGATCCTCTGTTAAAAAAAACCTGCCAAAGCAGCTTTGTAGAAAACATTGTAATCTATTTTAATGATCTAAAACATCAGTGAAATAAATGTTGCTATCAAATTGACTCTGTAGTGAAACTTTTTCCACCAGACATATTATTGAATGGAGTCAGGGGTTGACATGGGCAAGTCATTTAAACTTAAATGGTAGGTATTAGGCATAATAAACCACTGCATACAACTATGTGTACTCTCACAAGGCTGATAAGGCCCACATTTGGCTATTGAGTACCAGTGGTATAAATAACTGATTGAATGTTGCTACTGGATAGGTCACCAAGGTTTAAACCCTGTGCAAAGCTTTAAGTGGACACTGACTTTCCATTGTAATTCTGTCAGTAAATCCAAAGAGTAAAATGTGCACATATCCTAATCTGAAGGTCTAGGAACTATTTACCACTATTGACTACTCCTACAAATTGCAGGGTTCTCAGCAAAGCCTGAATCTATCAATGAAGCTTCATCCTGCCAAAATCAATACCTTTCCCTACAGTGTTCAAAATCTGAGTCGTGGTTCACACAAAACTTGTAATTATCCCCTGCTTTTAGGAGCATTTGTGTTTGGAACACATAGTAATGTTTTACACTAGCAGGAAGGGCTGTCAGATCTGAAGACAACTTAAAAAAGAAACTGTGCAAAACTCTTGGGGGGGGGGGGGGGGGGGGGAATACAGGATATCTATTTGCTTAAGGGAGCCTACGATCATAGATATTCAAGGGTTCAGAGCTGCATGTGACATGCTCTGATCTCAATACACAAGCTTAAAGTCCATACAAAATTAAGTAAATGCTATTGGTTATTCAGAGTGCCGCTCTGAAGTATTAGACTGACAGAGTATTTTTTTTATAAGGAAGTATACCAAACATCACATAGAGAACATTAAGTAACTGAGCTGGACTGAGGTTTTTTTTTTTCAGGGAGGGACATTCTTTCAGATTAATTTCTGCTAAAAAAAAAACAAAAAAAAAAAAAAACTGTTTTAATCATGGTTACAGAGAATTAGTTGATCTGATGAACCTCTATTTAAAGTGTCATTTAAAGCACTAAATTATTATTTATGAAATCAATTAAAGTGGTTGATTGTTAATTTATGTGTAATTCATTCACAGAGACTAATCTACAAATGTGTGTTTAATTCACTCAGTTCTATGTTTTAAAAACTGTGCTTTGATGTGCTCATCCATAGATATCAAGGTTATCAAAACAGCACATCAAAAAACAGATCCTTATACAGTGCAAGTAGGTGTATGCCAGTAAATGCAGACTTACTTGCTTAAGCTTATAAATGTAGCTGAACATTTACATTTTCTTAACATACACAATGTATTTCAGGTTTCTGGTCTTGTCTGATGTCACATTGAGAATAAACACAGTTTAGATTTTGTTACACTTCTGCATGGATTTGTCTATCAGTGCCAGTGGTTTTGACAAGAAATTGTACAGTAGAAAAAAACTTTGCAGCCAGCCAGTGGAACACATGCTCTGGGTAAAATAACTTTTGACAGTCTATTTAAATGTAGCACACAGGGTATGTAGCATTTTATTGGTTTGTACCTTTCTCTTATGCTTGTAATCATTGTAAGAGGTTCTGAGTTGGTTCAGTACAGAGATGCAGTATATTCATTTGTTCTGTCGCTGTCTAACTGTATTTGCGCCTGCTTTATTTTACATTACATTAATATTTGGTGCTGCATCTTTGAGTATTTTTTCAAAGATGGTATGACCATTTTTTTTTCTTTTACTGAGAAGTCATGCAGTCCAAAAGCTGCTTTTGTAGTTTTCTGACATGTTCTTATTCATTTTAAAAGTCCTCCGCAACTTGATAAGAATTAGGGTCATGCAACGGCTAGGCCAAAAGCATTGGAAGACAGGATCGTTTGCATGAGTGCTTGACTATGTATCAAACAACACCAGTGTGTTATCCTATGCTTTTGAATGGATGCACATGTGTCAACGGTATAGCATTTCTGACAGTGATTATATATAGTATGCATGTGGAAATATATAACAGTGCCTGTAACTGAGAAATAATACAGATTAATTATATTGTTTTTTCAAACATGGTGCCGAATGACAGTTTAAGAGCCTTGCAGCCTTCATCATTGATCCTCATGACTGTTACTAATGATCCATAATGTTGCTGGTGTCTTGTAGTATTGGATCTGTTGCTGAACTGTAAATCCAGCAAACAATGGCAATGTATGCACATGTACCTTATTAGCTTGGTGACCAAATAGTTGTAATTGTAAGATGATGTACTACTAGCTAAAAGAGCAGATAAGATAATCCATATTCAGCATACCTGTCATTACTCACCATTGTTGTGTATTGTTCCCATGTCCACTGCACATATGTTCAGCTCATCCAAATCACATGAGCCTTTTTTGTGTTGAATTGAAGGCATTGTTGTTGAAGTCTGCTGAAACATTGATTGTCTGGCCTAGAAAAATGGCTCTGGTGTTACAATCAAAGAGTAATACTACTCTACAGGGGTCAGATAGGGAATGGACCGTTTACCAAAGTCTATTTGGTCCTGTGGAAAACAGTTGTAATAGTGCTTTTTGAAGGGTTCATGACTCTAGAGTGTATTGAGCAGCGGCAGATCTAAATACGAGAATAAGGGCCTAATGCTGTATGTGTATTTCTCGCAATTTTAAAACAGACATTTAGCTTCTGTTTGACAATGTTAGGTTGGCCATCAAGCAAGCGCTCCTTTGCAGCGCTCCTGCCAATGGGTGAGATGCACTTTGTAGAGTGAAGCACATCCCTTGTGCCTGCCCTGAAGACTGCTTGAGGACTGAATGTCGTTTTGAGCTGCAACACCACTGATTGTGAGAAAGCTTTACTCTGCTGAGTCATTCATGAGAAGAATGTAGAACTGAAACTGGAGTGCACTATTGGGACCGGCATCAGTCAGCCAGCTATAAATGCTAACTGCACCTTGAAGCAGACAACATATTTCAAGGTCAGTCATTCCAAGAAAGTACGTACCAAGAGATTGGTTGAACTGGATGTTCGTACCATATCCTTCCCTCCTTTGTTTATTTTGGGGTTTTTTTGTGTGTTTGTGGGGTTTCCAATACTAAATATACCATATTGAAAATGATATTTAAAGAAAAATCTTATTATTGTATGATAGTAATTGAAAGTGCCATATTTGATACTTGACGTTGATAACAAATTTAGCTATTCATTAAAAAGTATTAAGCAATCTCAGTCAATCCTTCAGGCTGCTTGGTGGTGTCCATTGCTGCATTTGACCACTGACTTTGCTTATAAAGCATGTCATTTTGTTTCTGCTGATGGTGGTGTTAAAAAAAAAGAAAAATGAAAACCTTATAATGGAATTGAAAGAAGCCCATTGTTATCACTAATCACTGTAATGCATTGTATTGTGGACAGCAAATAATCCAAAAACAGATAAACATCAATAGCTGTGTTGTCTCTGGAAATTTGGATCGAATGTCGACATAGAATAGGGCATTTTTTATTTGTATTGAATCAACTAAATCGCTTGGGAGTAAAATAAACCCTATCATATTACCTATTAAAGAAAGGAGAGAAACACTCTTCTGTACAGTGGAAAATGTGCTTTTTTATTTCAGATGTCTTAGCTATTTCGTTTCCTTTTAATTATATTTTTTGATACAGTAATTTATGCATTATTATACATGAACAAATATATTGAAGACTTTGAGAAAGACTTTGGGTCGAATATATTAAGTTTCTTTTATCTTTTTCTAAATCAATGAATACAAAATGTACTTACAATGTTGGATACTTGATATATAATAATAATAATAATAATAATAATAATAATAATAATAATAATAATAATAATAATAATAATAATGATAATGATACATATATGAATCAGAATTCTGCAGGGCCAGTGCAAGGCTCTTGGTAGCAGAATGTTGTTATATATTTGTTATATTCTAGTTCCAGTATACTAGTTGCCAACAGTTTTGTTTTTTTCTTAGCCTGTGAATTAGGTTTAAGATATTTTATTTCAGCTCTATACACGGTCGCTCTAGCCTGGTGCTGAGTCTATATACTGTAACATATTAAAATAGGTATTTTGTTTGCTTTATTCTGGTAATGCAATTGCTGCTGGGCAACTAATGTATAACTGACCAAATCCAGTTAGAGCCATGTTATCAGGAGGTGATATATTGTGACAAATTACATTATAAGAACTCGCACTGCACAGTGTCTATAGCTAGGAGATCATCTAAAACATTTGTGACATCCTGCAAATTCAATTAGTAGCTGGATTTCCAGATGTTAGGTCTGAAAAACTAAAAAAAAAAGGTATGATCTCACTGGCAACCAAAGTAAAATAGATGTTTTAAATATCTATAGTTTCACACTGGAATTGATGAATACATTAAATACTACTACTACTACTACTAATACTACTACTAAGGTCACAGAAGAGCATACAGTATCAACCGATATCCACAGGTTTCTGTGACTTATTTTACAGGCTGTGTAAATGGCTTTTTCTAATAATTTGTAGGTGACAGCTTATAGGTTACTTACTGCATAGTTACTTCACCTACTGTTCTGTGCTGTTAGGGTATAATGGCTGTCAGGTGATACAGCTCACATTTTTTCAAGAATGGATGAGGAGCATTGATCTGAAGATGCTTTAAAGCTATGGATAAAATGGGCTGCTTTTGAAGTGTGATTTCTCGGAAAAATCACCATTCCAACCTAGGGACAGCTATTTCTGAATCAGAATTTGGACCCAATGTAAACAGATTGAGTAAGTATGCAATTTGTGATACAAAATGTTTTTCCAATTTGTGATTCTCTTATTCTAGCAAAGCACAATATGCCATAAGGTTATATAGCTGAAGTTACTTAGGCTTGGCAATCCTGTTTCTCATAGAAACAGCACATATTTTGCTCTTAATGGTTGTGACCTTCCAGACATCTTACCTTGATTAGCTTCTCTATTAGAAACAGCATTATGGTCTTTTGACAGTTGCCATTATTTCACAACTGTGTTGATTTTCAGAGTTCACCTATTTTGTTCAAGGCTTAAAAATCACTTCCCCTTGCTGATTCAGTCCAAGTTCAAAATCACCCCCTTTTCCTTTCCATTTTAATCTGTCACTACACTCTATTTACTCACTGTGTTATTCCTTTCAGATAATATGCTAACTAGGACCCTGGCTGTTTTACATATACAATATCTAAAAAAAAAACGCTTATCCAAGTTAGTGAGAATATCAGAATCTTTGGCTATGGAGGTGCTTGTCCATCTCTCCATGCATACCTCACAATCCATAGACTTAAGCTTTAAACCTTTGTGATTCCCATTCTTAACCAGGCGTGTGTTTTGGGGGGGGGGGGGGGGAGTTGTAACTTGCAAGTAATTTGCTTTTTTACTGCACGGAGCTGTGGTTAGAGGTATTCTTAAAAGTGAGAAGCACAAATTACTGGTATGCACTTTTTTGTTTTCCTTCACAGACTTATCCCCAGTGTTCCCTGCCTTATGACTGTTAAAAAGGCAAGTTTAGTCTGGAAAGGAAGAAAATAATTGGTAGTAAGTGACATTTGGGCCAGTGGGGCTTCATGAAAGAAGCACATGACGTGACAGTGAGTTGTTAGGTCATTTGTAAAGAGATATGAGAGTAAAAGTTAGAAAGAAGTTAGAGGGTATCTACCAATGAGGGTATTGCAGTAAACTGCAAGGGATAATGGTAGGACAGGGGAGTAACGAGAGTGGAACTTAAAAGAAAACCAATTGCACCCCTCATTTGTGAATAGCATTCCCACACAGTACTATTAACAGCCATACCCTGCCATCTGTACTCATATATTTTGGCCCAGTCAAATCCTCCTTTTTCCTGCCACTTTCATCTCCCTCATTTAATAGTACTCGGGACTTGCAAGAAAAACTTGTAAGGAATACAGCGGATGCAGTGTGGTCATTTCAAAATAAGATGTGTTTGTTTTTGCTTATTAGCATTTATACACCAAAGGATTATATTAATTGGAAAACACATCTATATTACATATCCAAACATGAAATCCCAAGCTTCTTAAAACTTGAAAGATATCATTATTGTGATATTAGGGACAGCAAATTAATGGATTATGCTAAGCAGACCTCATTAGTTTAGGCGAAGGAGGTTAATGAGAAAAAAAAAAATTACTTTGCACCTTTATAGGAAAGTGATATCACTGACATTAATGGTTATTTTTGGCGAGCAACACGTTATACTAATATGCATAACCTAATGATATTCATTTATTTATGCTAATTAGGAGACATTTGCAGGACGATACAGAACTTTAAATGCTGATATGGATACAAAATAGTTTTATCAAGCAAGTGGTAGTATTTAGTCTAAATTAAAAGCATTTTAATTCCACAATTTATATAAACTGGTTTAAGATAATTAGCATGTTTACACACTTTATAGTTATTTACAACACCTGCTAAGTGTACACTTTGCCTTATTTGGAATGATGTTGTATAATTCACAGTTAATTTGATTATACAGATGAGGATTACTACAATAAATCAAGATGAATCCAGACTTGGTATGTGGATAATTATAATGTATCACGCGTATTAGGTGAGTGTCTGTGGAACAGAATGTGCTTATTTGTATATGTAAATGCAATGGTTTTTTAGTCAGATGCAAGTAATCTACTCTAATTAACTATTTCAGACTTCTTGGGTACTTTCATGGAACCATTAGGGATAATAATGATTAATTTAGTTCGTTGGGCTTTATTTGCATTTACAAAGTAGACTACAAATTTAAACAAATACATGATTTGACCAGTATGTGTAAATTATGAGTACTGTCGATAAGAATAGCACGTGCAACACCTAGAATTGACGAAGTTCACCTTTAGAGAGCATTACGGGAACAAAATATGGAAAACTAATGATTCCATTAATTACAAAGTACTGATTGAATTAGTACAAATAATAGTGTCATCACCTCTGTGGATCAGGGGATATCAAGAGTTTGTATTCATGTAGTCCTGATATGAATCACATTTACTGTAGTTATGAAAGCTACGACTGTGTATTTTATGACTGGGTCAGTATGGGGAATATGCGTGGTAATAAACAACTACATTTTACTGGTAACCTTTATAGGTTATGTTAGTACGTAATTGAACTTCTTAAACAAAAAAAAAATAGCATTTGATTTATATATTATACAGTTGTATTTGAGTTCTAACGTATATTCACATTTTCGGTTAAACCTGTATAACTCGACCCACACGTTGTTAGAAATGTGTTGTTTTATCCATGTAAGGTTGAGGGATTATTTTGTTGAGACCTGGTGGAGATTACTGCAGCTTTACATTCAGAGCTCTGTGGCTGCAGCCCAGAAAATAGCTTGCAGGCTATTGTTATAGGAGTGTATGCATTGATAGATCCAAATGTATTCAGAGTGCAAAATTCCGTTTTTAATCACTTTATTCTGTATGGTTTGGACTAAACAATGTGTACTCTGTCCATTATGCATTGAACTGGATTTGACAGCTGCCATATATTCTTGTGAGTCAGGACTAAACAAAGCAATTTAAAATGTAATATTTAATTTATTGCCCAACACTAAAGACACTAAATATGAATATTTTGGAGAATATTCAGAATAATAGCAAAATAGGAGTGCATACGTTTAACCTTCCATTCTACAGAAAGAAGAATGGGCTTTATCCATGTATAGTATAGCTTTTAGCATGATGTTAACCTGATCGTAATTAGGTTAAACTGTTGTTTTATTTTACCCTAGAATAAGATGCCCTTGGGAGTCGTAGGTCGTTTGTTGTTTATAGTGACAATGATGAGAAAACCTTCAACAAATAATAAATGGCAATATAATATCAAGACCTTTTTAAATGGCATTTTTTTATTCTACCTCAAAATCATGACCTTGTGTTTGGAATATAAATCCTTGCCCCAGGTTATTGTGTGATTTACATACCCTCTTCCTTATCCACTTTGTGCCCTCTGGCACATAAGGCAGCGACATGAGTTCTTCAACCTTGACTGTCCTTGGCCTGGCGTTCTGTTGTGCCCCAGCTCAGGTGGAGCTGCTGTAGAAGCATATCAAGGTGCTATATAAAAATAAATATATTATTATTATTATTATTATTATTATTACTATTATTATTATTATTATTATTATTATTATTATTACTATTATTATTATTATTATTATTATTATTATGTACTCACTGACTTGTGCACCATAAGGTCGTGCATAAGTAAGATTGTCAGAAATGTGTGTAGCTATGCAGCAACGTCACTGCCATTTGTGCTGTCCGGTTTGTCATGCAAATGTAATATGGTCCAATCAGAACGAAGCAGCCATTCAATTTAAGCATGTTACCATGCCATGTACATGTCTGAATTCACATATATTGTTATTAATACATTTACAACATTAATTTAGCAACTTCTGTACACTTGTTTGATATGATTTTTATGTATTTCCTTAAAAAAACAAAAAAACAGATCATTGTATTATATAGAAGCAGGGTGACCTAACTTTGCATATCTGATGCCTCTGGATATTCCTGTAGGGCCCCTTTTGAAAGCTTTGTAGTCAAAATAGAATGTCATTGCTCTTTCTTTTATTTTAATCAAGAAGTTTTACAACTAATTAGGAGGCATCACAGATATTATGTAATTGCCTCATACCATATGCTAATTGAGATTGTAATCATAATTACTTGCTAGCTTTAAACTCGGATATGAATCGGTTGCATAAATATATGTATTTAATGATGGTCATAACAAAAACCTTGATGAATGTTAATTTTTTTTTTTTTGAGGTTTGTTGAACCAACTGTTTAATCTACTGAAGGAGATCAGTAATTGTTCCCCCTGATTTATCAGCTGTCAGCTGCAGAACACAATTGATTTTCAAAACAGTTTTTGACTTCGAGTCAGTGTCATGTCCATATAATTTATAACAATACCGGTAAGATGTATTGGACCTTGCTGTGCTGTTTCCTATTTTCACAGATAATAACTTTCAGTACTTTTTTTGTTATTCTAAACTGCTTCGGGCAACTGAGATCTATCACGAAGCTTGGTGGTATTGTTTTCATGTTTGGCAGTCTCAGGTCTGCCTGGTGTCATGTGCAGCAGTGTCACCTGGGAGAAAGAAACTATCCCTTTAAGACATGTTTCATTTTTGTATTTTAGACACCATTAAAACATTTTAAAACCTTTGTAAAATGCCTACAGTATACAGTAAATTAAATAGCAATAGCTCTCTGGTTGTGAGCTGAGGTCTGAACCCGAGTTTGGTTGTCATCTCCTGCCCTTTTCCTAACCAGAAGCCTGGTCCTTCCCAACTGTCATTCTGACATTTTGTGTAGGATATTTATTCATTCATTCATTTTTTTTTAAAAAAAATTTATATTACAGTAACGTTACTATAATCCTAGAAAAAAAGACTTACAAACACATGTTTGAATTATTCAAATATAAATAAACTCTGAAAAGCATCCCTAAAGTATATGTATGTCTATTGTGGCAGATAGAAATAAAACTGAACAACGTTTTTTTTATTTTTTATAAATGTTTATTATTTTTAAGGCTACAACATTATAATACAGTAACTGTTGCTTTGTCGACTGGATATAATCTTTTATGTTTTATTTTGCCTTTATCCTTTTATTCTCGGCTGTGGTCAGGACAGTAAAGATATATTTTAAGAACTGATATAATTACTAGTTATTTTAGAAAAAAGCTAACCTGAGTGTCATTCTCCTACACTGGCAAGATGGCAGTATTTGAATGGCAAATTACTCCTAGTGCGGTGAGCAGGTACATTTTGATTCCTGGAGTTTTTTTTTACTACAAGTTGTGTTATTTTAAGTTGCACTTTGATGGCTGGCATTGTATTGGTTGGGTATTCTGTACAAGTGGAATCTCTTCCGTTCATTGGGATTCCAAATCCTGTTATCCTGTGATAAAATGACTAACCACTGCGGAAGTAAAGTATTATGTCCACTCCAGTGTATAAATGCAATACAAGAGAATGAGACCATAAGCAGATTGCTGACCGCATTTAAAGGTGCTGTTTCTGTGCTGTGGAAACTTGAAACTTCTCATAAAGGTATTGGGGAATAGTTATGTATTAGCGGTCCTTAATTCATGCCTTCTTTTCTCCTATTGAAAAACAAGTGCTTTCATACTGGGGGTAAAATGCTCTTCAAGCCTATTAACATTATGTATGCTTTACAAATACACATGTCATGTTTTAATTAAATCAATACACATTTCCTAATTTACACATGGTAACACACTGTGAAAATGCTTTTGCCGTTTTTATTGATGTGAGGCTTACACAACACAAAAATTCAGTTCCTCACAAAACCATGTAATTAATGACTGAATATATTAAACTTTCATCTCACTGTTATCCCCCTGAAAAGCTACAGTCCTGGATTAAAATATTCTCATCTTTTGTGATCAAAAGAACATTGAGTTCTTGTTGAATATAAATGCAAATGTAGTGTATCTCTTAATACCAAGGTATTACTGGAGAGGTTCTCAGCTGTGATACAAAAAAGGCATTTACTCTTTTAATTCTTTAATACAACAAAGGTTGAGGACATTTGCAAGACTCTACAAATGCAAAAGGATATTAAGAGATGCTATCATCTCATGTAATTGACTTTCTGACATTTTTATTCCAGGGAAAAAGTGCAAATTAGTAAATGGTAAGATTACACAGAAGCAGTGTACTAAATGTAATGGCATTCTGTTTTTTGTTCGCTTTAACTTCAAGGTTATAATGCATATTGCATGCGTGTTCACTTTTGCATTTTTTTTTAATCTTTGGAGGTGGATGAAGACAGTGTAATGTGCATAATACATGTTGATTTGCTTGTTTCACCCAACACAGATTGAAATGGTGAAATGATAACTCGGGACACATTTTACATTTGAAAGCATGATTTTTATTCCATTTGTCTGTTATGGTAGCCTGGTTATTCTGTCATCTTTTTTTTTGTCTGCCTTTTTAAAGTCATCCAGTGTAGTAATCTTTATTAAAACCTTTTCTCGGATGAAGACTTCAGTTTTAATCGGTTACAATAGGCTCTTCTGTTCAAGCCAAACTCTAAGATCTTGAGAGCAAAATAAGACAACGTTTTAAATGCAATATTGGAACAGACAGTAGAGTGCTGTCTGTAAATCAAGCATTGTTAGCAGTGTAGGATCATAGAACTTGATCATATCTGACCAAAACACTTAGGGCATTATCTGCCTAGACTTTTGTCCAAATGCAATTTTTTTTTACTGCTGAAAACCTTTTGCCAATATTGTTAAATCAAGTTGTTGCGGTCACATCTATCCTTTGCATGAAACAATGTTTGCCATGTTTTAAACAAAGAGAATGCATCTCTCAGATTACCTAGAAATCACTGTAAACCAGAACTTCATTAGACAAAATATAAGTCATCATTTTAAAATAACAAACAAACAGTGTATATTATTAATGTTTAAACACAAAACCTAATGATCGGGTTAAATTCACATTTACAAAGCATCCAGTTAACAGATTTTGAGAGCACTAGTTACTTTTTTAATTGCACAGTATATCCCGTGAAGTTACCTATCAATCTTAAGACTTCCTATAAAACAAACATAAGAAAGTAATGGTTTTTATGGCAGCAGGTGTGTTTCATACAGTATTGTTCTCCCAGCACTCCCAGGCTAAATCTGTTTCATATGTCACAGGCTGCTGCCTACACTTTAGAAACTCATCACCAGAATTTGATTGCAGAAAAGCTTGAAGGGGGTGGTGCAGGGGTGGATTTCTGCTTTGAAGCCATAGAGTTCCTTAGATAAAATACTGTATCATATTAGTTTTAGCCACACAATGCCATTGGAATAGTGAAGGAAACATAAAATAAAACAAATACATGTTAATGAATTGATTGCATCAATAAGCACTTCAATATATCTCTGGCACGGCACAACAATTTCCTTCCCGTTTATTTGAACAAATTCCAGCTAGATAAAATGAAGATTAAAGAGTTGTTCCGGCTTTCTGTTGGAAAAATCAAAAGATGAATGGGCATAGGAAATGACAGAGGCATATATAGATCCTTTAGGTCTCTGTTAGAAGACAAAACAACAGAAATTCATGTCATACTCAAGGCAGTGTTTTTTTGTTGTTATTGATCAGTTTGGAACTCAACGTTTTTTTTTTTAATCCTCTTGTGGTTAACCAGTTAATCAGATCTTAAATTGAGCAAGCATGGGAAATCGGTCATCCTCTTTACAATGCCCTTGTGGAATGTATAGTGAGACAAGGTTACAGTTTTCTGGTGTGGCTGTGTGAGGGAATGGGGTCTGTGTCCTTCGAATACACTCTTCAATGTCATTGATTTATGGACCATATTATAAAACGTATTGTCGTGTGTTGTATAACTGTAGTTGCAGAGAATACCAGGTTAAGAATATCTCACTTTCCTGAAGGTCCTTGATTTTAAAGAGACAAGTGTAGTGGAGAGAGGTGGTTGAGTGGGTGGAGGGAGCACACGGGATGTATCAAAAAGATGCCTGTGAAAAGGGGTTAACTGTTGTGTATTAATATTTAATTTAAAGTATGTTTACTTTTGTGAACCCTTTTTTGTGTGTTATGTCTTGTGATTCAGAACCACTGAACCCATGAGTCAGGAATCCGAGAGCTATCATAAACACATGTTTGAGTGGACTGCTACAGAAAATCCTTTGACACCAATTGCAGCTCATGCAGCCGTCTGCTCGAAGGAGAGTAAAAGCATCTAACCTCAAGACTACTTCATATACAGTATGCAGACAAACCTTTTGTAATTTACTTGCAAGACACTAGAGAAGATTAAAAAAATTCTCAAATTCAATCATGAACTCAATTAGATTTTTCAAATGGCTCAAAAAAGATTGCAAGTTATCATTTCTTTTTGGAGACGATAAGTCATCTACATAATTTTACATGGGACTGTGTATTCTTATTAATCTGAAATGAGAAAAAATAGTATGTGCTATTACTTTTTGTCCTTGTCTGGTCTTATTATAGTATCTACTGTTCTTTTTATGTTTTTTTTCTTTGAAATTGCATGTTCTGCTTCAGTTTGCTTTTATTTCTGTTTTATTTAATGTAATATTCTTTATGAATTGTAATTGAGTATTCACACAGGCCTGCTTTCCAAAGCTAAATACATTGGACAGTTTAAAGGAATAGTTCCATGTACTTCACGTTCTTGTAAAATAATACATACGCTGACATAGGCTCTATTCCATCATCAGGAACTATTAGGCTTGGCATACTTTGTTATATAACAAAAGGAACGTGAGCTAATCTTCAAACTACACCTATGGACAAAAGTTTTGCATCACCCTACAGAATGAACACATTTTGCTTCATAAAGTCGAATGAAACCTGCTGAATAATGTTATGTTAACATATTGAATTACATACCACTTTGTAATTTTCCATATACGTAACAAAAAACAGACAAAAATTGAAAAATTTCAAAAATTTCAAAATCTAACGTAAAATACTGTACTACTAATATGGCTTTCAGTAGACTTTTGATATCATTTTGTAGTTTCTTTGATATATAATTTGTCTCAATCCCAAAATTCCAAGTGATGCAAAACTTTTGGCCATAGCTTTATGTATGTGTGTATATATATATGTAAGTATGCGTGTGTGTGTGTGTGTGTGTGTATATATATATATATATATATATATATATATATATATATATATATATATATATATATATATATATTTTTTTTTTTTTTTTTTTAAATGCTTCCTCATGTTTCTGATTTTTTTTTCTCATCAATTCCAATTTTCTCTATTGACATGAAGCAATTACAGAGAATGAACTACAGATGAGCTAGTAAATCAGAGCATGGTAAAATAAATACATGGAAAAAAGAGGATATTTACCATGATAAGAAATTGCTGTTTTAAGCTAATTTTACCACACTAGGGTTCACACTGAATACTAAATAAGGACTGGATTTGTATTATTTTAAGCTGGCTGAGTTACTACAAGTCTTCATTCCAATGAGTTACTGCAAATCTTCCATTCCAACAGAAACTGGTTAATTCCATTACGATGGCTCAATTTCCTCAAGGACATTGCATGATTTTCCTCAGGTTCAAGCCAAGCATAGCACAAGGTCCCTACTTCTGCTGTAAAAAGCATAGAGTACCACCACCTGTCAACATGTTATTTTTTGCTTAGAAAATATGACTGATTTATGTTAATACAGGGATAATAAAACCATTTGTTGTGTTCTTATAACTCATATTTTCCCAATTAAATGTAGATCAAATCAAATTGTCAGAGTGCATTGTACATAATATACCCTGTGTTATGACTCATAGCAAGATCCATCTGTGTATAATTGCCATGATAGTTACTAATGAGTTGTTCAATGTTCAAGCTTTTGTGGGCTTGATTGTGACAGTTACTGAGAAAAACAATTTATTACTAGAGCAAATGTGAGTTGTTTTTAACCTCTGTTTTGTTCAAAATAAATCATCACAAAGGCGAATAATACAAAGTGTTTTTTTTTTTTTTTTTTTTTTTCTGTGGCAGGTGGACTTTAAGTGCTCACTGCTTACAGATCTTTCAAATTAATGCACGTCAGCAGTATTTGTATTTAATGAGTTACTTATGATGAAGGAAGACATTACCTTAAAGGGAACAATTTGTTAATTTTCTGCTTGGACAGAACTAGGCTTTGCACAAGCCCAGGTATAAGAATGCAGGGGTGTATCTGAGGCAGGCAGTTCTATTCTTAGGTAATGTAATAGAATCTGTAGAACACCGAAGGTTGCTCAGATGATTAGTGCATCTATGAGCAGATGATGTACTTGAAAGTCAATGAACAAAGACTTCAGCTCTTAATTAGTTGATGCAATCATTAAGGAAACCAAGCTGTCAATTCCCATTAATTTGAATTGGCAGCAATTCAAGAAATCCCTGTCTTGGTACTTAAGGTATTTAGAAGATATTTAAAATATAGTGGTTTTATATTTGTTGGATCCACCATCACAAATCTCAAACACACACACACACACACACACATATACTTATTCTGTGTAATTAGAGGAGGTTCATTTAATGTAAAATGCATTTCATATACTTGTTTTTACCATACATTATGGGGAGAAAATACACTGTGGAAAATGGGTGCTTGGAACATATCTGTAGATTGGTCTGTGATCAGGGTTTTAGATTTTCTCAATAAAAATTGAATGAAGGTTAGTTATCCCAGACTCTATATACCTTGTTTCATTAGAGACTGAAACTTTCTCTTAGGAAGCTGTGCAAATGTAGAGCCTCTGCGGAGGTGTGTGACCTACTGTGCCTTCAGGTTATTCTGTTGCTTTGTTCAGCACTGAGGTTTCCATCATAATTGCAAAGTCAATTTCACCTTTAGCTTAGCAATATATATACATTTTTTCTACTTGGTTAGAACACCACATACTTGATTTAATTGGCTATAGTAGTAGCATTTTAAGTCCAAAGCAAGTTTGCACCCAATGTTTTTTTTTTTTTGCTTTTATTTTCTTATTTTATTTCCATACTAATTAGTTATTGTAAGAATCTATTTAATAATGATATATCCCCCTTGTGACCTTGGATTTCTACCTTTCTCTTCATAATATACTGCACTAAAATGTTTCCAAGTGGAGTCTTTATCAATACCTTTGTGTGTAAACTGTAGTGCGTAACTGTAGTGTGGGCATTTTGGGATAGATTTCCCCTATCCCTGTTTAACTATTTGAAGCCACTGCAAGAGTGGAAGGGCTGTCATACGAATGGCCACTTATACATTAACACATGGTGTTCATTTTTGTTAATGGTAGTCTATTTATAAACTAATAAAAAAAGCCCAACTCAAATATTCAGCAAACAACAAACAGATGCCTGTCAACTTCAGACCAATCATATAATTTGAAAAGGGGTTACATTTGTTTAAAGGTACTTTTAAAATATCTTTTTATACCTTCACATATTAGTTTATAAATTAATTACTGTATATTAACTAATTATTAACACAAAATGAGCAACTAAACAAGAAACAGCTCCCTTCACATTTGCAATCTAAGTGTACAGTTTTGTTCCTCTGAAACAATCTCCTGACTATGACTGCTCGACAGTATTTCTTTTTTCTTTTTGTAAACAGACATAGTTGTTTGATGTAGAGAGAAATCCTCTCTAGTATTTAGTTTTTGAAGGGATATATTGTATTTCTGCCAATTGTGCTAATCGAGTTTCTTTTTAACGACATGCTGAAGAGTACTGTGTATCCTCACAGAGATGGTAAAGCATACCACAGATTATCTGGTATCCAAACAACAGCAACGTGGTTGCCATGGTTGCACAGTTTATCAGGTTGTTGGCTAGTCACTTGTATATAGGATTATACTGTGTTTGGACAGGGATTCTGTTATTGACAGCCTGCTGGTGTATTATGTATACAGCTCCAATCCCACAAGATATCCTCTTTGCAGGACCTATATCTGGGTTTAGCCACTGGGTCTATTTCGTGGAAGGTTAGGCATTTGTCTATATTAATAAGGTACGTCTTCTTTTAACATACATCAAAAACAAAGAAACACAAGGTGCATGCCAGGTGTTTTAATACACTTCACATCTTTGCACATAACCCCTTCTGATATATACTGTAACTACAGTATCACCAGTCTAGATTTCCCACAAGGCATTAGAGAACTACATTTTCGATTGGGACTGCCTGTCTGCCATGGCAAGATACTCTCCCTGTAATAACAGTTTATACGTGTAACATGGCTCAGCAGTGCATTCTTATATGGCTCCAAAATACTTCTGTTTCGATGACTCAGGGAGTCAGAGTGGGAAAAGCAGTTACGGTACACTTTACAGAAGAGCTTTAGCAGGGATGCAGCGAGGGATCCAGCTCTGCCTGAATAAATAGTTACCTTGGAAAAATGGTTACGCCAGCGTAAAAAGTCAGCGTCAAAACACTTTTGTTCCAGAAATCCTTCAACACTTACACAGTTCATACCATAACTTGACAATGGGCACCAACCAATAGAGAGTCTCCTTTCATTACTGCAAAGAGTAGCTTAGCAACAGAGAAGACATCCCATGGATCCCTGGAAACTGAAAAGTTAGTCAATTTGCATGCAAATTCTAAATATTTAATTCACAGAAGCAGCACACTTGCATGGAAAGGTCCTTTGCTGGAGCTGATCTTCTTGATGCTGTACTTCAGGGAGCTGTGTTAAAGGTCTTTGAATGACCCCTCTCTGCAGTTGTACTATAACACATTCTCGCTGTAGATGGTATAGGCTTAAATCCTGATTATAATTGGGTTCTTTCCAGTATCTTATACATTATTTACTAGGCAGCTCATTTAGAACAAATATTTCTGAACGTTCAATGTTCCCATTAAGTTTGACAGATCCAAACCACATCATAATTTCAGGCCATGGCCTGGAATGACCTTGTGAGAATGGACAGGATTATAAAAATTACTCTTGTTTTCTTTATTTAATTTCTTTTTTTTGTATGCCAATTCTGTCATGATAATGACATAAACTCAGAAGCGATTGGCCCACTGAAAAATCTCAGAGAGAATGCATTCTAACCCCCTGCTTTGAGAATGGTACAGATAAATGCATGACAAGGGTACCTGAGATTGAAAACCATTCAGTACAAAGAGTGTTTTCAGGGTCTTAAGAACTGCAGAGGAAAGGGACTGGAGGGACTTGATTTAGTGACTCCTTGAATCATTTTTCAAATACTGTGCAGCTTCAGTGCTTCAAATTAGCCTTTTACTGGTAAAATAAAAAGACAAAACAATATTAAATAATTTGTGATAAAATCTGGAGCTTTGTATTCAGTATGGGCTGAATGTACATTGAGAAACGGCAGATATAAACAAAACAAAATGTTTTAGAGTAGCTGCAGTACCATGTACATTTTAAATAAAAATACATGTTCAATTTTTTTTTTTATAACATCTGTTGTGCAAAAAAATCTGTGTGAGTCTCTTTCTGTGTGAGTCTCTTTTTGTGATGCGTACACATTTCATTTATGTGACGGAGATGTATAAATGAGGTTTACAGTTTGGTATTGTCTTTGCCATTGTGTATGCTGAGTCACCGGAAATGATACCTTCATTTCGTAAATGCAATTTGAATACTAGTTTAGTTTACTTACGTTGGATGTATAAACTTTCATCTGTTAATATCTTCTTCGTATGTAGCCTAATAATTTCCATTTTCTCCATGGTGGTGTAACTCCAAGGGTGGTGTTTTGTGGTATATTACTTTTAATGAAGTACTTCCATTTTTTTATGTAATATTTTATTATTTATTTATTTGTATTTTTTACAGTGTGGTGCTTTGTAGATGATAACAAATGTCTGACATGTTTGCTTTATTTATTGATTTATTATTTTACCTTCTTTGTCTGTCATGTACCTTTTTGTGTACCTTAACCACAAGTAAAGCTTTTTTTTCTAGCATCAAATAAAATCCTTTTTTTTTTAATTTATCATTTTAGTAACATATTGCTCACTTATATGTTTAATAAGAGCATACTTAGCATTGTTCTCTTCAAACAATATTGTTACACAAACAAGCACATTTTAATACAAAACAGCCAAGCTAAAGGGATAATAGGATATTGGTGCATATATTACATGTTATTCCGAAGTGAAAGTTTGGTTTGAAGTACATTTATTAATTAGCCGTCTAGTAAAGGGAGCCACTTAAGAGAGAGGCAATAGATAGCACAATACAAACCTATTATAAGCAGTGTTACATTGTACATATTTCATTTTTTCCCCTTTTCAGTATAACAATGAAAACCACTTTTCAGTCTAATTTCCTTGTATCTCTGTGTTGTTTTGCAATTCAAATTCCCGTTTGAAATACGAAAGGTGGTTGGAGCATTAGACATGTATGAAGGACATTTTATATTCCAATGTCAAGGGTTGTTAATCATTTTCCTTTGCATTTATCTCTATGAAACACAGCCCAAGAATGCAGCAGATATTGCTGGGGAGGAATACATCTATGAAATAATATCTGGGATTCATTTCCCTCATCGTCTAAATGACACACACCAAATTAAAAGAAAGGAAACCAATAGCAGCACAGCTGCATACATTTGCATTTCTGCATAATGCACATTGTGACCCTGTGCTGTTGAGAGCCTGGATTCTATCCTAGCTGGCATTCATAGTGGGAATAAGGACCTCTTTTTCCAAAAATTTTGATTTATATATAACGAACATTCTTTCGGGAGAATTGAGAAAGCTGGTAAGCAGTCTTCAGAGATTCAATTGTTCCAGCCTATTTTATACTAACTTTGATGGCAAAGTTTTTGAAAGATAACCCCTCTCCTTTTCTTCAAAACTCTTCAGAGACCTAACATGATAAATCAGGTACAACCGAACAACTGCTCTGATGAGGGACTTTAACAAGAATCTTTTCTTAGTCGTCTTCTGTTTAATAGTTGATATTATCATAGTACACTGGGAATTGATATACCTGTAGTTTATTAAAGCAGACTGTATTAGTTTGGAAAGTTATTTTTAACAGTCCTTATTTTTCGCACATGTCTCTTTCATCCAAGTCCTTTAAAGGTAAATTGGAAGTATAAAAAAAAAGGTTACACAGAGGAAAAATATACAAATAAGCTAGGCCCCATAAAGGGACTGTCATTTTTCTTTAAAGCTGAACTTTTAATCATGGAATATGGAATCAAAATAAATAATCTTCGGTTGATTGGCTTGTTTGTGAATTGCAAGGAACAATATTGAGAAGAGAAGATAACCACTTACAGTACAGCTATGGCCATAAGTTTTGCATCACCTAGAATTTTAGTTTGAGACATAATAAAAATAAACTGTAAACATAATTTAGATATTTTATTTAACTTCATGTAATCAAAGAAACCACAAAATTTATATTGCAAAAATCTACCGGAAGCCATAATAGTAGTATATGTATTTCATGAAATGTCACATTTTTTAATTAAAACTATAAAGCAGTATGTAATTCAATATGTCAATGTAACATTATTCAGCAGGTTTCGTTTGATTTTATGAAGCAAAATGTGTTAATTCTATAGGGTGCTGCAAAACTTTTGGCCATACAGTAACTGTATACACCAAAGCAGTCTTTTTTGAGCCAATATAGATTTGTAAAAATAACTCACTTTTATTTGAAGAAACTTTTTTTTCCCAGCAAGCTCAACACTAAAACCAATAAAACCATTAACAACCTAAGCATCGATTCACAGAGAAAACCATCTGTATTTTCAGCTGAAAAATGATACTGTTTTAAAGTCTTTATTCAGGGTGACAGGAGATTAGTCAGGTGTCAATTTTGTTCAGGTGTGTATTTTCATACCAGAAAGGATTGAGCTTAAATCTGGATTTTAATACTTACTTGTTGGACACAAATAACTTAAATATGTATTATGTATGTGCTTTCAGTAAAGTGGGCTAATATTATTAAAATGAATTACATGTTATCAAGAGGAAATTCTATCATAAGACTTATCATTATATGTGTACACTTTGGTGAATCAGATGCACTTGAAGGCTAGACATGATTCTGAGAACTATATTAGGGTGGGTTATTTATTTATAACAGAAAATGAAACAAAGTGAATCTAAACAACAGGAATGATACATTAGTTAAGATAACTTTCATGCTTATACCAAAATGCTCATTAATGCATGTATTGCAGGAAAGAACTATTCCAGTCTCGTTATACCATTGTAAAGCATTGCATTCTTCTTATTTGCTGTTGAACAGTTTGACAGATGTGTACCTAGAGTCATGAATTTTAGGAAGTACTATGTGAAGGTCAGGAATTCTAAGATTTCAGTGCAAATGGAAATTTGTTGTAGCCACACATCTTCAATTACAGTTTAAAGGTTACAATGACAAAATAATCAATGGCCTTACAGAAAACCCTCTGAGGCCTCCTGGAATGTGGATACAGCTATTTGACCAAAGATTTAATCTTCTTGAGCTAATTCTGTTGCCCTTTTCTCTGGTTACTTGTCTCATGTAATTTTGTTTCTGCTGTTAATGAAATTCAAGAGACAGTACTGTTTGCTGACACTACATGTTTAAGATGATAATTTGAGTTGTAATTGGGTATATCAGTATCCTTTGTTTGAGAGAGAATCTGTGCTAAGAGGAAAATGGTCAAACCATTTTTGACTGTTGTTAAATAACTTAATAAATTAAACAGTTTGATAATATGGATCATTGGCTTGGTGTACGTGCAAAAATAAAAACAAGTCATCTTTTTGCCAAGGCATTTTGCTAATACCTTTTGACCAATTTGGGTTTGAATGTAGTTTTCTTTTAGTGAAATTCTCCTTCAAAATTCAAATGATCTAATTAATATTAAAATATAGGAGGGTATTTTTAAATGTTTCTCTCAGTGTACCAGTTTGGCCTTGTGCGATTATTGGTATCGTTCAGTTTTCTTAAACTGGGTTTACAATACGTTTGTAGATTTTGTTGAAGAACTGCAAGTGCAGCCTGCCTCATGTGACCTCCAAAATAAATAAATACCATAAAAATAGTGAGGAAACAAAACAAAAAACCCAGACATGGTGATTTTCTACACTTTTTAGTCAAATGAGACAAACTATTCACTATCAGTGGAGGGAACTATTAGCAATATATGGAAACACAGGATTAAAGGTTGAATAGAAAAACATTTCTAAGTGCTCAAGGTATTTGGGACTGTGGGTTTTATCTTTTCAGAATGTATTTTACATGAAAAAAGAACAGAACTCTGGACTCTCAATGGACTCATGTATGTATGAAAGAGGTGCTTTCAGAATTCTTGTTTCATAACATTAACAGTGTTTTCTTTTTCCTGGCATTAGAACTGCTTGAGTAGAAGCCAAGTAAATCAGTCCAAAAAAGTGACCTCTGAAACAATCAATCAGGATGAGTGAACCAAATGATCTTTAAAAGACAAGTGTCATAATATTATATTTCCAGGTTTAAAATATTTAATGTATTCATCAAATAGATATTATAGTGAAATATAGTAACATTTTTTTTGGAATTGATTTGAGCCATCATCAGCAAGGTCTGTATGTCCAGTATTGACACATTTTAATGATTAATTATACAAGCAGAAGATCTACAGTTATTAGAAAAAGCAATACAGTATATGCATGAAATACAACTCCACATTTTCAGATGAGGCTACTTTGTAAGATTGTTTAGGAAGAATAAACATATTTATGAATTCGCCTTTGACTGAATGCAACCGTTGGAAGCTGGATGTGAACCAGCAACCATGTGGTTTCTCAGGAAGCTTCTTAACCACTGTACTAAAGGATTGATGCATATCACCTGCTAATAACTGTCTAAAGGCAGGTTGGACTGTGTTTTTTGTGTTGGGCCATTGCCAAGAAAAGTCCTTGCTTGTATGTTTCAGTAAACTACTGATAATAGTTCATTTCATCCAATGGCATGATAATATCTCCAATTGGAGTAATCCTGACACTGCCTACACATTTCTATGAAAAGCTCCTTTATTTATACTCACACTTATTTTATCTCAAGATTGTAAGAGGGGACTGAAGGCCAACCACTAGAAACAAATCCTGTAGTCTGTGGCATCAATGAGGCTCACCACATTAACCTTGCAGAAAAGTAAATGGAAGGCTGTGGCATTTACATTATTTAGAGTTCATCTGTGTTTCCTGCTTTTGAACAAATCCTTGTCTTTTTACATTTTTGATATGGAAGAAAAGCACCATTAGTGGCAATTATGTCAGCTAGAGGTGTCAAAGATATGAATGCCTTGTTAAAAAAAAAAATCTCCACTGTGTGTGTACATCAGGATTTTCATCAACAACATCCTTGTATTATTCATTTACGCAAGGGTGTATGGAAGATACAGCACATGTTAATGGTATTATGAAAGGGCTTTCAGACTAAAAGGAGCAGTTATTTGTGTTATTGTTTTCAATGTTCCAGAGGTGTAATCCCTAAAACCTTCATTCAGGTGGGTCTGCATGATAATGTGTTGCCTTGCATATGTAGGAATGGATAACAGACACAGTGTATTTATTTTTGTAATCGGTTTTGGTTTGCAATTGGACATGCCACAAAGAATATGATGCATTTATATATATATTTATATCATTATTATACAATAGCCGTTGTTATTAAGGAATCACTATTAAAATGGATACTTAGACTGAAGGAATATAAACATGAACAAAATGAATATTATTTAAAATAAAAATCCAATAGTGTGGTTGCTTTGAAACGTAATACCTCGTATAATGTACTGAGAACTTGGCCATTCTTGATATTATAGGAATCAGTGTTTTTTTTTAAACGTCTGTTTGGCCTTTTTTATTATACTGTTTCCCAAAAGAAACCTGACCTCACTGACATACAGAGCATATGCGGTCTTGTAATATGAGGTTGCTATGGTTGATTTGTTCAATTTTGTTGAGTACACACATCTGTAGGCGTTCATTTAACTGGGCATGTAGTCTTTCTTGGGCAGTAAAGATTCTGCCAACATAAAAAAACATGCTTGGGATAGTGATTATTTTTTATTTTTTTATATTTTTTAAGATACTCCTCCTGTTTCTTGAACTTTCACACTTTAAATGATCTACTCTGCTCCTAGACAGTAGAGGCATCCATTGCAATTATTATTATTATTATTATTATTATTATTATTATTATTATTATTATTATTATTATTATTATTTATTTCCTAACAGATGCCCTTATACAAGATATCATATTATTATAAAATGCTATTGAATTAAAATGGACTGCAGGATAATGCAGTCTTTTCAACTTGAAAAATGATTGGAACTATTATTGTAAAGCACTTGAAATTGACTTATTTAAGGTTTGTTTTATTCTTTCTTAATGGCTATTGATTTTTATATGAAAAACATGTTCTAGTGGAGACTGTGTCTAAAGGATTGTATTGAAATAAATAAATAATCCAGGAACAAATTAGAGATTAACTGCCATTTATTTTGAGTAAAACATTGAGTTATTTTCCTTGATTGTATTTGCTGGTGAATAAACCCTGGCTACCCTGGATACATTGTGAAATTACTATTTTTAATTCAGCTGTCTGTGGTGTATTTTCAGTGGAAGAATTGAAAATGCATTAGATCATTACTTGGCATACTCCTCTTTTTTGTTTGGATAGATACTGCTTTACAGTCGTTTTCATGAGCATCTTTGCAAATATGTATTTACCAGCATAAATACACCTACTGTATTTTCTTTACGTAAGACTTTGATATTGTATGTTTGGGTAAGATGAGTGATCTCATCTTAATCCAGTTCATAATGCCACAGTGTTCAGTAAGAAATGGTAAAGAACCCATTGGTCTGATGGCCCTTTCATATCAAGTCACCCACTGACATTTTAAAAACGTACCATTGTGCATACACTTGAAACTTAAATGTTTTGTATTGCGCTCCATTTAACTTTACTATCCTAAGCAAACAAAAATGCATAATTAAGTGCTTACATTAACCCAGCAGGCTGCTTAGTTAAGAATTTGTTACTGCACTTTTAAAGGTTAGACTTGACCCTTTAGCTAAATTTGCAGTGACATTACAAGCTTGTAATGCCAAATCTAAAAGTACCTTCAACCTAGATTTCGTTTTCTTCCTCCCACAATTCAATTATAGCTCATATAACATTTATGGCTGGTTTCACAGATCACAGTTAAATACAATCACTTCGGTTCTAGCAAGTACAAGTATATGACAAAATACGATTCAATAACGGCGCAGATAACAGTGTCAGTGATAGTTAAATCAGGATATAATTAAATACAAAATACTACAGATTAAATGACCCTTGACAGATTATAGTACTCTAAAGTACATTAGTTGTCACTAATCTTCGACAACTTTAAGTAAGGTAAGGTAAGGTAAGGTAGTCCAAAATCAGTTCTAGACAGGGTCTGTGAAATTAGCTGATAGACATCTCAGTGTTCTGTATTATTGAGGTTTCTTTCTCAGTGAGAGACTAGTCAGAATAAACATAGCACCAGGACAATTATTTGTAGGGATTTAATATATATAGATGTATTATTTTACAAAGTCCATGGTTCTATTTGGGCTTTAATAATACTAGTGTAACAGAGCTAAAGAACATTCTAAAGCAGTCAGTTATTATGGAATGTTTAGACACTAATAGCTTTTTAACTTGTATGTTTGCAATGGTTCGTAGAAGCCGTTGTGCCATGTGTCCACATATGCAATGCAAATTATATCTCAGGAATCAAAATAACATGTACACTACTGTGTAAGCAAGCTATGAAAGCTAGCTCTTCCTTTTAGCACTTCACGTGGTTCTGCTGTGTTGTTTTGTGTTGTGAAAAGCAATCTAGATTATGGCACAAGAGATATCATTTAAACTGCTCGGGGTTGTAATTGAAGCAGCCAACGCATCTCTGAGTGTCGGGGAAGGGAAGGTTCTGTAATGCGTTTACCCTGGCTTGTCCTAAATAACGTCTGGATTGACTTCCAAAACCCTTGGAATGAAAAAGAGTAGCAATAGGAGCCCCTGTATGGCATATCCCCCTGGAATACACTTTCATTTTCTGAAAGCAGCTCTTTTCACTTTTCCATTTATCAGAGAGATTGCTCTTTGTACATCTGTAACCATCAGAATCAAGCGGACAACTGGGCTGTTTCATGCCATGAGGAAAGGCCTGAGCTTCTCCATAGTACAAAGTAAAGCTGATTCTTATTGATTCTTATTGCTCAGACAGAATGATTACTTTAACATTCAGTAATAACAAATTGTATTTGTGTGTGAGATTAGCAACAAAAGCTTGCTATTATTTTGCTTGGAAGAGAACTAGAGTGGAGCCTAATAAAGTCTTAAGTGATTGATCAATACCCATCTACTATTATGGAAATAAAACACAATAGTTAGCTTGTTTTCCATTGTATTATGATTCTGTATTAATATACTTATGAAAGTACTGTACCTACTGTTCATACACCCTGTTGAGAATACCATTGAGTTATCAAGGGCTGAAAAACTGTTGCCATCTACCAACCAGAAATTGAAACTCCAAAGTCCCAGCTAAATACTTTATGGCTTCAGGGATATAAAACTAGAATTGAGCGAGATTCAAATTTAGAGGGAGAGTGTTTTTGTTCTGTTCAGTACACTGTATAAACTCTTTCTGGCATGGAGGCAGCACTTCGCTAGAGTTACACCAGTGATAGAAATAGGAAAATACTTTGTCCTGTATCTCTGTATGGGAGAATCCTGCGTTGGGAGTCATTTTTCAGGCTGGGTGTAACCAGCTTAAACTACAGATTTCTTTGGCCATTTAAAAATATGTTGCTACCCTGGAACATGAATGTTAAATCTAAAACTATTTCCTAACAAAAACACATATACCTTTTGAATTGAATTATCATACAGGGAGTTAGAATCATTTATGCCTATAATGTAGGGTCTCTAGTTAATTTATAGAGTCAGTGAAGTAACCTGTTACTGAATCATCTGTCTTTGTCTTACTATTTTAGAGCTTACTCTTTCTGATCTTTGTTTTGCACAAAAAATTATTGTCACTATGTTTATTGTGAATGAGAATTTCACATAATACAGTGAGTATGATGTGACATAGACTGCATGAAAAGCTTATACCAGTTATTGTTTGCACATTACTTCTGAGATAGTTGTATTAGTATTGTTAACAAAAAAAAAAAAAAAGTTGAAAACTTCTGAGGCATTGTAAGGGATTAATGGATTCAGACCAGCAGGGCCTCCCTTTTCACTTTTTATGAACTGTTATTTAAGCATTACCACACATAATTGGCCTCTCCCCAGCAGTCCCACTTACAGTTAGTAGAACGGTTTGCCTATATAGTTATTTCTGTTTCATCCCTTTTTTTTTTTTTTTTTTTTTTACTCCTTTAGAGCAATTTTGGGTGTCTGTTTTGGTAATTCATATAATTATCAGCTTTGACTTCCATTCATTCCTCACAACTTCATTTTTTGAAATGTGACAGTTCAGCTTGGATAATGACATACTTTTTTAAAAAAAAATGAGTAAAGCCATATGGTCATGTAAAGAAATCATATGTCTCCTGTTAAATTCACAACTTGCAAGGTAATTCTGAGAACATGAAGGCTTTTCGGAAGCAGGATTTTCATTTCAAGATCTGTCAGTGTTGGTCCCTTTACTGCCAGTACCATGGCGAATCTAGAAATTGCAGTTCTACTGTAAGAAAGATTAAAACGACTCGATTACATTTTAGTAGTAGAAACTACAAAAAAACAGACTAAACGTATTGTTGCATTGTGGACCTCTAACATGCATGACACCTGATGCAAAGAGAATCCCAGTTTTCTTTCAAAATCTGTCACAACCGTTCCATTGGAGGTGCCTCCTATTATATTTTTGAAAGCGGTTGTCTTTTTAAACAACATATTGATCCATCTCAGTACTGTATATTGCAATCATAGTGAACCAGGGGCCAAATAGATGAATAAAAGCTGTTCATGTTTTTGAATGTTCACACAGTAAAGGCAAAGTATTGAGAGAAGTTAGTGTGCATTACCAGTGACTGGCATATATATATATATATATATCAAAATCAAGGCAGATTTGCTGTATTTCAGAACTCTATGTCCAGATGTTATACAGTTACAGTCCATCCATACTAATCATGCAGTCACAGTGTAATACTGTAATATCTCGTGGCTATCTTATAGTGTTATAAATAAACAGGTTTTCATTTTTTCCACCCAAAGTAACCCAGAGATGGAATTACTGCATCAATCGCAGCCAGTCATTTGATATGTAACCCTATAATACCAAATGTTGCTTAAAGGAAACATTTTATTTTGATGTTAAGTTTCATATTATTTTACTTTTAACAAAGCCTGGGAAGGTGTGGCTATTTTTTTTTTCTATTATTGACAGCAATTGACGTCCTTATTATTCTAAAAACAGTAGTATGTTACATAAAGAATGTTGATGATAATATATCAGAGAATAACATGCACCTTGTTTAATTATAACAGGCATGAATTAATGGATTTATGTGTGGGTTGTGTGTAATTACAGTTACTTGAACAAAATTGTAAGTTATTACTTTAAAAAAATACAATTAATAACAGTTACAGTTTGAAATATATATATATATATATATATATATATATATATATATATATATATATATATATATATATATATATATATATATATTATTATTATTTCTTTCTTAGCAGACGCCCTTATCCAGGGCGACTTACAATTGTTACAAGATATCACATTATTTTTTAGATACAATTACCCATTTATACAGTTGGTTTTTTTTACTGGAGCAATCTAGGTAAAGTACCTTGCTCAAGGGTTCAGCAGCAGTGTCCCCTACCAGGGATTGAACCCACAACTCTCCGGTCAAGAGTCCAGAGCCCTAACCACTACTCCACACTGCTGCCCATATATATATATATAGGGCTGCCAAGCAATTACAAAAATTAATCACAATGAATCTTGAGATTATATTTTTTATGTGTTAATCTTGGTTTTAATTGCATATTAAATTGATACAATTACTGCATCCATCTCATTTAAGTTTGTTTTATTACTGATGCAATTATTATTATTATTATTATTATTATTATTATTATTATTATTATTATTATTATCCAAAAAACAACCCAGCATAAAAACCCTTTTTTCCTGTTTATGGATTCTGGATCCTACTTGTTGGTCCCTCTTTATAGATTTATATTTATTAAATTGTTTGAACCAACTGCTAAATCACAATGGAGTCAGTTTATTACACCTTTCTGCATTTAAAATGATCAGTTTCCTTTACAGTTTCCTTTACTCATAAACTGCCATTGTTCTCTGCTGTTTAAAAAATATAATAATAATAATAATAACAATAATAATAATAGTAATAATTTTGTTTAATTCTCTTTTATTAATAACTTGAAATTGCCTAAATAAAACCAAACATTTACTGAGTAACGGTTAAATCCTCCATAATTGTAAATAATATTGACATCCATTTCCTTTTGTTCAATAAAAGTGTATGCATCTAATGTAGCTGCGATCATGCCTTTTTTCTGCCTTATCGCTTCCTTCTTGCACACAGAATACACATGATTGATAGCTGTGTCCAGCCACAGGGCTTCTTGCTTGTTTTCCCATTTGTTTTATGAGAAGCTGGTTGCAGTTTGGCTAACGATACATTTGTAATCAATACCTGGTTAGGACTGAAGGTGTAAACCAATGGCTCTTGGTGATAAGATTGACCCTGGGGCTTAAAGTGTCAGATGTAAAAAGATGTTTCATTAGAATCTCTGTCTAGGGTTATTGCCTGGTAGGAAAAAAAAACACCTTGGGTCAGAATCTTGACACAGAAACCGATAAAGGTTAGAGGTTGGGTGTTTCTTGTAATTGGAGTAAAAATCCCATACCAAACTGTACCGATATACACTGACCAACACAGGTAACGCACAAGTTACAGATATAGGGTAAAATTCTGTCATGTTTTTTGTTATACTTTGACTATAAAAAATATTTTAGTGGTCCCACTGATTGGAAAAGGTGTCAATTAATGTTGAAAATGCTTTACAAATTCACAAATTGGGTATGAATAGGCTGTGTTTATTGTTTGTGAAATCATTGTGTTAAAAAAACTGGAGAGCGAAGTTGAGTAGTGAAGTTAGGATATTTCTTTGATTGAATACTGGACTGCCCAGCCATGGCAGAGAGTGACACCAGGCAATCAGGGTGTTGAGAAGTAGCATGTTCTCATCAAGGGGATCCATTTTTTTTTAATGGAGTCATAAAAACAGAAAAGGCCGTTCAGCCCATCACGACTTTCCCCTTGATTGCACACCATTCCCCCCTACTAGGGAAACTAGCTTAAAAGGAAAATTGAGTTTTTCTTTTTTTTTTTACATGTTCCCAGTGTTTTAGATCCTACTATCACCTGGTAGGCTAGTCCATGCATTTATCACACACTGTAAAAAGGTGCTTCCTACCTTCTGTTCTAAACTTCCTTTTTCTCAGCAATGCCCTCTTCCTACTCTCTGTGCTTAATTTGAAGTAGTCTTGGGTTAACTTTATCTATACCATTTATCATTTTATAGACTTTGTTCAAGTATCCTCTTTCCCTTCTTTTTTCTAGGCTGAAGTGATTACATTTTTGTAACCTTTCCTCATAGCTCATGTCATTAAGTCCTGGGATTAGCCTAGCTGTACCTTCTTGAGTGCAATGATGTATTTTTTGTAGTGAGGCACAAGGGCAAAATAATTATGTAGTACAATATTAACACCCTGGATTTTATTTTCAAGGCAGATGTATAGATTACTATACATTATTATCATTGACATTGTTCTACTAGTGAAAGTATTATAGTTCTATAAAATGCATGTGTGAGGGAGAGGTGACTTGGCATACCAATATGTAAGCCTTTTGTTCATTTTTCTAAAAAGCAAACCCAATAGAACACACAAATAAATACATTTGAGTCATTTGAACTGCAATGATTTAATTACCTGTTTTCTTTATGAAGTAACCGTGGGAAGCATGGTGTCATATTTGTGACAAGGCTGGTGCTGCAATGAAATGTGAAGGTTTCTTCTGGCATTTTAAATTATTTAATTTCAAATGACATGTTTAAGTGTTTGTTGCGGGCGATACCTCACTGAATAAAACATTGCTATCAACTATTATTAAACTGAATGGTTGTTTTAGAATAGGGTAGCAGAAGCAATACATATTGCCCCATTAACTTTTTAATGAATAGGCAATATAATAGCATTTGGAAGTATATATAAATGAACGGAATTAGATTCATAACACAATTAAAGTTTAGAAATGAAGTTTCAACTTTTAAATTGTAAATGGCAGAAATTATAAAATGTCATAAAAAATGTGATTGCATGAGCTGAGTATTTACACACGTCAATATTTAGCAAATTTTTTTTGCATGATATCCAGTTGACAATTCAGCAAACAAAATAAGGCACACGGACAACTAGAATCAGATTTCCCATTGTGAGTGAGGGGCATAAAATAATTTTAACAGTTTAAAAAAAGAAAGAAACAACTCGCAGCTTCTTGCAACAAAGTCTAATGATAGTTGTTTTTTTAATGGTTGTTTCTCTCAGAAGAGAATCCTTTGCCTTTGTACTTGCTTCAAAGTAAGTCCCAGAGCGTTCAATATAAGATATACATTTAACCCAGGCAGTTTTATGAGGCTAATAAACTGGCTTCAAAGTTTTATATGCATTATTATTTCATGTCACTTGAGGGTAAAGCAGTGCATGGTTTATTTTCCTGGAAAACGAATGTAATGTTTATTTGTTTATACAGTCGCATTAGTGATAAAAAGTATATTCACGTTCTGTTTAAGTCCTTTGTTTACCATAAACTGTTTCAATGCCCACTTAACATATATACTTATACTGAAATACACGCAAGACAGTTAAAAACTGCTTAGATTGCTATAGCCCATCTCACTATAGCCCATCAAACGTGAAGTTTGTGGTGATATTCAAAAAGTAAACGTGTCCTAAATATCACGATGAGAAAGCTTAGGTTTGAAAAGCAAGACTTTAAACCCCTATAAAAGTGCCGTTTTTATTTTTTTGTTTGTTTTGAAAAGTATTATTATGTATTTGTTTTGTGAGGAAAAAGGCAATTATCTCAAACACACACTGGACTGGGGTAAAAAGGTTAGGTTAGGCACGATGTCATTGTTGAATCATTTGACCAAGTTGTTTCTCAGAAAGAGTGATAGAAGCCGGACCTATGTCTGAATCTGATCTCATTGTTATTAAATCAGAAATATGTATTATTATTATTATTATTATTATTATTATTATTAATAATATCATAATAACATCCTGCCTGGCCAAACCGATTACCTTATTATTGCATGCATGCATAGATACAAGCCCACCAAAGAAAGTTTTTTTTTAAAATTGATTTTATGTTTTTGACAACTAAAAGCTTGCCTCATCAAGTGAATGCCAAGACTTACACACGCACAGATTGCAGTACATAGGAGAGAGAGATCACTGCAATAGGCAGGCATTGTAGTGAGACAGTGTACCTCACAAGTCAATTTTTGACACCATCTACCAGAAGCTCTTGACTTTTTTGACAGGTGCTAAGCAGTGAACTCCTCTGTCAGAGATGGAAGATGCCAAATAGTTAGAACAGAAAAAGGAACTGGTTCTCATTTCTGAGTAAGCATGTCCTTGAAATGGGATCCAAATGTCTTATTGATCGCTTGACTAAGACTTCAAACACCTTTAGGCTAATTTGAAATGACAGTTTATATCTGAGGCAGGACTAAGATAGGCAAAAGAACCTTCGCATGAAGAGAACCTACTTGTCGAAATGAAATGCCAACTCAATTTAAGAATTAGTAAATTGAGAAGTGTCAGTCCACTTGTTTATGTGTTTTTTTTTAATATCGGATATTAACAATTACTGATGTATTTAATGCTATGTATAGCTCTTTTAGATGTTCTACAGGAAAAGCGCTATAAAAAATGATTGATAAACAGATACTCAGGTTTGCATTTTCTTTATTTTTATTTGGTATTTTTAGGTATTTCATTAATTTTAATGTTAAATATTGGTATTAATTTTTTAAAATTATTATTTGTTTATTTAGCAGACCCCTTTTATCCAAGGTGACTTACAGAGACTAGGGTGTGTGAACTATGCATAAGCTGCAGAGTCACTTCCAACAAAGTCTCACCCGAAAGACAAGGAGGTTAAGTGACTTGCTCAATGTCTCACAGTGAGTCAGTGAGTGAGCCAGGATTTGAACCGGGGACCTCCTTGTTAGAATTGCTTTTCTTTAATTTAAGTATATATCTTGTATGGATGTAAGATTTGGTTGAATTTCCTGTGCTAATGGTGAGTTTGTCACTTTCAAAGTCTCCAGGCCAGAAATAGTAGGGTACTTCTTCACACTGGCAGTTATTGCAGTATATGCCCCTCATCTAATGTGATCTACCTCATCATTCTTATTTAGGAGAATTATCAAAGTATCTCAGAACCTAGTCAGAAAGCTCACATCACTGGCAAAGAATTGATCTGGCCAGCACACAAATTTGAATTTGTATTTCTTTTTTTCAGGCCCTGAAACATCACCATGACTACGTTTCGCTTTGGACAACATGTAGTAAAGGCATCAGCGGTATTTCTTCAGAGTGAATTGTCTTTCGCTCTAGTTAACAGAAAACCAGTGGTCCCTGGCCGTATCCTTTTTTAAAAGCACAGCTTAACCAGTATCTGCTAACAATCAAGACAGCTAAAGGCTGACAGGCTTTCCTTTCCAAATCAAGGCTCAGGTAAGATGTTACTTTCATGTTTCTCCAACAGTCACTAGAACATTATCTGCCTGATGGTGCAGAAATTCAAGCAGTGGTTGCTCAGCAACAGTTACATTTTGAATTGACCTTATGAAAGGTGCCTATTAACAGGTGTTTACAGAAAGTTGTGGAAGCGTTCGAATGATAACTATAAAATGGGTTTTAATTTGAAGTTGCAGATGAAGTGTTTTAATTGGTTTGTGTCTTGAAAACAATTGAAACATTATGTATAACTAGAAACTGGTTCAGTTCATGGAAACTAGCAGAACACCATTTCTTGAAAAAAGATACATTCACAAACAAACATAAATGCACGATTTGTATTATTATTAATTCTTTTCTTGGTCCTTTGTTATACTTATTTTCATATGTAATTTATTTTTTCTTAATCCATTCTGTTTATTTTCCCAACCAAACTCTGTATTTGAATAAACAGTGTGTTAATATGTGACATAACAAGCTGCTGTGAACAAAGGAGTGCAAATTTAGCACTAGATTCTAGCGCCAGGCTACCTCATATAGCGCCAGGAACATTAAATTATGGAGCTTGAAGACATGTTTCATTTAAAAAAAAAATAAAAAAATTGATTCCTTAGCAACCATAGTCTAATTGGGTCTGAACTCCTCACATGACCCACCCACACTCATACTCATACACAGGAGACAAGGTTTGCGTTGTGTGGGAAGTTGTGCAAGCAGGTTTTATTTTGCCACAGTAATTCTAGGATATCTAGTTGGGAGGACAGAAAATGTATATAATCATATATATATTTTTTTATTACTCACTTTATATTTCATGAAAGTTCAGATTAGTATAAAACTGCAACTAGTCTGTATTCTTCAAGCAAGGTCACTCTTGTTAACATGATTAAAGCTTCACATGTTTAACTATGTTTTTTATTGGAAAAAAATGCTTTCATAATTGTTAGGCATCAGTTTTTATTTTCCAGATACATTATAAAAACACATGTGTGTGATTGTAGGCTCTATCGGATAGGATTTATTCTTTATAATTTACTTAAAGTCCTAGAAAAGAAAAACAGAGACATCAGTTGTTGCACTGAAAATCCATTATTTGCTCCAATCAGAACCCATGGCTATGTTTCAAGTTTTTTTTCAGTTACGGAATGAATGCTGTCAAAGTTAATATATCACATAGAGACTGCTTTCATCAGTTTTAAATCCCAATAGTTCAATTTATTTTGAACTAAATGTTTTACTTTTCTGTCAGTCTTTTTTTTCTTTTCTTAAAGTTATATGCACTATTAAACAAGGAAACACCACAACATCATTTTACTGTTTAGTAAATACTGCCTTCTATTGGACTGAATTTATAGGCTCTTCATTTCCATGTATGTTGTTGGAATAAAAGCCACTTTTGTCTTGATATGTACTGTAAACACCTTTGTATAAGTCTATTTTCTAGGTGTTTTTAGGGGGTCCTAAAACGGGGGGAGCGACTTATACACCAATGTGACCTATAGGCTTTTTCCTGAAATTGTTGTCTCAAAAAGGAGGGGGGGGGGGGGGGGGGGCAACTTATACACAAGTGCGACTTTTACACTTTTTTTTTTTTTTTTACAATATATGCTATTATATAATACTTTTAAAATATCATACTTTATAATACTGTCACATTATTAGATTTATATGGGTCCCTTAGAAGTTAGAGATCCTTTCTTGTCACAAATAGTTTTCATAACTTTGTGTACTAAATGTTTTTCCAATGATGTGTTTGAATAGTAGAAAATAAGACATTGGGGCAGGCCTCAATTAAATAATATTGTAGAGGTGAAGTGTCAGCTAGTCTTTAAATAGAAATTCCAGTCAATAGAATGTCAACGTGGAACACAAATAATTGGAATTTGAAGTTTTCACTAATGCTTGATAGGTGGGAGGAATGTAATATAATACCATCGCAGAAAACACAGACTAAACAGCACTTAATTTAACTGTCATTTAAAATATTAATGCCCTTTTTAGCAAATAGTGTATGCTAATCAGTACTGTGACAGGCTGGGAATTGTTGTGACTTTGGTCTGGGCTGAAAGAGCAGCTGAATAAGAATAACCCACATCTTGATTTAGCCTGGAAGTGGCTTTGAATGTGACAACTTGCTCGGATCAAAGAAGGGGATTGTGCTTATAACATATTCAACGATTTGGGGAAAAGACTACATTTCAAAGATCTTCAGGGCTTGCTGTTACAGCAGGGCCTTCATACTATCACTTTCTGAGCTTGTCAAGAAGCTGTGTCTCAGGTGACCCATTCCAAATCACCTTGAGGCTCAGAAGTCTCTATAGCAGTAACATCTTTATAAATAAGTGTAGAGCTGCTTCAGAACTGGAGACCAAACTAGATAAAGTGCAGTGAACCCAAAGCCATCTTTGTCTTTTCATGTCTTGTTTTTGTATGTACTAATTATAGGAAATACATTTAGATGATTTACCAGAGCTTATATATTAAAAATAAATAAATAAATAAATAAATAAAAAATTCTGGTACTCTAATTATATGTGTAGTTTGAATATCACTATGTATTCAAGTTAAGCTCATGTCTACTCATCAGAAATTGTGATACATGTTTTCTGGTTGGTATGGCTAATGAGGGTGTTGCTCTTGGTTTAACAGGATTGAATTTTATGTAGAACAGATTTTTACTTTGATGCTTAATTAGAGCGTATCGCAATACAATCACTGATCTAGATTTTGAATACATATACAAAATGTATTTTTACAAAAGTTATTGTATTTCTTGCTCTTATTGTATTACTTGTATTGTAACACTTGAAATGTATTTGCTTACGATTGTAAGTCGCCCTGGATAAGGGCGTCTGCTAAGAAATAAATAATAATAATAATAAAAAAGAAATATTGCACTGTTTACTGCTGAGGCTCACACACACATAAAGGGAAGTGTATTTAAAATTCTGTTATCATGACAACGGAAGAATTATTATTTTTGTTTCTGACTGCTTCTGTATTCCAGTGAGAAATTAGCACTACAAATCACATAGAGGGGGCTATCTAATGAATGGTTTTTGAATTAAGATCAAGATGAACAAAACATGAAACACCTGAATTGAGTTGTAAGGGCACCTTACTGTTATACTACACTTAAAATCCTGGGAACAGACAACAAAACTATGTTAGCTGCAAAGGTTTTTTTTTTGGCTGTGTTTGGTTTGGCTTTAGTTGTTCTTGAAAGAAAATACCAAATATAACTTGCTTTTCTGGTGCTTAGATGACAGGCAGACATGTGAAGCTGTTTTGTTTTTGTGTCATTTTCTAAGAACGTCCAGTGACTGGGCCTGTTGTCTTCTACAGCAATGGGATATGTAAGAATGTAATGGGAGTGAAAACTCTTTTAGTTTAGCTCATTGCTGTTCATGTATGTTATTTCATTTTTAGAGATGTTTGCAGTTTTCGCAAATGTTATTATTGTGTATCTAAACCACCGAAAACAAGTGGTGCCATGTTAAATTAGCATATGGCAATTTTAATAAAGCGATTAAATTAAGACAACCAGGAGTTCTAACTTTGGTATGATTATTTGCAGAAAAAATGCCACATGCTTAATCTCAAGTGTAGTACCTGAAGAAAGATTGAATAGAACATGTTAGTAGCATTAATAAGAGATTAAAATAAATAATAATGGCACTTCTACAAAAAACAATAACTGTACTACATTCCAAATGGATATAATGTATTAAGTTTTCTATAATGAACTTGTTGCTGCTTGGTCAAACTAACTGCAGAATACACACGATCTTGCAAGGAGTGAGCTTTTATCAGTTGTATGTTATGTATATCATTGTGGATTTGTTTTCTGTGTAATTATCAGAATTGTAACATGCATTCCTGGTTTTTAGTTTACATGCATAGGTAGCATATGGCCTGCTAACATATTAAAAAGTAACCATAAGTAGTTTGGCATTGTGTATGTCTGTTTCCCTTGCCACTAGCAACCCTGGTTTTAAATCTCCAGGGTATTTGATGCAATGCATACCCAAAAGTTTCTGCAATGCATTGGAGGCAAATTAGGAAGACAAATCGACAGTTGCTGTCAAAAGCTTTTAAAGTTAACAGAAATGTGACAAGTGGAATATCTACTGTAGTATTTGGAACTTCAAGGGCATACATGAAAATAGCCTTGTTCCTGTAATCTTCGGTCCATTTTTTATAGTGCAAGTATATCTAAATGGGAATCTTCCTTCCCTGGATTAAAAAAAAAAAAAGACAGGTAAAAACGTGAGTGCCAGAGGTTGCCTTTGAATGTGAGGTGCATACTAAATGCTGTGCTGGGAGTGACACAACACTTACTTTTTCAAATCAACACAATAACGTTCAGAATATTCCATTACAGTATGTGGTTCAGCCATGTTTCTACAGTTTGGTATGAACAGAACCATAACAAGGTCTAAGACAATGCTTGGACTGTGCTGACTGTTTTGTTATATGGCTTGCATGTTATTTGCTACTGTATTCAATATCTTATTTTTAAGTGTAAAATTCGAATTGGCTGACAATGCAGTGATAATTGGATGAATTACTGGTGGTAATGAGGTTGATTAAAGTTATATCAGTGATTGATGAGAGTAAATTAGACAGTCTGATGCAGAAGCCACACTAAATAAACCGTGTTCTATTTTCTCAGTTATGGGGTTATTAATTATCTTGATGAGCTTGCTGACCAGGATGTCTGGAGATAACACAAATATCAATTCGATAAAGATCCAGTATCTGTTTTAAAGATGAATGATTTAGGATATGTTCATGTTTGGTAGTTTAATATAGTGGAATCCATTTAATTAAGAAACAACTGAAGAAGCCAGTAAAGAAATCAGCTCAAAGGGTTTTATAACTGTTACTGATATTTCAGAAACGGTCTACTGGCATTTTCGTACCTTTCCAATTATGTCTTTTTGCTGCAGCTTATCCAATTGACAGTACAGTTATCAAAAAGTGATACAAATCAAAATGTAGTCATCTTGTACTTAAAAAAAAAAGTTAAAAAAAAAGTTAATACTTTTAGTTTTCTCTACATCCTGTGTGCAAATGTCTTGTATTGATGTTTTTCATATGATTAGGCAGAGGAGAAAACTATTTATCTGCACATTTTCAGCAGAAATAAATCTTATCTTATTGCAAACAATAAAGTTATTATGTAAATGTTTGTGTTTCTGCATAACATCAAAGGCTACGGATTAGCATAATGATGCATAAACTACACCAACTAAAATGAATATGGAACTTTTTATTGAATACATTTCCAATAGTTGTTTCAGCTTAACTTTCTGTTGGCTTGCTAGTTAAAACAATATATGAAGTGTATGATAGGTAAACAGAATACAGAGCTTTCCAATATTCTTGATTTGGTGAAAAATAAATATCCTAAGAATAGTTGTATTGTTGTCGTGTATCTAAAATGATTACAGAGCATTTGAGAAGCAGACAGCTCATAGCCCTGTGCACAGGAACTAGACTCACACCAACCAGGGTTTCCATGTGGACCCAGAGAAGACACTGAAGTTGCTGTTGTCCCAAGTAGCCACTTACACAGCCCCCATTGCATAACTAATATCCTATCTGTGTGTGCGTTGTGCATGTACAGAGGACCTGAATCCAGAAACACATTCAAACATATGCAGTAGGTATACATTAATTTTAACTGCCTTTGGGGGCAGTTAAAAATTCTCTTTGTATGCATATAAATATTATCCCCCTTTTCTCCAATGTTTCTTCAAGATTAATTATAACAAGGTGTGATCCAATAATCCTATTAAAATGTATTCTGGACTTTGAGTTAACCTTGCATGAATTATTTTCATTCTTCCAAAGGTGTTGAATGTGGGCACCTTCAAAAGGCAAGAAGAGGCTGCTGGTATTGAAACACAAATTCCCTGTGTGGCTCATAGTTTAACAAATATATTTCCCATAGACGTAAGCATGTATTGTTAAATTGATCCCAGGAGTGCATTATTTCAATTCTAATTCCTGTAAGAGAATAACATGCACCTTGTTTAATTATAACAGGCATGAATCTATGGATTTATGTGTGGGTTGTGTGTAATTACAGTTACTTGAACAAAATTGTAAGTTATTACTTAAAAAAAAATACAATTAATAACAGTTACAGTTTGAAATATACAGCTCTGGAAAAAATTAAGAGACCACTGCAAAATTATCAGTTTCTCTGGTTTTACTATTTATAGGTATGTGTTTGGGTAAAATTAACATTTTTGTTTTATTCTATAAACTACTGACAACATTTCTCCCAAATTCCAAATAAAAATATTGTCATTTAGAGCATTTATTTGCAGAAAATGACAACTGGTCAAAATAACAAAAATGATGCAGTGTTGTCAGACCTCGAATAATGCAAAGAAAATAAGTTCATATTAATTTTTAAACAACACAATACTAATGTTTTAACTTAGGAAGAGTTCAGAAATCAATATTTTGTGGAATAACCCTGATTTTCAAGCACAGCTTTCATGCGTCTTGGCATGCTCTCCACCAGTCTTTCACATTGATGTTGGGTGACTTTATGCCACTCCTGGCGCAAAAATTCAAGCAGCTCGGCTTTGTTTGATGGCTTGTGACCATCCATCTTCTTCTTGATCACATTCCAGAGGTTTTCAATGGGGTTCAGGTCTGGAGATTGGGCTGGCCATGACAGGGTCTTGATCTGGTGGTCCTCCATCCACACCTTGATTGACCTGGCTGTGTGGCATGGAGCATTGTCCTGCTGGAAAAACCAATCCTCAGAGTTGGGGAACATTGTCAGAGCAGAAGGAAGCAAGTTTTCTTCCAGGACAACCTTGTACTTGGCTTCATGCCAAAGCTGCCCGATTCCAGCCTTGCTGAAGCACCCCCAGATCATCACCGATCCTCCACCACATTTCACAGTGGGTGCGAGACACTGTGGCTTGTAGGCCTCTCCAGGTCTCCGTCTAACCATTAGACGACCAGGTGTTGGGCAAAGCTGAAAATTGGACTCATCTGGGGGTGCTTCAGCAAGGCTGGAATCGGGCAGATTTGTCTTTTTGAAGGACGCATGAATCAAGCCATATATTTTTCCGGTTTGAAAAATGTTCTTTGAATATCCAGCTATCAAACCCACTCACTCCCTCCTCTCATTCCATTTGCTAGTAAGGTGATATAAAAGTGCATTCATGTGAAATGTAAGGTTTGACTTGCACTGTTTAAGCACTTTCTGAAGTAATGCGTTAACCCTAGTCACATACCATTTAATGCTCTACCACATTTAGCTACCTGTCTGAAAAAGGAACCATTACAGTTACCAGGTACTGAAAAATGTTACAATGAATGTGTTACTCGCCAACACTGGTTATAGTATTCAGTATTATGTACTGTAGTGTTTTTGGTAGGACAGTATACAAGGGGTAACTGTTACAGAACTTTCCATACCTTCCAATATTCTTGATTTGGTGCAACATGTTACACAAGAAATGTAAAACAAGCTGCTTAGTCATGAAAATTCTACACGAGATGCAGATTATACAGGGGATACTCTCAATACTCCTAACTCTAACCCTTACCAGATCCACAACCCCAACCCTAACATTATGGTCCTGGGTGGTGGCTATGGAGATTGAACGACTGGGGTGTAGCAATAAAAGACCAATTATTTAGGATATTAGATCTCATTAAAATCATAGACCCTTTACAATGATTTTCTCAAAAAATATGTTATCGTGTATTAAAAAATCATATAATAGCTTTTATAGTGTATTAAATATTACATGACTTTGAGGGTAATTTAAAAATCATATTTGGTGCCAAGACAGTTAATAGCTCCCAGTGACTATTGAAGGACTTATTTGTTTTTTTATTGCTGTTGAAAGTGTGAGAGGAAGTCACAAAGAGATCATAAAAGATAATATGAACATGAAATGCAGCTATGTTGTTGTCAGAGCAGTGCAAATATGTATTTACTGAGTCTTGGTGTTTGACACAAGTTTATGATTCATTTGCATATAACATTCATGGAAAACCACAAAGTGGAGTCAAGTGAAATAAAGTGCTTATGAAGTATTTTGTGCAGTAAAATGTACATTTTACATGTTTTACAGCTGTCTGGTCTACTCTGAATGATGCTTCAGGGTTGATTTAGTGAATCTACTGTATATCACACCAGGGTAAGACATAATAACATTAAAAAATAAATAAATAAATAAATAAGGGGATGTTTTAAGCTATTTAAGCACTGTAAATGCTGAACCTAGTGCCCAGATTTCAATACTAGATATATGTTTTGTTACATACTGTAGTAGAACCTCTGGATTAAGTATACAAATTGCTAACTCTCATCAAAATACATTTCAAACAGTAATCCTATCAATTTAACCCTAGTATTAATGCCTAACCCTAAAGGTAACCATAATGCTGATCCTAAATTTAAACACATTTGTATCTGATCATAATCATTGGTTTCATAAATGCCAAGCCAGATTCTTCCATGAGAGATGTGTAAAGTATTGTACAGCTTGAAGCGCTTGAAATGCTGTATCCCAGGCTGCAGAGATGTGACTGACAATATGTAGGGCAGCTGAAACACAGTACAGTGACCTGGTAAATCCCATTAAGTAGCTTTCACATAAAAAACAAACAAACAGGTAGTATACATTACACAGTGGATGCCAGACTGAGCATAGGCAATTCATCATACACAACACACACGTTGATCACTGGTACTCGCTTTGCCTCATTGGCTCAGACAAGAGATCCCAGTCTCATACCATTGGCCAAGATCAAATAACATTATAGTAAGGCACTTAACTTGAGGAAGGTAGTTCTCAAGCCAGCCAACACCCACACTAACTCACCGAATTACCAATGAGACAGGATAACTGTTGTAGAATAACTAATTTGAATGTCTGATTTGAATGTCTGCTTGTTGTCAGGGATTACTACTGCATCAGAAGCATTTTTTTAAATGACCTTTGGTATACAGATGTGCATAGCTGCAGCTGAGGTACTGTATAGAGGGGACACACTAAGAGGAGGAGGAGGGAGCCACAAGACATGCTAACAACACTATGGGTCCTATTTGAAATCAAGCACAAAAGCAAAGGCACATTAGCGAAGGTAAAAAGTAATTGTAACAAAACAGGGCCCCCAAGGACCCAAAACACAATTTGTCAAGCCAAGATGAACTAAGCTATCATTTTTAAAAAAATGTATTAATACCGTGAAACATAATTCTCATTGTAGTATAATTTAGTTAGGTGTGATCACTGATCTATTGGGAGATCAAAGTCAAGTATTTTACACATGACCTGATCTGAAATCAGTGTTGAATTCGTGTTCTAGCTTTCTGGATGCTGGAATAAATTAGCATTTTAACCAATTCTCTGTAACAGCTGACAAGAACTAATACAATATGTAGGTTTAAATTTGTATGTCACAAAAAAGGAAATATGCACTGGATACTAGATGACTGATGCAGAAATGATTAACAGGCATTCAAATTATATTTGGAACATTGCCCCCAATGCAGCTAAATGATAAAGAAAATGAACATGTCTAATTGTATAGTTAGAACCCTAACTGCTTAGTTAAAATAATTTAGTTTAAGTTTTATTTATGTGTTTCTAACTATCCGTTGGGTTTCCAAGTGGACGTGACTGACAGTAAAACATTTAGTATAATGTCTGATACAGGTCTTTACTTAATTTTCTGAAATACTGGAATACGGCATTCTGTATAAAACATGATGTACTGTTTGATGTGATATGATTTACATTGTGCTGGTACAGATATACACTCCATTGTGATTTTATAGTGTCTTAAACCTAATGTTTTTGACATGTCTCACTTCTACAGTATGTCTCGTTCTTAACCCTAAATGCATTTACACATTCTCCTGTTTTAAATGTGTACATGATGAAAGTAATCTCTGGTTATGTCAAGGTAAGGCAGTGAAATATAATGCTTTGAGTAAGTGGTTGGGTGGTTACTTCATGGATCACTGGGTTTCTGTTAGAAGGAAAGCAAAGAAAAATCAGGTCATTAGGTATGCTGAAGGGCTGACCTTTTATATTCTTCCATTTTTCTAAGACATGTAGCTGTATGAAATGAAAGATAAACACAAGGGTTTTGACTGATTGTGTTTGAGAATAATAGATTCATCATAGTGTAGACTTTAAATGGGATTGCTCAAAAAGTGGCTTCTCATGGGCCAGCATGAAATCATATACAATTCTTGGGGGGCATCTTGAGATGAGAAATATCAAAATCATCATTCTTATACGATGACAGCATACAATGTTTTCTTTAACATCTTTGCATAACAATACATATGATATGAAAAAAAAAAAAAATCGAATCTATTATTGGTGCTTTGGTTAGTACCAAAAAGTTTGATATAAGTGCTGGCCTTGATAAAATCATACAGTGCCCCCTGCTTTCTGACCTAATACTTTATTAGACCATAATGTTAGATTGGATTGATAGACAAAAACAGTAAATGTAATAACGCCTGTCACTTTTTTTTGGTTAAACAGCAATCAATAAAAGTTGGTGACCTGGTTTTAGATTTTCCGTGCAAAGGAGTAGTTTGCCTCTGTGCTGAAGTACTGCTTTACAAGGTCAAGTGCTCTAGTCTCACGTCTGCCGATTAGGGTGGTATCATGCTGGGAAGACCAATAAATCAACAACCTGTCCCTATTTCCATGAGCAATTTCATTTTGTTTCTGGAATAATGTAAGATATTCAGAATCAGTTACGATGCCATTTATTATACCTTTATATGCATACTCAATCTAGAATCCAGTAAATAATAATTATGGGTAATTTACAGGTTTGTATACCAGTATCATACTCAATATTAAACCTGATAACAAGACATGGAAATGAGGTAATTAGAAAGAGAATGAATTAAGTTATTTGATGTTTACCTTTGAGCAGATGGGACTTCTAGATTAGAAAATTAAGATTAAACAAACCGTGTCTGTGTTGGAAAAATCCTTACAGAGCAGTCTGATGCAGAGGTTAGATGTACAACAAACACCAATTCTCAAGCGCTTCATACAGTAGAATACTCTGGTAATATTTGTGGTTTGTTCTCCTGGGGGAGGGGGAATTGTGGCCTGTTTTACACCACTCAGACACTTGTTAAACTACAACCAAACAACTAAGACAGCACCCTCAAGTTGTTTGATTCTCATTTTGTAACATTAACTTGGAATGTTATCTCAAAAGTTATTTACTGGCTGGAGCAAAAGCTTTAAAAATATGCCCCTGTGTTCTTTAAATATCTTGTATTCATGAATAGAAAAAAAAAGAATTTAATAAGCAAGACACCCCACAACTACAGTGTTCCCCCAAATGTTATCCATTTACTGGCAACATAGAATGATTAGATGGGTTATTTGTTTCAGTAACTGCCAATTCTGCTACCAGTACTACATTCAATAATTTGCTAGTCCTTATTGTTATACTATTTATTAAGTTATTATAACTATGTTTTTTTTTCGAGTAGAAAACCAGAAACGATATCAATGTTTTTCAGCATAATTAATGGAAAGCTTTGCAACTTCCGCAACCAGATCTGTAGCCCGATGCACTGACATGTGATAAGCATCCTTAGCCAAAAAAGAACAAAAGCAAGAGATCTAAGGTCATGAAAATTAAAATATCTTATTATAGTGATGCTTAACTAACATAATACCATGACTCATCTGTACTTGCCTCCTTGGAATCCATTTCATAATTAAGACTACTTTTCCTTACAACCTTTTCCAGAGGTGACACTGAACTTTATGCCCCTGCTTTGTCATAAAGTGCCAACGGTAAGCTGGTCAAGAGGGGTTTTTCCAGAAGAGATATAGCTGGATTTTTCAAGGTTATACTGTTTCTATAGATTAGAAGAAAACATTGAACAAAAAAATTGGAAACACAATCGTGATGCAGCCATTTGGCCTTTGAGACATAATTACAGTGCATAATGTCATTTAACTGTTTAATGAACTCCCAACGAGGCAGTTCAATACAAATATCTGACCTCGATGACAATGACTGATGGATTGGAGCTGTGCGGCAGAGTGCTATTAGAATGTCAAATAACATCATTATTCATAATTACCAGGAATTATTCAGGTGAAATGACAAATCTAATGGAAAACAATTCATTGTGTGAGTGTGTGTGTGTGCGTGTGCGTGTGTGTATGCGTGTGCGTGTGTGTGTGCGTGTGCGTGTGTGTGGGCTGCTCGCTGGGCTGTTTTCACCATGCCAGTCCTCCAAGTGACACCTTGAGAAGGCAGGAGATGTACAGGGCAGGAGAGTGAGCAATTAAAATGGTTCTGCACATAAAAGTTCTGCGCAACTGAATATGAACTTTGGAGAATGAATTATGTTAAAAGCTTGACTATACTAAAATACTGCAAAATTATAGCCCAAGTTATGACTTTTAGCACCAATTAAAGTCAAAACTATGTAATGTCAGTTTTATGATGTGCTGTAGTGCTAAAATAAAAATAAAGCAACACGAAAAATAAAATAGAAACATCCGGCGATTTTAACTTTTTCATTCAATTATTATTATTTATTTCTTAGCTGACGCCCTTATCCAAGGCGACTTACAATTGTTACAAGATATCACATTATTTTTACATACAATTACCCATTTATACAGTTGGATTTTTTACTGGAGCAAGCTAGGTAAAGTACCTTGCTCAAGGGTACAGCAGCAGTGTCCCCACCGGGGATTGAACCCACGACCCTCCGGTCAAGAGTCCAGAGCCCTAACCACTACTCCACACTGCTTAATTTAATTAATTAAATTAATTAAAATCTAAGCACGCTTTAATTGCCATAGATTTGTAGTAGTTTTGATTAAGCAACTGTGTACTTGCAAAATGAATATTGCATTTTGGTTTACATAGAGATAGATTAACATGTACTTGTTAATAATGACTACAACTGCATACTGCATTTCATTCTCCACAGTGTTAAAACTTATTGATGTTAAATATTTACCATTAATTTATATTCTTACCATTTATTATTAAAGTAGTTTAATAATATTATTACTATTTATAGTGATGCAAATCTGGTTTTCACTTAAATGGTTACGTTAACTAAGCTAGACCATTGAAGTGAATTTGTTCTCAGCATCTGCACCATAGATACCAGGAAGCAGCAGAAACTTAATCTGGAGTGGATTTCAAATCTTTGCATATTTGTTTTATTACTCTCTGAAATGTACCTTTATCTTTGCACAGGGATCAACAGAGTGTAATTGATATTTATTTGTGTCTCAGAGCAAAAATAAAATCTACAGAACAAGTATATACTAACTAGGTTATTAAAACTGTTGAAAATCAGGGGGGACTGTTTTCATGGTATTTTGGAATTATTTGGGGAAAATGAAACAAAATGAAATTGACAGAAAATAACCGTGAAATAGAGCACATGGCAGTACATTAGCAAGGAAAGATATTTCTTCAGCGAGAAATGTACATTTAAAGTTATTTTATCTCAACAGAAGTGAGATAATTGTACAGCCAACAGTCTATGCTTGGGTTTATGGAAAAAATAAGTAAAAAAAACAAAAACAAAAAAAAAACACACCAAAAAACCCCCCATTATCTACAAATATGTATTTTTTCCCCCTTTGATATTCACAATGCACATATGTTCATTTAGGAGCCAGAACTAAGAGGGCCTCTTCGATTATTATTTTTGTGATATTAATGTAGATTTCAGTATTCCATTCCGGCAAGTTTTAAAATGGTTTTCAGAACAAATAATGTAAGCAGTGAAGCCTAATTAAAAGTTTCTCGTGAAGAGAATTTAATGTTGTGTCGACATAGAAGTTTTTCATACTCTGAATGGACAGTACACAAGAAAACAAAATAACCTTGAAATAATTGGGGTCTATACGAATAAATAGTTTTGTTTAGACCTCCGGAGTTTGAAGGAAAGTTGGAGGTACCAACTCAATGTAATGCGAAATGTAGCAACAAGCTTAAATCTTAAAGACCTATTGAAAGTGCATGTGCCAGCTGTGCCTATTGTCTTCACTGCTCCATTAATAGTTTAATGTGGTGCTTTTTGGTATGTTTCAACATCTCTGATTTTGGCCTCAACTCTCAAGGAGGTCTACATGTGCCCAACACAGTGAGTGAATGAGCTTCTGTAGTTTATATCTACATACGGTGCTTAACACTGAAACTGCAGTTTTCCTTATAGAACATTCAGGAAAAACACAAACTTAAGGAAAGTAAAACATTGACAAGGCACACAAATCTAATTTAATCTAGTTTACCAGTTTGCAATAACGTGCTGATTATACATCCTTTATTCTTCCTAGGCTGGAATTACCACTATGTATAAACTACAATTGTCCTGGTCTGCAGCTAACTGATGGCAGTAAAATTAATGGCTTTTAAATAAATGGCAGCAAATATTGAGCAGAACCAAAGCACTTTGTCTGTAGACATTCATTAAACTGACAATTATTAACATGTGATAAAAAAATAAAAAAGAAGATTACTGTATTCATAAATTTCATAATATGAATTGTGTTAAGCACACAAAATGAATGTATTCTCTGACATCTCCCTGGCTGCATTTGTAGATAATGCGGTCTGAAATGATGATTATTTTTATATAATTCCAATGTCGTAATTGACTTTTCTAATTGTAGTCATCCATGTTTGGTGGCAGTCTAGAAATACCTGTTTACCAGGATGCAATCACAGAATACAATATTATTCCATAATTACAATACTTAATGAGCCCACACAATGTAGTTGGATAGCTGGCCATTGCAATTAACAATCAGCTTGTGGCCAATAAGTAAAACTGTAAAGCAGTCATGTAGCCGTGTTGCCTCTCTGACTGGTACTCAGTTATTGTGGTCCGGTGGTTAAAGAAAAGGGCTTGTAACCAGGAGGTCCCTGGTTCAAATCCCGGCTCACTCACTGACTTACTGTGTGACCCTGAGCAAGTCACTTAACCTCCTTGTGCTCTGTCTTTTGGGTGAGACGTTGTTGTAAGTGACTCTGCATCTGATGCATAGTTCACATACCCTAATCTCTGTAAATCGCCTTGGATAAAGAGGTCTGCTAAATAAACAAAGAAGAAGAAGAAGAAGAAGAAGAAGAAGAAGAAGAATAGCTCTATGGAACTTATAAAAAACAGTCATTTACCACATTGTCAGTGAACATAACTTCAGGGAAATCATTTTGGTTGGTTGACAGATTAATTGACAGATTAACTGACAGACAGTCTCCCTGTGCATGATCTCCTGTTACAATGTGTTTGCATTTTAAGAATACACATCTTTCTTAAGAATGTAAAAGTAAGTGGAATCTCATATTGAAGACAAATGTGAAATGGCATTGACTGCCACGATATAACATACTGTACCTAGCTATTAATAGACAATGTGGAAGAAGTGATCCAAATCTTAATGGAAAAACTTTTAAATGTAGCAATTGTTTTGTTACGTGTATGCCATTTACATGCATGGGTAACTATAATATATCAGATTATAAGAATACAAAGTATCAGATTTTTCCTTTTACATATACAGTAGACTCCCGTGTATCAATAATTCATGTTTCGATAATCCGTGCAGTTTAATACAGTACATTATCAAAATGTATTAGTGCAGAAATCATCTGATCTATGCGGAAGTGGGTATTTGCGCGCTTTATTAGTGCAGAAATCAGCGTATCTGTGCGGAAGTGGACAGTCATAATTTAATTGAATTCAATTAAATTGAGGACAGTATAGTGCAAGCCAACTAACAGTACTGTATTGTAGTTACTGAAACCAGAGACAAGCGAGCAGAAAGCAGACTTAAGACTGTCTTATCTGTATTTATTTGTATTCTTGCATGTTTCGAGTTTTCAATTAATAGTGCAAGGATTTCCCAAACCCTAATTCAGGCTCAAATTGGTCCCAATCTGCAAGGATTAACGGGGGTCTACTGTACTCAACTCAAAAGTTAGAAGTCACAATTTATGTTCAGTTTATCCAATACTACTATTCCATTGACATTCTTCTCATAGGCGGAACACAAATAACGCCATGTCTCCAATATACAGTGTTATAAAATGGGGGGTGCTGTAATTCCTTTAAATTATTTTTTTTTAGTAAATTCATTCCCTGAAAGATCTCTTTGAGAACTCTGGACATCAAACTATGTCCAGCCCTGTAGTGAAAGCTGATACGGTTCACAAAGCAATTTTAAAATAGACCATTGGAATGCAAATCCATTTTTTAAAGCTGAAAAAGCCCTGGCCTATTCTTGCCTAACGAACTGAAGGTTTCGAGGAGTTCACTTTATTTAATGAGGGATCTTTAAAGGAATTCATATCCATATAGACAGGAGCAGTGCTAGTTTTTGGTCAGCTAAGGTTAAAATGTCCTTGCTGGGTTGTTACAGAATAATAACCACAGCAAGAGAGGCCTGAAGCTTTATATGTTCAGCAGTGGCAGATCAAGTCATGTAAAGTCATGTACAGGTCTGCCCCTTTCAACTTACTAGCTGCACTTTTGCAATGCCTTCGACACCTTCCAGAGTGCCAGGTAATATTAATTGTTTTTGGTTTGGAAGTTTAGAGTAAGATCCGGACAGGATCATTAGGAGGTGGTATAGTAAATGTTACTGTGCCAGCCAGACAGCCCAGGGCACAATTGGTGTTTCCAACGCTAAACCATACATGTTTAATGCAATTAAGGAAAGAGTGTCATCAAAGTATAATCAGATGTGGTAGATTGTAGGAATGTGCAATCGATCTGAAAAGATAAAATGTAATCGATTAAGCCAACACATGTAATCATGCAAAAGATATTAACAGGAAAGCCAATTATGAATGTTCTGCACGCCCCCTTGTGGATATAACTTTGAGTGTTGGTCACGTGTCATCTAACCAAATCGTAACGCAACCCACGAATGCTGAAACCTATTGTTTTGTCTTTCTCTTGGTAAGTCAAACTCCTGTGAGCTTTGAGTTCTGTTGTTTTGCACACCATCTCTGTTCTTAAATAAGCTTGTCAGCGGCAGAAAAAATGGCAAAGAAGCAGACTGCCTTTTGATTTGCCAGAGAGTATGAATAATTGTAGCTGCCTTTGATTTTAATGATTAAAGGTAACATTTCAATGTTGTAAAATAACAAAACATAAAATAAACTTTACAAATAATTACGATTTGGTTAAATGAAGGTATTTGTATTTGCCGAGTATCTGTAAATTCCTTACTATAAAACATGCATTTACTGTGAAAGCTACCAGTCCTTCTGTGTTTCAAATATTAATGCTCTTATGAGATCCTGCACAGCAGAATTGCCTGGAGTCATTTTCATTTTCAGAGTTTAAAATGATGGAAAGTCTGTAATTTATCTTTTTAACTTTTCAAACCTGATAGTTTTACTCCTTTCTCAGATCCAGTGAAAGATTTGTTAGCCCCCTGGGAGGTCGCAGTACAGTAACATACTGCAAAGTTATATAATGTAAGTTTTGAATGAGATGATCACAATAAAGAATGTGATAAAACTGGACATAAAGGCTGTCTGCGCAGCTTAGAAACGCTGGGCCCTATTTGCAAAGCTTGAACTAATTTTCCGTTTCAAAGTCTGCTATGGATGGATTAAATAAAGTTTAGATATTGTAGTGTGTCAGGGTGAGTGGAGTGGAGGGGTCCAGAGTTTAAAGACACAGCAGGAGTCTGCACAAGACTTATGTCAGTGGTGTAAAGGAGGTAGCACATGTCAGCAACAGTCCAGGCTCTTTTGTATAGTTGTTAAGATACTGTGATGCTAAGCACTTGGTGCAGTTTGCACCTCAGCCACTGTCTGTGCATTAGGTTGACTCACCTTATTGATCCCAATGTTTGTGTCCGATGTACTGGCTCAGTGGTGTCAGAGAACAGACAGAGACTCCGAACCAAACTGAAAATCCTGGAATGGACTTCAGACTTCCAGGTGAGAATGAGGAGTGCCAAATAAAGGTGTTTTTATCCATTGTAATTCAAAGATAATGATGTTTCAGCTGAGGTTGACAAATATGAACAAACACTCTTTTGTGATAATATTCTTGATATGGCATTGTTTCTGAACAGTTAAAATGACCTCCACTTGACTGTCCAAAAAAAAAGATTATGGTATGCCGCAGGCTCATTTAAGTATGCACAGCACGGGTCACAGAACTGGGCAAGAATATGTTGTGCACACCATGTCAAAACAATATTGATGAGGCACATTGACATACAGAGAAATACATTAGCATTATTATTTTATCCCCTTCAGGTGCACTGAGAATATTTCAAGTGAAATATACAGTTGCAGCACTTGACAAGAAGAAATCTTGTCCCCTTAGGGTTTATACTCCAAACATAACAAGAGCAAAGCTGGCCCAATTTAAAGACTGCCCTATTGTCACACTTTCTTTATTGGATAATCCCAGAGGTGAGGCTTTTATATTTAAGTGTCACCAAATAACTTTTCAGAGCTGTAGTTTTGCATAACATTTTGTAATTTTTTTTTACTGTACTGAAGGATGATAGCAATTAGTGGAGCAGTATGTTGTAGACAAATGGTTTAATTTGTTATGGTTTGGTATGGTCTGGGTCTCAAGTTCATGCATACACTTTTTTCCATCAGGAATGCTGTAGAACTAATGTTTCACAAGAACAGTTTTTCTGACATAAACCATGTATTTATTATGGTAGGGTTGTGATGGTTTAGGGTGGTGGTATTAAGCTCTACTGCTTACAACATTGAGATTGAACCTATTATAACATGCATTGGCATTTTAATGAGAGAGTATACAGCTTTGACAAAGCACTATAAAACAGGCTATGACATATATAAATGTTGGCTGGGCTTAACAGCAAAATTATACATTTTATTTAAAAAAAAGCAGGGAAACATCTGGAAAAAAATGGTACAACCTCTCTGAAACTTTATTATTTCATAACCAACCAATTAGAAATAAGCTGCTTTTCTTACAGTGCTGGAAGTCCTTTATTAGGTCCCAAAAGCAGAATAATTTAGCCTTTGTAAAAACAGAAGCATAGTTTATTTTTATTTATTTATTTATTTATTTATTATTTGACAAAGTGCATTGTGATGTGATAAACATTGATTATATTTCAAAGGTTCTGATGGGGAAACCTATGTCTGGAAAAAGATAAATTATGTCTGGATTTTAAGATAAATAGTTTTATGACTAGTGCAATTGTAAGGCTGTAAATCATTAAGGAGACAATGCTAGATATCATTATTGATGTTATATACACTTTTAAATCATGTTTTTTTTTTTCATTTAAATTTAGTAATCGCCAATTATTTTATTATTTTCTTCCAATTTGGCATATCCAATTATTTTTTTTTTAGGCTCAGTTCACCGCTACCACCGCTGCGCTGACTCGGGAGCGGTGAAGACGAGCACACGCTGTCTTCCGAAGCGTGTGCTGTCAGCCGACCGCTTTTTTTCACAGTGCAGAGTCACCGTGTAGCCACCTCAGAGCCACAGCGTCGGAGGACAACGCAGCTCTGGGCATCTTACAGGCAAGCCCGCAGGCACCTGGCCAGACTACAAGGGTTGCTGGTGCGTGGGGAGCCGAGGACACCCTGGCTGACCTAAGCCCATTCTTGCTCTAACATAACCTTGTAAATTCAGAGAGAGAAAACTCTTTGCAAGGTTAAGAATAACATTATACCCATATTGCCAGTATCCCAACCAGACTGCATGTATTAATTAATAAGATCATAGCTGCATGTAATTGGATTATTATGTATACCATTACCTCTATAACTTGGATCGCTGGAGGGCAAAATGTTATAGTCTTTACAGTATTTATTATCTCCTTTCCTTTCCCAACAGAGCTGTACAAATGATATTTTTACTTATTTATTTATTGGTAATCTGGTAAACTCAACTGACAATGAAAAGTAAGTTTTACGGCCTCTGTGCACCAGTACGCTGGTAAAAATGTCAGCACACCGGATGAGAGGAAAATAATCTTCCAATTGGCTTTTAAACACAGGCCCAGATTTATAAAAGGATTGCGCATGTTTTACGACCGTAAAACGGGTGCTGAGGTTCTGAATTCTTGGATGGGATTTATAAAACACACACAATGGCATAAACACGCAATTAACACGTGATTTGCGGGGGCAATGTCTCTGTGCGCTTTTGCCCTTGATGCATATGTAATTCTGTATATGTATATTTAATTCTGGTGTCATTTCTGAACGAAACTGCTAAAATTGGGAGGCGATTTTGCAAATGAGGTCTATTAAATATTCTGTCTAATTTATTAAAGCTGCCGGTAATTGCGGGCCTTTTATTTGCTTGATTATTTTAAGAACTCTGAAAAGCAGGCGTTCATTTGCTGCAGTCAGACAGTAGGCTATGTAAAAGGCAAGGTGATGTGGGAGACTTGTCTGCAGCAAGAAGGAGACATTGTTTTCAAGGACAAAGAAACATTTAATAACATTTTGCAAACAGCTCATTTTTTAACCCTTCTGATCAAGTCAGTTTGTAAATTGCGGTTTGTAATACCTTATTGTTTTGCAAACTCCAATTTTCAATACGTTTCATAGCTTACATGACAAAAAAGAAAGTCTGCAAATAGAGAATATAGAATCCATGTAAAAAAAGGGTTCGTAGAGGCACCTAAAAAGGTCTCCCCACAGTGGCAAAGCAAGGTTCTAACAAGAGCCTTTACTTCTAGAGTGTAGGCATTATCATAAGAACGGTGGAGGAGATTAAGAAAAAATGGAACGATATTCCGAGGTGCACTAAAGAAAAAGCCTCATGTAATACAATGAGGGCTCATATTTTAGTAATGCCTACAGAATGTTTTGTAATATGGCATTCTGGTATTTAACAATACTGGTTCAGGCAGTATTGTTAAATTCGAGTTTGACAGAAAATGGTAAAACAATAAAAAAGGACAGAGGAACAGATGACACAGTTAGTTTGTAGCTTGAGCAAATACAGTACAGCTGGTTGTAGGTACATCTGAATAATGTAGCTATATTATAGGCCATACAGATATGCTTTAAAATCATACATAGAGTCAGAAATACAGACATACATAAGAAATAGGAGAGTTGTAACTACATAAGAATTTAAGAATATAAGATATAAGTCGTAGTTAAATTGAAGACTGTTCGTAAGAAGCTGTATGGAGTTATTGTTGTGAACATGGAAGGATTTTCCACCCGTTTGACTGCCATAGATGTAAGTAAATAAAACGTATTGTTTCTGAAGTTTGAAAAGTCTATATGCCTGGAATTATTCTATACGAAATAAGAAGTTGAACTAATATGCGAAGCACAGTAACTGGATGATGCTTCGTAATGTATAAGCAACCTAGACTACAAACTCTGAAGTGGTACATTTGGTTATTAAGAAGCCACCGCACATTCCATATTTTATTCATTTGTCCTGGTGATGTATTTCAAGCTTGTAACACATCTTCATGTGCTACAAGTACTGCTTGTACCAAAATCTCCACTTCCATATTGGTACATTTTAGTTTTCGCTTCCGAGCATCCTCATCACCGTGGCTAGTACCAGGCTCAGGTCTTTGTGTGCCATTCATTTTCTTTTGGAATGTGTAGCCTACACACTCAGGGTTGACCCAAACCCGCTATTTATTGTGAGAGGTGTGTAATTCTTCACCGCTAATTAAATTGTTTGATTGCAGAATCGCCTGCTTCACCTAATTAGTCTTATAAAATAGGTTGTTATTTTGACGCTGAGTGCGGCCGTACTGAACACACACATTACGTTGCTTTTTGTGGTTGGTTTGTCCCCTTTATAAATTTGGGCCTCAGTGCTGAAGTTAATTGCCATTGATTGCTACTTAATTAGAAATGTGAGGGAGATATCTTTTTTTGTTTTGTACTTAATATGTTATGAATGGATTTATTGGATACCTGTGGATCAATACTTCTTAAAGACAATAACGAGTATGACTAACGAGTGTTCTGCACAACCCTAATAAGTACCCTGGTGATGAATATCTTTGAATGTAAATGCTGTCAAAATGTAGTTCACAGCTTGTTCGAAAATAAATCAGTTTTAGACACGTAATCACATTATTTAAACACAATCGACTCCAGGCTACACAGTAGTGTGGTGGAAAGACGTCTTACTGTTTTGAGTTTCAAATAGACATCTGCCAGCCTTCAGTCAGCTGCCAGTGAAGACTTCTCTGGCATAGGGTTCTCTGGCATCATGCCTCTGGTGGGCCAAAAGAAATTCTGAAAATCTTAAGCTTCTGCTGCATGGATTCCTGTGATAAGCTGGTCATAAATGGAGGGATTTGTGATACGTATTAAAGAGCAGAATACATTTGTGCATCTATTCTACTTGAAATAATGGGCAGAAAAGACGATTTTTAAATACTTCAGCAGGAGTCAATGTTTGACAAGACACAAATAAAATGCTATTACCATAGTTTATTCTTAGCACTAAGCATTTGCCAATTAACTGCTGAACACATAAAAAAAAATAAATGAGGGCAAAAACATAATTTCAGTGTTATGCTATAATTATTGATTTGATCTGATATGATAGCTTGCAGTGCAATGCTTTTTTGTCTTGAAGAATTAGTCTTTAAAATGAATTTTGATTGTATTTCAAAAACTGGATTGTATTTACTCCAAGAAACGATTCAACTTCTCATATGTTTGTTCAAGAAACAACAGTTTATCTATGGCTATCAAATGTGTTTAATCAGTAAGATTAGGGAGTACTTATATACATTTTTATGTACAAGTTGTTGCTTGTTTTATGTACCTTTGTAATACAACATGAGTTCCTAGCCCTTCAAAACATGTGATCAATGTTTTGAAGACATTGTCTCCGATAATTATTTGATGAACACTGCCATTACAAAAGTTGAATCTCGGTTGACAAAATGAAGCCGAGCCATGCTTGCTAGGGAGCGCTATTGGCATGTGAAATCTTTCACTCAGCTTTGGTTCTTCCTTCGAGCAATGCTGATCTCCCTATTACTTAGCTATACGAAGTATCATCAATTTGTGTATCTCAATATAAACAACCTGTCCTGCTATCTCATCTTCAATACGATGTTGGCAATATTTAACATATTAGTGTAGGCAGCTGGTCTTGATGCTTTCCACAAGAGAAGATGATTAACATATGCAAAAGGCACATGATTCTAGCACAATGAACATACAGTAGTACTGGTAATTGTAGTAGAATATTTAATTGCAATCAAGATACACATCTGGAATAACTGAGTGGAATCTTACAACTTTTAGATAACATTTATGTCATGAATGTTAATATAATATAGTGATAAATATTGGGGTGTGCATATCAAGCTCTGTCAAGCTCTAATTAGAATTTTGAGAGATATTGCCTTGTGTTTTCTATTGTTCAGAACCCAAACCAGATGCAATACTGTGCTTATCTTTGCAACATGATAATGTATGCTTTGTATTATAAATATATATCTCATATCATACCAATCTATATAGTATATTTGGATCAACTGATTTGTCAGCTCTTCCATAACCTTGATTTTTAAGGCAATTTGCTCCCAGAGCTCCTAAATTCCTCCCCCCTAGCAAGGGGTTAGATGACTGTCAGACTTCATAGCAACAAAGCAACACTGTCTGTGTGTGAGCCCAGCCATTGCATGTCAAAAAACAGCAGTAGCCTTAGCTAATGTCAAGAAAGTTGTGTTGACAAAAATAATAAAAACATGTTTTCATTTAGACTCGTTTTAGCTGTTTAGACATAAAGAACTCAAACATATTAAAATACACAGTAAAGAGTAGCTTTTATTGATTGTTGATAAGCTAAACCGTTAATGAATACTTGCTTCTTAGTATTGGAATCTGTAAACCAAGAAACCCATTTGTAAATGCAGTGGAGAAGTGATCCCTAATATGACACAACCTATTCTTCTCATATGAATGAAACTGAATGATCACAAAGACAGGGTTATATTTAAGGAACAGGATTTGTCCCTCTAGGCCAGATTTAAGCCATAGTGGCATATCAGTATTTAGGGCATCTACAGCACTCTTTCCTCCTGTTTCTGACCTTGGCATAAATGGAAGGTTTCGATCTCCATTGCTGTCAGTCCCCTACTTTGTAAGAAAGTAATCTACCCTTCCATGTTTTAAAAGAATGATGGTAATGGTTACCAGCCTTAGCAGTAGCTGACATTGTAACCCAACTGTCTTTTGATGTAGAGCATCTATACATATCGGGATTGCCACTCAAATAAAAAGCTATAGGAAGAAAGAGGTGTGTAAAGGACAGGTTTATCTTGATGGAAAAGTGTGAAGGACAGAGTTTGCTCAGTAGAAAAGTATGAATGACAGGGTTTTCTTGACAGAAAAGTGTGAATGACAGGGTTTTTCAGTGGAAAAATGTGAAGGACAAAAGTTTTCTTAATGGAAAAGTGTGAGTGACAGAGTTTTCTTGGTGGAAAACTGAGAAGGACAGGGTTTTGCAATGGAAAAGTGTGAACGGCTTTTGTGATGGAAAAGTGTGAAGGACAGGGTTTTCTTGATGGAAAAGTGTGAAAGGGCAGGGTTACATCAGTGGATAACTGTGAAGGACATGGTTATTTCAATGGAGAAGGGGTGTTTTATTAAAAAAAATATCTCTCTTGCTTTGCCATGAAAAAAAAACCTGTACTTTACACTTTTCTACCAAGAAAAATATATCCTTCAGACTTTTCTACCAAGAAAACCCTGTCCTTAACACTTTTCTGTTGAAAAAAATCTGTCCTTCTCACTTTTCTGTAAAAAATTAATAATTAAAAAATCTAACCTTCAAAATGTTCTACAAAGAAAACCCTGTCCTTCACACTTTTCCAGTGAAAGAGCCAAATGCTTTACACTTTTCCACTGAAGTCACACTTTTCTACCGAGAAAACCTGGGCAATGCCTGAATAAAAATGTTTTTGCTTTGTTCTAGCATTTTGTTTGTGAAAGTTGAAAATGTGTTTGCGAATCGAAGTGGGGTAAAGGGCGAATGTTAAATATGTCCTTGCGGTAAAATTGTGTCAATTGAAATATGTAATTCTTGCTTTTATATGGCTAATTCCCCTGGGAATTAGGAAGGGTATATAAACCCAAGCTGAAGATCAGCAGGCAGTGTTGGCTGGACTGGGTTCTGAAAGAAGCTGCTATACCCGTTACCTACCCAGTGACATTTTTTTTTTTGTTTTTTGATAGTATATGTTTTTGATTTATAATAAACCAGCTAGATTTAGAAATGTATTTGCATGTTCAAAACTTGTGATTTAAAATGGAACCAAGGGATCTTCAAAAGAGCATATGGCAAGTGCCATAAGTAGCTTTTGTCTTTTGAGATTCTTGGCAAGGGTAAATCAGAAAAATTGTGTTGGATCCTAAAGCTCCGTATTTGCAGTCTAAAGAGACAAGGTTCCTAAAATAATGAATGGAAAGATTTGGTTTTGGATTATGACAGGTATAAGGAGACCCCCACAGAGCAGTAGCAGTTTAACTTTTATAAAAGTGATTATGTCTGAGCTTTGTGTTTATTTAAACTAGCTTAGGATAGAAGAGCTTTCAGCAGAGGTAGCAGCAGGCTCATTCTCAACAATGCAAGGTCTTGAGGGAGGACTTTATATCAATCATTGGAATGCATTTGCTACCACACAGAGCTTCAGCTATATAAAACCTACTGAAGATGATCTTTCTCTCATTGTTTTAACTGGGACCTGGTAGACAGAGAACACATATTAATGGAGCTGACTTGTAAGACCGTTGGGATCCGTTACAGTGCAAGATATTGCTCACAGATAATTACCCTGAACTGTTAATCAAGTTTAACAGGTTGTGCTTAATGAATCAAGACAGGGCATCTGCTGTGGCCAGCCAAAATCTAATCTAGTTAGGGACCTTAACTCCAAGTGGAGCCCAACACCGTGGGATGTGGTCCAATGCATTTTCTTACTGGTGCATACATCAGTTCTTGTTTGTTAGCTTCTGTTGACAGGAGTCAGGAACCCATAGGGAAGCTGTCCTCAATTCCTGGGTTAAATAATGGTGCTGGAGACGTGTCACTTCCTGCATTGTTAATTTCCCAGTTGCCGTTCTTCTCATTCTAGTTTTGTTCTTTGATGTTTTACTTTTAAATCAGATCAAACTTTTAGGAATAGTGTTCTTTCTAATAACCCCCCCCCCCCCCCCCCCCACACACACACACCCCCACCCACACACCCACACTATTATTTTGTTATTGTGTGATATGTTGGCTGCTGAAATATGCTTAACATTTGACTTCCAATGCCAATTCCTGATCACTAGTAACCCCAGGGTTCACAATATATTGTACTAATTCCTGTCTTTCATAGAGGATACAAGTAATTTTGTGAGTAATTTAGTATTTTCTGTTAAATCGTTTTGTTAAATACTAATAGGTTTTTGGAAGAACTAGAAGCGTTTTGGTAAATAATGGTTGTGATTTAATGGTTAAAGGATTTGGCACATTTTAATTTTATTTACCTATATTTTGGATTTTCTTTTAAAATTATACTTTGTCTATAACCATTCTGTATATTAGCTTGCTGAAATATTGAAATAAAAAAATAAGTTGCAGAGAAATTTGAATGCCTTATTAAGAAATCAAACTAAGAACCAACCGTGTTTCTAATTATTTTGTTGGATATGTTTGTTGGTATTCAAGCTGCAGTTTCTATTAGATAGTAATCCTTGTAACAGTTGCTCCGATTCATTTCCCCCTGATGAAGGCTCCACGCTGTCACTAAGGGTATAATCAGAGGAATTAAATGTAGTACTCTCCGGTCATGTTGTACTGCTTTGTACTATGTCTTATATTTGTTACTTACATTTTCTTGGAATAATTAATTTCATCAATGATGAGGTTTAATCTGAACAACTACCTTCAATATGTTGTTCTTGGTATTTTTGTGTCTGTTCGTAGACTAGATTCTTACCGAAACACATTTCAATCAGTTTGATTATAATTACCACCCTTGGTGGAGCCATACCTTCGACAACTAGTATATAGTGGGTGCACCTGCACACATGAAACTAATAAGTGCTATTAATATGTTTTCAGAGATTGACTTACCTCATTGGAGACAAAGGCATAGAAAGGGGTTAAAACCTGGAAACACAAACAATTAAGTTGGATTTATAAAGAAATTATTAAAAAAATTGTTTTTCATCATTGTGTTTTTTCCATGCATCATGTTCTACCTTCCATCATTGCTTTCTTAGTTGATAGATGTAAGGATAGACTGCAAGGTGAACATTTTCTCTGAGGAGCAGTTAGGGGCTCTTGCAACCATTATACCAGTCAACAGCTGTAGGGATTTTGGCATGCCATCAAACTCATTGTCCTTTTGGCCCACTGCATACCTGAGACATGCTAATTATGCTGTTGTTTAGGCAGTAGGTTTAAAAAGGGCACTGGATCATAATCGGTTACATCTTAAAAGGCTTCCTTTGACAGGCGTTATGAGATATGAATAAATTATGAAAATGGCTGTCATAATGCCCGTTTACTTCGGATGACAGATATTAGCAATATTGGTGATTAGCAAGCACTTAAAAAAAAAAATATATAGAAATTAAAATGATACCATTGCTGAAGGGCCAATTTATTCATATAATCTAATAAACCAGTGACAGTTATGAAAATGCATGCAGTGTACAGTTACTCTGTCAAGACATCCATTTAAATAAATGACTAAAAAACATCAGGGTTTTGACCAAATGACTATACAAAGTAATCTGGCCAACTGACTAAAGGGTATAGTTGCTTGGTCAAATGCCTAGTTTAACAAAATGACAGTTCTCCAAGACAAGAACACACAACTATGAAATGACCTCAAAGTGGAAGAATTGTTTTTAATTCTTTTGTAGAAATAGTATTTTTGTGATTACCATTCTTTTTTTCCTCATTCAAGAAACCTACTAATAACAAGTCTCCTTTTTTTCCTGGGGTTTTATTACTTGACAACATATATGGAATTAAATTGCAAAAAGACAGGAACTCAAATACTCTTGAAATCTTGAAATGCTCCAGCACAACCTAAAATCTACCTTGGATAAGCTGCTTTCCATTATACATTCAAGTACAAATTGGCAGCTGTGCTTTTTTAGTTCAATTTTACAGTACAGTGAAACGTCGCATATCCGACCGTCACATAACCACCCTGATCAATTAACCGCCTTGCTAAATGAATACATATTAAAAGCAGGCTACGAGAGTAATGGCAGTGACAGCAAATGCAGCTTCCGTGATGGAAACAGAAAGAAAGTGTTATAACAATCAGCCTTTTGGTGCGTTCCCCTTTAAGAGAGGCGGGCTGTGTGCGTGTGTCAGTCAGCTGCGTGTGGCAGTGACGTTTCAATACACCAGTTGAGAAAGCTTTTTTTGTGCAATGTGTTTATAGGATGGAGCGCATGCTTGCAGATATTGACAGCGTGTTGTTGATTTGAATTAAACAAAGCAAGCTTCGTAAACGCAATGCTTATCGGCTGTTTGTTTAAAATAGCCGAAGCAATATTCAAACCGAGCTGCTTATTGGCTGTTGGCAATATCAAGAAAGAGTGCAAAGTACCGTGACAGAGATATTAAGAAAGCAGAACCAGGGAGGCAGGGATTTCTAGAGTTAAGAAATAAGCCATCAGCTGCAGGTTAAGCATTGCGTGGAGATGGCTTATAGCAAACCGCATAGCAACACTGTGTATTTGTAGGCTAATTAATCTCGTTTACGTTTGCTTACTTTTAAAGCAAAAAACGTCCTAGTGTTTAAAGCAGTTTGCGTGTTGTTTTTGTTCACTAACCTATTTATGGATGTGTAAATGCTTTTTCTATAGATGTTCGCAAATCCGACTTTTTCACATATACACCTATACCCCAGTCCACAGGGGGTCGGATATGTGACGTTGTACTGTACCAGTAATTTTTAATCTGGACAACAGCAAGCCAATAAATCACATTTCTTGTGTGACTGAATCAAGATTCAAACCTTGGTTTCGAGAGAGTAATAACATAGATTTAGAGCAGATTGCTTTTTAATGCCTCCCTTAGAAAATAATGTTTATATATATATATATATATATATATATATATATATATATATATATATATATATATATATATATATATAATCTTGATACTGCAGTGGCTTTTTTTCAGTACTGATATCAATTATAATATCAGTACTGAAATGTGTATTTCTCTATCCTTTTGGATTTGATTTGCAACAATAAAATTACAACCCAGAGATTTCTAAAGCATTCTCGTGAAATGTATGCAAGTAAAGAAATTGTTGGGGGTCTCTGCAGTATTTTCTATGCATTGAAAGTGGAGAACATGCCTTGTAATGTTAATAAGGGGTTCAGTAAGTCCCCGGGATCAGTGATTTCCTGGGAGTTGCAGGAAGCATTTTTATTTGCACAGCAGCTGGTTTACTGTCTGAGGGTTGGTACTGTTCATTTGTACTTGGAGTCCAAGTTATTGTCCTATGGCTACTGAATTTGAGAAGATGGGCTAAACTTAAACATAAAAAAGCTATCCTGGTTCTACAGGGCAGAGCATATGGAAAAATGGGGTGAACTATTAGATAGAAGGCAAAAAATTAAAGATAATAAGAAAAATACTGTCATTTTCAGATTATAACAAATCCTCTGATTTTTTTTAGAAGCATTACAACATGCTACACCCAGGACGTGTGTTAAGTATGAGGCAAGCGGTATATTTGAGTGCAGTTTACATGTATATCGTACTTCAAAGCCACATGAATACTAACCTGTTTTTCTCGCAAAAGCTGATGTCACAGTCGAGTCTTCATTTATGTATGAGAGAAAAAAATAACGGAATGTTATATTGGGATTGTATTTTTTATTCTTTGCTTTACTCCTCTGCTTTTATCATAGCAGAGGAGTGGTTTTTAACAAGAGGAGTGCATTACGCTTGACGGTTTATTAGAAAATTACACAAAACTGTTTCACTTTCTTATTATGATAGACCACATGTTTGTATTGTGGACCTGTTAAGGTTTCAAGGTTTAGTGTGCACATTGTCGAGTCTCTGGATTTAGTCTGTGTACAGTTATTCAATGCATGGCTAAGTACCACATTGTTCCGTTGCTGCAGAGCAGGCATTACACACAGGCATTAGTGTGTCAGTATTCTGATGAATGCATTAATGTCCCCTGATCCTCTACTGGTCCTTGGTTTGGTTTATGTTGTGAAAACAAGGGTGCAGCTCTGCTACTATGGTCTTACAGCAGTAGCTTGTCCCTTGATATTGTCACGACCCGATCAAATTGATTGTATGTTATCCGAGTGCTGTAACCTTGATTGATGAATGTATTCAGAAGGGCGTTTATACGGTGGCCCTTATCAGCAGTGCCTGAGCTGATGCAGTTGTAATGGAGTGCTAGACTAAAAATGATGGACTGTTTGGTGTGCTTCCCAACCTCTAGAAGTGTGAGGTGCATTTGTAATGGAAATGCCAGTAAGACCACCCTGGTAAAGTATTTAAAACCTTGCAGCTGTCCTGGTGTGTGTTTGCTAAAGACATGTAAACTATTTGTATTCTGTCTGTAGTTGGCTGTACTGTAACCTTAATAAGTTGGGAATCTCAGATGAATTGAAGTGGCACAGTCAAAGAAATAAAACACATGAGATTACTGTGGTCTTTCAGCAGACAAGAGAAACCCTTGCTTGTATGCATGCAACAGCATTTTTGGTCATTCACGTTGGGTGCACAATCACACTTGAACTTTGATCAGGTTTTGAGTGCACATGTATCTCTTTGCTGTGCTTCAGTAAGGACCTGGGCATTACCATATCGTGGTGTTGATCTACAACAAACATTTTGATTCTTGTAAAAAATTAAACTACACAAACAAGACCTTCATTTACTGTGGGAATAGGAGTAATGTGATTGATACTACAAGTTTCTGATGGTTACAAGTGTTGTAGATAGCAGTGGCTGATCTGCTTTCTAGTTTTAGTGTGTTAGGATCAAGTACAATTTACAATTCGGCTGTTCTTGTACATTAATACAGTGCTCTACTTTCATATTGAACTAACACTGAAACGCTGCGTTTGGTTACTGAAGCAGTTTTGCAACGAGACACAATAAAACATTGCAGATCGCTTCTACTTTAAGATATTGTAAATCTGTCCACTGAATAAGCTTATTGAAATAATACAGTGTTGCTCTGTACTCACTTAGGAACCTCTTTATTCCCCTCCAGAGACTATATTGATTACATATCAGGAGTGTTGCTGGTGTGCTAGACTGGTATCGAAGTGTATAGTGAATGTTGAGAAGAATGGGAAAGTAATTGACTGCGACAAGACAAACAATTTGTGGATCTGTTTGAGAACATCATGATTGATGGCTGTTTTTCCTGCAAATTCAAGGCTGCCCTCAATCCAAAATGGGCCTACTTATTTTTCTAAAGTGGCAGATACTGGATACTGTACAGTGTTGTACACAGCAACACATCCTTATAATTCATCAAGCAGTATCTTCTGAAAAACCTGTAGAGGGCACAGCATTTCACACGTGCTTAACATTTAAATATATTTAACAGTGTAAAAGTAAAGTTACTGAAAAAAACAAAAAACATTTTTTTTTTTAAATAGCGTTAATATGAAAAGTGTAACCTTTTATTATGTGTTAACTGTTTATAGCATTCAATCTAGGTACATTTCAAAATAGTCATAAGTTAAATGAATGGATATGTTTCCAATGAAAAATATGAATATTAGTTTGGAATGTCAGAATATCAGAATCCCTCACACACATCTTTCCATTCAATTCTGCTGCCAGAGTTGCTGTGGAACAAGGGTTTAAAGGGTATGGTGTTGCCTTGATTGTATTGATGCAGTGCGTATTTGTGTGGGACACTTTTACGTGTTAATTGTGGAAAGATGGACCTTTCGATAAAGACTGGAATAACATGGTTCATACAGTTATAGAAAATGGTGTTCTATAAGAATGAAGGTTAAGCATGAAGGATGTAATGTCAACACTGTATTTATTATACCACAGCAAACAGCAATATCTTATAAAATCTTTCATTTTGGGTTTACATTTGTGTGAACTTTCTCATTATTTGTATTTATTTAAAAAAAATGCATTTATGAAACGCTGAATATTAATTAATATAAATCGTTTCTTTATCTTTAAGAGAATGGAGTGACAGTTTAATGAATGTCAACTTTTATTTGTTGCTTTATATTGACTGATAAAAATGCAACTACCAAAATATTGATAATGATTTCTTATTTTAGAGCATTATAATTGTGTTTGTCTTACATTATTATAGACTGTTGATGTAGTAGCTAGCAAGTGATCAGTGTAATAATGGGAAAGCAAAGATCGACCGGCCTAGTAACAAAGTACAAAACCTTGTGGGCTCATTTATAACATTGTACTGAACATGAATAACAAAGAGGTCGCAGTCGTATTAATGAAATATCAATTCTATTTATTATTGGTGTATGTTAGTGTTTGAGTAACTACAATGAATGGCGTATAGCTCACAGGGCTGTTCAGTGAATATTTGTACAAATAACCGATTGCTTTTGATTTTTATTAGAAGCTATTTTATCATGTATACTTGCATGCCTTTGGTATGTCATAGAATAAAGCAAAGAAGCTGTGAAAAGAGATGAATTATTGCTTATTCTACAAAGATATTCTAAAATGGCCTGGACACATTTGTTGGTACCCCTTAGAAAAGAGAATAAATAATTGGATTATAGTGATATTTCAAACAAATTAGTTTCTTTAATTAGTATCACACATGTCTCCAATCTTGTAATCAGTCATTCAGCCTATTTAAATGGAGAAAAGTAGTCTCTGTGCTGTTTGGTATCATTGTGTGCACCACACTGAACATGGACCAGAGAAAGCAAAGGAGAGAGTTGTCTGAGGAGATCAGAAAGAAAATAATAGACAAGCATGGTAAAGGTAAAGGCTACAAGACCATCTCCAAGCAGCTTGATGTTCCTGTGACAACAGTTGCACATATTATTAAGAAGTTTAAGGTCCATGGAACTGTAGCCAACCTCCCTGGGCGCGGCCGCAAGAGGAAAATCGACCCCAGATTGAACAGAAGGATAGTGCGAATGATAAAAAAAGAAACCAAGGATAACTGCCAAAGAGATACAAGCTGAACTCCAAGGTGAAGGTACGTCAGTTTCTGATCGCACCATCCGTCGCTTTTTGAGCGAAAGTGGGCTCCATGGAAGAAGACCCAGGAGGACTCCACTTTTGAAAGAAAAACATAAAAAAGCCAGACTGGAATTTGCTAAAATGCATATTGACAAGCCACAATCCTTCTGGGAGAATGTCCTTTGGACAGATGAGTCAAAACTGGAGCTTTTTGGCAAGTCACATCAGCTCTATGTTCACAGACGAAAAAATGAAGCTTTCAAAGAAAAGAACACCATACCTACAGTGAAACATGGAGGAGGCTCGGTTATGTTTTGGGGCTGCTTTGCTGCGCCTGGCACAGGGTGCCTTGAATCTGTGCAGGGCACAATGAAATCTCAAGACTATCAAGGCATTCTGGAGCGAAACGTACTGCCCAGTGTCAGAAAGCTGTGTCTCAGTCGCAGGTCATGGGTCCTCCAACAGGATAATGACCCAAAACACACAGCTAAAAGCACCCAAGAATGGATAAGAACAAAACATTGGACTATTCTGAAGTGGCCTTCTATGAGTCCTGATCTGAATCCTATCGAACATCTATGGAAAGAGCTGAAACTTGCAGTCTGGAGAAGGCACCCATCAAACCTGAGACAGCTGGAGCAGTTTGCTCAGGAAGAGTGGGCCAAACTACCTGTTAACAGGTGCAGAAGTCTCATTGAGAGCTACAGAAAATGTTTGATTGCAGTGATTGCCTCTAAAGGTTGTGCAACAAAATATTAGGTTAGCGGTCCCATCATTTTTGTCCATGCCATTTTCATTTGTTTTCTTATTTACAATATTATGTTGAATAAAAAATCAAAAGCAAAGTCTGATTTCTATTAAATATGGAATAAACAATGGTGGATGCCAATTACTTTTGTCAGTTTCAAGTTATTTCAGAGAAAATTGTGCATTCTTCGTTTTTTGTGGAGGGGTACCAACAAATTTGAGCACGTCTGTATATATATATATATATATATATATATATATATATATATATATATATATATATATATAGTAATAGGCAATCCCATCCTTAATACAAAGTATGGCTGTCACATTTTAAATATATATATGTTATTTCCAAATGTTGAAATTATTGCACCTTGCAAAACTACCAGATTCTGAAACCAATACGTGGTTTACAGTAGGATAACAACTTTAATATAACTTGTTGATTTTACAGATTCCACCTTGAACATGTGAAAATGGTGTGACTTAATTTTGCTTAACAATTTCAGTGATAATTATCACAAGACCTACTCTCTAAACAGCGAAATGACAGATTGGAATGTGTTTTATAATTAGGGATTCTGATTTTCGGTTTTAACCGATAAAACACCCCTGATACAAAAAAAATGAAATCGGTGGCTAGCCAATAAACACCTGAAAAACTGTGGAAATGGTTAATCAATTCACGTTGACTTTACCTTTTTCCCATTAAAAAATAAAACCTACTACAAAAATAATAATAAATACATTTCCCAGTGCTGGTGGGCAATGTCCTGCCTTCTTGACTTCTGAATACTTTAAACCCACCCCAATTATTATTATTATTATTATTATTTATTTCTTAGCAGACGCCCTTATCCAGGGCGACTTACAATCATAAGCAAATACATTTCAAGTATCACAGTGCAAGTAATAATACAATTAAGAGCAAGATAAATACAATGACAGCACAAAAACTCAGGAAATATTGTGATGTCATAAATTGAGCATTCACTCAACAACAAACCCAGGGGATTTGCCTGCCTACAGGTAGGCAGCATTTAATTGGTCTCTACAAAACTAGTTTACTCTGAGGTCAGATTCTTTTTACATTTACATCAAAATGTGTAAATGATATACGCAAAGATGTTTATTTTTCTTTCTTCTCATGGAGTTCCACCCTCAGGTTCAAACGGCACTAACGTTAATCAATCAACATGTCCTTTATTAATATACAATTGAGAGATCTTCATTCAGTAATCCAGTTGATTGGCTGTCGTATTTTTAAAGAATGGTTTACGAGGGACTATACCTTTTTTTTTTTTTTTTTAAAAAGCAGCTTTACTAGTGTTTGTAGACTCTGAAATAACAACGGGAAGAGTGACTAAATGTGCATTAGTCGCATATCCGAGAGCAGGTCTGTTGCCTTCGGGTATGCTTGTTAAACTTGGTGTGAGTCAAGGATTTTTGACAGCTTTATCAATATTCTTTCTCATCCGTCTGTAAAGCTGCTGAATGGTTGTTAAAGGCCACTAGGCAGGCAATGTATCTGTCTCATTAAAAACTTTTGAGGACTGCATGGGCTTAGTCTTTGCCATAATAGAATGTAAGGTCAGGCACAAGGTGAAATTAAAGATCACTTCACTCACAAAGCTTTAACCTCAGAACTGACCTTTAATATTTACAGATGGTCAGAGTAACATAAACAGGCCATATTTTGTCAGCGGGTCCCTTAATGCACAAACATTAAAGTGTAGTGGTGGGTGCAGGAAAGACAGCAAACTAAGCCAAAATCAATTTGAGTTATTAAAAATACTGTGAGTACAGATTTTTTGATACAGGTATAAATAAAGCACAGTAAACTGCAAAATGACCTTGGCAATTCCTTGTAAACTTTGATTAGGGTACCATAAATATAAAAACATAATTAATATAATAATGATTGCATGGTTGCCTTTCTTAATGTATATCACATTTAACATTTTGGTGAATGTCCCTTTAAGAAAATATATAACCGTGAAACATATCAGAGTTAAGGGTGCATGTTACTGCCTTGTCAGATATCCATGGCGGTTATTTGAAATCTGCCTTGAGGAAAGGCTGTGAGGCAGTTATAACTAATCCTATCAATTCATGTCTTAGCTTCAATACATGCATGCTTTTACGTAATATTGTTGTCTTATAATAGGCACTATTTTGTTAAGCTAACATTGTGTTTTGGTGAAACAATATCTAGTCTAAAGAAACATGTATTAAGAAAGAAAGAAAGAAAGAAAGAAAGAAAGAAAGAAAGAAAGAAAGAAAGAAAGAAAGAAAGAGAAACTTACCAGTACTTAAAGTAATGTGCAGTATAGTACCACCTCAGTAGTAAAATTAATGAACCTAAATGCCATCAAATTCTATTATCCCTTAATTTTCTATGAATACTGGAAAAAAACATGAAACATGAGGCCTCATAGACAGAGCATAAAAAGCAGTGATTCTTCCTCTGGTATAGCGCATATCTTGTATTCTACCCCATACAAATACCATTATCATCTATATAAAATTATTGTAATCCAAGAATACTGTGCATCTCATAATGCGCAACCTGTATAAAGCATGCAGAAATTGTGTTGAAATGTGTGAGTGTGTGTCATTTATTACAGTTACAGTATGTGTTTATTTTATAAGCATACATAAGCAGGATTTTTATTCGCAGAGAACATCAGTTTATATTTCCTTTTATGTTCTTAAGAAGAATAAAAAAAAAAATCTTTCTGAGCAGTGAATGCTTCTAGAACTGCTATAAACTCATATTGGAAATAAAAGCATTTCAATGTATCCATCAATAACACATATATATATATATATATAAGAAACAAGTCATCTGTGATACACACAATGCTTCTCATACACTTTTAGACTGTAATTTACCAAACACAAGGGTCTATTTTATTATGTCTTATGTTAAATAATGTTGGCTGTTAGTCACACATTTTCTTCAAATAAGCATGAGACACGATGGAATATAAATATTTTCTAGCACTGTACATGCAGCGTTGCTGGCATCATTCTGGGTATTTTGCACTGGGAATTAAAATACAATAGCGTAAGCAATCTGAATCTGTTTCAGTTTGTAGCTTGCCTTTTCTTGCTGGCAATGCACTTGAAAACATGCATCTCAACTTATTTTAGGGTATTTTTGTTCAGCCTCATTTAGTTGCAGCCAACTTGCTGTCTTTCAGATCTTTAACTCCCCATCTCTAACAATTCCTTTCACATTTTATTTTAATGAAGCTGCAAACCACATCGTCTTATTCTTTATTTTGTTGTTGGGTTACTAATGATTCCCATCCATTAAGTAAATGGTTTTTGTAAGTAATAAAAATGCAATACATAAAGGTTGTCAGTCCTGCTATGACGTCTTCATGTCTTTAAGGAGTGTGCCACATACAGGGAAAGTAATGTTTCAAGGCTAAATCACTTAAGTAACAATATGTGGTATGGTAGCTATTCCCACTAAAAGTACTTGACGATTACCCACCAAACTCTACCTTGTACATTTAAAATTGCAATTATTTAGATTTTTGCCATGTGGTGAGCTTTAAACAGAGGGGTTCCAGTTACTCTGCCATTAAGATTAATAAGTCATTATGATCTCAGAAACTATTTACTAAACAGAGTTAGTCAAAGAGTTCTTTGGGTCAGAAATCAACCAATGTCTTGCTGAACATAGACAAACATCACATCATATCTTCATAGTGATACAGTATTTCCCAGTTGCTTCTCTCAAAGTTTTCCTTCATCACATTTTGTCGTTTCCACTACACTGGGATGTCAGTTCAGTTCTACCCCAGCTGGAATGAAAGCAGCAGTTTCTGTGATTTGCATGAACAGAAATTACCATAGTTATTGAATTGTCATAAAGATTTTGTTGAAATGTGTCTTTTTGTACATGTCATTAACTTCCCAACAAATTCCCCATCTATGTAGCTGAATTGAAGTACATTTAGTCAGATTAAAACAGTTCTGTGTGGTGAGCTAACATTTGAAATCACAAACAAATTACTTCAGTTGCAGTTCTGTTAGGATCAGATGAAATAGGTCAATAACAACCAATCCCCTTCAAATGTATTGGATACATCATTATATTAGTGTAAGAAAAGGCTCCTTATCATATATGCAGAAAACAGATTTGTTCAATAAGAAATGCTACTATTTAGCATACTATTGTTTTTATAATTTGTTTTGGATAAATGTGTTACATTTAACCACTTTAACCACTGTGTGGTCCAGTGGTTAAAGAAAAGGGCTTGTAACCAGGAGGTCCCCGGTTCAAATCCCACCTCAGCCACTGACTCATTGTGTGACCCTGAGCAAGTCACTTAACCTCCTTGTGCTCCGTCTTTCGGGTGAGACGTAGTTGTAAGTGACTCTGCAGCTGATGCATAGTTCACACACCCTAGTCTCTGTAAGTCACCTTGGATAAAGGCGTCTGCTAAATAATAATAATACATAGCATTAGAGGAATAAATCCCCCTGCATGTAAAACTTGAGAGACATTAAATGCATTTGGGCTTTTTATTTATTTTACGTTTTTTAGGTATAAAATACAAATGGTGCACGTTGGAGAGTTGAAATAGAACTTCCCAAATTCCAGTAAATAATAATATTTAGATCAACATGTTTTACAGTTTAAAATAATTATGTTAGAAACACAAATCCACCTCCATGGCTGCATAAATTTCAACTATATATCAGCAGTATGTACAGAATAGTGTTGACTAAACCATGTGAATGAATAGTTTTATAAAATGGGATGAGTGGTAATCAATAACTAAATGTAAATGTTAGTACCATGGTATACAATCTTTTACATTATATTAAAAGCACTGATTTAAGTGTGAAACAGACAGGTGGATGAACAGGCAGAGAGCTACCTCCATATATCCCCACAGTCTGATACTCCCAAAAATATATCTTAAATAATGTTAATAACAAGTAGCATAAAAAATGGACACATGTATGGACACACATAGAACTGCCTCCACTATATCCCAGTCAACTAGGATTGCATCCCCTGACAATGACAGCAGATATGTGACTATAATAGTATAGATACAGCTGCAACTGGAGTTTATATTACATGTACTGTACTGTTGCAAAGAAGGATAGGTATCTACTAAATGTGGTAATAACTAGGTAACTACCAGTGGTTCTTGCTATTACGTGGTAAATACTGGTGTAATAAGTGTGTTGTTACATGGAAATAAACTGTACCTTGCTAGTGTCATGTAGTTACATCATTATTTATGATCTGTAATCTAAAGTGCTACCAAAAATCTAACTTACTGTAGACTCGGCAGCAATTTGTAGAATTAGGTTTTATGCGTGATTGTGAATAACACCTTGCGTTGAAGATTTCTTTAAAACAAAGCGCTGTCTCATCAGTTTGAAGAACAAAAAACAATACAAAACAATACTTTTTCAAATCAAATCAAAATTGCCCTCTTTTAAAAGTGGAGAGTGAACTTGAATTTCTGGTGAAAGGGAATGGGTACTTCCTGTTTGCACATATGTGCTTTTAGCCCAGCTACATAATTTGTGTTTTTCTACTCCCATTTAGCACCTGATGTAAATTGCAAGCCACAGAGAATCTTCTGTACAAGTCTTTTCCCAATTGTAAATGGTGATATTGCTGTCATCCAAAAGTGATTTACAACCTTAGAGGGTTTGAATCTATCAGCGAAGTTAGGGCATGTATTGGAACAAGAAAACCAGTGTATCTCCACTTGTTCTACTCCAGCGTTTCTTATCAGAGTACTTTCCAATACAAGTACATGTATTTGGGGGGAAAAACGTGCCATCCTGTGTCTGCTCAAGCAAAACGAAGTCCATGAAAAATGCATGCAAATTACCAAGACCTTAAACAGGTGTTTCAACTCTGAATCAATTTACTTGAAACGGTGCTAATTCTTTCTCGCTGCTGGGTATAAGAAGTACATTAACATGAGCACACACATACAGAGGGTCTTCGTAATTGCAGGATTCATTCATCTGATGTAAAAAAAATCTGTATAAAATCAGCAGTTTGATTATACCCAACTGCAACCCATGTAATGCAATCTATGCATTCATCAGCATATGAAAGACAACTTTGTTAAATTCTGCATTCAATGTTTACCCCCTTGCCTTCCTTGGTATTAAATATGGATAGACATACAATTCTATCCTATCAATATTGGATACAATATGCAAGAAATATTTCATGGTGTGCTTTTTCTTTCTAACTATATGGTCCTCATTGTTGATGCTTGCACACATACTATTTCCATAGCAACAGGATTCTTCTCTGAACAGTTTCTAATGAGAAAGGGAGAACTGCAGTATCTGTTAGCAAAGCATTTTCATATTTTGCTAATGCACTTAAGGTTTTTTTTGTTTTTTTTTTATAGTGAAGAGCTTTGTTTACACACTGTTCTATTACACATTAAATTGTATAGTACATTTGGACTGTTAAATATAGTGAACACATATCTTTTCACTAAAAACCTTGAAGTAATAACAGGTACAAATACAAGAAAGGTTCATGTGTTTTTCATACACTAGGAGATCCTACAACCCTGTTATAAAGTTGCGTCATTTGTGTTTTATCATTTCCTCAGGACCTCTAAGTGTAGTGGTGTGGATGTCGTGCAGCTTGTTCAGAATACCGCTGCGAGAATTCTGACTAAAACCTCTTTACATTGGCTCCCTGTGCAGTATAGAATTGATTTTAAGATTTTGCTGCTAACCTACAAGGCCCTTGTAGAGCTCCGAAATTATGGAATGCTCTGCCTTCGTTTGTCAGGGAAGCTGAGACTGTTAGAGTTTTCAAGTCAAGACTGAAAACATACTTTTATAAAATGGCTTTCTTATCTTAGTGGGTTTTAATGTAACTTTAAAATTGCTGCATTTGTATTATTATGTGCATACTGTTATTTAAATCTGTTATTTCAATGGTCTGACTGTGGCAGTTGTATTGTGGTTTGTTCTTTTCTTCTGCTATGTATTGTACAGTGCTTTGCGATACTTTTGTAGAAAAAGCGTACATGCAATATGTATATAAGCGTACATGTACATGCAATAAATACATATAAATAAATAAATAAATAAATATAAAGGCACCAATGTGATTTTCGTTTTCATCTCTGTCTATTCCTTGCAGTTCCATTGTCCCTGTTCTCACTCCCATAAGCATGTTTTACAGAACAAAACAGAACTAGGCCAAATGCAGTAATTTTGAATTTTATATAATTTAATACAGGCTACAGTAAGTGAGTGTGATGGCATAACTGCCAATTTCAATTCCATGGGCTCCATCTAGACACAGTAAGGATGGACTCCACATTAAAGTAAATGGAGTGGAAAACAGGCCCTATCTTAGCATGTATGTTGATACTTAGAGCAAACTGAGACAAGTGAAAACATTCGCCTGCAGCATTACCTAAACGAAGCATCAATAACATATGGTTCTCTATGCAAACTATTTAAAAAGGAAGAAAAATGCTTGTGTAATGAAAATATAAATACATTCATATGAAACAGGATGCGATTAAGGCCTTCATAGACAACCTGTGGCCCAGCACGTTGCCTGTAAATATTCTTGTGGTCTCATAATGTCATTAGTGCACTGCAGGCACATATGGAATTTAGCTTAGCTAGTGCTCACTTCAGTTCATTTCACAGAATGGTTCCAATAAGCAGAACATAAAAAAATAAAAGGCAAATGTCTTTAGTCATATTATTCTGATGCAGGTTTTTTTCTCATAAGAATATAAGTTGAGCATTTTGAACTCAGCTCAAGAATGTACTGAAGCAGAACTCCTATTAACTCCTGTGCAGGGACTCTTCAATTGATAGATGTGTGACTGTGTCACAAAGACGGCCGGAGTGGGTGGCGTCAGACCAGATGCAGGAAATAAACAGACAGAGATTTGTGGTTTGGTGAAGCTGAGCGAATGCTTTCGCTCAGCATTTAATAACAGAACAGAAAATAAAAGGTTGGAACACAAAAACACAGGGCACGGCACTTTCGCCAAAATAAACAGACAAACAAAACGGACTACACAGACAAACAAACACGGTGAGCAGATACTCTAACTATTTACTTTTACACTTTACAATTACCTCCGTCTCCAATCCCGTTCTCCACTCACCGAACACCTAACCCCGACTGCAAGAAATGTGCGTCTATATATACTATTGTGCTGGGATTCAATTACTAATTAATTATTCACTTGAATCCCAGCACGTGAATTAATTCTGTGCAACCCCGTGCTCGCATATTACATTTAACCAGCACGTGAAGTGATTTGTGCTCTCCTCGTGCCTAAATACAAATCTACACTTTTTAAATACACGTGAAACACAGACCCGTTTATATCCCGTGTACCAATGACTATACACCAACATTTACACACGCACGCAACACACAACACATAATATGCACACAGGGGCGGGGCACATTGCCACAGACTGATATTCATAGTGTTTTAACAAGGGGGTTCAGTAATCCTCAGAACAGTATCATGGTTTTTCAAAAACAGCAGGGCAAATGGTTTTATCGCCCTTAAAAAAAAAAAAAAAGATTATCCATTCAAGACATGTTTGGCTTTCTCGAGAGTACATTTCTGAAGAAGGCACATTCTGTTAAAAGTAAAGCAATCTGTAGGAGAATTGTGTGCTGCGAGATAGCAGGGCTTACTGTACATTAGGTATTAGGAGGTACCCTGACCCTTTAAAGTTCAGGTTACCATGGTAGAGGCTGAAAAAATGCAGGTTAACTAAGAACAGATTAATTGCAGGCCTAGATATTAGAGATACCACACTATGCATTATGTGGCTGAGATAATTTGGCAATATTTGCCTTATTTGAATTTTCTGTCACCATTTCCTCTTTTACCAAAGACCAGTTGAACTTTTTTTGATTGAAGCTACTGTATCAGTCCTATAATTTTAATTGGGTCTTAAGGTTCGATGCATCGTTTTTTATTTATTTTTGTCAGATTTGTATGTGGTAGCTGTAAGGAATCCACTTTTAAAGTGTGCGCGTTGTTTATATGAAATGTACAAGAGAGTAGTCATTTTGGTTAAGCCTGGAAAGTATATTGGCAAAAAATGTATGATAAAATAATTGACGGATTACCAAATGAAATAACTTTGTAAGAAAATGTTCCGTTGTGATATATAATTATACAAAGCACAAGAAGACATAAGCATCTTTTTAACCTACTTAAAAAAGATTGCAAAGTGGCAAAATTGTCTGCGACTACTTCAACTCACTATGTAACAGAGGTCTCCTGTTGGCCAGACGCCCAGCGAGCTGAAGCAGACACTGCAGGTCTGGCCTGGTCCTCCACGGGCTGCTTTTATTGATCAAATGAAATCGTTAAGAGAATAATGCAATGGCAGATTGCTAGAGAATGACAGGCTTATATCTCTGAAGTGTTATTTTTTGTTGTTGTTTGTTTTTTTTTTAAGACCACACTGCCACTTGTGATTGACTGACTTCTCCTTAAAGACTAAGATGAAAAACTAAACGGTAGCCTTTAATATATATCAGTGACTGCTTCATGCTTATGGAGATGAAGTCACAGAAGGGCTCTCAGCTGGAACATTTGCCTACATTTCTATTCATGCCTTCAGTGAGAAAACAAACGAGCAGATTGCCTTGGATGTAAAGCATGTGGGCTAAGTCCATGGAGAGTGTTTTCTGTTTTGTGATTGAATGCCGGAACTTGTTGTGCGAAGAAAAAGTCACTCAGTCTAATGGAGGCACAGCTGGCATCATCTTTAAAAAAAAATGTAATGCTAGAAAACATGCATTCTTTAAGTTTCCCTGTCAGAATCATTCTGGTTTAAAACAGCAGATATATTTCATATGACATTTTTAATCCATAATTAGCAACATTACTATACTGGTGAAAACATGTTTTGTAGACTGCCAGCTAAAGGCTTGTTGACATATCTTACGTGTTAAAGAGATCTACTTATAGACGAAGGTTAAACTCATGTTAAAGCCAAATAGAAGCTGTAAACAGAATTAAAGGCATATCTATATTTGGACGTTAAGATATGGCATCAGAAGATACTAATAATTTAATAAAAAAGTGAATTGTGATATATTTTTTAAAATGCACCTGATAAACATCCCAAATTAACATAACTGTTACTTTCACTGCGATTTAAATTACTGTCAGTGACAAGCTGCTGTTTAAGATGTGCCTAATGAATTTTAGCTGTGATCTGAACTAAACCTTCCCTTGGGCCTGTGTATAAAATGGAGGATAAAGTTAGGCATCTGTTAGTGTTTGTTTTTGGCATACATTGGAAAGCGTGGGTACAAAGTAGTAGTAGCTGGCTCACTCATCTTCTATAAGTGAACCAATAATACTGTACATTTTCAATTCAAGGCAAACTGAGGTGTTTCTTACCAGATTATTATCACTTTTTTTGAAGGTCACAATGTTCTGACTATGACCAGCCTTGCTTAGCTTCTTGCTTAGACAAGATCAGAATCCAGGGTGGTATAACGCAGGCAATGCTTTTACAGACTATTTATAGCTTTTAGCAAAATAAGTATAAGCCTGTTTAGGCCATAGTAATGTTTTGATCATTCAGTCAGTATATAATAAATATATAACATACATAAATGAAACAACATAATATTCTTTAATGCATTTTCTGTGCAGGTGGATATACCAAACAAAGACTTAAGCGTATTAGAACTAATTTGTTTTTTATTATTAACTTTTTTTTTTTATAAAAGTAAAAGAACACCAATTGCAATTCTACTTTACAAGCCCATTAACCAGACTCCCTATCTGTGGTTTGATAACTTTATTGGGGGAATTTTTACTGGGGGAAGATTTGGAGTAAGCATTACTTGGACAACACTACAGCAGCATGTCGTCAGCAAGTGAAGCACATGTAGAAACATGCCAGCTCAGAAGGCAGTTATTACACAAACAGTTACACACTGCACATGCTGATTACACAGTGAGCAGAAGCCAACTCAAGGTGTCAGCTAAAAGGAAGTGGTTTAACATTAGATTTCAAGAGCTCAGCATCCCGAAGCGTTCTAATTATTCTGCCGTGGTTCATGACTGGCAGTGTTTGTCATAGCCTTATTATTCCAGATGTTAACAAAAAGTATTGGTTTATATGAAAACATACATTTTACAAAGCAAGTTTCTGAACTAGTGTTGTTATTTTGCTGTTTAGAGCAATTGGGGCCAACAGGAAGGTATTTGTGCGTTTATATGTATTACGGAATGCATTTTGGTTTTGCTTTATTTTCATTATTGATGCAGTACATTTGCTTCTGCTTTTTTCCTTGTGTTGCATGGGGATATCATACAAGCCTCTGCTGATGAGGTCTCAGGCAGGTTACCAGGGATTACAGTCAAGTCTTCAGCTAATCAGTTTGCAAAAAAATGTATACTTTGCCCAAACTGCTAACAAGGGTAAAAAAATGCAATTATAGCATTTCAGAATTATATCCATTTGCTTAGTATTTGTTTGTTACTCAGCATATGCAATATGTGAACGGAGTGAGACTCGGTGGCTGAAGTGCCCAGGATTGACGGGGAGTTTGTCTGTAATGACAAGTGCTTGACTATAGCAGGAAATGATGAGAAGCCCCAGGGAAACAACACCACCCACTTGAGTGAGATCCATGAAGGGTTTATGACCTATTTGAATCCTGATGAAGCATCACTGTCTTGACCCTCAGGGAATCAATTGTCTGGAAGACTTGCTTCATCAGTCTTACCAGCGTGCTCGGAATCTCTCTCATACATGAAGGGCTTAGTTGTTTGGGCTAAGAAAATTGTGACACATTAGAAGCCTAGGACATATCTTAAGCAACAGAATATGTTGTCCTTGCTGAAAGAACAGTTTCTGTGTCTGAAAAATCAAAATGCATGTGATTCACTGTCCCTTATGATTCTGGAAATGTAAAATTATATCCTGTATGTTCACATTTTTTTTCTCTCTAATGAATCACAAATTGTTTCGAGAAGAAGAAGAAGAAGAAGAAGAAGAAGAAGTAGAAGAATATTTTCATAAATCTACACAATGGCATCTGCAATATTAACAATTTTCACTTGGAGAGTATTTTTCTCCACCTTAGAATGGACACATTGTTTATCTAGATTTCTGTCCTTGGGCTGGCATTTATCTAATTAAATCCATATGGCATTCAGCTGCCATTATAAAATAAGCAGTAATTTTCCCTGGTTGTTTTTAATGTCTTCAAGATGAAAGAAGCATCACAGTGACTAGATAATGGATGGATCCCACCATTGTGTGTTAAGGGCTTCAATTGACTAATCACCCCATGTTTATTAATCAACGTGTTATTTTTATAATTTCAAATTAAAGGCTCTGTTCATGTTTGTAGCTGACACTGGATACTGATGTACCTAACCTTTGATTAGTACGGCCTGTCTAATAGACCTGCTAAATAGCAACAAAGAAAAAGAAAGAAAAAAGAAATCCGAGAGAGATTAGATCTTTAAAGGGAGGTAGAAATCTCTCAATGCCATTGATGTTTGTTTGTTTTTGTTTGTTTTGCTTTGTTTTGAGAAATTAATACTATTCCACATGCAGTATTTTTTTTGAAAAAATGAACACCATCGAATTTGTGTTTAAAATGTAATTAATTATTTGTTATGCCAATCATAGTCTGTCATGTGGTCATGTGGCAGATTCATGATAATACAATGAGGTTTTTTAGGTTGTGTCCTGCATTAAAATGGAACACAGCATTTCTTTTCTAGGAAACAGAACATTTGTAAATCTCATTGCAGTACAATTTTGCTTATTGATGGCCAATAATATATATATATATATATATATATATATATATATATATATATATATATATATATATATATATATATATATATATAATTTCCCTTTAGAATAATTAACAGGCTAAAATGAATTGCAGGTAATAAAGATGCTGGGTAGTTTTCTTAGCAAATATGAATGAAAGGATTCGGAGCCACCAGGAAACGGCTATTCTTTCAATTTGGAATGACAAAAGTTATCTAGGTATGAACCACTAGAGGATTTTATTTAATGTTCTTAAATATGATTTTTACAGGTACAGTTATGGATGTATTAGCAATTAAACATGCATACCCATTTGTTTTTTTAACATTTCTTTACAGTTCTTGTAAATCTCCATCAAAGCTCCCATCTTTATCTTTGGCAGCTGTTGGTCTTCAGAATTGTTTGTTGCTATTGACTAGAAATGGATTGGTCTGGAGTGGACAGAATCAAGCCATTCTTGTTTCTCTCATATGAAGGAGCATAACTAAAAAAAAAATCCTGAAAAGTCAGAGATTTGGTTTTGAAAACAATCAAAGCGTACTATATTGGAACAATCTCTTGCTTATTTAAACGAATACCAAAACTATTCACCCGCATGAGTCCTAAAATGGTGATCTAAGTTGTACTTAAATACAATTCATATATTTTCTGTTTTTTGCCAGATACATTCTGAATACAAAAACCTGTAAAAGATAGGGACTCTGTTTAAAGGCAAAATTGTCAAATGTCATATGAGGCTATTCTAAAATGAAATGTCTTAATACCAGATGAATATTTGCCTCACTGTATAAATGCATTCAGATATAAATACTGCACTGCCTGACAATGGAAAGTATGTGTCTATCAAAATGATATTTCTCTGTGTCCTTAGCTGGGTGAACAATGGCGTAGCATATAATGTTTAATGGTGTAATTATTATTGTTTTTTTAATATAACTGCCTCTTTTCCTGATGTCATGCTACAGTATATGAAAAGCTACTGTATACATCCTTGGACAGATATAGCTGTCACACTAACACTTACTCACAATACCCCGATAATTCATACATTTGTTTTGGTGGAGCTAGATGTTTACATATCATTTACACACAATATATTAGTATTTAAGTTTAATAACCCTTTGTATATGTTCAGTCTAATTCTCTATTATAATATTTTACATTTAATAAGTTGATTCTTTGAATACAATTTTTTTTTTGCTTAGGAAGTTTCAGCAATAGGAAGCTGTATGGAAGCCCCTGCCAATCATCAACCCTAAATATTTTTTTTAGGAAACCTATGCCTTTGCTTGTATGTGCTAGTACCATTTTAGATTCATGCTTAGGGACACTGCAACATATGTTACATTTGCAGTTAATTTGAAAAGTTTTGGTGTCTTACTGATACAGTCTCAATTGCAGCCCTGTGATTAATGTTCTTCCATACTAGATGAAATCACTAATTTAACATGTACTGTAGGTTCTGTATCTCAATTTGGGAAGCGTATTTGTTGAAGCTTGATAATTGGGACAACATGAAATGCGCAGCTAAATTGGAGTTACATTCATTTGTTTTCATTAGTGCTATGTTTTCTCTCTGTTATGAGACTCCCTAGGAATTGAGACAATCCATTTTTAACATCTGCATACTTCCTTGAAACATTTGTTTTCATCTTACTGTCAACCCATGCTGGTTTTTCACAAACAGCACAAACAAACCAAATTAAGAATGTAACCGTATTTTGTAAGACTTAGACTTATTATCACTTTAGTGTCAGGATTATAAGTAATATTGCCCTCCCTCCCCCCCCCCCCCCGTCGATGAAGGCTCTACCGTGCGGTAGTTGACCACGACTAGAGTTATGCGTCCTGAACCGAAGACAAGAGTGCTAATGAAAGTCAAGGTCAAGTACAATAGAGCCTTCATCGAGAGGACACTATTGCCATTAAATAATGAGTTTTCTCATTATTTTCGTTAAAAACATTTTTTTACTTTTATTTTTTACAGCTAGTTTATGTAGACAGTGCCAGGTTTCTGAATGGAGCGATATTACTGAACTGTCCGTGTCTCGGTTTATAGTTGTTGAATGATACTGAACTCCTATTGAGCTGTGTCAGACTGACTCGCCAGTTGGGGGTACAGGATTGGTTGCTTTAGTTGCTGCAAAGTGTTTGGCTGGTTTTGGTGGATAATAAATACAAATGTGGACCAACTGTGTCTTTGTTTAGTATTTGCTGTTCAATAGATGTGAACTGAGCTTTCACTGTGGCAAGGTAAATGGAAAAGCCAGCGCTTGCGTGGATTTATTTCATGTTTGAGTCACAGTTGGAGCTGTGATGTCCCAGCGCCATCTACCGTCTGATAGAAACCACCTAGAGCTGGAATCTGATTGGTTGACGGTACTAAATTGTTTTCTAATCTTGAAAATCCCACCAACATGCATTACTTGTGACTACTTGTGAATACCAATCTATTGAGAATTGTATTTTCCATAAAACAGATTTGGTGTTCTTTACTGTTATCTGTTTTGTAATTAAATGCTCTAAATGGCCTTGTTTAATGCTGGTAGTCTGGCACCGGCATTTCCTTCTGACTTGATCTTACATAGCAAACGCTGTTGGCGGTCCCCTAATTTATTTATTCTACCATTCGGGAATCAAAGTATTAACCCTATTATAAGCACATCAATGCTTCCCCATTGTGATCTACAGAAACGTATCAACAGTTTCTCAAAAATAAAAAAACAGCATATGCTATTCATGCTATGCTAACACAAACTTAACCTGATCAAAATGAATTAATTGTAATTTATGAAGCAAAAGATTGCTACACAGTTGTCACCCGTGCATACAGATATTTATATTAAGTGGTAATAGATGCACAAACATTGTACGGTACATACCCAAAGTGAAAAACTAAAATAAAGGAATACAATAAGAAGGATGTCAGCTGGATCTTACCAATGGGCTGATTCACAATGTTGTAATTGCATCATGTTGTAACTCATAATCAGTCAAAATGATTTTATTTTATTTTTTATGAGAATAGTAATCTGAACAATACTACTGTCGTATGCCAGAACCTATGAGGCAGAGTAGGAAATACAGCTCGCACTTCAAACAACAGTCAGGCTGATTAAACTAAACAGCACCCACCTCAAGATCTCCCACCAGTCTCATGGTATGTGACCTGCTATCCTCCTAGCTATTTACAACTCTCCTGAGCCTCAGCATGCACATTTAACACTTTTATTAGCTTAGTACTTAACATGCTTTGGCTGCTTGCCATATACATTTCTAGCTCATTTCCATAGAACCATCTTTATTGCCAGTACACACCGAAGTACAATGCTTTGACTTTGATAGAAGTGTCAAGTGCAGACCTGTAGATCATTACAAAATCTCAAGCAATGGTAACTGTATATATGGGAGAATAATTCAATTCAAGGTTTTACTTTCACACAGGTAGTCCATGCGGCTGTCCCTAACCCCAAGGTCGAATCTTGGAATATGTTGGTTAAATTGTTTGAGTGTTTTTGGACACAACGGAAGCAGTATTATGTCCCATTGTAACTTTGTAACTTTATTTTATTGAATTTATTGAATGTACAGTGATACCCTGTTACAACGCAACCTGTTATAGTGTGAAATCAGTTATAACACAGTAAGGTTGTGGCTCCCATTTCCCCCATACAGTATTGCAAACTGTTTAGAAAGTATACATGTGCCTCAATTTTCATGAATGTTGTCTCATGTTGATGAAAAACTCCTCCATCCATTTTCTAAATTCCCAGATGAGGCTAATGCACCGCAGTTCTTAACAAAAAGTACATTTCAAAACCATTACCTATTTCAAAGACTATAATTTGAACACTAAACTCTGAGCAACTATGTAGCTGTGTATTTCCGAATGGATAAAAGCATACATTGTTGCATAATATATTTTAAATGGCACAAGAAATTGTCTGAAAAATGCCATAAGTAAAATCAATCTTTTCTTGTTTAATGGAAATTACAGTTTTGTCACCAAATCTGTTTGATTCTCCTGGAATTTCACACAAGTGCCATCTAAACTCATGTAAAGCATATTGTAGACATATCTTTGCAGAAAATAACGTCTGAGTAATTACAAAGTGGAATATTACTAATGCTGATGTGTTAGAACACCAGTATCTCAACTTCATTTGTTGTCTAATTAGAATACATTTTGAAAGATGCCTGTACTTTCTGTGCAATTAAATTATTTTTGTAATATGCATAAGACGTTCCATCTGCTTCTCAACATAAAATAAGAAACTTCTCTGATTTTGTTTCTAGAATATTGCAGTGCATAAAGGAATTACAAGTGCTGGATAAGCTGCATCATACTGTGTGCGAAATATATTACCTGTCTAACAAGAAGATGTACTGCATGTTGTTATCGTGGGTACTGTACTTGAAATTCCACAAATCTGCTGGATGACAGTAAATCCTGGTTGCCTGTAACTTTTTTCTCCGTCTGTTTAACCATTTCGGTGTTATTTGTTCAGAGTATAAATGGCTGGTCAAATGTCCCATTTAAAAATGAACCAATAGAGGGAGAGTCGGTGTTGTCACTTTGTATCTTTCGCTGATGAAGGCTCCTCTCAAAGCGTTCATCTTCTTGACATTTCTTACAAGTTCTTCCTATGTGATGTGGCAACACATTGTTACATTAAGAGTAATTGCTATCCAGTTAGGTACTGGTTGCTGCTTAGGTGGGTATAAGATCATTTTAAAGTAGTGATTTCATTTGGGTTCTGTTTTTTTTCTCATTTATTAACATAATAAAACTGTTTTCAAGGACTTTGAACTCCCAGTACTTGTTGTCATAACACTTTGGATATGTTTCCTGCTTGCACAAGGATTGTTAAAAAATATTCCCACAAATATAAACCCTACATTCAGGAGGTATGTTTGTGTAGCAAGATAACTATATTGAAATTAAGGTTTTCAACTTTTCCAAATAAAACCAGAAGACAATAATAATATTGAGCTTAAAAGGCATACTGATGCAAATGAGTATGTGTGGTAGATGTTTTTAATTACAGGAAACAAATGCAGGACCAGCAGTACAACATCCTGAAATGTAATATTGTTGAAAGAAAGCGATGTAATTGGTCTGCTGGGCTGTTATCATTTAGAATAATACAAAGCTTTAATTGCCTTTTGTAATAAAAACAAACATCGGGAGTTTGGCAGTTTTTTAAGCAGTTTTTTAAGCAGTTTTTAAAAAGTAAATATAAGTGTAATTGCTTTTGTCTGGTTACAACAGAACAAAAAGAAAAACATATATACAGAATCTATTCCTTTAAAATTCCTTAAAAAGATTTTACTGTGGAGGTAACTCACAGAAACCAACAAATACAATAACATACCTATGAACTTATGCCAGGGCATTTATAGATACAGTCATATGGAAAACATATTATTTCTTATCATTCAAAGGACATTTTAATTAATTATTTGTAACTACAACCTTTGCCTTGTGAAGTTCTATTTACAATATATGACATGTTCCTACAGGATGTTATATTTTAAATAGATTTTGTTATAACATTAGCGTGGAACTAAAAAAAGAAAATCTATAATAGAATAGCCAGAGATCAATTTAATGAATGCCACTGCAGTTTATCTCTATCCACAGTGATAGGAATAGGGTTGGACACAGAGTTTAATTGATTTTTTTTAAAGATGAAAATAATTTAAGAACATTTGGAGCCAATAATGAGGACCAGAAGAAGCACTTCCAATATTGTGTAGCAAAACCAACCGGCTGGTCAAGCTAATTCAGTTTCAAACTTTCTTGAACTAAACCAGGGAATGACTCTGCAAAACTCTTTGTGAGATAAACTGGATACATTGAGATTGACAAATGCAAATGCAAATGACATTGACTGGTTTCAAAGCTTGCTGATTTGACTTTCAAAACCAAGGATTTGAGAGTACAGTAATACGTCGTGAATCTGCCCATCACATATCCGCCCTAACCCGCACTCAACACTTTTCTGCTCCAACACAGTAATGTAAGTTCAGTACTCTGCATTTAATTTCTATTGTAACTTAAGTTTTCTACTTTTCTGTTTTTTTTTATTATTTTGTTTGAGCAAATGGACACTACTTGCAGTTTTTTTGTAAACCTATGCATTTTGCTAATGTAAGTGTATACACTAATGTAAGTGTATACAGCACTAGACCATCTTCCCAACTGTAGTGTATCTGCAGGTGAAGTTTCTAAGGAATGAGGCGCAGGCAGATATGGAGGATGGACAGCATAATTAAAAGGAATATATTGGATAGGAGCAAGAGGAAGTAGGACTCTTTGGAGATCATGGGAATTATGTATATAGGTATTTAACGTCCTTTTATTTTAATAGAGCATATTAAACAAACTACTGAATACCAGGTAATTGGTGTAACTGCAGAATCAATAAATCATGCTGTTCACAGACACGGTGCAGTCTACACTATAGGCTCTGTCAGGTTATTTGAGCCACTTCATGAATGATAGATACTTGTTTCAAAGCTGTCACTGCCTTTCTGAGAAATTCTGTGTCAAAATAAAAATGTTTCTCCAATGTTAAATAATGAATTGGCAAAAGTACTTTGCTTAATCTGTCATAAATAGACCCTTTACTTTCCCTTCAACGGCGTAATAGTTAAGAGGAGGTAAATGGTTTTATATGCAACTCAGCATACTATAACCTTGAGGAGCGGTTCTTATAAATAACCCATTTACTATATGTATTGTTGAGTGGCCACATCATTACACTCCATTGTGAAAAGCAATTGTCTTAGTATTTGAACAGAACACAGGACTGTATTTCTGCACTAATATATACCTTTATTTTTATTTTTTTAAAAGCATCATGTTAAATGAATACTATGAAAATGTTTCTTACTAACTTTTCCCCACATATAACGTGATATACCAAAATGCCATTTCTGCAGTGTATGTAAATGCTCATTGTGTGTTTCTAACATGTAAGAAAATACAGTTTAAACTATCTTTGTTCCACACAAGGTCACATTGATTAGCTGTTGTAGAACGAGACTTGAAAGGGAAACTAAAGAGAATGCAGTGCATGCCAATTGGATTGTAAAACAAAAAATAAAAAAAAATAAACTGTAGGTCAAAACCAGCAGAATACTTGGATAATAAGTTTGATACCATGCTTCTTCTCCCCATCCAGTTACATGCCTGGCTATTAAACTACTGATACTTTTTTCCATTAACGCGTTTGGACAGGGCAACTCCAGTTTCAGGGTTATAGACGCCTTTTACTGCAGGTCAGCTAAGTATTACATTATATGTGTCCTAGTTTTGAATCTCAGCAATCAGATTATATCACAGACCAACATGTCTAGGCTGTCAGCTTTCACAGCTTGTCAGTATGGAGCGACTGCCTTTGAAATGAAAACAGTGTGCCATAATACATATTTAATAACTGGCTGTTTATTATCATAATGCCAGATGTTGACAAACAATAAATCCTACGCAGATCTTCTGGCACAGTAACAAACAGTTTACAGTCTACCAATAAACAATAGACTAATTCTACAGGTTATACAAAGGCAATATTGTTTTAAAGTTTTTACCAAAGCACAGTAAATACAGCTGGGTTGGCTGCATTATTGAATATCGATTTGAAATTCATAGAAACTGGCTTGGATTAAATATAAAATAAATACGATCAACTATCAAAATAACAAAACAAAGGGTGGGTCTGACAGACTTCTAGTTTCTAAATGGTATATTCCAGCACAAACCACATTGCAATTTATTTTTCTTTTGAGTGAGCATATTCAAGAGCTAGTCCAAAGTTATCTGCCTTGGAATAGTTTGCATACATTTTCATTTCAGTAGCATTCTTGAGATCTAAAGTTTTTTCTATTGATTTCCTTACAACACCAACTATATCCTAAAGGTACTTATTGATTAAGTGTCAGGACCTAATACCATGTAACCTCTTTAGAAATTGAATTAATTGGGATTTGTGATAGTTCAGTATTTTTATTACATGCTGTCCCTTTTTATTTTATTTTTGCAGCCATTTAAATTATTTTAACAACGTTGATTATAGAAACAGACCTTCTTCATCTTCTTCTTCTTCTTCACAGAACCAGTCTACTCAGTGGAATAGATGTTTTGTTACAGTATAATGTAAACATTGGTAACAGTTTAAAACATTTCTATAATGCATTTTATTTGACACCTTTTTTTAAACAGCTGAACAATTCCCCAAATAAAACACTGAGAATGGTGGCTGCCTCAGAGTACTGTGGATTTATCAAAGAAAGCCAATGTTTTGTCAAAGAAACAGTAATCATAGTAATCAACTGCTCCTAATCCTGTTTGAGAGTCTAATATTTCTGATACAGCACATGGTTTGCTAAAAAGTGGTAGACAATCAATGACATTTTGGCAGGTGGCAGTTGCATTGTGAATGATTATCAGCTAAAATATTCACTATCGCCAGCACCTAAATAACGTGCGATCAGCATGCTTTGAAACTTTGTGATTGCCATTCACTTTATTCATAATCAAAATGCGATGATCACACATTATTTCGGTAGTGTGAGTAGGGTATAATGTGTTTTTTTTTAATGTGTGTGACAACTCAAAGTGATGAATCAGTGTTCAGATAATCAAACTTAAACACCAGTCTGTTTTATTGTCTGTTGCTATCGATGGCATCTGTACTGTATAATCACACAAGTATATGAGTATCAGCCCTCCACGACTCAAGGTTAGTGCACAACGTGGAAGATTTATATATATTTGCATTACTCTAGTATAGTAAGTTGTCATTGTAACACTGATAAAACCTTGTAGATGGATGTCTAATACATTTTATACATTTCTTTTTATTTTACTTGTTTTAAAATAGTCATGTATAAGCACACGTGCCTCTCAGCATGATTATACAGTAAATGTGTGGAAGATGTTCAGGCTTGTCACTGAATAAATAGCCCTTTCCTGCCAAGTGAAAGGTAAAGTAGCATCCCTAGTGGGTTTCCATACACCCCGAGCTACCAAGTATAATTCATATTATTAAAGTGACTTCCAAAACACTTCTCCTCAACTTGAAGAGGGAAACATGCTTTTTCAGGCCTTAAGGAAGCAGCAGTCTTTTTAGTAATTTATAGGCAAACTATGAACCTCTTAAAATTGTGCCTGGTGATACTTTTTTTTAATTACTCCCTACCAATGTTTTGATAAGAAACTATATAGCTTGATTTGGAGATTTGAATGATCACTTACTTTTAAAGTTAAAACAAATCAATTTAAATGATTCATCAGTGGGTTTAACAGGCAACTTCATGGATATACGTTGTTATAGCCTATTTATTTTACGAGCACAGCAGAATAGTTACTGAAAGCCTAATTACTGGAAAAACCTAGTCACTGCAGACCGATGTAACTTGTCCCTAGGAAAACATCAGCCTGTTGAAAATGATGACTGTTTAACATGAAGAGCAATTGGGAACCACATCTATAACTTTACAAAAACAGCTAAATAGAAGTTAAATGTTCACAAAACGAAAGACTGTAAAATGTATACACTATTAAACTACATACTTTTCACTTACTTTCTTAGTTTGCAAATAACATGTTTATTTTTTTTGTCCATTTTATATAATATTCCATTCAATATTACAATGACTAATACTAATTATACTGAACTTAAAATAATAATTTAAAATACATGTTTCATGTCTGTCACAGGAATTTTCCGTTGTGCCGCCTATGATGTAATCATTCTACGTGGATCAGATGTTCCTCCTAGAGTGTTAATAATCCATAAACAGAAAACATCTTGAGATTCACAAGTCTTGTTTGGCTGTAACTAAGGGACACTTTGTTCTAACTGGATTGCAACCCTGAGTATGCAGGGGCGTAGCTAGGAATAGATTTTTAACAAGGCAAAAATCTAATTTTTGTCTAAAGAAAACCCCTGCATATCCTGTTTATGTTACAAAGGTGATAGTTATCATCTTATAAAGCCTGGAGACTATTAATGCAAACTGCAAAGCGATGTAAGTCGTTAACTCTTTTTACCCAGTGACCCACCTTGAATGCAAAAACACACCAACCTAAAATTACCCTATTCACACTGTCATAAATATGCAATAGTAAAAAGAACAAGAAAAAATATGAATAAGTAGTTACACCTTCATTGAGAGACATGGGTTTGGTTCACTGCTACTGAAGTTAATGCTGAGACTGGTGACACTGATGCTATAGCTGCAACTAGTAAGACTGGTGCTGACACTGCTGGGACTGGTCAGACTGGTAATGCCAGTGCTGGGAATGGTAAGACTGGTGCTGACACTGCTGGGACTGGTCAGACTGGTAATGCCAGTGCTGGGAATGGTAAGACTGGTGCTGACACTGCTGGGAGGGGTAAGACTGGTGGGCACATTATTAAAAAAAAAAAAAAAATCTTTAGATATATTTTTGTACTTTTTTTTTCTTTCAAAAATGTACCTAGCTGATTTTTACCGAGGTTTCGGCTGCCTCAGTGTACGCTATGCCCCTGGTATGCTGTAGGTTCTTGATTATGTTTGTAGGGTCATGTTGTGTCTTCATTTCAAAATCCCAGTAGAGCATTGACTTGTTTGCATAGGGTGAATTTAATAATTGAGATAAAGAATAATGTATTTGGTGCAACCAGTTAGATGTCATGAAGCCTAATTGCTAACAAGTGCTGTAAATGGTATGCAAGCCTCCATCTGTTGTAAAAGAACCCCCTGTTTACCCTTGCAACCAACTTTCATTGAATACAAAGTGTACAGTTCTAAATACAGATGTGTTTCTCGTATAACACACATGTTGTGGCAGCTAAATTATTCAGCACACTGTAATAAATCAGGCATTACTACCCCATTTAGTATGTCTTAGTCCTTGAGGCTGTCTACACTGGATGAATGTTAAAATAATGAAAAAAACACATTTTTTCTTACACAAACGTAACAAATATAAAACATCACACGTTTAAAACGTACTGTAGTTGGACATTGCATGATTTCAGGTTTTTGTTGTAATTATTATTCAAACCAGTTGCATTCTTTTTTTATGGCAAAAGTATGTCTTTGCATACCTTTTTTTACGTATTCGAAGGTATTTGTTATGCATCACTACACAGCACTTTTGTGCATTTACTTTTATTGAGCATTGGTAAATGGAGCACACACAGCAAGGAACGATAATAAATCCAAATGCATTTATTGCATACAAATACAGTGTACAGAACAGGCAAGCCTACTGCAAAAAACAAGTTTGTCAGGTCTAGTAGCCCCACACTGTTGCTATGGTAGACCATGTGGCGCTCTAGTTACAGCACAGAATGTTATAGAACTATCCATGCCTTGAGCCTGCAAGCAACCAGCTGAATCACAGCATAAAGCGCTATTATTTTTTAACCCTCCCAACTGTACTTAGTTGGAAATTGACTCTATTATTGGTGAGCCAGCTGGAGGGACTGGTACAGTTACAACACAGTAGTAAAAACTAGCATTCGGAACAGTATCAACACTCTAAATACAACTTCACAAAGAGGTAAACGGGCACACGAGTTAAATGAAAACAGTCATGCATCAGCAAAAAGGCATATGTCAAACTACCTTTCTTTACCTGTATTACAAAAATACCTGCAGAGAAAGAAAATAATTCCCTAATACTCAGGTGAAACAACACACATTTATTAATTCCATAAATAACACAATTACATGAATCCAGGTCAGAGACAGCAAATAAACTGTGGAATTGGTGGCTATATGATTGTTTTTACAGATTCATTTAAAATATTACAGATCAAGATTATGCAGACTATTCCACACATTTTTTTTTTATTTGACACCTGAACGCACAACACAGGTGTTCAGTTCCCAAACTCAAGCTTGATGATTACATTTAAAGTAAATTTAAAATCACTGACAGTGCGAGACATTTCACTTACTTTGGAATGCATGAATAAAATCCTGTTAAATATATCACGTTTAGCAAAAAAATAAAATGCAATTAGATCACACCCACATCAGTAGACAGGCAAAGGCATCAGTAACACATCATGATAATGATTTGAAAAACTGACCTCCTTTTGAAATACTTCCCCAGAGACCAGGTTAACATCTCAGTGTTGCTAAGTATGCATGTCAGAGCAAAACAACAAGCAAGTACTGACCTCACATTAATATTGTAGGTGGCTATGTTCTCCTATTGATAAAAAATACTGGACAGGTTGTTGAAATTATACTTAAGCTACATAATAGTGATATGGGGACATTTCCATCTAGTGCTGTAGTTGACCGTGTGAGAGGAGGTCACTGCTGTAGATACCAAGGTAATGCCAGATAATTTAGACAGTCATTTTGGTTAGAAACTGGTATTTTTATTATAAACATTTTAAATTGAATTTTACAGATGTACTTTACCTTTTTGAATATTTTGCTTTCTTTCCATTTCATTCCATCTGATTTTGAAGCGCAAAAGGAATAACACATCTGTAAAGGAATAAAACATCTGTAATGGTACAAAACATCTGTAATGGTACAAAACTAAGAGGAAACTGTTAAAGTTGTATTTCTTGGAGTGGAAATGCACTTTTACTCTTTCAGGGATGCTAGCAGTTTTGAAATGCTTTTTTAATATATGTAATGATTAATTACAACAGTAGGGATGGGCTTGTAAGCCAATTCTTCATGTGTATTTCAATGAAACCATACCCTATGTTGTATTGTATCTATGGAGATAATTTTGAGAAACCTTGGTATTCATCGTGCTGTTGCCATGTTTCAGAATACGCTATATATGACTACAAAAATAATCTGTATGATTATTTTCCACACATCCCTGCAATGCAAATGCAGATACATTTCCATCCAAATGCCTTGAAGATGTCAATTTTCCAAATGAGAGAGATCAGATTGATGAAAATGCAAATCACCATTTTAATCACACACATATATCTACATTTAAACATTCAAATAATATATTGAGAACCATATACATCTTAATAGAATAAGCTTCAAAGCAACATTGCTGATTAGAAACCAGAGCCCCGACTGTTTTCTTTTCTTTTTTTTTAGTCTGTGAAAAGGCGTTCGTCAAAGACTCTTCTCACGATAAAGGTCTGCCTTTGGAGGATTTCGTTTGCATTAATCATTTTTAATGGAAATGGGCAGGAAATGAAGTCTTTCATTCAAAAGGTTCTTTGAAGTCAAGTTTTTAATGGTTGTTTAAGTGTAGTGTGTGACCACTAAGCCAATATTCTTACATAAACACAACCTATTCTTTCCTAAATAGGTTTCTCATTTAATTAGTAATAGCCATGCAATTTCATATACATGTGAGAAAAGATAGTATGGTTATATTTTTACATAATGCATTTTAATTAATTCATTGCATTTTTATGTGTTATTTCTTCTTATTAATTATTTCTTAGCAGACGCCCTTATCCAGGGCGACTTACAATTGTTACAAGATATCACATTATTTTTACATACAATTACATTATTTTTTACACATTATTTTTACATTCAATTAACCATTTATACAGTTGGGTTTTTACTGGAGCAATCTAGGTAAAGTACCTTGCTCAAGGGTACAGCAGCAATGTCCCCCACCTGGGATTGAACCCACGACCCTCCGGTCAAGAGTCTAGAGCCCTAACCACTACTCCACACTGCTGCCTCTTATAGTTATACTTGTTGAAGTTATGGACGCACTAGTTATTGAGATTGATGTGCACAAACCCAATCTATATTTCGTTGATCTCGGTGTGAAAGAGACAGACAAAGACATGTCTTTTTTTCTTGGCTACAGGACCAAAAGTGATGAATGGATGTTTTTTTTTTATTTTTTGCTACTGCTGGCTTCTCCTACAGCCCTCTTATTGGTCAGTAGTTGAACCAATATATAATCAGAGGAGGTGGGACTTATTTTGGTAGCTGTAATTCCATAAAGAAACATTTCCCCAACTAATAAGGTAAGAAAAAAACACATGGCTTCTATTTTCCACACATATATAAATTAGCATAATGTATGTGCATACTCACATGAATTAGAGGTATTGGCAATGCGCTAAACGTGCCAGTTTTAACACTACTGACGTGCCAACAATATTATTTTACTGTACAACAGTAACTGGGAAATTTAACAATGGAAATAGGTTTTGATCTTTTAAACAATTATGTTGAGATATATTGTGTGTCTTGATTTCAGAATAGTTTTAATATTATAACAAAAGATGCATAGAAACATTCTAGTCCATTTCTTTTGAGTTATGATATCTTTGGTCTCTCAAGATCGAGAAGAAACAAATAATGTAATTTTTAGTATATAACATACACCCTGTATATACCACACATGGCTGAGCATCCCTTGTATAATGTGTATCTCTTGTATAATGTGCACCTTTTATATTACCATATCAAAAACACATTATATTATATCTATAGTGCTCTACCCTCTGTATATAATGTGCAAACTAAATATAACATGCAGTGGTTCTCACATTATTTGTAAGAGAGAAAAATACAGGATTCACAGTTTTCTTCTTTAACTGCAATTTGTAACAGAATCTGTCATGAGGTCTTGTTCAGTAACTGGGGATGAAACTAATTGACGTGGTTTCATTTCCTCAAAGCGTAGTTCCAGCTGTTTAAAACATAATACAAAACTACAGTTTATGGCACAAATGTGTCCAGAGCCATTGACATCTACAAAATCTACTGCCCTCGGATAAAGAAATCTCAATTACTGTAGTCCACAACACAGAGGTGGCACCACAGGTCAGTTGCACTCAGCACAATCGCAAAAGGTTAATAAGCTGGCTGAAAGGGATAGACGTGCAATTCTCCCATGTAATCCCAAAGCATGGATGTTTAGCTCAGATGTTAGAAGCTGTGTGTCTTTTCTCCAAAATTAGAAAGTGGAAAAAGTAGTGGAAAACCATGATTATTTACATACAAGTACAATACAGACTGGATAAATAAATATATTAAACCACAGGGATCACATTGCCATTACTACTTGGGGGCATATTTAAAATATGTCTTTAGCGTTGGATATATTATCTTTTGTAGCTCAGGGTGGGCAGTACTTTCTTATAAGTAATAGCAGTGGCGCCAAGAACAAATGAAATTCTAATAGTATTATTTATTTTTATAGCGCTCATAACTCACTGTGATTGACAGCAATAGAGCAGTGAAGGACAGAGTATTTAAAATATACCGCAAATTTGTATTCTAAGAGCAACAAATCTACTTTAATTTACATATTCTAGTTGGAAAATAAAGATAAATATAAAACCCTAGTCATTAACAAGAATTTTAAACAGAATTATGGATCTCTTCAACCGGAGAAATGTAAATTTATCAGACACAATTACCCTTTTAAAACCTGGGTCCATAGACTAGTACACGTACGAGTCAGAAAATCATTTTATTAATGAAATCTGGAAGTATCTGACAGAGCTTGTAGTGTAATCTTTGGGGCATTGGTCAATACTTTTGTTTGTTAATAGGTGCAAAATTAGTTACACATTTTAATTGCGTGTATATTATCAAAAAGACATGCTGTTTTACAGCAGTGTTGTTGATTTTCTTTCTTTCTTTCTTTCTTTCTCTCTCTCTTTCTTGTGGGTATTTTCTCTTTACAGTGTCTCTTGGCACAGTGAAGAATCAAACATAGTGGCCATGTGTAATATAAATTAGGTTTCTGATTGGTCTGTCAGTTGAAAAAATACTTTAGTGGAATAAAAACCCTGTACATATACACATACTCATATATAATATATAAACTAGTAATGTAAACCAAATTAGCATTTACTGGCGATGAATGCAAAAAAAGAAACACCTTAAAACCTAGATTTAGCTTGAACTTGTACTGATTCGTCAGGTACCTTTCCGCGGAGTAAAGACGGTCTAAGAAAATAGTATATTTATATTATATATATATATATATATATATATATAATCATACTGTGTACTGTATGTGGAGTTGTATATTTCTGCCTAATTTTGCAGTCAAAGAAAATGTTTAAAAATAGCACACAGTATGTCTCCCAAAGGTCCTACACATAACTGTTCTTGCCAATGACAGCGTTTTTGCAGATGGTGTGTGGACAGACAAGAGGGACGAAGTGATACAGATCTAATGAACGCTGCGACCAAGTCTTTGTCTGTTCCTGAGCTCTCTGTGGGATTGCAGTAAAAGGAAATTAAATCAGTTCTTGACAGTTATCTTCACCGCCTCACCTGGGAAGGTATACATTAGGTAGGACAGGCATTGATAATCATTAATCAGCTTCCAGAATAAATTTATTTATGAAGAGCCGCAATCCACTTGTGAATACGTTTTAATTTACATATAATTTATACAGTATAATCACATTCCTGTAAAACAGGGCACCATCTAAATTAAATTTAAAAGTCAAATGTATTCTTATGGTAGAGTTTTCTTTTAAGTGTAACTGAAAACGAAAACCTTGAGAATTCACACGATATTTATAAACAGGAAACAAGTTTGTTTAACTTCTTTTTCATTTAAGAAGCATGGTATACAGGTTTAAGACTTTCACCTAGTTTAATTGCCATATTTTTCTCAAAAGATGTTCCGAACTGTTTCAACACTGCCTGCCCAATCCTCAGTCCCTCACCCAGAAGAGGAGAATACCCACAGCCAAGCTGTACACATTGCACTTGACATGTCCATAGAGCTTTAGTCACTAGTACTGCCGATCCATCTACCTTTAGCAGGTCTGAATGAAATATATAAAGTTTTTCCTGAAGCACTTAAATCTTTGTATTTGTGTTTGCCAGTTTTAAACAGCCTTCACAGCTATAATTATTCTGTTCCATAAGACTAAAATGGTTTGCACTCCATTAACAACCTTTTAGAAAACTAATCAGGACGGTAGGAAAATTAACTTGTTTCTATTGGAACTTCCCCAGGACTGAGTATAGTGTAACATAAGTATTCATTATGCTGACCACCATACGATTGATGAGGTGAAGATTTATTGTACGGATACTAAAAGTTAAAACAGGCAGCTAATGGTTTGGAAAGCAAATTACAATAGCCTGTACAATTTATTCAGAGGAAAAAATGGAAACGGCGAATAACCAATTTACTTGAGCAAAGGAGCTGGGATATAAACTAGCAGTGCTGCCCTTTTTTCCCCTCAGCTCAGAAAATTGAATGGCTGTCAGATTTCTGCTGGCAGAGTAGCTGAGGATATTGCTCATCTGTTTGACCTGTCACAGGAAAGGTCAGGCCTGATCAGAGAGTATATTTTTAACAGACAAGGGAGTGTAATTGAGAAAAACGATACAGCATCTTTGGGAAAGAGAGACCATCAAGTATGAGTTGCCCACTGCAGCTGCCTTACAAAGTCTTCATGGTAGACCTAGTGGGTGCTTTATAAAGGCACATGCAACACTGTTAACTTTCTGCCTTCTGGTTTGATAAGTTATTCTAATAATAACACATAGACAGTTTTACAATTAAATATAATAACAATTTTTAGAGCACTATTCGCAGGCAAAGACCCTCAAAACAGTACATTAATAAGCTAAATCCTGTTAGGCGTTATACAGCACAGAACTGCTCATTCAATAGCAATGAAAATGTATCTTGCTACATGTATCTTAATTCTTTTTGGATATCATGTCTGTTGATGACATTCTTTACACAATCCAATTGTTCTACAAAATTATGAATCACCTACCTGCAGTTATCCAAAGTTTGATGAATATACAGCCTCAAATGGAACGCTGTAGGGTAATTAGACTTAATTAGATTTAATTTGTAAGGTAATTGGTATATCCATTATCTTAAGCCTGTTTTGCCATATGTTTTTTTGTTGCTCTGTTCATTTAGTTATAATGATTTCTTGTGTTTGTGAGTCTAACAACCAGGTTGAGGATTCCTGTTTCATAACCAAAGATGTAACCAGCAATTTGTGATTTGCTTAACCAAGCTAACAGCTTAACTAGCTGTTTTAAATATTGTGCATCGACATGCTTGCTATGCTATAGCACTGTAGGGAATGAAAAAAAGTTAATCTTATCAGCAATTGTTCTTTGCTGGCATTAGAATAATAATTATAACAATATTTGCTGTTTATTTTTTATTTTTATTTTTTTTAAATCAGACTTGTTCATGGTTATACCTAAACTTAAAGTAAATAATCAATACTTTTCTTATACATTAATGTATCTATACGTGGCGTAACCATGAATTATAGAATTATGAAGTAACAGTGGTGCATTCAGTGGATTATAATGATGAAATTACATTTTAAGTTAAAAAAGCATTGCTTGAGTTTGTTCTTTAATCCCTGAAATTGCTGCTTGCTTTTTTTTTTTTTTTTACTGACAGCTCATACGGATATGTGACAGAATAGAAGTGCTTTATACATGTACCAGAATGTGTTAAATATCACTACAAATTAGTGGGGTTTCATAATTCATAATTCATGATGATTCACCTTCATCTCTTGGTCTTGTGAACAGTGTGTGTTGATTGTTATTTTCATGAGCAGTTAGATTAACATCATTACAAATGTTAATTTAAAACTTACCATATTCAATTTAGAAGAAGACATTTAAATAAAAAAAGAATTCATATATTGTTCATTGAAGCAATTACAAAGTAAAAATAGGCCCATTAAAAGGAAAGGACACTTAAACATCTGTTCAATGCCCTAGATGCCTCCATTAATACACCCTCACCCGTGTGTTGAATATGCAGACATTAAAAGGAATTGTCAAAGGCATCTGCCTTGTTACAGGTATTTACATGCATATAATTAATCAAATACCTGAGATAGAGTTTGACCGATAGGTCCTGTCATAAACATTGTAAGCGTTAACACATGCTTATTATAATTGCATTATTTAACAGGATACTGTAGATCCACTGAGATACAGCAACAGTATATTGTCAGGGATATCCTATCATCTACATGGATTATGGACATTGAACATGTTTTGGAATCAGCCAGGGCATATCTGCATGTTTAACTGTATTGAAAATTACCCAGGCCACCTGTTATTCTTTCAGTTAACGTGATGGGTAGAGCAGTGTCCCTAAAACTATTCTGGATCATCAATAATATATGTTTGTTCTCCTGTCACATAGCACATCTTCAACACCAAAGTGATTTCATTAGAAAGTATGTGTTGTTGTTGTTTTTTGGACTCTCTGCTGTGACATCCATATGCCTAATTCGATTCTGGCCCAGAGAAGCCACCAGCACGTCTTCCACATTACCTTATCTTCTTGTAGGTCTAAAATCCAAGTACAGATCAGCCCCAGCTCTGCAGTATTCAAACAGGAATGGCTGCATGGCAAGTGGGTTATTAAAACAGAAAAACACAGACACACATCTTTGTTGCATCAGTATAGTTGAATAACACCATATTTTAGTTTAAATATTTCATAAACTTAGTAGTTAAGGAGTAAACAGATTGAAGTTAGGCTAGATAGGTGCTGTTGTAGCTAGATACCCAATTAAGTCAATTTTAAAGTTGAAGCCCTTATTTTGTTTTAAGTAGCTGCATGGCTTTACACAAAATTTCATTATTAAGCAGTGACTAAGAAAATAGTAGTTTAGGAAAACAGTCCTTTGCTTGGTATTAAATCTTAGCCACAAGTGAGAAAAAAAGGGGATTGAGCTAGTTCCTAAAGCTAAATGTTATTTTTCTTATAATAAAAAAATAGCCAGGCTGTAAATTCCGACATATATATCCATTGGAAAATTCATGTGGCTTGATGTGAAATAAAATTAGCATTTTTTTTTCTCTTTCAAGGGGCAAAAAAAAAAAAAAGCCCCATGAGTCTGAAAATGCAATCTGAACGAATTTTAGTAAAAATCCAGACATTACTCTGCAAACATCAAATGTGATTCCTTTCTTATTGGATTTACTTTAGTTTGAAATGATGCATTGAGATTGAAGCTCTAGTAACATAAAAGGTTTTGTGCTGAACTACCTCTATGTTATAGCCTTAGGTAATCCCAGCTCTATCACAATATTTCAAAAAAATAAACCTCAGAACACATTTTGAACTTTACGTTTTGTTTTATCTTGTCCAGATCAAATGCATTTTAATTTAATTTCACACACTATAAACCGATGTTACTATTGTGCATTTCATAATTATCAAGTGAAAAACCATTTGTCCTGAAAATGCCTGATAAAATATCTCGCCTGTTGTCTTATTTCACACTTCTCCTGTTTCTCCTTGACCATGCTAATTCTTTGTTACTATTACAGCACAGTATCTATGCATGACCAAACCTGGGACTCAAGTTGCGATATTACTAGTAATCCTATTTTATTTTTGTCAATTTTAAATACCTTTTTTTTGTTTTTCTATCATAATAGGATCCCTTGAAACAGTCGCTGAGCCAGAAATATAAAACTATCTTTAAATTCATATGCATATTTTACATCTCCCTTTACATAACAGAAAAACAAATTCTACATGCATAGGATATGTGCATGTCAATTTATAATGGACACTATTATTAAACATCACCATAAGGGGAGCGTGTGTGTTTTTTCTTAATCAGGAGCCTCTTCTTCAACAGCTCAGTCTTAAACCCGGAGAAGTATAGGAAAACAAGAGAGCAATTTTATGCCAGTTTTCATCAGCTGTCAGATCCCGTCTAAGATCTGTCAAGTCAGTCACTTGGTACTGCATAAATTCCATCTAGGTGATCCAGTATATTTCCAAGAACAATCTGTAGGAAAAGCCTTACAAGCTGGACCTTACAAGCTGGACCATTGTTCCCAAATCATGGACATTTTTATTTTATTTACATTTTAATGCTAAAATGTGCCTTTTTTAACTGACTGGCCTTAAATATATGGACGGTTGGCAAGGTCAAATGCAGTTTAAAGTGGCTTACTTCTTTCCCAATCGCCAATACAGAAAAGCCAGTTTGCTTTCCTTGCGTTACTGTTGATCGGAGGTGTGTTTTGACACGCTTCGTTAAAGAAAAGGGTCGGGCAGAGGGTTTTCAGCAGTACAGGGCTTTCACCACCGATTTTTAAAAATATTTCTAATGCCCCCCTTTGCCGCTTGCATTCTTCTTCTTCTTCTTCCCTTTTCGTGTATTTATGCTTTGCTGCCCTCGAAAGAGTCATCGTTTTCTGTATTCAAGCAAAATCAAACTGACCGACCTGGAGGTTACTTGTGTCGCCGTGCGAAAGTGAGCAGGAGTAAGTTCCAGGTCAGTCAGTTTGATTTTGTGTGAACACAAGTGAGATACACTGGCCCTGGATATCAAAGCTTTTCCGACCATCGGGGAACGCTTTTGTGGCGGGGTTTTAATTTTCCGACTGTTTTTCGTGTTCCGAGCAAAAATAAAACATTTCCAGGAAGTATGAGAACATTTTGGCATAAAATATCCTCCATAAACGAAACTATAATTTAATACAGTATACATTAAAAAAGAAATTGCCTATATTAGGTAGTTGTTTTAAATATTGCGCATTGACATGCTTACCATGTCCTGATGTACTTGCTTTATTATTTGCCTATGCGTTAACCTAGCCCTGCTTAAACCGTGGCTTTGTTGCGTTGGTTCCTGTGTCAGAGAATATTTGTTCCCCCTCACTGGTGGGAACACATATTAGTTCCCCTGCCGGTACAAATATCCGCTGAATATTAGTTCCTGGGGAAACAAATATTTGGGGGAACCAATATTTGTTTACACGTTGTTTACACGTGTTGTGGATAATGTAGAACCTACCAATAGTACAGTCAGATTTAAAAGTCTGCAGGGGAAGTTGGACAGAAAGACAAAAAAGCAATTGGAACCTTTTTTGAAAAAACAATAATGTTTCTGCTTATTCCAGAGTTGCCTCACTGTGAATATGCTGTCATTCTGTTCATATTTCACAACCCACACATTTCTGCCTAGTGTTTATTAACACATTTTACCAGGATATTAGCCACAGGTCAAGAGGAGCAAATTACAATATGTTAGTATGATTGAAAAACAGCTCCATCTGTGTTTAAAGTCCCAGTATACCTGGAAGTACTGTATATGGTGAATAGCTATTGTAGAATTCATCTTTTGGGAGATAATAAAACAGTAAAAGTAGTTTGTCTTTGACTATGTGTTCTCTGTATGCACAGTACTTTATTTAGACTATATGCAGGAACACAAAGACTGATGTTGCTCTTGGCTGTGTTCCATTCAGTTTATCTTTTAAAGGTCATACTATGCTTGCTAAATAGACTGCCTTTGTTCAGACAGAATTAGGGCTTTTAATCTTGACATTTTCTACTGATCAATTAATCATCCGATCTACGATCGATTAATCACACCTGTTTACTAGTGATGTAAAATTGTATTGACAGTTACAAGTAGTACAACTTATTAACTTATTTTATAATGCCAAATAATGTTTATATATATATATATATATATATATATATATATATATATATATATATATATTGTAAACAGTCATGCCATCAAGTGGCCAAGTAGTGTTGCTAGCAGCTATTTTAAGAACTGCATATTCAAAGGTTATAAATGCACATTGTACCTACAGTACTGTCAGTGGCAAACTTAACTTTATTTTACTTAAATGTCCATGTACTGTAGGATTAAAACCTTTTTTATAACCTCAATTATAGTCCATAATAATAAAAAAAGCATAATCTTGCTTATTTGTGTCCATTTATTTCAAAACAGATTATTGTTGTAATGTAACTTCCGATAATATGTCCAAATTTAGCATGAATTTTTCGAGTAATATTAAATTCTAGTAATAAACAGAGATTTAAAGGGGCTTCAAAAATAACTGGGCACAGGGCTCCGGGGCTGGTGATCACCCAGCTGCCTTTTGAATTCAAGTACATTGTGAAAGCTGAGTCCCACTGGAATTGAGCAGGCTGTATCCCTATGAATTGCACAGAAGCAAGCACCATGACTTTGGACCTGATTCAATGAAGGACTGTAAATTAGAGAGCCAGTGAAATATAAAGAATTGGCTTGATTGAAAAAAAAAAAAAAAAGTTATTCTATATAATTTTATTTTCCAAACCAAGCCCAAATCCATAGAGCCCATCCACAGCAGATTTTTTTTTTTGTATCTATCCATAGTCGGTGGAACACAGCAATGTGTCTGTCTCCCAATATAGACCGGGTAAGCACAAATCAGTTGTGTTGGTTAGGTCATCACCTGAAACATTGACCATTCACCAGCTAGTGCTGGACCACAAGGAATTGTGACATGCTAAAGAATCAAATAACACGATTATGATTCTGGCCTCTATTCTGCAAGGTTGCTGCTAGCTTTGTCTGCAGAAGCTTTTACATCCACTCTGTTTAAGACCACAGTACTCTCTTTAGATTAAACATTATTTAAAGTAATTGTAGATAACAAAATTATTACATACATATTAGCCATTTTACACTTCAATTAGCTACATAGGTCTCAGATTTGCAGTTTTTAAATACACACAGGTTTAAAAAAGCTCTCAATTTCCTTATTCTTGGGATATCTGTTTGCACTTGCACTACCTGGGTCATTTCACCTCAGCAGTGTAATCTAGGTCAAAGCCTGGCAGTAAGTAGTGGAGCAGCTGATAAGCTATTGACAGAAAAATCCAGTAAATGGGTCGGGATAATTTCACTATCCAGGGGAAATTACCTAGGAAGTACAAGACAAACTAAAAGCATGGCTTGTGAGTTTTCTTTAACCCAGTGTAGTACCAGGTATCACATTTGTAAATGAACATACATCTTTGATATAACGTGTGTTTCTTTCAAAACTGCACATTCAAGACCTATAAAATGAATAGATGTGCGTGGTGGAGCAATTCTATGGAACCATTTTGTTAGCTACAATTACTTTAAGTGAATCTAATGATATCAGTGACAGAACCGTAGTGTGTTCTAATTTACACATCACATGTTAACAGAGTGAAAGATAATAGGAAGTAACAACTACCATTGAAACACTGTTTCTTTCAGAAAGCCACTTGTATTTGAACCAAAACTATCTAAAAGCCTCCTGTGAGCAAACCCTTTATCAGATTCAAGGTGACAATGTCTGTTCTACATTTTATTTAATTAACCTGTGTAGACATGTTACCTAATGGTCTGCTTCAGATAACGCATTTATATTTAGATATAAACGACATGTATTTCTGAACGTTTTTTTCTTTATCTGCCCATGACTTAAACTCAGTTTGAGCACATTTAAGTAAATGTGTGTTACATTGACAAAGGCATTATTTAGTCTACAATACTTATTGGCACATTTTTGTATGATGGAATCGTTCCCAGGGTTTCTTTTTTTTCACTCCAGTACACTGGGCTGCTATTTATGGTAAAAGTGGCATTCAGCATGAAATTATTTCTAACTGTGAACACCAGGGGTTAGTTTGTAAAGATTACTTCATTTCTACGTTTCTAAATTGTTATTTAAAAAATGTACATTGCTAACCTCATTTTGAACTAATTGTCTTTTAAAAATGTATAAATCTATATTTTCTTTGTTAATAATAAAAGAGGAAACCGTACCTGTAATACTTCCACTTAATTTGTGTAGTGTAACATTTTTATTTTTTACAACCTGCTAGTCGATTTGTGCTTTTTTTTTTTTTTTACATTTTTGGAATTCATACTCACATGTTCACTAACACAGTTCATGCAGCGGCTGTTTCTTTTAAAATAGTTTATGGAATTTTGTTACCTTTTGTTCTACAATATTCTGCTCCAAATGACCCCAAGAGACTCTTCTGCCATCTGTGGATTATACTCCAAAACTCTTTTATCAAATCTGATTTGATTTGCTTGTAGCGTCACTCACCAATTTCTCACAAGCCTTTAATGGAGAATGCATACAAGCTTACAGAAAGGCTTGAATTATTCTGCAGAGCCATGGATTATCCCTGTAGGGGATGCAACTTAGTTAGCTTAGTTCAAATTAAACATGTCATAGTTTAAAGATGTGTTTGTTCAAAAAGAAAGCAGTTTCAATATTGTATCTTGTTGGTTTGGTGTACTTTTCCTTTGCTCCTTTTCCTTACAACTGATTGATTTTGCACCCTGCCTGTTGCAGTACCTGCTTGGAGGGTAGATACATTGTACTTTGTTAGCAAATAAGTCATATGAGGCCTAGTTAGCTATTTTACTTGTATTTACACTCCTGCTGCAGTGAAAACTTAAAGCATTAGGATAAGCCCTCAACAAGTCAGCATGGGAAGCCACTGAGCTCTTAAGCCGTTCATTGTCAGAAGGACAAAAAGAAGGGAAATGGATGATTAGAGCAGTTAGTCTGGTCATTATACTCTCCTGTAAACTTGGCTGCGGTGAAGGCTTTTTTTCCACTTCTACATTAAAATAAAATAAGGATGTCTTCATTTTCCTGATGAATCTTTTAAATAAAGCTTGCGTTGGAAAAATCCTTAACCTCTAAATATTTTAATAACAAGTAATACAAATGTCACCAGTCTGCAAAGCTTATGAAACAAGTTTGTACATGTTATTGACTGTATTTATTTCTGGTTTTAACAGAGCTGTGAGTGTAGTTTCACTTTGTGAGGGCATTGAAGTGTGTTATTGGCAGTGTAGTGAATGGTAGAAAGCGACCCGTTTGATGTATGTCTTCCTAACATACAGAGAGTGTGGTATATTTCTTCAGAGTGTTCATTAAAGTATGTATGAAATCAATAGGTTTTGTTCCAGAAGTAACATTAATATTATTTATAAGTCCATTTATAATAGATTTACAGACATGTCCTCAAACTAAACTGTCTCCAACAAGACTCTAGGTGCAAAGAGATTGGGCTTATTTAATACCATTTTTTTAATTGAAATGATTGAACTCTGTGACGCCCCTTGGGAAACCTGTTGATAGACGAGTGACGTCCTCTGCACTTGTGTATTGCATTAAAGGGTTACTCAGCAGATATTGCCAGTCATTTGCCTCACAGGTTTAAGCCTACTTCTCTCACAATTGAAGTAGACTACAGAACCACACTCCATTTCCAAGGTGATTTAGTGCTGGTGAGCAAAACGCACATTTTGTTCAGGGAAATGTGTGAACTGCCTGAAAGATCAGAGGCATTAAGTCCTGAACAGTCATTACTTTAGCTGAACTATCTCTGCTTGGTATTACACAGATACCAGCTTTATAAACACCAAATGCTGAAATAACCTTCATAGAAAATCAGAATTCTAAGGGTTTTATGGAATTGCTCTTTTTTTTGTGCAATTTCCTCAAGTAATGATGGCAAGCCCGTTTCTGCTTCTGACTCGCATGAGGTCACATAGGCTAAAAAGCTTGTAGTGGTTCTTTTTTCCCCATAATAAACCTCTTTATCTAATCATTTTCTCACTGGGGATTAAGGCTTTATTTGAGGATGGATATGATTAAACACCTGGGAATTCGGAAACTAGGTGAAAAAACTTAAGATTCTGATCAGGTGGTCCCGTGTTGCAGAAATTAAGCTGTATTGTATGACATTCTTTTAAGTTTCCCCTTAACCAGCAGCTACAGGATTCAAGTGGCTTTTTATGGGATGCTGCTAGTATCTGAAAAGGAAAAGACTACAAAGTTAATCAGTGTGATGGGCACTGGAAGAGCATAAATTAGGTTTCTCACCCTAAGCCATTAAGTTTCTTGTTGATTCCCCAGATATTTGTCCCATTCCGTGGTACAAATCTCAGTCTAAAAACACTTCCAGCTGTTGCATTTATCGTTTTGATGTTTTTCGGCATTAAGGATGATAATGGTAACTGGTTTGTCATTATCATCCTTGAAAGCTATTTGATATTTTGTTAATGGATAAACCGTCACTTTTTTTTAACTGTATGATTCAAGCAATTTCAGCTAGCTTTGCCTTTGTGTCGTAACTAATATGAATCCGTTGCATGTAATCTGAGCACAGCCGGAGACAATTGGAATGGTTTTTAAACAGGCCTGCTGTGATTTAATAATGGATTTCTAATGTGAAAGACAAGAGGCCCCTTGGTTTTGAGAATATAGACCTCCTACGTTCGAGTCTCCTCGTTTGACATGCTTTCTTTAGCGAATGTATCGGAGGGAAAGCCATGACAACTTTTAGACAAAGGTAATTTATACACAAATTAAAAACAATGTTTTATATGGCAAGGGATATTTTAGTTTAAAAAAAAAGAATATGAGACTGGGAAGAAAGAAAACATAAAGAGATTGTTTTTGTGGTATTATACAAAATGAAAATGCATTACTACCTACATAAAGTAATCTTGTGTGGTATTCGGGGAAAACATTTTTGACAAGTTAATATACAGCAGTACCAGAAGCTGCAAAATGTCAATCAGTTTTCACATGAGGTACATTTACTCTATAACTTATATACAAGCCATCTATGATTTTATATATATATATATATATATATATATATATATATATATATATATATATATATATATATAAAAAATATATATTTCATATTGGAATTGATTTATTTGTCAAATGTCTTTTAAAATAACTAGATTTTTTACTGAACAGCTGGGCATCTGTCTTTTTTTAATGTTCTAAACATTCCTATTATAGCACAGCAGATGGGCAACAACACATAGCAATTTTGCTTTCTTCCACTACTTACAAAGCAGAATTAAATAAATAAATGTATTCAGAAAGATCATCCCAGTTGCTCTAAGTTGTCTGTAAACTTCAAAGGCAGTCTTCTAAGCTGGTGAATGTTCTACAGTAGTACACTGTCTTAATGCCAGCTTTATATTGGCTTTTAGAGTTTTTCTCTAAAACAGCACGAATCCACACCCCAAGGCTAAATATTTTTAAAGAAGTAAAGACAAAAATTAGACTTTAACAACATTGTTTGAACGTGTCCGAATGGTAACAAAGGTGATACAAATTTGAGTGTTTTACAGTATACCCTTCTATGCCACAGTCCTGCCCACCTTAAACATAATATTATGCTTTAAGCAATAGCTCCACTTTCCACTCAAACTTCCAGCAGGCTGTAAATGAATAATTATGAGGAAAACTGTATCACTCACATCTGAATTATTAAGTCACTTTACGTGATTGCAGATTGACAGCCCCTTGTTGATGTACACCTCTGATATTAAATATGTAAATGGAATACTTTTGTTTCAGAAAACCAAATATATGTACCTTTACTTTTAAATTACTGCTAATAAAAATAAGAAATCTTTTGTGACTTTCATATTGTCTCTTGTAGGTCACATATGGTGTTTGCCATCCCAAAGCCAATTAATGCCTATTAGTATATAGTGATTGTATTTGAGATGCATGCTTTGTAATAGATTTAATTATGCTTTGAAAGGTACCTTATTTCAATGGACATAGTAACTTAGTATGATTGTCATATGCTGTAATGAACTGCAAGAAGTAAATGAGGCATTTATTATACTATTAGCTACAAATCCGCATTCTTCCGAGACTGCACTTTCTCTTTTAAGCTGTATGTTTAAATATTGAGATTTTTTTGAACAATTTAAATATATCATTGCTGTCAAAATGCATAGAGCAGTAGATGAACTTGTGAAAGTGGCTTTTGAGTTTGCATTCTACTGACGACCAATAGAATGGAACCAACATGAACTGTTTCTTATTAAAATCATTCCAGTGATTTATAAGGGGTAGTTAACCTTGACTTTAATGTTGAAAAATGTATACTTTCTCAGTATATAAGTAGTACAGTTTCATCGTATTCGTAATGCTGACTACAGTTATCTAGCCAAAAGTATGCTTTTTGAAATTACATCTTTTTCTGTTTCAAATAAACTACAGTAGGACCTAGGTGGAAAATTGAAAAACATGTATGAGAGAGAGAGAGAGAGAGAGAGAGAGAGAGAGAGAGAGAGAGAGAGAGAGAGAGAGGAGTGGCATGGGTTAGAAGGCATAGGCAGTGATCACTTCTTATTCTGTTAAGTATTTTAATTACATTTTTTTTTACTGTATCTCTATTTTCTGTGAAGATTTATGTAACTTTATTGTGAGTTTCTAAAATCAAATGTTGTTTACACGTTCAAACTGTGTGGTTTAAAAATATCCATTTAACTCAAACAGTGAAGATTTAATCTCATGAATTCTTCACACCACATGATGACAAGCACATCGCTCAAGCTAACACACAATTATGATAAATGTATGTTTATGTACTAAAATCAATAAAATAAGATAAATGTACATTTCTGGATGGTTTTACCCCCCCCCCCCCCCCCCAACAAAAAACCCACTCAACCAGTTGGCCTACAGTAGTTGATCAATACTGCTATTTATATTGTGCACTTCAAAAGCAAAACTCACAGTCATTTCTCTGAACTAATGAATCACACCCTAAAGCCTAAACTCAAATTCAACAGTCCTATTCATTTTGTATTTGTCCAAGAAATGGAAAAATAATGAAAATGTACCACTTAGTTTAGATTGCACGCATGGATCTCTACATAGACCTTTTATAATAAACATTTAGCTCAGATAAAACGTTGATTTATGAAATTGCAAGAGATATGGTGAATGCATAATTGTATATATCTGGATCCTACTGTACTTTAAATCTGACATATTTTATTGCATTTATATCGCCTCAATGTACGGCTCATTAGGTTTACATAATTGATGCTGTTCAAGATGCGTCTGTCATTTCCTACAATACAATCTTTTGTTCTATTAAGATTATTTAACTGTTTGATGATATTCAGATTAAATGCTCTCTTGGTTATTCTCAGTTCCTGTGAAAAACATGTATGGGATGCAAGATACATCATCAGCAAGTAATTGGATTGTTCTAACACTACGCTTTGTGGATATATGTGTTTTTTGGCAATAAATGGTTAAATAATAGTGAGTGTGAGCCTTTGGCACAACAATAAATGATATTAATGTCATCAATAAACCCTGCCTTACATAAAGAAGAAACTGATTTTTCAAAATTGCAGCAAAATAATTCTCAAAGGTAATCTACATGTAAAGATACGAGGTCATAACATAATAAAAGATGCTGCATCCTGCTTTTTATAAAGCATTAGCTTGACTGCTGTTGCATACACCTGTCCCTGTTATATCACTGTGCCCCTGACCTTTCAGTGAACAACATATAATTGTTCATCAAGGAGTGGTTTGTTGTGTGTGCAATGAGACTTGGAATTCTTTTCTTTAAGGATACATCTAGGTAATTGAGTCACCGATATGTTGAACTGAACCTCAGTTATTGAAATGTACTTTAACATTGTGATAAAGGATCATCATTTACCGCATTTGTTTTACATTTAGTTTTCTCACCACGAATCCACATCCTAGTTAGCACATTATAGTTATTCTGACAGCTAATAAAATACTTTAAGAAGCTGCTGTGTAATGTCCTAATGGCCTTTATGTAAATGTTTTGAGATATCAGTGTTAGTAAAGCTTTAACATCCATGTATTAGCTCCAGGAAGCTTATTGAGATCCCAATGAGATATAGATCCAAAACGTAGGCTGCATTTGTTATCCAGTTGAGCCGAGTGCTGTAATTCTAGGATACATTTCCAGTGAGGGATATAAATTAAGACTTAGGATGTCTGAAAATTTCTTTTGGAGCTCTGTCTTTCATTCCAGATTGCACACAGCACATGTATTTCCCGTACTTCAGTGTGAAAAGAGTTATAGTGTCTGCAACTACTGTATTTGTAACACAAAATAATTTAAATGATAACCTGTTTGGTTACCTAGTGTTTTTCTCAATTGGAAAAAAAATCATTATATCAGTGTGTCCTGAATTTTTACTCAGTCTCTATCCCCCTAAGCACCATCCATCCATCAGGTGTAAGCTATTCTACTGTTCTTTAATATATGTCTGTGTTTTCAGCAATCAACAACACATTGCACGTGCAGCATAGCATCTTGAATGATGTGTTTTGCAGTTGAATTAAAAAAAAACAGAAGAAGCACAACCCGTCCCTCCAAGGGTTTAGCAATCGTAGGGACACAGAGTGCCTGTTCAAGGGTTGAATAATAGACTGTATGACATGGAGTAATATGTGATTGGATACAATAGGAGTAATACGTTGCCACATTTCGGTACGCAGGGTTTGGGTTGGGTTGCAGTGGTAAATCAGAGGTTCTAACAAAAGCATGCGTGTGTTGTTTCTGCTGCTTATAGGACTTAATGGGGATGCATGCCAGCAGATATCTATTGTGAATTTGGATATATTTTTAGCGCATTGATTCTGCGATTGACTTCTATACCATGATGGAATTCTATACAGAAACTCCCTTTCTATACCTCCAATATATCTTCCAGGAATTAAAGGTGGTCATGTCATTTTTTATCAGCAGAATATGAAGTTGTCTGAACATTATACACAGCCTTGTAGCTTTTCTAATATGATTATTTCTCTTTCAATTGCAATATATCTCCAGTGAGTGTATATTGCTATAATATATCACATGCTGACATTGCGCTGCATAATCTCCACATTGAACCAGTGCACGTGTTAGCCCCCCGTGTAATGGTTTACTCCCCTTGGGTTCAATAAGGGTTTCTAACTTCTAACAATGTATCCATGTATTTCAATGAAATAGACAGCATGCTGATGTAGCGGTCAAGCACGTTTCCCAAGTGGAGAGTGACGTAAAGAGTTTTTTGTTGTTGCTGTTTTGTGTGTGTGTGTGTGTATTTTTGTGTATGTGTGTGCATACTGTATGTAGCTAGTAAAACATTGTTTTACACATGTGAAGAAGACACAAAAACCCATCCAGAAATAGCCTTCTATGAGCCAGAAAATGCTTTTATCATAACTGAATTGTATTTTTTCTTGGAGTCCCATGGTGTACTATTATTATTCACATTTTCAGGTTTCTGGGCTCCAAATACAAATCACTTTTCACTGCTATTGTTACAATGTATAAACTGAAGAAGGTCATTACACAACTAATGATCCTTCCAAACCTGTATGGCCAAGGCATATACTTTACTCCTGGAAGCAGCTTGTACTGTGATGGGATGCACTCACAAGCTGCGTCCAATAAGAAGGCTGACCAGATTGTAATGCAGGGTGTCTTCAGCAGTACATGCTGAATCTTGGATCTTTGGGGAGGGGGCATGACAGTTATCCTAAAATTGATGGGGTAGGAAAAGAGATTTTAAAACCTTCACACAAAGACTGTTAATTTTCTGTGCGCAGTAAATACAGATTGTCAATTAGATGTGATAGTTACATCCCCATAGTGTTGTCCTTTCTCGGGTTTTATGAGATGATAAAACTTTCAATCATCACAAAGCACTTCAAAAACAAAACATTTGTTATTCTTACACACGTTTAAATCGTATGGAAATTCTAAAGGTCACAATGCCATTTGCTTACCATAAGAGATCTACTCTCAATCAATAGGATGCATATGTTAGTATTATTATTATTATTATTATTATTATTATTATTATTATTATTATTAATAATAATAATAATAATAATAATAATAATAATAAACAAGAATGTATTGTTTTTGCATATTGTCATATATTGCAGTCTGTGCAAACACAACTCAGAAATAATGGGAAACAGGTTTAATAACAGATAATAGAGAGGTTTTCAAACTAGTTAATGAGATAATGAAGACTATAATCGAGCATTATCAACAAATCATTATTTGCTACAAGAGTGCCTTGCCTTCATTATTAACAATGTATTTATTTGGTGTTCTGAATAGTTCTATTAAAAGTGAGTGCATGTCAAATGTATGCCATTCCCCCCTTTTTTATTTGGAGTGTAGCAGTAGTCAGAAGCCACATCTTTCCCAGTTAAGTTTTAAAGGAAATTGGTTTGGTCACCCCCCAAGGAACTGTTGTCATAAATCAAAGTTGGTCACTGGCCTGCATGGTTTGATATGGCCATCCAGTCTATGATGTTATTTCACTGGTTACTAACCCCAGTCCCCGGGACAGTTAAATGTCTAGGTTTTTGTTTCAACTGGCCTAAATATATCTATTTTAAAAACATGCTTGCTGGATTCTTTCAACACTGGATTCTTTCAACACTTGACAGAAGCAAACCCCCAGGCACCAAGGCTTGCATGCACTGCTTTGGATTTTTACCTGCTCTGTCTACTTTTTTTTTCTCTTGGTGGTGACATTTGTATTGAACATAGGCTATTCACACAGAAAAAAATGACCCATAACAAAGCACTGATTAGCCAATGGTGAAACAGTTGTAGCTAAATGGATTTTATGGTTTAACCTAAAAAATAAAATAAAAAACACTTACTCAAAGCCAAAAATAGAAGAAAATTGAAGTGCTGATAACCTGTGCTCTGGAGGTCTGCACTGTTGGAAACACTACAGGTTTCACAGTCTCAGTTCATCACCTGGGATTGTCCGCTTCTTGTTGTCAATTGAGATAATCTCATCCTGTGACAGCCAGTTTTGTTTTGCACACTGATGTAAACTGCTGCGTTCTCCTTAGTTGCTATGATATAGATCGTGTCACATCTGAGTGACTGACATGTGGATGTGCTTTTTGGATAACAGCCAGGCATGTGATTCGGTGTAAAGAGAAGATCTTGTAGGTGTTGGTTTGGTGCAACGACAAAATTGAAAGGTTGCGTTCTCTCACTGACACATTTTAAATAGGCTGATTCATGTCATGACATGGGTTTTAGATGACAGTTTGTGGTGTCATGCTGCAAAATTGGGAATTAACCAGGATAGGAAGAATTTATCTGGGACCTTTATTACCCAAAAAGCAAAGCTGAGCAGTTCTGGCCTCTCAAACTGTTCAAAATATTCTTCTAAAAAGAGACTCCTTACATGTGTATTAACTTACTATAAATCACAAACATGGGTGTACTCAGAAACTACTATTAAACCAAAGTGTGTTCTATGCACGAGATGACATCTCTACACAAGATAAGAAGAAAATCAGTCTCACAGATACTTGAACATATTCATATTTCTGTAGATTTAGTTTGACTGGTGGCATTGAGTAATTGACAAATTAAACTTAAACTCATTTTAGGATCTAGCATAGAGGACACAGCTTTCTAGGGGTCAATTAAGTAAATCTTCATCATACAGAAGGCTTTCAGATATCAATCCCTATTGTCAATACAAACACAGCTAAGTAGCTTACACAGACTAAAGGCCACACTGCTTTACTTTGTTTGTTTCAGCTGATCCTAAAATTGATTATTTTTCCCATTGGTTGGCTTGGCGCTTGTCTTTCAGTATCAGGGAAAAGTCACGCTACATAAGTCCCCACATATCAAAAAGACATTGTGCTGTTCATAAACTTGATGGGCATTATAGTGAATGGGCTGTCAGTCCAAGTTCATTGGTCATTCTAAACAGTTACTTGCCTTCAATTACTCCTACATGTCATGAGAAGAAAGAGAATTTTGGAGAAGTCTTAGATCTAGTGGCTCTTGAAAGGTGATTGCTTTTGCCTCCTGTCAGTCTTGCAAAGAAAATTATTCCGCAGCTCCTGATAATCCTGTCTTTTTTTTGAAGGGAAGACAAAAAAACCTCTGGTGCAAAGTGCCCTTAGAATTAACAGTGCCATTACACTGTGAATGTAATTTCTCTCTGAGGATTTGAGATGATAGATAATCATTGTTACCAGGCTGAATTCAAATGTGCAAAAACAGCTTGGAAACTGTTTGAGTGCAAAGTTTCTATGAGGAGTGGGGTAGCAGGTAACTGTTTTACATTATGCACTTCAATTTAATTAAAAGCGCAGGTTGACAGGGAGTAAAAGACTCATTTTAAAGCTACAAAAAGGCTTTCAGATGTTCTTGCCCTCTGTAGGTATAAACGTCCCCAGTCAGTCACCAGTCACCTTTAATCACACGCAGACCAATCAGTAGTTGTCTTTTCAGTTGATAGTCTTTGATTTCCCAGTAGCAGTTCAATTCTACGATACAGATGCTCTAACTAGTTAAGAATCCACTATCGTGCCCCAGTGATAAATCTTTGCTTCGCACTATTTTATGACCAACTTGCTAACTGCACTAGAGTCTTTACATGCTGCCAATTTATCTCATGGTTTGCATAAAATAATGTGCCCATTTTATTTCTTAATAGCTCCGGATAAAGTGGCCACACCTTGTACAATGAAAAGGTCAGTTACATTACCAGCCAGTTTATTATCAGAGAAAGTATTTATAACTCCTAATGCTCTAATGGGGCCGTTGACGTGGCAGGAAATGGACTAGTCCAACATGCATTATCGCTACAATAAGCCAAACCTATTTTATTTTGGTTGGGGGTTGGGGGGGATCAGTAATGTCAGGATCCAGAACTACTTTGTTTAATGGAAATGAACAGAATTTCCAGTGGTGAGATCAGGAATGTATCTAAGATGTTCACACTGCCTGTAGTGTATAGATGTATGTTACTACTTTATTTATTTATTTATTTATTAGCAGACGCCCTTATCCAGGGCGACTTACAATTGTTACAAGATATCACATTATACATTATTTCACATTATACAGATATCACATTATTTTTACATACAATTACCCATTTATACAGTTGGGTTTTTACTGGAGCAATCTAGGTAAAGTACCTTGCTCAAGGGTACAACAGCAGTGTCCCCCACTGGGGATTGAACCCACAACCCTCCGGTCAAGAGTCCAGAGCCCTAACCACTACTCCACATGTCAATCAGGCATGTTCTGTATTTAGGGACTTGCGAATGAAAGTCTTTCATGTGAAGCCATACATAAAAGCTAAATGGACCAGCTTAAAAGGACTTATCATGCCTTTCAGAGGGACTTTAACTGCCAATTAACTCAATATATTCCAACCTATTCATATGTATTTTTTTTTTTATTTTTTTTACCAAGGTCGCAGAGCCATTTTAACTACACAATTGTTTACAGTCATCATAGCCTCCAATGATCTCTTTAACATCAGATTCATAAACTATAAAGATGTTATTGGCCTCATATGAATAAAGCAGCAATGTTACATGGTATTGTCTATGATTGTATTTTTTCCCAATATGTTAGCCTGTAACAGTGGTGGCTCCCACATTTAATGTCTTTGACTCCATCCTTCATGTTGTTTAAAAGGTAGACTGCAAATAAATAAATAAATAACTACAAGCAGGGACCACATACTTGTACAGTTGACTTACAGAAGAAGTACTGAAGTCCTGTATTTTTAAATAAAAGAACTGCAGATTACATGCACTATATGGTAAGATAACAAGCCCTGCATCCTACATACAGTATGACGCAGATAAAAAGTACTCTGTTCTCTTTTAAACAAGGATTCCAGAATGAAAGTATGATACAGTTATAAAACCTGCATACATTTTTTTTTTTGGTCATGCACCAGCTTCAAAGTGGGTAAGCCTTGTATAAACTCTTCAGGGTCTGCAGTATTACCTTTCTTTATTTGAAATAATTCACATTCAGTGAAAGAAAATGTTGCAAACATTTTGCCATAAACATCCAGAATGCTTGCCTGCGGCAGTGGAGCAATAACCTGAAGTACAATCTGAACGAAATTCTGTGCTGATGGAAGAAAAAGGAAAATAGAGTAAAATGTGGCTACTGTGGTACATTAGTCATAGTTATATTACTTTATTACTTCAGTGTGGTGAAAAATGCCAAGCCTTCCATTGCTCGGTGAAGAGTTTCAGAAATAATTGCATGCATTCAAAGGTCAATGCATGGAAAAATGTAATCAATTATAGGTTTTCATGGAGATGTGTTTATTTATATATTGGATTTCTTTCCTCTTGAACTGTTTTTCTTGTTTTACAGTTTGGGCTAATTCTGAGAGCTAGCTGTAAAGAATCCAAAGGTAGAACAAGAGTGGCTTTCTATGTAATAGATAGGTAGACCTGTTGGGGTTGTCGTATAAGACCCTCGATTAGGGCATCAAGTTAGCATCTAACTAAGAGGGGTCAAGAGCACTGCACTGGGTTAACCCTCTGTTGCATAAGTTTGAAACACAAATCATCATACAGCCATTTTCACTTATACAGCTGCACCACTAGAAGACTATACCCAAGAATAGATTAGTGATTGAAGGAGATACATACATTAAACATTATTGTAAAAGTTAAAAATTATTCAGAAACATTATTGTAAAACTTAGCTTGCCAAACTGCTTGTATGTTGTATGTCCTGCATAGTGAGCATGCAACATATAGTTAAAACTTAATCAGTGTTTGAATCTAGCTACAATACATCTACATAGGTAATGCATACAATACATAATACTGATACAATGCATAGGATTATAATATGTTCACACACGTACATCTCTCCCAGGAATATAAAGATGTCACCCTTTTGTAATTGGATGATACTGTTGTTAATTTAGTTATTATGATTTTTACCATTTTCATAATCTACTGTATCATAGTATAGGGATATAGGACAGCAAACTTTTGTGTATGTGGGTAATATCAGAAGTAGAAGTGAATGGACCGAGTCTGAAAGCTGAGGTCTGTTTACGTCAGTGCTATAAATCTATACTATACTGCTTGATTTTTTTAAATACAAGTTTTAAAAATCCAGTTATATATGTTTTATATTCATTAACAACCTTTATTTAGTCCATTGTCCTTTTCAATGAAAATAGGGAAAAGGTTGAGGAAGAGAATACCTTTAAGTGGCTGAGGTAGGTGACCGATTGGGAGGTCACTGTTTAGAATTTCTTGAAAATGCCTCAGGTAGGATTTTTCAAGCAGATATGGAAAATACAGCATGGTAAAAACTGAAAATGGTACAGCTGATGTTATGAATTGGGAGTCTCCATGGTCATGTGATAGAGCACTCTGATTGGCTAAAAGATCCTCATCAGTCTATAATAACTGTATAAACATTAATGATGATTTATTTCACAAGTTGAATATTTTTCCAAGAGTTTTGTATATCTAAGTTGAAAAAGTTGTAAAACCATCATAGGTTGGCTGTGTATTGCATATGTCATATTTTGGGAATCCAAAATGCTCTGCACTCTGAGACATTAAGAACCAATAATGACTCAACGTCAGAACTAATGATCTGTGATTTCAGTGGGAGGCCAAACTAATGACTCAGTAATGTCAAACTCACCATGTGTTGCCAACACAGTAATTCATAATAAGAAATTGTATTATATAATATTTAAATAAGCAATTTTTTGTTTTCAAAACAAACAGAGAACATTGTTATAAACCCAGCTGCTGGCAGCTATCACAAGGGGGCTCTGAGCTGTTGTTACATTAGCATAACTGTCAGATATACAGCATATATTACACTCTATTATCCAGTAAACTTATTATTATTGATAGTTGTAGTATTAGTAGTAGCATTACACAGTTATTGCTCAGTACGTAGTCAGTACACACATTTAGTTATTAAAAACGACACTTTCACAGGTCAACAAGGGGGTAGTGCTTCTAACTGTGTCCTTGTCCAAGGTGCTGGTCGTTATTTATGCACTAAAGGTAACAAAGTACTCTCCTGAGTCATTACTTTTTCAGAAAACCAACTAATTGCCCTTGATTTGCCTAATTGGTTTATTTTACTACCTACTGCTGAATTGGATATTAGCTTAGTCTGGCAGTTTAATTCAGGTAATGACAGGAGGGATGGCATAAAAGTGAATGTGCCTAGAAAATTGATTTGTTGTAATTAATGTGCGTATTCTTTTGTTCTTATCTTTTTTTGTCTCTCTTTTGTATTACGAACATCTTTGTTGCAGTTGCAGGAAGTATACCAGTGTACATTTTTTATAAACGTATAATAAAATATTATGTTTGAGCCAGAAGACAACCTAATATTCTGTGTCTAACAGTTCCAGTTAATGTGTTTACATTTATAGTGTTCAATAATAATAAAAGTATTTATTATTTGATATATTCTATGTAAGGATTGAGTAAGGATTTGAAAAAAAATAATAATACAAAATACAAAGCATGTCACTTTACACTGTGGCTGAGATACAGTAGCATTCTAACTGTATTGACCTGCATTTGGTATACATGGTAAGATGAAGTTCTGTGGTGGGGTTTTGGATACCATCTTGTTTACTACTTACCTAAGCTTTTTCATATTCGTCATATTTCATGAAAGCACTGCAGTAGAGGTTCCTTTTGCCCAGCCAAGCAAAGGTGGGGGAATGAATTGCTATGTCCTAAGCAGATGTTTACCTGAGAAAAAAAAAAAGATTCAATTTGCAATGTAAAAGCAATCCTTCTGCCTCGTGTGTGTTATATGTTGTCTAACCTCCAAGTGCATTAAATCAAGGAGGTCAAATAACTTTTATAGCTAATAATGGAATCACAGCAGAAGGTTTATAATAGGGCACACAGATGCATTTCTGTGTATAAAAATAGAAGGGGTTTGTGTTGTGCCTGCAACTGTATGAGAGCTGGGAGTGACATGCAGAGCTATATTAGGTTTAAACAATATATCTGTCTTTGGATGTCGTTTTGTCGCCCTATTATTTGATACAATATATTTTAATAGAATCAATATAGTGTTTCCTCTCTTGTCAGAAGCATTTCTGTAAAATACGTTTTTTTTTTTGTTTTGTTTTTTTTTATTGTAAATTCCATAGATAGTTAGACACACCAGAGCTGTAAAACAGACTTTTTTGTAATAAATAATAGCCAGTGTTCGCTTAAACTGCTCCATGAGGAACTCTTGACATAAAACAAACGTAATCTGCAAAGCACCAGAGTTTTTGCCACTTAGGAAAATCATTGCACCCGTTTTCTTTTTCTGAAACACCGGCTTGGGCTTGTAAAGCTGTACTTCAATTTAAAACATGTGCTTAAATTCATTCAAGATTTATATATATTTTTAAATCAACAGAATTGTCTTCCTTTTAAAGCATGTTTGCTGTAAAGTGGCACACCCTATAATATCCAAAATCACTTTCAATTAAATTACGGAAAACGCAATTACACTGTGTTTACTCATGACATAACAGTATTTGATTTATGACCTAAACGTAAGTAGAAATGGGAATTGCGAGGATAGCAACTCAGAGATAGAGCCCATTGTATTGAACAAAAGGAGAGCTCAAAAAACAAGAGGCATCTTCAATAACAACAGGGTTCAAATGTTAATGTAACCTATTGGATGTTGAATGCGTTTACCGTTGAAATGCTCTGTAGCCTGCGATATTCATCAGTACCTATGGCAGTGACTATTTTATTCTTTGTTTTATTTATTTATTTATGTGACTTGGATGTGGAATATGCTATTAAGTATACAGAGGCTTGACCTACTATGGTAAATAGGCTTAATTTGTGCAAGACAGGCAAACATTTTGGCACACATGTCCAGAATCTTGAACCACAGATTAAATCAAGATTTTTCTCATCCATACAAAACCCAAGTGATGTTATTACATGACTCATTGTCTGCAGACTTTTGATTTTATTTTTCTGTGATTGCCAGTTGCTTTTGAACTCTGGGGTCACGAAACCCCAGCCTTTCTTTTTTGCCTGGTGTGGTTAATTTAATATTAATAGAGCTTCCATCAATTTGGGAAACATATCAATGTTAAGTCGCAAGCAGTATAAACAAAGTATTTCCAGTGCATTGCAGAAGCAAACCGAAATTCAACACATAGTATGTTACGTAATGCCCTTTTATTTTAAAAGGCCTTGATATCTCTTGAAGAAATTGAGAACACCAGTGTATGCCTAGGTGTCCCTTTCATTTATATGACCTGTTCTATTGTGGAAACTACTACTGTGTTGGTATCATTGCAGGAATGGGGCAGCAGTGTGGAGTAGTGTTTAGGGCTCTGGACTCTTGACTAGAGGGTTGTGGGTTGAATCCCAGGTGGGGGACACTGCTGCTGTACCCTTGAGCAAGGTACTTTACCTAGATTGCTCCAGTAAAAACCCAACTGTATAAATGGGTAATTGTATGTAAAAATAATGTGATATCTTGTAACAATGGTAAGTCGTCCTGGATAAGGGTGTCTGCTAAGAAATAAATAATAATAATGAATATTGTGAAAAAATCACTTCTGCCACTGACAAGCCAAGCCTTGGAAAAGAACTTGTACAGTTACTACAGGTCTTAATGTGTTATGAATTTATGTTTTTTTTTTTTTCACTGCCATATAGTATCGAATTGTATAGCATATGTAACATGTAACATGTACCTGTTCCTGTACATTTTACCTATCTGGTAAATTGTTAATTGGTTTCTTTAGGAGCATGGTTGCTTAACACACAATTAAACTGCAAGTGGCTCTCTTTCCCTGTTGATCTTATTACCCAAGGCAGTGAAACTGAAAACAAGATAAACAGTAATCCTGTAGATACAGTATGCGGGTCTGATGCAAGCCATGTCTTTGGCTTTTTATTTAATGTTGGACAGCAGGTGTTTGCATTTAATCAAAATGGTTCTACATTCTATAGCAAGAGCAATCACACTGCCATTACTTTCACTGGGAGTCCAAATCATGTTATCCTGCGATAAAAATATATGGTACAGTTGGGATAAACATTCATTGATAGCATAGCAACAGCAGCTGCCATGTTCCAATTGACTGATTTGTTTGAAGTCAGTCAGCACAACTGATTTTAAAAAACTCTTGACAAATAATGGCTGTAACGACGGGGTGCATTCAATGTACCTTAGACAACAATCTCTCGGGCTGGTATAACATTTTATCCACTAGGAAGACTTATCTCCTAGGACACTATGTGTGCCCTGCAGATATCACTTACGTATAATGTAATGTATTCTTTTAGAAATTTTCTGTGGGTATGCTTTTCAGTGGAGGAGTCTTCTATTTGAATGTTATAATAAATATAAAGTACGGTATACTGTGTATTACAGTATGACTACATATTTTTATCACTGGGCAAATGTAATTTTTCTGCATTTGTAAAGTTTCAGAAATTAAAAACCCTCTGGGATTTGTAGTTCTCGCTCCCTGTACTACAATGATATCTCTCTAAGGTGACCTGCATTCTGTACTGCACAATGTCCCGTAGAATGATTTGTTGCTGGAAATAGATTCTTGAACACATAAGCAGTCCATATATATATTTCATAACACAAGAGAGCAGTTTGACCCTAATCTTCAAATCAGACCAAATGTTTCAGCTTCGTCAAGCCCTTACCAACTTTAAGAGCAACAGGAAAAGGGCAAAACAACTGTAAATCTGATTTTGCTAGTGCAGTGCCCTTGAAGAAAAAGCAAGTAGATCATGTGTGTCACTATTTGTGACTGCAGTGAAAGATGTGACTGCAAGATAGACATGGTGCTGAGAACACAGGCATGTCATTATCCTCTACAGATACTATTTTGTTCAGAGGCAGACATTTTGGCATGATATTTATTTGTTATCTCTGTTTTCCATACACAACAAAGGTGTGCACATGTGTTAGATGACCAGCTACTGCCAGGAATACTCCTAGGTTTATATTTATATATTGTTGCTTGTGCCTGAATTTACCCTTTGCTTGCATTTTAAATCCATATAAAGAATACATTTTGTGAAGGTAAACTCGTGCTCCCTTTGGTTCTGAGCAGCATTTGCACCATAAGCACCGACTGATCCTACAGATGGTGACGTCTTCAGCAGTGTGATTATTATTAGTGAAATGTCGGGCTACTGGAAATGTAGTTGTGTTGAGTCTAATGATGCTTAAATGTTCCACGAAGCGGCCTGCTAAATGCATTTTAGTTTCCCCAATGTAGAGTTTTTGTGTTTCTTGCAGATAATGCAGTATACTATTCTTTTAAAGGTGCATGTAAAATGTTAATTGATGTTGAATGATGATTTAGAGCCCCAGATCTCAGTTTGGGTGCTAATCAATCTTCAGGTAGTACATCATGGTCTATTGCATAGCAATGCACCTTTTAAAAGTTCCCCAGAAGGACCACTCTCACTTACATGTCTGAAAATAAACCATTTGAAAGTTTCAGAAGACAACTAGGTTTACATTTTTTTTAATGAAATGGCATTTCTTATTTCAGAGGCACACAATGAAAGTTGCTAACTTGCTGTCAGTAAAGTTGACATTGGATTTTGATGTTTCATTTTTTCCCTTGCTGTGAATGTGAGACATCCGATTCCTGCCACTGAAATGCCACCGCGTTTATAATAATGTATACAGACTGTTGATAGGTTTTCTTTTCATTTCTTTTCTATTAGCAGTGCCAATGACAGCTTGGGTGACAGACTTAAATTTTATCAGTAAAATGTGACAATTCTTAACTTCTTTCAGAAAGAGGTTCTTCACAGTTCTGTCTTTCAAGTATTGTGACAAACGTCAGTATTCCTGTCTTGAATAGAGTTTCTCTTCAAAAGGTGAAACCTTATATTGTACTATACTGCATTTGTTATGATTCAAATGCTCATCAAGATACGAATTATCATGACTAAAGAAAGGTTTATAGAATTTTTTTTTTTTTTTTTTTTTATAGATTTATTAACATAAATACTTTTTTTTGTATCTGTGGCAAAAGTGACCACTTTTGTGCATCCCCAGTCATCATGTATCAAAAAATTGGTTTTACATTGAACAAGTTTACTGTGTCCAATTTTAACTCATTCAAATGTATGTATGAGCGTCCAATGCAGTGGTCATTACTTGCTAGATAACTGAGAGTGGCATTAGATGTCACAAGCCGAAGACAAATACCTTGACAACAGACAAGGCCATTTATCTACAAGTAATGACCACTGTGGGGGATATTAGGCTATTGTATGGACATGATTATGATGTGTTTTGGTGTTATATTTGGGTGTTGATGGCTTAGGCTGCTTTAAAATGAGTTTTAAGACCTGAAGGATAATGACCACCCAATCTGAAACTTATTGACTGAGACAATCCATGAGGTTTAAACATATTCAGTATTCAGGGTCTGCATGATGTGTATCTAAACCATTGGTTTACAAAAGGTTTTGTGTTTAAAAGATTGGTTTGTGTTAATGCAAGCTCATTTAAATGCCTCTCCACAGGATGAATGACGTTCATAAAGTAGTTCTTATCTTGTAGGAAGATACTTATCTAAGTCCCAGATGTATATCGATTTACTTGCATTGAAATGAAAGAGTAATTCTTATCTACACCTTATAGACATTTCCAATTCAAATGGGTGTATCTCTCCTTTATCAAAACTCTTGATAGTCTGATAATTTGTGTTATCTCTGTGGGGCTTTTCTGTGCAGTCCAGAGATATACTTGTAGCAGTTAAGCTTTGTATTCATATGCAATGATCCTTTTTAATACAGTGTAGCCCACAAAATAGATTTGGTATTCTGAAATGCACAACCTTTTCACTGTGGCTCATGGTCGATGACGGGTTGGGGGGAGGTAAATAATGACTGTGAAGCCTTTAGACAACTGCATTCTTTTCCCTTGGTCTACAGTACAACAGCATTTTATTTTACCAATAACTAATACTATAGTTTTTTAGTAGATTTTTCTTACTTAAATATTATTATTATTATTATTATTATTATTATTATTATTATTATTATTATAAGAAATCATATACATTTCAATTATATCAATTCCATTTTTTCTGTTATTCCTACAGTATACTATACCACACTCCTTTAGGACATTTGAAATATAACTAACATAGAGTCTGCATCGTACAGTAGAGGATGGATCTCTTCAGTGCATATTAGCATTGAACAATCCAGATTACAATCCCCGTTTTAACAGGGAGACTATGTAGGTCCCTTCATGTCTTGCTGTTCTGTGATGGCATTTCAAGGGTGGTATTCGTTCCTTCTAATGTTCTCTGAGCAACAGGCCTGCTATTCATTTTCATTTTAGTATATCAGTATTAACTTTATTTGCTACACAATTACACATTACATAACAAACAGAATTTAACCAATATAACTGCATGTGTAATTGCAAAATGTGCTACCTCATCAACAGGCATAATATTATTATTATTTGTTTATTTAGCAGACGCCTTTATCCAAGGCGACTTACAGATACTAGGATGTGTGAACTATGCAAGAGCTGCAGAGTCACTTACAATTACGTCTCACCCGAAAGACGGAGCACAAGGAGGTTAAGTGATTTGCTCAAGGTCACACAATGAGTCAGTGGCTGAGGTGGGATTGATGCAAAACACTTAACATTTCATCTGCTTTGAAATAAACACATATAACATAGGTGTACAATAATAGAGTTAAATTATAAATGTGTTTTTGTATATATATATATATATATATATATATATATATATATTTTTAACAGTCTGCTCAGTTATCTCCTTACATTTGGGACAGAGAGAAATAGAAGCATTTGGCAGTTGGATTACTAATAAAATGTCAAATGTGAGCCACCCCTGTTCCACACCACCTGCTAAAGAATACACATTTCATGATTTTTAAATAAAGTTGTGATGCAGTGAGTTTTTTAAGAGCGCACTGCTGCATGCACGATGAAATCCCCTGCCACTTTAAAGGTGTACAGTACCTTCTGTTCACATATTGAATTTTTTCAATCATACGATAAGATAAACCCCAAGAGAAAATGCTACTCGCATTTCAGTCTGAATAACGACTCTGTTCGTTCTACTGTTGTTTGTTCAGTGTGATCCGATGTGTATGGTCTCATCGTTGCATGAAGACTTGCAGAACATAATTTCATTTGTTGCAATAACCCTATTCAGTTAGTGGTAAGGTACTGTATCTATGTATCTATGTTACAGCACAACTTTACTCCCAAGATAGTTTAATCTGACAGGCGTACATTTGCAGTGTAAGCAACCACAAACAATAAGAAGAAAAGTATTTTGAAATAAGGCACATCTGTATGGAGTTTTGCTGACCAAATGGTAGTTTACTACAACCCCTGGCAAATCCTTATATGAGTGTGTTAAGCAGACTTGACCATTTGTAGTATGTTAGTGTTAAACTTTAATTAAGTTGTTTTACAATACTGAATAGAAAAGCAGTGCATATACAAAACAAATGACTGCCTTTTGCGTTTTGTGTTGGGAGCATAAAACTAAGTTTCTCGATAAAAAAGATAATTGCTCTGTAAAGGTAGAAACCTTGCCCTTGAACATTGATATAGTTTATTTGGAGAAAAGGGGTTACATCTTAGCAGGTGGAATGGCGTTTTGCATTTTTAAAAGAATAATGCACAGCCACCAGAGCCAAGTGTGATCAGTAATTCATCTTAAAATGTGGAGCTGTCAATGTCTTGTGAGTTTGATTTAAACAGTAAGTACATATTAAAAGAAAGACTACAGAGAGAGAGAGAGAGAGAGAGAGAGAGAGAGAGAGAGAGAGAGAGAGAGAGAGAGACAGGTATATAATAACACAATAAAATAAGCAAATTCACAATAGAATCCTTTAAGTACAGTAACGTGTCATGTATTTATTCATTGTCAAAAGCATCAATAGACCCAGAAGTCTATAAAAAATAAACAGCTTCAGAACCAGCCATGCGGCTACACTGGTTGATCCCTCACTGCTTTATTGCTTCAGAAAACTAGGAAGAGAAAACATAAGAGGCAGATGATGGCTTTAGGGAGATATTCTCATACTTCGTTGAAATATGCTATTTGAAATATGTTAGTGGAATTTCACACAGTAACTCTTAACATCAAAATGACGTTTGTAAAATAAGCAAGACCTGACAGACAGATCAATGTCTAATATTCTTTGATCATAGCTTTCCTTTATAGAAAAAACAAATTCCTGCCATATAAGCAGATCTACAAAATTGGAATAATATGAAAAAAATTACCAAATCTATCTCTGACTATTAATGGAGAGTAGGAAGCACAAGGAAATAACATCTGTGGAGTCTAATAAATTGATCTGAGCAGTAGCATATCTCAGTTCTGACACTGTTTAAATAATACAAATAGGAATAAACCTCCTCTTAAAGATACAGAATACACTTATTTTAATAATTTCAAAGGTGGTGTGTGGCGGAGTGTCCCGCCCCTATTTATTATTATTTGTATTTTTGTTTGCGGCGCGGGTAAAAGCGCCGCGTCTTTTATTATTATTTAAAAACCCCGTGAGGATGCATGGCTGATCAGCTACTGATTACTTAAATAGCTGACAGTCATGCATCCTTACCAAACGCGTGCAGACTCTGGCCGGGGGATAATAAGATAATTACCAACTAGTTAATCCCTCGGCCAGAGTATATAAACCTGCAGCTCTCTGCACTTGATGTTGGGGTGTTGGAGTAGAGAGTACGGGGAGCGGAGAGAAGGATAATATTTAAAAAAACAATTGCTAATACGTGCTGGATAAGCCAGCACGACACTTACTTGTTTGTTTGTTTATTCGTTTGGCCCTCGCGCCTTTTTGTTTTGTGTTTTGTTTAAATCTTTTGTTTTGTTTATTAAATACGCTGAGTGCACTAACACTCAGCTTCAACCGCCCATCCACTGTTTGGTTTGAGTTACTTCCTGGTCCGTGACGTCATCCACATCACCACTGCGAGCCAGACTGTCACATATGGTGTCCTGCGTGGGACAAAACAAACGCCTCCAATAGCCGGACCAGGAAAGAAAAGCTCGTTTTTTTGTTCGTTTTTTTTTTTTTTTCAAAGTGTTTTTGTGTGTTTTTTGGGGAAAAAAAAAAAAAAAAAAAAATATGGGAAGAAGCGGACGGAGGAAGCAGCAGCTACAGCAGCGTGGGGCCGGTCGCAGGTCCCACTGTAGCTCAACCATGCTGGACGTCTGCCCCACCTGCTTGAAAGGTGAGGAGTGGTGCTTCGCTGTTGGGGAGGTGGGTCACATAGCACCCGACCAACCCCCTCCATGGCAGGAGAAAGAGGAGCCAGAGCGTCCAGTGAGGGAGGACCTGCATCCTCCAAAGAGGACGAATGCACTCTCCTCTGAGGGAGTCTGGGACTGGCTGGTGGAGCCGGGGAGGGATTATGAGGAAGCCCTCCCTGCAGTGATCAACCTCCTGTGGGCAAGAGATGGGGAGCGCTGGGAGGCCTGGGAACAGCAACACCACCCAGCTTCCCTCCCAGACATCGCAGCCATGGTGTTCAACTACCTGGCTGCGGATATGGGAGAGACCCTGCTGCTGCCATCTCCAGCACAAATGGGAGAGGAGCCATCGCTACCGTCTCCACCAGCAGAGGGAGAGGAGCCATCGCTGCCGTCTCCAGCGCCAGAGGGAGAGGAGCCATCGCTGCCGTCTCCAGCGCCAGAGGGAGAGGAGCCATCGCTGCCGTCTCCAGCATCAGAGGGAGAGGAGCCATCGCTGCCGTCTCCAGCGCCAGAGGGAGAGGAGCCATCGCTACCGTCTCCAGCATCAGAGGGAGAGGAGCCATCGCTACCGTCTCCAGCATCAGAGGGAGAGGAGCCATCGCTACCGTCTCCAGCATCAGAGGGAGAGGAGCCATCGCTACCGTCTCCACCAGCAGAGGGAGAATGCCTGCTGGTTTCGCCTCCACAGCCTGGGGAGGAGCCCGAACATCCTACGCCCGAGTGGGAGGAGCCCGAACGTCCTACGCCTGAGTGGGAGGAGCCCGAACGTCCTACGCCCGAGTGGGAGGAGCCCGAACGTCCTACGCCCGAGTGGGAGGAGCCCGAACGTCCTACGCCCGAGTGGGAGGAGCCCGAACGTCCTACGCCCGAGTGGGAGGAGCCCGAACGTCCTACGCCCAAGAGGGGGGAGTCGGTGCGTCCACAGCCCAAGAGGGAGGAGTCGGTGCGTCCACAGCCCAAGAGGGAGGAGTCGGTGCGTCCACAGCCCAAAGAGGGGGGAGTCGGTGCGTCCATAGCCCAAGAGGTGGAAGTCTGCGCTTCCACAGCCTTAGGACCCAAGCTGCAGTCCCAAGAGCCAGAAGGGGAGGAGTTACAGGCTCAACCCCCTGAATTTTTCTGGGGGGGAGAAGGGCAGGATGCTGGTGTTCCCCAGCAGCCTCTATTTATGCTGCTGAAGGGAGCACGGCACACACCAGCCCAGCCGCCACAGCAGAGGGAGCCAGCACCGCCACAGCCTCCCTCTGAGTGGCCAGCATCCGCCCCATCGCCTCTGCCTCCACCACCACCAGGAGCAGAGCAGCAGGAGCTGCTTCTGTCTCCACCATCACCAGGAGCAGAGCAGCAAGAGCTGCCTCTGCCTCCGCCACCTCCACCAGCAGAGGGTGAATGCCTGCTGGTTCCACATCCACCGTCGTGGGAGGACTGCTTGCCCCTCCCACCTCCACCAGCAGAGGGTGAATGCCTGCTGGTTCCGCCTCCACCGTCGTGGGAGGACTGCTTGCCCCTCCCACCTCCACCAGCAGAGGGTGAATGCCTGCTGGTTCTGCCTCAACCGTCGTGGGAGGACTGCTTGCCCCTCCCACCGCCACCAGCAGAGGATGAATACCTGCTGGTTCCGCCTCAGCCGCCGTGGGAGGACTGCTTGCCACTCCCAGCTCCACCAGCAGAGGGTAAATACCTGCTGGTTCCGTCTCAGCCGCTGTGGGAGGACGGCTTTCCCCTCCCACCATCGCCATTGCCTGGGGATTGCTGTTCTGCATCGCCTGGGGCTGCCTTTTGTTCTCCACAGGACACAGGGTACGAGGGAGAAGTGGAGCTCCCGCTGCCGCCTCCATGGCCAGGGGCTCCCCTCCCGAGTTCGCCTTCCGAGGGTCCGCTGCTGCTGCCGTCGCCTTCCGAGGGTCCGCTGCTGCTGCCGTCGCCTTCCGAGGGTCCGCTGCTGCTGCCGTCGCCTTCCGAGGGTCCGCTGCTGCTGCCGTCGCCTGGGGTCGCCAGGGATCCTGCTTCGCCTGGGGTCGTCGAGGGTCCGGCTTTGCCTGGGGTCGCCAGGGATCCTGCTTCGCCTGGGGTCGCTACACGATGGCCGGAGCTCCATGAAAGGGAGCTGCCAGAAATGAAGAAAGGGGGGGAGGTCAGGAGACCAGCTCCCCCAGCCGCACTTTCGCGGCTGGAGATCATGTGGTCGGAGCCCCACGGAGGGGAACTGCCGGCCATGAAGAAGGGGGGAGAGGTCAGGAGACCAGCTTCCCCAGCCGCACTTTCGTGGCAGGATAGAGTGTGGCGGGAGCCCCGGAAGAGGGAACTGCCGGCCACGAAGAATGGGGGGGTGCCAGAGATTCCACCATGGCCACCCCCCAGAAGTAACTTGCTTCCCCCTCTTCCGGGACTTTAAGACTGAGGGGGGAGGTGGCCGTTGGGGCCATGTGTGCTGCGCACAAGGGGGGGCATGTGTGGCGGAGTGTCCCGCCCCTATTTATTATTATTTGTATTTTTGTTTGCGGCGCGGGTAAAAGCGCCGCGTCTTTTATTATTATTTAAAAACCCCGTGAGGATGCATGGCTGATCAGCTACTGATTACTTAAATAGCTGACAGTCATGCATCCTTACCAAACGCGTGCAGACTCTGGCCGGGGGATAATAAGATAATTACCAACTAGTTAATCCCTCGGCCAGAGTATATAAACCTGCAGCTCTCTGCACTTGATGTTGGGGTGTTGGAGTAGAGAGTACGGGGAGCGGAGAGAAGGATAATATTTAAAAAAACAATTGCTAATACGTGCTGGATAAGCCAGCACGACACTTACTTGTTTGTTTGTTTATTCGTTTGGCCCTCGCGCCTTTTTGTTTTGTGTTTTGTTTAAATCTTTTGTTTTGTTTATTAAATACGCTGAGTGCACTAACACTCAGCTTCAACCGCCCATCCACTGTTTGGTTTGAGTTACTTCCTGGTCCGTGACGTCATCCACATCACCACTGCGAGCCAGACTGTCACATGGTGATATTCAGACATGCCACAGTTTAGATCAATTAAAAACATTTTAATATTGAAAATACACAATATTCTTTATTTCTTTAAATACTTTGTTTCCCAGTGCTTTGTACTGCATGTCTTTCCTTTAACAAGCTTGATTTCAGATGTGTTGGTGTGCCCGCTCAGATTAGTGGAGCGTTTTCATGATCTTCGACCAGAAGAGGTGGCTGACTTATTCCAGACAACCCAAAGAGTGTCAGGCGTGCTTGAAAATCACTTCTGTGGCACCTCACTGACTATTGCTATTCAGGTATTTTCTTCAAACATGTTATTAAAGAAGATATGAGAATGGTTTATTGCAAAGGAATGATAAAGCATTTAACAAAGTTAGACAGCACAACAAGGTAATTAGAAGGGGTATAACTAAATACATATGCAACTAAATCCAGTTTCTGATTCTTGCTGGCTGACAACGGTTTTAACACTAGAACTACCAGAACGGTCATTTTGACCGATCATGGTTTTTAAGTGTATTTTTCTCCACTGATTTGGCAGCTAGACACCTGTGCTTTTTTACTTTTCCTAAATATGCATATTAAACACATATTGAACAGTTATATGTTCCATCTTTTGAACAGTTGAACAATCCACGTTTTAAACAGTTGTAAGTTCCATCCTTTGAAGAGTAAGTTCCGTCCTTTGAGCTTTTGAACATGTTAATAAACCACTTTTTTAAAATTTAATTCTGTTGTGCTTCATTATATTATATTGAAAAACAAAAATAATGTTATGGAACAATAGTGTATCAAACCAGCTTTTGCAAGACTAGACACAGAAATTACCGCCAACAGAGTCGAACTCAAGCACAAAATAAAAGACTAGTAAACACAAAACATTGTATAAAATAAAAGTCAAACTAACAAATCTCAGGCACTGCAATTCTGTACTGCTCCAAAGTTGGCTCTGAGCTATTAAAACCACCCCATTTTATAGCCCAGCATTTGTGTAAACATGCAAAATTTTAAACCATGCAACCAATCATAACCCCTTCCAGCACCACCCCCAAATCTCATGCTGTAACAGGTGTCCCTCACGTGTACCAATGAGGCTGCAAAAAACGGGGTCACAAACATAATCCTAAAGGAGAACAAACAATAACACAGAACAGTTTCACAGCGTGCGACACAACAATAGTTTTATACACATTTTAATATGGTGGTTAAAAAGACCACTCCAGTAGTTCTAGATATATATATATATACAGTGCCTTGCGAAAGTATTCGGCCCCCTTGAACTTTGCGACCTTTTGCCACATTTCAGGCTTCAAACATAAAGATATGAAACTGTAATTTTTTGTGAAGAATCAACAACAAGTGGGACACAATCATGAAGTGGAACGAAATTTATTGGATATTTCAAACTTTTTTAACAAATAAAAAACTGAAAAATTGGGCGTGCAAAATTATTCAGCCCCTTTACTTTCAGTGCAGCAAACTCTCTCCAGAAGTTCAGTGAGGATCTCTGAATGATCCAATGTTGACCTAAATGACTAATGATGATAAATAGAATCCACCTGTGTGTAATCAAGTCTCCGTATAAATGCACCTGCACTGTGATAGTCTCAGAGGTCCGTTTAAAGCGCAGAGAGCATCATGAAGAACAAGGAACACACCAGGCAGGTCCGAGATACTGTTGTGGAGAAGTTTAAAGCCGGATTTGGATACAAAAAGATTTCCCAAGCTTTAAACATCCCAAGGAGCACTGTGCAAGCGATAATATTGAAATGGAAGGAGTATCAGACCACTGCAAATCTACCAAGACCTGGCCGTCCCTCTAAACTTTCAGCTCATACAAGGAGAAGACTGATCAGAGATGCAGCCAAGAGGCCCATGATCACTCTGGATGAACTGCAGAGATCTACAGCTGAGGTGGGAGACTCTGTCCATAGGACAACAATCAGTCGTATACTGCACAAATCTGGCCTTTATGGAAGAGTGGCAAGAAGAAAGCCATTTCTTAAAGATATCCATAAAAAGTGTCGTTTACAGTTTGCCACAAGCCACCTGGGAGACACACCAAACATGTGGAAGAAGGTGCTCTGGTCAGATGAAACCAAAATCGAACTTTTTGGCAACAATGCAAAACGTTATGTTTGGCGTAAAAGCAACACAGCTCATCACCCTGAACACACCATCCCCACTGTCAAACATGGTGGTGGCAGCATCATGGTTTGGGCCTGCTTTTCTTCAGCAGGGACAGGGAAGATGGTTAAAATTGATGGGAAGATGGATGGAGCCAAATACAGGACCATTCTGGAAGAAAACCTGATGGAGTCTGCAAAAGACCTGAGACTGGGACGGAGATTTGTCTTCCAACAAGACAATGATCCAAAACATAAAGCAAAATCTACAATGGAATGGTTCACAAATAAACATATCCAGGTGTTAGAATGGCCAAGTCAAAGTCCAGACCTGAATCCAATCGAGAATCTGTGGAAAGAACTGAAAACTGCTGTTCACAAATGCTCTCCATCCAACCTCACTGAGCTCGAGCTGTTTTGCAAGGAGGAATGGGCAAAAATTTCAGTCTCTCGATGTGCAAAACTGATAGAGACATACCCCAAGCGACTTACAGCTGTAATCGCAGCAAAAGGTGGCGCTACAAAGTATTAACTTAAGGGGGCTGAATAATTTTGCACGCCCAATTTTTCAGTTTTTTATTTGTTAAAAAAGTTTGAAATATCCAATAAATTTCGTTCCACTTCATGATTGTGTCCCACTTGTTGTTGATTCTTCACAAAAAATTACAGTTTCATATCTTTATGTTTGAAGCCTGAAATGTGGCAAAAGGTCGCAAAGTTCAAGGGGGCCGAATACTTTCGCAAGGCACTGTATGTCCGGTAGTTTTAGAGTTAAAAGGCAATGCGGGTCAGAAACATGTACTTGCCAAGTCTACTCGAGGAAACCATTAAGTACATAATGTATTTATTGTGTTACATGGCAGGGTTCAATGATGGAAAAAGACACCATTGTGTGTCCCAAGCGCTAAAGGAGGAATAGAGAAAGCAACATAAAACACACATGGCCAATGAACAAAAATGCATTCTTGTTTTGAGTCATTATGTTTTGTAAGTTTTAACATCAAATCACATTGTTTTGTAGTCTTCTTTTCCATCTGCTAGCACATATTCAAACCCTCTGTGTGAGTTTGACCACACTATGTTGATTCTTGTAACATTAACAGCATCTGAGCAAAAGTGGGTTTCACAGACTGTGGTAATATGTGCATCTATTAATCACACACAGCCATCTTGGGGGTTTGCTACCATTATTCACAAGAATGCTGTTTCATAAACAAACTAAAATAGCTTGCTTGCCTTTACATAGAATTTTGTGCAGTATCTGTAATCATTTTGTTCAACTCTATACTTTTTTATAGACTAGGAATCGTGTTGAATCTAAATTGTTCACCATTTAATTAAATTTTTTTTTAATTACCAAACCTGTTTTTTTGTTTTTTTTTGTATTTGCCCAAGGATTACATTTTAATTATTATGCCACCAGCCTTAAAATGACACAATGGCAAAACAACCAACCACCACATGGTAACTTCTAGTTTTATGCAGTGTTAGCATTAGATACAATAGTAAGCTATGACAATGTTGGTTATTTTGTGAGCCACTATAAAGATAGCAACACCATACTGAAAATATCATCCTACTTTGTTGTTTGTGCTATGTTTGAAGTACCACAGCAAACGTATGGAGCTACATTCTGTGCAAGGACCGGGTAGATGGTTGCCACTTAAATCATTATGTCTCAGAAAGTGAGAATTACAGTGCAGGGTTTCAAATGGGGTTCTGATGCAGCATTACCTGGGAAGCAACAAAAAAGCACCATGCTACAAAAAAAAAGATTTGGATAGTTTTCAAGTATTTTTCTTGTAAACATGTCAACCTTCTCTTTAGCACACATAATTCCACTGTACGTTTAATATATTTGATGTTAAAAACACCAACAGGTGAATTTTAGCCTGATTACAAACCCAGATTAACACTAATCTTGGACTGCCTTACCTAAAGTAAAATTTTGTAGTCCAAGATTAGTGATAATCAGAGTCACTTTTTGGAACATTAAAATAGTCTCCATAATATAACACTTACAGTATATAAGAAGACACATTTACACTACAGTTAGTAATGCATATATTTTCAAAACGGCTGATCAATATAATTGCTAGCCATAGTGTCAAAGCTTATTACTTCAAATTGCTATTAGCACATTTTTATTATTGGGTACCTTTGTCCTTTTTGAAAAATGTGTTTATCTTTTTATAAAAGGATAATGTAATTATAGCATGTTCTAGCACAGCAAGTAGTACATTGACTGCGCCAAGCAAGACAAATGATGCTGCTAAAATTAAATTACTTGAAATGTTCAGAGAAGATTTCAGTATTCCACTTCTTCCATTGTCTTCCCCTAACTTCATAGGTGAAGTAAGCTATTATCACACTTTGGTTGGAAACTTCAGTAGCTGTCAAAAGGGTGGAAAAGGTTTAACAATGAATATTAATAGAAATCCATTGGCCCATTAAAAGCAAAGGGGTGCTTAAAAAGGTTTCCCTATCATACCGTCTGCAATTCAAATGAATGTAGGGACAGATTCCAAATTCGTAAGAGCTCTGGGAAAGGGGTGTGATTCATCAATAATTAAAATGGGGCTAAATTATTAGAAATATCCCTGGATTCCCTGTATTATCTAATTAATCTCATCTTTTTGTCCCTCAGGATGGCCCAGAGGCTGGACAAACTGTGAAGGTGAGGATTTAATACTCTTCTTATACATTTATTATACATGTGTGCCATAGTTAAGAGTATTGAAGAACCATTATATTTATACTGAAATCACACATTCTTTGAGACTTCATAGTTAAAGTTTTCTTTTATGCTTTGGCTATAACTTTGGAATGAACTTACTGGGTTTTTTTTCACATTATTTGACTAACATTAACCTGTCCTTGTACCCAAAGCAGCAATCTTGTTAAATGTGAAATAAAATAATTAGGAATCTGTAGGACAGAAGATCATTTATCTTGAAGTCTACGCACTTGACATCTCTTCATATGCTGAGGTTCATTTTGCAAAACATGAAATGATGATAGGAAGACTGTGTTACTGGGTAATTAAATAGCATGGTTTCTCAAGTTATCCATATCATTGCCACTCAGTGAAAGGCTATCAGGAGCGGCATTGATTTACCTGCAGTTTGCCCGTTAGTGAACAGAAATTGCCAGTTGAGATGAAAACAGATTGAAAGCCGTTTAATCAAAGGCTTTGTTTGCTGGCTTCTAAACTTGGTTAGTATGGGCCTACTTAAGTGTGCCAGCTTACAACTGTACTTAAATTAGGAAACGAATGACTGAAAATGATTTGAAAGTGTTACAGAACTGAGTAGTCCATTCACTGCATGGCACTGTTTTTTTTTCACTTTTTGTAGTTTAAAAGCCTAAACTGAAATTAGTTTGGGGTGTTAGTGTTGTCCCAGTCGGGCTGTGTTTCATATGCCAAACAGCTCTGACAGATACAGCCTGAATTAGCCATTTATCCAAGCCAAGGAAGTACTCCTGGGGATGGGGCAGAACACTTTGGCACAGGCAGTCACTTCACCTACATGTATTTATTCTGCCTGATTGGGGCTATGATCTTCTTTTCCATTACTCTTCTCTCTTGCCTTTATTAGTCCTTGGCAACACTTAATTCAAAGTGACATTAATTGCTAATTGCACATCTAGTTACAAAATAATTACATGTTAAATGTAAAGCTACAGTGTACTGTTTGCCCTATATAAACATGTGCTTATAAATTAAAAGCTCAGTGATATTGGCAGCCTTACTTTTTATTTTCATTTAGCCATATGCATTACATTCCCTTTATGTGAATTGTTTGTTTAGTGTGTTAAGTTGTGTCCAGTGTTCCGGTTTTGACTGTATGGACATATATCCTATCTAAACAAACTAAATGTTTCACCTGTCTCCTAAATGTCACGTATGTGCCCCAGTCTTCTACTTCTGTGAGAACTGTAACACAAGACTGCTGCAACACAGCTAAGAAATGCTTACAGGAACAAAGCTTAAAGCTTAAAACTAATTAGAAATCCTTAAGCAAAAGACCTTGTCACCATAACAATGCATTAATATTAATCACATGTCCTTGTTAATAAAAAAAAAAGACGTATTTATTTATTCATATTTTCATAAGAGAAGTTCTAAACGCCCATAAGCTAAGTGGAGTTTGTTAGACAAATTATCATTTTAATTGCAGCCGTAATTGATTATACTCACCATGCTCATTAAGTTCGGAAAGATATGAAGCAACTTTCAAGGTCATATAGTAGTAGGCTTGTAATTTGTGATAAGCTGGTTTGTGAACATCTAATTGCTCATTCACGTCAGTCTAGCTGCCACTTGAAATCCCACAAAATCTCTCCATCCAATTTGTTAAAAAACTCATGCTATTCCTAGGTTACATTTCTTATGTAAATCAGTGGCCAGTGATAACATGCATATGTTTGCAATTATTATGTAAGTCAGGTGTTTAAGTTTTCATAAATATGCAGTGCTCTGAACGCTTATTAACCTTAGGAATATTGCAAAATGATTACCTAAACTATGAGAGTCATATGCATGCAATATTTAAAATAGGATTCTCATCACTGCATTGTATCCCATAAGTATAAAAAAAAGTAATTTACTATAGAATCTAAATTGACCTTAAATGGGCACTGCATGTAAGAGGTACTATACCAAGGAAACTGTAACACTGTCCATACAGATTGTAATCTCTTTGTGTCGTATGACCTGAACCAGGAGATTGTCACATCTTCAGTGTGATTAGACAAACTTTTCAACAAAAGGTGTTTGTTAGTGTCTTTTGAGTTCAGTGCTGCTAAATAGAATAAGTGTATCCAGAATTTAAGGCTTGTGGACAAGTTAACAAATAAGGGCAGAAACTGGTGGATATTAATAAAGCAGTTATTTTTTTTCAAAATGATAGGCATAGAAATCCGATTGGTCTGAACTGAAACAAAAAAGATTGTCTTTGTTATATCGTTCCAGTTGAGTAAAGCAGATTTTGGTAAAGGTATAGGTAGCAGTGAGATGGTCCTACATGTAGCTCATACTTCGACAAGAATCAGATAATAAACTTTTACCACATACCATAATGTACAGTATTTCCATGCTTTGTGTAAGACCATGATTGACCTTGGATATTACTGGTATTATCATTCCCAATTCAGATAAATATGTTGTATAACAAATCATGTTTGTAGGTCAAACATCATTTCAACTGTAAGCAAAGAGAATGACGAAACAACGACACAGCTATTCAGGATATGCAAATGTCAGCATTATGGAGCAGCAGTATGGATGGAGCAGCAGTGTGGAGTAGTGATTAGGGCTCTGGACTCTTGACCGGAGGGTCATGGGTTAAATCCCAGGTGGGGGGCACTGCTGCTGTACCCTTGAGCAAGATTACTTTACCTAGATTGCTCCAGTAAAAACTGTATAAATGGGTAATTGTATGTAAAAATAATGTGTAAAAAATAATGTAATTGTATGTAAAAATAATGTGATATCTTGTAACAATTGTAAGTCGCCCTGGATAAGGGCGTCTACTAAGAAATAAATAATAATAATCAAATCGCTTGAAAATTAATACTAGGGAATTAATATTCCCTTTAAATTGGATGTAAAGGATATACATTTATTTATATATTTAATGTACACAGTAAGTAGAATAATAGAAAACAGAACACAAGTTGTTTGTATCTGAACTGTGCAGGCAAGATGGAAATCCTCAGGCTAAGTTTGTTTTCTTCTGTATTTGGAATAACCATGTTGAGCCTTCCAGGTTGAATTTTGCTTTGATAATACACACCAGGGGGTAGGAACTATTCATTAATTACATACCTTTTTTTTAATTATTTTTTGTGCCTGATTGATAAATAATTCAGATCAAATTAACAAGGAAGTTCCCAAGTTAAGGATTGCAGAATAATTGTTTTTGCATTTTTTTCCCATGGCTTTTTTAATTGTGGGTGGTTGTTGTAGCCAAGTCAATAAAGGAAGATATGCTCCAGTACTGGCAAGATCTCCGTAATCCCCATGCATCTTTCATTAAGAATCCATCACCAAGTCCGTGATTGAGTTCATAGTCAGAGTCCTATTTAAAATTCATAGTTAGAGAAAAGCAGTGTCTTTTAGAGAAATTACTCCATAAACTGCAAGATCTGCACTTGGTCCAAACTGCCAGTGAATCACTTGGCTATGTTATATTTGAGACACATAGTCAATAACATATTTAAGAAGCTTTTTACACCCCTGTAGATAATATATATCCACAGACATGTTGCAGTTAAACTAGACCCAGTTTCATTTACTGAATATGACTTGACCTGGGCTGACTTGACAGAATTCTGTTTTTATCTTCTTTGTTGTCACTAATCCGATTTGAAAGCATTATTCTTTTTAACTAAACAGTTTTACTTGTACATCTAAAATGAAAGAACTGGTTTATATTTGGTAAATTTATTTTAATTTTTAGAATTTTAATCTAAATGAGTAAGACATGGCTTCCAATCCTTTTTGCGATGACAAGTTAATATGCTTGTCTTCATTTAATACTTAGTGGACAGATCCATTTAAAAAAAATGTTTTTTGGTTCTTGGTTCTTGGGATGGGCCCAGGAATGAACAGCAGTAAAGGTTGACCTTGCTTTTATGGAAATGCTTTAAAAAAATGTTCTGAAACTACTGGTCAAGATTCTAATAAAAACTCATTATGTATGCCATAGACCCAGATAACGTCCGTCATTACAAAGGGTATATCAGTGGCCACCACCAGTAGCCTGTGGTTAAGAATCCGATCAGGAGCAGCAGGGTTGGAGCATGCTGTCAGAATGCATTTTAGATAGAGTTCTAAAAAGGTTACCTTTCAATGTTGTTTGAATCATTCTAGCAACGTTGTACACAAAAAAAACAAAGCATGTACTATATGATCTCATCTAATGTAATCAAATCTAGCCACACTGCACAAAGAAGAAGAGATTCAAGCCATGCTGTGGTTGTGAAGCCTGCAACAGAGGCTATCGCGAATGCACTATACAGAATAGGATTTGGTACCGTAGACCTCACTGCAAATGAAAATTGAACTCCATGGAATTTCTTGAGGTCACTGTGAGATTCTCAAACTTTTCAATTTCAGCAGCTCATATTTATTCCCTTAAGACATGCTAAGATTGAAAAATAATTACCCAGGAGAGTCAAGTGCAAATGCAAATGTAGGATTTAGGAAGCCACATAACCCCCTATAATCCTGTCCGTTTTGCTACAAGTTATGCTTCTATCAACCCTCAGTTCCCTGCACCTCATTACTAGATGAAAAAGAATACAGTAGGAATGTATCTGCAGCGTTGAAAAGAGGTTTTCCTGCGTCTTTCCCCTCTGATCATCAGAACACTGCATACAAAGAGCATCACACAACCTTGCAGACAATGGTTTAAGATAAATATTTTTAATTGGATTAGGGGAAATACTTTGTAGATGTTTGATATGCTTTTTTTTTTTTAATAAGTTTTGAATTAGGGTGCCAGTTGTGGTGGCTCAGTGCAATGAGCCTTCCCATTTGTGGTCTGTGTCTATACTTCCACATAACCAGCATCCATTACTTTGAGAAAATGTGAAATATAAACATTAAAGCTGCATGAGTCTCTCGCAGTCCTGTTAAAATTGCCAGTGTACTTCCATGCTGCACACACTTCCGTAGTTTTACATTCTTTATACCCCTATCAGAAATTCCTTGTATCAGCATTGATACACCTTGGAGCTGTGATACTTGAGCAGGTTTCTGATGATTTAGAATATATTTCAGTGTTAACTTTCCTCATCATTGTGTCAGATGGAAGTAACATCATAAAAAACATTCAAATGGAAGTAAAGGATAATCCTGAAAAAAACTCAAAACAAAGGAAACTACCTAAAGTTTCAGTGGGCAGCAAAACTGTAACTTATGAACAAGAAGATAAAGACAGCACATACAAGTGTAATGACCCAGGTTAAGAACATAAAGCTTTGGTTTAAAAAGCTACAGTACATAGGTCTCAAATGTGCAGTTGTATAAGAAACCCATTTTATAGCAAGCATGCATTTTGATTTTAAATCATGGTATCTGGTATTGAATTAGCTTAAAGAAAGTTCTCGGTTGCCATGTCAGAATCTGTTACACTTGAACTTTCTATGTAATTTCACCTCAGCAGTATCTTCTGGTTCAAAGCATGTTACTAGCTGACAGACTGTCAGTCAACCGTGGGAGCAGCATGTTGGTTAATGACAGGAAAGAGGACATTGAAGACGTGGGGACAGTTTTACCCTTCAGGAACAAATTAGTGCAACACTATCTGAAAGCATGGCTTGCAAACAGATATTTAATTAGCCTAGTGCAGTGCCAGGTATCACATTTTTTATAACGTGAGACTTATTTAATTAATGGAAGTGAACAACAGGTATGATTCATTGAATTATTTTGTTAGCCACAATCACTTTAACTTTGCAGGCTGTGGAGGACTTTGGTCTCTGAATTATGTGAACTTGTTTGACGCACCTGAACTGTAAAGAGACACATCATACAATTTGATTGGCTGGATTTTTTTCAACAACAGTACAGCGGTGTTGTAGTAAGAAACTAAAAGAACCAGGCCACTAGGTTTTTTAAAGGTAATGAACTGTGTTGTTTTGAAGTTATTGTCCTTGAACTTTAAGTCATTCATTTTTGTATGTGTTAGATTGATTCCAAAATAGCAAACGAGACCCAGATAATGAACTTATCTCTTAGATGCTATACAGTCTCAGTCCAGGGTACTGTGCTCTCTGTTATTATGGCATTTTCTTATCACTGCATCTCCACAACAAAGCTGCAGTTGCCCTGGGAAATACTGAGCTGTGACCCAGCAAACCCAAATTAAATTGAATTCCTACTGTAAGACTGGGATAAATTAATGACCATTACTGTTCTTTCAGAATGTTAGGGGAAATAAACCACTCTTATCAATGATTACAATTTAACTTTAAAAACGGCTCAGAGCTATGCTACTTCAGCAGGTTTCTATTAAAAACCATCCTAATGATTTAGAATCTGTTTCAACGTTATAACCTTCCTCATCATTTTTTTTTTTTTTACAAAGAACAAAAAATAATTAGGGTCATCTTCATATCTTTGGTAATGCCATTGGCTGAAAGCTCAACCCCCTATATTTCTTTAACATTCTTTTCATTATACATTTAAAAGCCTATGTGTTAATCAATGTCTAACTGGTTATTCATACAAGCTAGTTAGGTCAGTCCTCAGCTAACATCATTAGTGTTGCCTCTAGAAGCCTTATTATTGTTTACAGAAAATCTAAAAAAGTATAAGGACAGACTGTTTATCTCTTTGTTGGACTTTGCTGGGGGCTATGTAAATGAAACTCTATTGAGATTCATAATAAACTGCATGTTTATTATGGATACTTAAAGTGGCTAAACTGCAGACATGTCTTTCAGGAAGAATTAGCAAGCATATGCTGCCAGCGTGAAGTAAATGGTTCCACCAAGATGTAAATCAAGATGAATCTCCCAGTAAATTGCTCTCCTTTAGAACCTTGTTTTGCAGGGAAAGCAGTTGGGATGGAAATGGTCTGTTTTATCTGTTTAGTAGTTTGCAAGTTAGCCATCGTTTCTTTTTCCTTTCTTTTTTTAACAAGAACACAGCTGTTCCTGACAAAATACATTTCTCAGTCTGTCTTAGCAGACTTGCTCTAAACAATGTAAATAGCAGAAAAACAGCTTCTCTCATTTGTACAATGTCAAAAATAATTAATAGAGATCTGTTTGCATTAGCTTTGGTATATCTTTGTTTAGCCTGTTTGAATAACAGACCTGCAGTATTATTCTCTACTATATTTCCTCTCAGGGGTAACCCGTAGAACTATTAGGCCCTATTCATTAAACAAAAAAGAACAAAACACAAAATGTGATTTATTTAATCTTTTTGGCAGAATGTTTTCAAGAAGACACTGCAGTACTACTAGTGGACATTTCTTTTTGAATGGTTTTCAGTTATGCAGAATGACTGAAATGTCAACTTCAACAAGGCTAATTTTAGCCTCCCTCTAAAAGCACCTGTGCAAGCCATTTAGTCACTTAGCTAAGACAATATTTTGCATAATGCTATGTAAGTGATTTCATAGATCCATTGCTTTCTAGAGCTGTACATGAGACATTCAAAAGTGGAAGATCACAAGTACATGTTGTGCTTTCATGTCATAGATTTAAATACATGTGTTGATGGCATTATTTACAACTGGACTTTTTACGACTTGGCCTGGCTTTACAAATGCTAAACAGTCTTTCAAGGTCATTTTGAGCTGTATAATCTGATATTGTAATGAATTATTGAGGTTGTGTTATGTTAACAAGTCTTACGCCTATCTCTTGCAGTAACTGATTTTCCAGATTTACTTCGGACTCCTACTTTGAGTTATTAGGATGGCTAGATGTCAAGAAGAGTTCACTGTCTCTTTAAATACAAATAATGATTTATTTATTGGGTACAGAATATTCAAGTTTTTTTTGTATGTTGCTTAATGTGGGCTTAGTTAATAATGCAGATATTATGTAAACAGAGTAATTAAATACAGATTATATTTTGACAATGAAGGGGCTTATAGACCATGTTATCGTATTTGTAACCTAGGGTAAGCAATGTTTAATGAACACATTTAATGAAAAATGAATGAAAGCATGCAATTATGCAAACAATAGGCAATACGCAGTCCAATCTTTTCCTGGTGGAAAACAATATTTTAGTTCTAGCAATTATTTGTTTATTGTGGTCAGTTCATTTGGAAATGCAGAGATATTGCAGAAGTATTATTATAATTAGCTCCAAAGCATGTTGATTTCTGGACATTGGGACCAGGTATGATAGTAGGGTGGATGAACAGAGCATGATCGTGTTCATTGCCTATGGGAAGAACTGTGAGCTGCAGCAGTTTTGAAATCGATATAAAATTATCTCAGTAATCATCAATTGAAAAACATGTTTGTCTTAAAATATTTAAGTATGTTTGAGCAGTTTATAGAGCTCTAAAGTCACTACATATCGCAAGAGACAATGAAACCTGTCGTATTAATCGTAATAATAATTTCTGAAAATTATTACATAAAGCTCACAAAATATAATTCTTAGGATTGTACAATTCACCTAGATTACATTCGGCACAAAATAAACATACTTTTCTAAGTAGATTTTATTGTATAACAGTTTGTTTTTAAGACAAGCGGCAATGGCAGTGCCATGTCTGTGGTGCACTCAGTTTGGTTTGCGGGTTACATATTTTCAAAAAAAAAACACACTGACTTATTATACTACACACACAAATGGCATTAAAATAAACTTCATAGATTTGCATCTTTCTGAATCTCCGTTTTCACATTATTCTGACAGTCACAACATTTAAAAAAAAAATAGTTTAAATATTTTGGGCCGGTATTTTGAAAACGAAACCAAATTCCAAACTCTCAAAAACGATATAATTGGTTAGTGCAATGTGTCCAGAAGACACACCTCTTTGAATTATTACCATATCAGGTGTGGTTTTGTAAGATATTTGGTTTGGATTAACTGACGTGCTTCAGGTTTTTATGGCATCTAGTCGAAGTTCCCTCCTGAGACAATAGAAGATTTAATTTGATCTGCCCAGTGCGGGCCTTGAGGTGTTATGTGGATAGGACAAGAGCTCTGCGTCATACTGACCAGCTCTTTGTCTGTCACGGTATACAGACCCTAGGACAGCCCCTCTTGAAGCAGTGACTGTCGCATTGGATTGCGGACACAGTCTCTGCGGCATCTGACAGTGCTGGCTTACCCCCACCTGGGAGAGTAGCTGCGCACTCTACTAGAGGGTTGGCTACATGGTTTTGTTTGTTGAAATCTAAAAAAAAGTTTGCCCACCCGAATGATAAGTACTGTGGAGAAACAGAGATGACAGGCAGGGGAAGACATTGTAGTTGAACAAGTCATGGGCACTCCTGATCTGATCTTCAAAACAAGCAACCGTTAAGATTGATTAAATCAGTTGTTGTCTATGCATAACTAGCGGGTGAGCTTGCTGATGTTTTCAGGTAGAATGATAAGACAATGCCATGCTTGTTCCATGTTCAACATCTGGTCATGGTGATGACTGATTTATGACCATTGATAGAACATGTTATAAAATTATTTATCACTTTTCGTAATGTTTTCTTTTTTTGTTGGTCATTTCTGAAATACTAGCTTAGTGGAAACAAAAGTGCTCAACACCTTAAAAAAACATGTCAGTTTAAAACTTATGATAGAACAAATGGATTGTAATTTAACAAATACCAAGGACTAAAATACATAATGTTATTTCAGAAGAATGATGGTTACCCTTTGCATTACCCCTTAACATATGACTATTTGAGTGACAGCATTGAAAGCTTTCTTTGTGCATTGTAATACTCACATTGTGTCAGCCGTGTTTTAGAAATTCAAAGTACAACACAATGGTTGACTGTTGGCTGTAAAATTCTTTCATTTGAATCAAGTCAAAGTTAAAAGGAATTTTCATTGTATAAAGGACAATAAAACATCATTTGCCATTGTGCTCTGTCTTTACTTTTTCAAAAGTCTCAAAACATTAAAATCCCAAGGCAGTAATCTATAGAAGTCTCTGACACTGAATTACCTTAATGTATCTGTTCAGCATTTTTAATACATACAGTATTGTTTGGATCAATTTCCTTTGCAGGGCTTAAAGCAAATACACAACCACAGCAGTGCAAGTTAATAATTGCAGATACAAGGGAGGCAAATCAATGCCTTATGTGTTGTTTATTAATTAATATACATAGCTTTGTGACAACCAGACACAGTGTACAGAACAATGTTTTAGAATTAACAATACAGTATACATATTAATGATTAGTGGAATTTTTATTATTTATTTTGTGTCAGGGTAGCTTGGACTTTTTATTATTTTATCCTTAAGTTGTAATGGCACATGAACTTCCGTGTCTCCTGGGATACTACAGAAAAATAATTTAGGTCTGGCGAGGCAGGAAAAAATCTATTGAGGCCTTAAATTTCGAGAGGCATCAATCAAGCTATCAAACAAATCAATTCATTTTTTTCCTCCAACAGACCCGTGAGGAGTCACAGCAGTGGTGTAAAGTTTTCAATCTAGAACCATGGAAGCAGGAGTTGATTTTGCTTTACATTTTGAACTAACTATAGTGTTGTTTATTTCTGTGCTGCTTTCATAAGCACACTTCAGTATGTCAGTGGTGAATTGCTGACATGTTTTAGAAGATTCTAAAAGGGGCCGCTGTGCTGTATATAATGTTTTACTAGGTTGACATGTTTTCATTATCTCATTTTGTTTTTCAGCATGTGCATGTCCATGTACTGCCAAGAAAGCGTGGAGACTTTGAGAAAAATGACAGTATTTATGATGAGGTAAGTGACGCTTTTCTTGATGAATCTAGTGCTATTTTTAACACCAAAACAAATGTTGCGTTACTGGTATAAATAATAAAATCGCTTACTGTACACAAATGAATCAGTTTTGCAACACAGAAAAACAAACTAAACATCAAACAAAATGTGATGTAAAATACTACCCCAGTCTAACTGTCAGTACATACATTCAAAGATATAAGTAAATATATGTATTACACTTCTTACTTATTCAGATTTTCTTTCTTGCTTACCTGTTTTTGTGTATTATATTTTTTATTGTATCCAATTTTAGTTAATTAGTTGTTTATTATATTAAAAAGTACTGTAGATTAAACACTACCACATACAGTAATTTTTAAAATGGCGTAAAGAGGACAACAGGTAACTAATGTGTCCCACTGGAGTTTTAACAAGAAGACTGCTCCTTTATCAGTGTAGAATTATGGGAAATATCAGCAGTTTCTTTTTAATTTGCATTTTAATTCAACCGGGTATTCTGAAAACAGTTCTGCAATTCATATTCTTTAGATGACATGTTCTGCATACAAAAGACGTGTTCCACTTCATGGAAATGTATTATCCAACAGGTATCACAGCTATTTAAAAATAATAATCATTGAACATTCTTCTTGTTTCGGTCCCCTAAGTGCATTTATAATATACAGCATATATTTACTTCCACATAATAGGCTTCTTAGCAACGCAGTACAGAATTCATATTTTTTTGTATCGCCAACATCTTCAGGCTTACTCTTTCTATGCAACATGGATTTGCTTTGTTTTGGGCATGGTTTGTAAATATACATGTATAAGTTTTTGCCCTAATAAAGCCACTGTTGTGCATTTAGCCTTGTTAAATAAATTGTTAATGAACACAAGAAGCTATTGATCTCCCGAGGACCTGAACTATAAAGTAAACAAAGCTAATTACCAAACCTTTTTGTTAATGGTTATTTTAATCATTGCGATTGCCCTTCTTGGCAGCCCGAGCCATTAGGTTGCCGAGGCGGCAGGCAAACTATCAGAGTGAAATGGTTCTTCTTATGCTGCAAATGGCACTCGAGAGTACAATTTCATTTGTCGGTTTATATAGACATAAAGCTTCATTACTTTAAGCTGAGACAACTGGGTCCTAAAAAGTATTCCTCCCAGTTCATGGTGATGGCATGTTATCCTGTACGCAGCATCAATTTATTGGACATATGTGTATCAATGTGCTTCCCTGTTATTTCCCCTCAGCTACCACACCATTGCTGTACTTAACGGTTATTAAACAATTGACCTTCCAGAAATTGCCAGACTGCTAAAATGTACTTATGTACTGTAATTCTGGCCAGTGGGGACAGTACAGTAATTTTGTTTTTTCTTCTGCTAAATTGATTGCTTGTGAAGGGTGTCAGAATATGCACAGTAATCTGAATTACATGTGATGCCAAATGCATCATAAACATGCTTGTTACATATGAATAACATACTTGTTACATGTGAATAACATGCTTGTTACATGTGAATAACATGGTAAAAAGTGGACTGTTACAACAAAAATATCTTATGTGCTCCATTTAAATAACTTGTATTAGTTTGCTGGAAAGCAAATAATAGTGGAGCAACCATTTCTACTCAGACCAATTTGTTTGCAGTGGGGGGGGGGGGGGGGCATTTTAGAGTATGTTCTGTATGTTTCATATAAAGCAGCATGTAGAGTTCAACAGATGCTACGAGTTGTGATTTAGTGGGTTATTTAAATCTCTTTTTGTATATGAAGCGTATCTTGGGATTTGTTTCTGTTAATAATAAAAAATAAAAACTCTCAATAAATGTTTGTGAATGAGGAGGATGCGCAGGGCTCAGGTGTTAGCCAGGAATTGATTTAAAATGATTGTGGTTCAGGAGCACACTTGGGAATATGTCATCCCAAGGATGCAAATCACTGTGGAAACAAATGGTGGTCTCATCGAGCAACTACAGTTTAGACATGCAGCCCTCATGTCAACCATTCAGTACCTTGTTCTTCCCTTAAATTTATTTATTTTTGTCACTGTTTGTAAGTGTATTTTAAACACAAGCCATTGATACAGCCTATCGCTCTAACTGTGATTTCTAAATCCTTTTTATACCTACCTACCTGTGCAGGTGGACGTCAATTAACTACATGTATTAATTATTTGGATAACAAGCCAACCAATCAGGTTCCTCAGTTTTTTCCCCCACGTGGCTGGAATGGCAGGAATCAGGGAGACCATTTTCACTCAGGAATAGGGTTTTTGTTGCCAACAATAAAAAACCTAACTTAACAAAACACTAAAAAAGATACACTTGTCACACTTCACAATCATGATATCTGCTGAATTTTGGTCCCCTGATTATTTTCGTTTTACTTGTTTACTTTTTTTTATGATTGCTAAAGTTTGTCTTCTGTTAAAACACTGTTGTTTTAATGTTTTTGACTGTATTCCCTTCCAAAACACACTGTTGTGAAACAGCAATAGCAAATGTATTTCTGACACTCATACTCAACAACAATCCTCCAAGGTTACATTCATTACACATTTAAAAGTTAAGAGTTTTTCAATATAAGTATTTTGACCTTTTAAGCAGACTAGAAAGTACACCGAAATAATAGTTAGCATTGATGGAACACAATCTTCCCTCATTATTAAACAATCCTTTGGAGCCTAGTATTTACTGTACTGTCATGCTACTTGTTTTAAGACCTGGAAATGATTACAATCCTGAGTGTAGTTTGAACATTGCAGCTTGGCTTACTTCACTGCATTTTGCAAATAATTAAGAAATAACCGCAATTAAATGGTAGTACTGTCAACTTGGATTTCATGCAGGTCCCTGGGTACTGGGTATATCTTATTAATGACCATTTTATATATGCGTGTGTGTCTGTCCTGTCTTGCATTACAAAATATTTAAATGATATATTCTTGATTCATATGTAATTTTAAATGCAGTTAATTTACAGCAGTACAATTAACATATTAAATACAATTACATATTAAAAGCATGACTATATGTCGCACCCTCAGTGCCACTGTGCCACCTGTCAGGAAAATGTATTTTTACCGTACAACACGTTTTAAAAGAGAGTGGGTTTATATGTGTGACACGGCAGGCACCATCTTGAGCAAGTAATAACAGACTGTTTCTCAAGTGTGGCAGTGTGATGAAACAAATAGGATAATTATTACAGTCCCTGCTACTAAATACAACCTTCAGCCACTCCTAATCACCCCAGGCCAGTCTTTACATGTTGCCTGGCCTCAAGGAGCTAGCTTTGCTCCCTGGAACACACACGTTCTCATTACAGCAGTGTAATTAATGGAAAACACTGAGATGTTGCCAATTTTTTTTTTTTTTTTTTTTGCTAAGCACCGCCTCAGAGATCACCCAGAACTCAATTACTGACTGTTATGCTTGTTAGTAAGAACAATGCTGTTCTATGATTATTAGCTGTAATAGTGTTGTTTTCTCCACAATAATCTTGTTATTTATTCTTTCTCAGTCCAACTCAATAATACTTTGTGTAAAAGTGCCTGGATTTGCATATGAAAAATAAGAAAGTATGAACATACTGATTCCTATACTGCTGTAGGTTTTTGACCCTATACTTGTACAAAAAAGTCTCTGCTTCCATATCTTATAGTCATTATTTCTGGGCTGCAGTCCCATCTTTCACTGGTCAGATTCCATAGAACCCATCATTTAAGAATTTATAATCCACTAGTAAATACTAGTAGGTATACTTATACAGTACCTCAGAGTTTCCCATTGGTTGGTGGTTGACCTCATTATTATAAAAAAAAAAAAATCAATGTGGAATTCCTGCTGAAAGGGATAGTTATTTCAGGCAGTGGGAATATCCCTCTTCCTTTGTTTATCTTGGCTCAGACCACTTACCAGTAGATATTTTGGAGGATGGAACCCCAAGTATGAATGCAGTTCACTCTGTGGCAATGGCTGTTAAATCTTATTATCTCACCATCATAACCTGTTGGCTATAATACCTTTTTGAGGTTTTACACTTTGGGGCTGATGTAAGGAGGTGCAGTGCAAACAAGAGCGGTTGCAAAATTCAAATTGCATTGCGGCCAGGCAATTATTTTGTACTGCGGCCTATGTAATTTTAAGAGCAATGGAAATTAATCAAGACCCTCAAATAATGAGCCGCAATCATGATAATGAGGGTCGTAAGGGGCGCTGCCCGTGTATCGGGCTATTTAGCATCCGCACTTACAGCCCAGCTTAATATTCCAGGTCCCTGCCCAATTCCATGCACTTTTCTTCATTTGAATACATTTCAATATTATTGATGATGACAGAATACCAGGTGAGAACCATTCTTTACATATGCTGCATTTTTTGTAACTGCTAAAGTCCCACTTTACAGCAGCTAAACACGTTTTTTTAGCAGCAATATGAGTGTTTCACATATCCTTACATCGGCCTCTTTCTCTTTTCAAAACAGTGCACAGTTCCCCTAACTAAAGGGTAATTTGCTAAGTTTGTTTTAAAAAGGCCTCCCGCAGAGAATCCAACACTGCTTGCTGAAAATGTACAAATCAATGTAAAAAAAAAAAAAAAAAAAGTTTGATAGTCAGGTTAGTCTCTGAAATTGAGCTCCGTTTCCTTTACTTGTGCCCCTTTAGTCCAAGGTGGCCTTGATTGAAAATGTATTACTGTATATCCCCTCCCGTCATCATATTAGATCCAATAGCACTTGATGGCATTGTTCATTAGATCGTTATCAATGGTTTTCCACTGTGAGTTCTCAGATATTAAGACAAACTTCGCATAGTCTTGCAATGCTACAGAGCTTGTTATTTGTATGTGATTTATTATCCTCACAGTGGCAATGCTATTAGTGAACATAGGGTGAAGCAGGAAATGTAATGAGAAATATCAATGTATCCTCATGTCTCTGCCTGTAGTGACAGTCAGTGATCCATCTCACTGACATTTACCTTGTTAACATTTTGATCAGAAGGGAAATTTGTCATTTTTCATGGTAAACAGTATGAGTTTTCACAAGAACTGCAGATAGATTAGGAAGATAAAGAACCCATCTTACAGTTCCTCATACCAAATAATCAGCAATGTTTTAGAAAAGCAACCATTTATGGCCAAAATGTGTGGTGTAACTTATCTTTTTGAAAACTAGGTCAACTGGAGACGGCAGGATTGTTCCCTTTAATAGATTTTTTTAAAGGCAATCTTAAAAAGAGGCACAAACAGATTGAGTACCTAGGAGTTGTTATGGTACTTTTAGTTCAGTTCACTGTGTTAACCTTTATCACAATTTAAGCAAAGTAGACACGTTTTCCTACCACCGCACTTCACCTGTATTGTATACTCTTTGTTCATTTATCTCTTCTGTACCGGTATATGTAGTCAGTTGTTAACGTCACTTGTTGCAGAAGACACTGCTTTGACTTTTTTCAGACTTGACACATGCCGTTACATGTTTGTAACCCCTTGATTGTTTGGAATCATATCTGTCTAACAGATAGTATGCTGTTAAGCATTACAGTATCACTGTACAGCTGTATGAAAATCAGTCCGTGGACCAAAACTGTCTTCTTCAATGCCCCCATTCACTTAAAATGCCCTTCTTCTTCTTCTTCTTCTTCTTCTTCTTCTTCTTCTTCCTCACTTAACTAGTTGGCTTTTATTTTTACTTTTATAAAAGTAAACATTTGTCATACAGAACATTTGGGATTTGGTTAAATTAAGAAAGTAAAAAGACTGGTAGCTCCCAAAAGAGGACGTTTTTTCTATAAAGAATGTACCAGTGAAAGTCCTTGTGCTGCTGATTGCTGTATTTAGAGGAACAAAGAAACAAATACTGTACCGTGATTCACCACATGCCCTTACAGCAAGACAAAGTGAGCAATTCTATTACCCAAAGGCTTTGGTTTGTCAAATGTATAAATGAGATTGCCATAATCTACTATTGACAATACTTGACAAATGATGTAGTTGTTAATTATTCAGATGGCTGTAGTTATACAGTACTGATCCAATTGAACTGAGCATATGGAAATGCCATCAATTTAGTTTTCTGTAATAGACAAAAAGAAACTCCATTAAATACTCTATACAGAAACAACCAAAAAACAGCTTGCATGTTCTCAGTGCTCAAATATAATACATTTCTCTTTGACTGGTTAAGTGTAGCAGCCTGAAAATGTTGTACAGTAGATTTGTGTATAGTGCTGAATGTTTTTACTAAGAAGCAAAATGTGATCAAAGGACACCAATTGGTATGTCCCCTTGTTATTTCTCTGTACTGTGTTATGGTGGCTCTCCCAGAGATGATATAGAACAGTCTGATATGCAGTAATGGTCATGCTTGCAGCCCGTGAGCCATTGTTATGTATGGAAACCTGGCTCCTATTGAATGTTTCTGATTACCTCTGGCAGCTGGTTTTATTTCAGATCGCAATTCACAGTTAATGCCATGGTGGAATCATCTGCAGATTGAATGTGCCTGCTCTTTGGTGGGGGAGTTGAACTCCAAAGGAGTAATGTAATAATGGAACTAGCTGCTAAGAAACTGGCAGATTTTGCTGTAAATATACTGTAGTTCATGATTTATACATTTAAACAATAATACAATCAAAGAGGACAAAGATGCAAAAAAACGGATTTGGTAGCCTTAAAATGTTATTTATGTAAGAACTCTTATAGGTATCTGCTATACAGTTACTGTGAGTCATAGTTATTTTGATATAATTGTGTTTGTGATTGCACTGTATTGTTTGTTTTGTCATTAGAGGACTAAACATTTAATCCTATTAGTTCTGATCAGATATAAGTTCTGTGATGCTTAGACAATTCACATGAATGGTAAAAATGTAATTGATATACTTTGCATATGCTGGTGTTGTGGTGTGTGGTCGAGTAGATTATGCTTTGGGTGAGACATAAAGATTTCACCAAAGTCTATATCAGATTCACTGTTCTGTATATAATGCATTTACGTTTATAAAGAGGGTTATATTGTTTTATATTTGAACCTAGCTTTCAAGGCCACTAAGGTAGCCTGTGAGTACTCCTACCACTCCACTATGTACTTGTACTGTACATAAGTGTCATTAATACTGGGTAGACTGTTTGATATACTACTGTACTGTATATCATAAAGAATAAAGAAATACACCATGGCAAATATACTGTACCTGTCACTCTGGTAATCTAGGATATCAACAGGAAAAGCTAGTCTCTTAAAGTGCAGTCTGTAATAAATGATTAGTTTAAAACAGCAGTAGATAAACATCACTCCCAGATAGAGGTCCGGCTGTTTCTACCCATGTGGGAGCGAAAGGATTACTTCCTTACCTTTGACGTTATTTTAAACACCTCTCTCTTATCATGCGCTATTTTCCACAGGTCAATACACACTGTATATTACTTTATTTCTTGTCATGCTCTAACGGTCTAGCTATGCATCAGAATGCATGGTGGGCAGTCTTCCACATGAGAAAAGCCATTCAAGCTCACACTGTGTCAGGAGCTGTTGAGAAAACAGTTAAAATCCTTATCAAAAAAAGTTTATCTAAGTAATGCTATCATTTATAAGATAGTAGGTTCCAGTATCTGGCACCACAGAAATTAAATTCAGGTTCACCAGTCCTCCTATGATTTTTTTTTTTTTTGATAGGGACGGGCAGAGAAACTAGTCCCAATCTCATCATTCTGGAATCAGCTAACACCGTAATTTTCACCGTGTTTTTGATAGAATAGTATACAAGAGGTTGTATTTTAAACATTATGGTAAATCCAGCCTGTCTGCCTTCATTGTGAATTGTTTGTTTGTCTTACACCTCTGCATCTGTCTCTTTATAACCACTGTAATTAATACATATACTCTGTAAGCCTCTCCTCTAGCCTTCACCCCAGAAAACTATAGAATTAGATTAGGTCTGTTTGGTTGGCAAATTCTGGAATGCCATCATGCTGCCTGTGCCTAGAAGGTGCTAGGTAGGTATTTCAGTTCAAGGTAAAACGTAATTCTCTTTTTTTACTTATAACAGCCATGACTCAAACAATCACAAAGTAAAATCTTTAGGTAGTATGATTTGGTTACAAGGGCCACATTATCTTAAGTGCCATGCTGTAACAAAGAAAGCAACAGCAGGTGATGCGAGCTAACCTTTGCAAAAAAACATTTCTGATTTACTTCAGCTGTAGCCTGAAGGAAGGAGCTGCCTTTAGAGAAAAAAAAAAGTGACGCATCCCCAAAGATTGCAATGTTAAAATATACCTGCTGGGGAACTGTAATTTGATTCTGAAAATCCCTTTGCTGGTCAACAAAATCATCATGCATTCTTTGAAGGTATTTTCTGTACTTTTGTGAGCGTAGCCACGTGAACTTTAAAACCGACAAGCCCTGTTATTCCCAATGGGACGTGTCACTTCAGTGTCAGGCTTAAATAGCGCAAAACCAAATGGAATATCATGTGTGTGTTTATCTTTACAATGAGGCAAACTGCATTCATGGTGTGCTGTTAACTTTGTTTCTTTTTTTGAAGGTGGCATAAAGCCTATTCATGCCACAGTTATGCTCCTGAGTTGAATTTTAATATTTTGTAGACAGTATATGCCTGCATGCTGTACCATAGATATTACATTCTCTGAATAATTTCTCACAGCTCAGTTTAATTGATTGTGATTTAATTGCAGAGGCCATATGCAAATACCTTAGTTGAATTTTCAGAAGCTAGGTTATTATGGGATGTAAAATGTGTAGTTTGTGTCTAAGTACAACTATATTTAATTATAGACCAGATGCAAATACTTGTTACATTTCCCTCAGGTTTCTTTTGAACAAAGTGTTTTTTGTTATGTTGATTTGTCGTGAAACACCTACAGATTTAGTAACTTTGCCATTCCCAGGTATGAATGCATCTTTGTGGACTCTTCACTGGAATATTTCAATGTTGTTGAACTTGTTTTCCATTTTGAACAAGTTTTCAGTTGCAGACCATTGTGTAGTAAACATGATACACAAAAGCTTTCTGCTAACAGGCCTGTAGAATGTTTTTAAGGACGCATTCAAAATAAAGTAAAAATACAAATGTAAAACACGTACATTTATGAAACACATGAATACATGTTAAATTTCACAAGAGTGATTCAAACCCAATCCATCAATGGTGAAGGGTAAAGGTAACCTATTGGCTGTGTTGTGTTGAATCAAATGCAGACTTTCTGGTATCAATACTGAGTGTTATAGTTTAATATTTAGACAGTATTCATTCATATAAGGCATTAATTGTCAGGCAGCAATTACTTTAAAATAATTCTAAACCTGAACACCTGCTTAGCTGAAAGACAATGTGAAAATTAGGTTTTCAAGGCATATTTTAATATTTTGACCTTTGATTTTACTTCTGCACAACACAGCATTTTCTTCTGCTTAAATTAGAGATTATTAAGGGCTGCATTCAAAAAGCATTTTGCATACTGAAGTTTGTGGTTTTCCATTATCATGGCAGCAAATTAGGCTTTTGAAAAATGCTGCCAAGGCAAACTCTGAAATGTTTTAAACCAAAAAAATATTTACCCTGATATATTCCACTTAAAATACAATAAAAAAAAGGTTTAATTTTTACTGTTTGTCTAAGAAAACCTTGTTGTGGATTACTAATTTTTATCTTATCCTTGCTCTTTTTACATTTGTATACTCTAAACCCATTTAAGTGCCCATTTCTCCACATGGTTCAAAGTCATACATTTACTATGAAGTTGGTAACATGAAATTTGCCCACAGTGAACATACAGGACCACATAGTTTCAATTTATTGATTAGCTATTGATTGTAACATTTTCTGGTGATTGATGCCAGAAAGTTTTAAGATGCATTTGGTGCTAGCTAGTTGCATCAGTACTGAATTACACCATTTTGAACCTTTTAAGCACTACTTGAGTTTTTTTTTGTTTCCCATTAAGAGAGTATTTATATAATTTTGTGGGAGGAATAACTTTAAAACTCACTTTATCATTATTATTTTTCATAACCCTCTCACTCATGTCATCCACATTCAGGGGGCCTGCCTTAAGCACTACATCTCATCTCACAAGTGCTATTCAGATCACATTTTCTAATTTCTTGGTAAAATCATTCTCGCCTAACAAACAATGTTAACTTTAAAAAAGTACAGAAGTACATGTAGGTGGATTTCAAAAGTATAAGTAAACTACATTGATAGGAGAGTTTTAACAATCAAAGTGAGTCTGGCTGGAATACTGTGTTGACAGAACATTAGCCGAGTCCAGATAAGAAGAGCACAAATTTACATGACAGTATAGTGCAGGGGTTTTCAATGTTTTTTTTTAAACTGTACCCCTTCTGTCTGGAGTTTTCAGCTCAAGTACCCCTTTTCAATTTTCACTTGACAGAATTGTACTACAGTTGCAATAAAAAGCAGAATTAGCACATTTCTGTTTATTTAATCTATAATTTATGTCATAACAGTTTGCGACTGACAAACTGCTGGTTTACGACAGAATACCAAACAGTAGGCTTAATTCTTAAAACATTTAATTACATGTCTTTGGATGCATAAAATTAAAAGATAGTATTTGCGAATCTCTTTTTCACTTTCTATTCAGCAAAGCTATTATAAATAATACAATATAGTCTGCACTGTAAATGTTTATCACATTACCATTTACTTCCTATCTCAACATAATTATGTGTGCATTTTAAAATGTTTACAATATCAAAAACATTAACCTCAAGATAAAACTATAATAACTAACATTGATAAGCCAAATTAAAAATTATCCAAAGGTATTCGTATAACTTTCTGTCGCTTTGCACTTTCTGTACTCTTGTTTTCTTCCTTGGTTTTTCTTTTGCAAGTAAGAAATATATCCATTTCAACCAGACGTTATTGTGTATTGTGATTATTATTTAGATTCTGTTTTTTTTTTTTTCATCTGCGGTTCACTTTGAGCTGCTAAACAAAAATGTAATATTTAGGCACAATGGGTTAGAGAGAATATATAATACTGTTAACAAATTCAATTGAAGATGATTATTTTCTTTTACTTTCATTTTTATTTGTTCATTTCTGAGTCGTCCTGCTTGCCCCCTTTGATCCTTAGAAGTACCCCCAGGGGTACGCGTACCCCCGGTTGAAAACCCCTGGCATAGTGCTTCCAGCGACATCACTAGGCAAACATGGCAGCCATTTTGTCTGTCAGCATGAGTCCTACTCACAGCTGTGAATAGCCTAATTTGTATTTCAGTGCCAGTTGCAATGGCTGACCACTAATTCTCAATTCACTCAATATCAGTCTCCTGCCTGGATTCTAGCCAGATGCAGGCTCGTGTCTAATGCAAGCACCTTTCCACTGTGCCACCAGGCTCCCCAGTGAAAAGCAAATCAGAATATGTACTGTAGACTGCAACACCTGCTGATGTTTCATAATTACACTGTAAAATAAATTGAAGAGCTCTATAATAACACAGTTACTGTAGTTTTACATTGCCAGGATTGCTTTGTAACTGTGATTTATAGTCCTGTGTGATTAATAAAGTTTTTGCTGTATTTATGCATTGAAGTTAAACAGTAGCTGTTTTCCATGCAGGAATGCAGGTCGACCATCAGAAGCATACAGATTGGTAGCAGTCTTTAGTCTCCAAGCATGCCTGTCGGCCTGTCATAGCATTCCTTTTAGCACCAATAAAAAAAAAGGCTGTTGTGTTTGTTGTGCAGATTGAAGGTTTTTCTATTTAGGAAGACAGGTTTCTCATTTGTAATGCCAGTTGACCTATGTGGTAACAGAGAAGAGCAGTTTTATTTGCTTAATCCTTGAAAGCACTGTTGATGGAGCCTTTGTAATGGATTGAAATATGAATCTGAGGTTACTAAAAAATAAAAATCCTATGTGATAGTTCTTTCAGGTAAAATGTTACTTTTATGGCACACAGTATTTCACAAAATAATAAATAAATAAATCGAATATTTAAGTTAATAATTCTAATATAAAGTTTGACATTTCTTAAATTCTGCTCTAGCGAAATTGTGTAAATTCTGTAAATAAGGTATTTTCACAGATTACAAACCTGCAATATTATAAACTATCAATTATAAGAATTTGCATATAAATTACAGACTATCAGATCTTCAATCATTATCACAGGATGATGTAATTAATCAGCCGTTAAAGACAGTAATTAAAAAAACAGTTGCGTGTTCGGAAGTAACCAATGCATTATTAATGATGTTAACTAACAACATGTTTTAATCCCTGTGGTAACCTGAACCTCACGCAGTCTACTTGAATTGCACAGCAACCCGAAGTAGAAGCAGTGCTTATCATGACTGAAAGATGCAAAGATGCAGATTAGAAAAGAAACATCTTGTAAGGTCCTATCCTAGCTGGGACGTGTGCAGTGTCCACAGTGGGTTTATAAATCCACATTGATGAATGAATTGAGGCATGGACTATATTAAAGCCATATTCTGTCATCTGTAATTCCTAGGAAGCAAAGACACACTGTACTGCCCAAAACCTAGCTAGCAGAAACCAATTCAGATTTCCTTTATCAGATAAAACAAACCAAAAGTACGTTTGAATGAAATAAACTGCCTGTTTTGAATGATGGGTCAAACATGTATTAAAGAAATGTATTGAACAATTTCGAACATTGCTCATTTTGCTAGTTAGTGAAGTGTACACTGCCCGGACACTTTATTAGGACCTGTAATAGCGGCCCACCGTTTGCCCTGATCACGGCCTTAACTCAGTGTGGCATAAGCTCCACAAGGTGTTGGAAGGTATCTCGAGGGATGTTAATCCATTCAGTCATTAATATTTCAGACCTGACAAGCCTCTCTAATCCTCTTCCTTTATCCATCACTAATGGTTTGCGAACATGTTGTCTTTGTTTTTTCATTACTGAAACACTGAAAATCGATCTCTTGGAGCAGCCCACCAGCATGACTGTCCTTGCGTCCACTATGTGTATATACGAAGGCTGGTCAGTGTGTGTTTGCTTATTTACATCCATAGGCACTTTACATATTGGCTCTTTTTACAATTTTTGGTTTTTTTCAGCCTGTTTCTGTTCATGATATACAGACCCTTTTCTTGCTTTAAATATTCTCAATTAAGTTAAACAATTGCTTCCAAGTGTGGGTGCACCTCACCAATGAGCAGAATAGGAAACAAAATAATGTCTTATATTTGAATAGTGTGGTATTAACTACACTTTTCACCATTGTTTGTGAATATGCTTTGTGTCCTCTTTTAAAACACCCGTACAGCAAGTTTAGCTTCACTCTTAAAAATAAGTAAATAATATGTGTGTTATCTTTTGAGAAACGTACCCGTTTAAATCTCCAGTGGCCATATGTTGTGTTAGTTGATAAGGGTATTGCAAAACAAAGATGCAAATAATATAATAAATACCATATAATGCGTTACGCTTGTCAAATACACACCATTGCCAAACAAGTTTAGCTCAGCCCAAGGTTACATGTTTTGCAATGGGAAATAAATGTTATGGGGGGGGGGATTGTTGGGTTGGATGTTTTTCTTTCATTAAATCTACAACAAGGTTAAAATTAAACACTAAAAATCGAAGAGGCCTAGGGACTAAGATATGTTAAGAACATTACAAACCAAATATCCCATTAATTGAATGATGATTCATTCTAATTGCAAATTATAATTCAGGATTATGGTGTTGGCTTTAAACATTAGTAGAACTAATGTCATTAGCATTTTTAATGAAATTCCTTTTGACAAAATGATATCGCCCTGGATTGAAAGAAACAGGATGCAACCTGTATGTGTCGTTCACGGCTACACCCTTGAGCACAGATTTCTCCTTGCTGGCCAGTTTATACTAAAGCAGTTTAATAGAGTCTAATTTAATTACCAAGTTTGGATGTTTCTTCGTTCTCATAGGGGATTAGGAATTGGGTTCGTAATTTAAAAGGACAATTGTTCAATTCCAACTGAAAAGCTGGTTTACAGTTTTATGTTTTGAAAACAGTTGTGATACATAATAAACAACAAACAGAAATATAGTGTTACATTTAAAGTTGAATGATGACATGATGGTGTCTCCCGTCGATGACGACGTATGAGTTTTGTCAGCAACTCTTGGTGACTAAATTTGTTTATGTCTTCATGAGAAATAAGGCCAATCCCTGATCTGCAGATGTGGCCACAGGTGCTGCAGGTGAAACCTGCAGTAGATGGAATTACTGACATGTCCTTTCTCCTCTCACTCTTTTCCTTCCTGGATGGCTAAGTGACAATGCTGCCTCTAGCTGTCCCTGCCCAGGGTCATATCCTCCCAGCTGTTGGTATCGATGTTACAGGCCTTGAGATTTTGTTTAAAGGTGTCCTTGTATCTAAAGCGTGGCCTTCCGTGTGATCTTTGCCCATTTTTCAATTGACTAAAGCACAGCTTTGGGTTTTCTGGTGTCCTCCATCCTTTTGACATGTCCAGCCCACCGAAATTGGGCTCTCAGCCTTCCACACTTGTGATTTGACACCTTTTAGGACTTCTGGATTGGAGATTTTGTCTTGCCATTGGATTTTGGAATAATGGAAAAACACCACAGTGTTACATTTAAAGTTGAATACACTGTACAATACAGGACATTCAAAATTACACAGAAACTGTAAGGCTCTGCAATGTTCTCCCTTGTTCTTGTGTATTTTACTGCCATCAAGAGATAACAACTACTGTACGGCACAGAGCAAGTGCAAGATTCCGTTATAATGTATATATATATATATATATATATATATATATATATATATATATATTTTTTTTTTTAATCTAATGATAGTACTATCTAATGATAGTATTTTAAATGTGTATTTCATGTTTTACAGTATGTGTCTTGCAGCTCTTGGCCATATGAAAATGTTGATATCTGGCGCATGACGGTCAGGAAGTTTGGCCACCCCTGACCTAGACTAATAACCCCTTTTTGTTTCATTATATACTCCACCTAATGATTATGAACCATTTTACATCCATATGCTTCAAAGTAGACTGTATTCATTCACTTAATGGATTCTGATGAGTCAACACACTGGTTTGAATGATCCCCCCTCCCTCCCCAACTTTTAGATAAAAGTTACATTTTCACCATTAATAACCATGTGAATTGAAAAAACTGCTGTGTGCATTGAATTGGGGGTTCGGGTTATCTTCGGTTCAGAATGTTATATTTTAGCGTTTTTCACCTACAAATGTGTTTTTCATGATGTGATTTTGTATTGGACACTGCAACTTGAAAGTTTTATGTTTGTTTTGTGAAAAGATTTGAAATGACAAAACAGTGGACGTGTATTTTGCCAGTCATTAAACTGTTAACTGCACTTCTTGATTCTTTATTGTGACTGTGTGCTGGGCTCAACCTCTACATTTTAAGCATGCCTAATTGTAAATGTAATCTATCTATCTAATGGTAAAAATACTTCTTCTGCAATACTGCCTTTAATTTCGCCCCTTCCTGAGTCAACACCCCCCACTCACGCTTTAATGACAACTTTTGCATAGTGCACCTTTTGCTTGGTGCTCCTCACTAATGAGCAGAATAGGGAAAACAAATTATGTACTATATTTGAATTCCAAATAGGGTACAGGGCAACTCATTCCAAGTTGATCATGTGCTGCCTACCAATGAAGCCTGAATTTATAGCTGCTACAATAAATGCAAAAAAAACATAATCAAATTTAGATTTTGCTATTATAAAGTCTCCATTAGGATTCAGGGTGGAATCAATAATAGCTGCTTTCTAGATTTTCATTTGCTTTAAATCTATCTTCTGCAGAAGCCAGTACTCATTTACTCTGTGATTATGTTCACAGATTATTCATAGTATGTGAAGCAGTATCATTCAGTGTAATGGCAAATCCCAACTGTTACCTGCAGCACAAAAAGAAAAACTGCACATATTTAAATGTGTTAATATGATTTCTCCAAACATACAGAGGTAACCAATGCACGTACAAATGAGAAAAAGACCACACTGTGTACGCTGGCTGTAACTGATGATCATTTTGGATGACCCTTGATAGGTTTTTGCTTGAAAAATACCTTGTTTTAATTTGAATGCACAAAGCTATAAACTTATGTATATGATGGGTTTATGAATCGTAAGACCTGTAACATCTGTGAGGTATTTTTTCTTAATGAACAAGACAAATCAACTCAGTATTTCAAATGATCGGGTATTTATAAGTAAATAAAAAAATCATTTTGTGGTTTTTCAGATTTTTCAGAAAGCTGTATGACTCCCGTCTTCCGAAGCACTGTCACTCTGTTTTATTTCGATTTCTGCTGCTGGTTGAGTTACTGTTACATGTTAATTCACCACTATATTAATTAACACAGCACTACATGAAAATACTTTCCATTGCTGATGTCACTGAACGTGTGCTTTATCACAACATCCCACAATAGTGTATAAAATGCGCAATAGCATTAATAGTGTTTTTAAGCTTTAAACACAACTGTGATTTTCAGTGCTAACAAAATATGTATAAAAAATAATAATGAGCAATCCTGATGCTGAGCACATGACTTCATTTATTTAAATTTAGATATTATTTATTATAACTCTGTGTGTGTGTGTGTGTGTGTGCATTTGCGATAAAAAATCTCAAATACATTGTGAGCAACGGGGAAAAATGTGTGCTTGAATGAGATACAATTCATCAGTTGAGTGAACAGAGACCTGCATACAGTTATAAACATTATTTATTTATTTTTCACTTATATATAGATTTGTTCAAATAAGATGGGAAATAATTCAGGCAGACCGCTTATATTACATTAATAATTAAACCTGCTGCTATCACCACACCTCATTATTTGGTATGTAAGATGCAGAGATGAAACTTGATAAAACTGAAGATTAACAACAGTGGCTTTATGTTTTTTTTTTTTTTATATTTAATGATTCTGGACAATGTATACAAGACAGTTCATTTTCCAGGTACTACAGCATTGTTAAGCTACCTGTGTCTTTGTTTTACACAAAATAATAACTGAATTATACTGAATATCTCTAATCCAATATGCTTTTATAAAATTTAAATTACTAAAGTAATACATTCTGTAGCAATATTTAATTTCAAAATGTCAGTTTCATACATATTTATGAAGGCATTGATTTATTACCAGTGTACAAATGCTAACAAACAGTATGTTTGCTGTTTAGAATGACCTTTCAGAGGAATCTGATACACACCCAGTTAAATGGATATGTGAATAAAAACAGTAAGCTATGAAAAGCTTTCACCAGAAAACAGATGCCAGCCTATTTCTTTCAACAAGTGTCTGTAATAGTGGCAATGGTGGCATAAAGCCATTGGTTATAGGTACAGTAACATTTTCATACCAATGGCATACTCCCTTGAAATCCATTGAAGTACCATTATACCATATCACTACTAGTGTACCACGATATCAGGACCACTGTGCAATATTGGTCCATTGTGCTATCACTGTAGCACTACTGTAGTATTCCTGAGACATGTGACCCTGTTATTTTTTACTCTGGGTTTATGGACTTGGGTTTACAATAAAACATCCAAGTGCCACGACAGTGGGTGTCGTTTTATGGTAATTAAGGAGGGGCTATGCTAATATTTCTGCTGCCGCTCATTATAAGAACTGTACTATGAGTAAAACATGCATTGTGTTAAAATGGTGTTTACAATAACTTTGTAAGATGTTAGAATGATACTATAGAATCAGTCTAATTGTACTTCCCTAATCGTGACCACCCAGGTCTATAGCAGGTAAAACTGGATCATACTTCTATTTCCACTACTACTAATTTATTTTATTGTGTTCCATGCAATCACCCCTCCTCAGCAATGCGATCTTCAGTATCAGTAGCTTCACTGTGAATTTCAAGTTCAAATAAAATATGTCTGGTAAAAAGTGTACGATTCTTAACTCCAAATCCATTCCATGTTCAAAGAGAAGTTATAATTAATATAATTACAATAAGAGGGATTCAATGTTATGATCTTAAGAACATAAACTAAGGCTTTTTTGATTGAGCTACATAGAGACTTGCTGCTGAGATTGCAGTGATTTATCAGCGACAGTCTGACGGTGTGTATATCATAACTATATAATGTGTTTTTTATTTATATTTATAAAACTGTATAAGTAGATTGAGATTATTCTGAGAAGTCTGTTGTGAAATTCCTGAGACTATACTTTTGACAATCGCGAGATATCACTGATGTAGCTCTATGCCTTTTCCCTGGTTGGTATTCTTTTTTCTTCACACTTAGCTTCATTGGCTCTTATGTTATTTGTTCTGAAGTTGTGCAATAAGCATTGCTTAACACGAGATTTGCGACAGGATTACAGGAGATAAGGAAGTGATAAGGAAGCCTTATTCTTTATTCCTCTGTGATTTTTGTACATCGTTATACATTCCCTGACAATGTATAGTGCCTTTGAGGATTATTCACATGCTCTTTGTTTTGAGCAGTGGAGCAGTCAACATGTAACATCAAACCAAATCCCTCAGTACAATTTAAGTAGCAATGTTCTTTTGCAGTTTAAGTCATGGGCTGAATTACATTTCTTCAACCACACCAGAATTACTGCATTCATGATTTGCTTTAGAAATCCATGGATGCCCATTGGACCTTCCCTCTGAGACCATCAGCTACCTTTGCATCTGTTGTTTACCTGGTTCTGCATAATATAAACTACTGAAGCATGTCATAACAACTTGCTGCAAACTGGATTGTCAATCATAATAGTCACACTTAAGATTTTAATAAAACTCTTACATGAGTGACATCATTCATCGCTCGTTTTCTTTCAGTAATATGTATTTACCACTGTGGTAGTGCTTTTGGTGTTCTGTTTTTTGTCAAAATGAATTTGCTTGTCAATATTAGATTACTTTTTAAATTGTTTATATTATTTCATTTGTGTCTGTTTCATAATTATTACACCATAACCAAAAACAGATTCAACTAAAAGTAGCTTTAATTTAACAGTTAAACTTTGTTCATTTTGTTTGTTATTTCCCCATGTGTAGTTAAGTTTAGAGCTCTTCAGAAATTTTCTGAAGTGGTTACATTGATGAGTTCTTCATCTCATTTACAAAGCCACTGAGGATTTTAGTTAGAGAGACATCTCAGCTGGCTGCTCACATAGAACATTTTAGGATGAAAAAAATAATAAAACAATCCTAAAAGGACCAACAGATACAGCTGGATAGTAATACGTCTGGAAGAGTAAGAGAGGTTTCAGATTCAAAGCTTTCTTGCTTTGTTAAGCACTTATTTTCCCAATGCCCCCCAATGTACATATGAGGCTACAGAGCTAACAAAATAAATCCAGTGAATCTTATCTAATGTATTACCATCCCTTCATGGGGCTCACATTTCCCCATTTGAAAGAGGCACCATCTGTGTTACATAATTCTGATATTAATAGAATGTGTGATATTCACTTAAGTTTATATTCTGTACTGAACGTGTAGCTGTCTTGAATTCTGTCCATCTCTCTCTCTCTCTCTCTCTCTCTCTCTCTCTCTCTCTCTCTCTCTCTCTCTCTCTCTCTCTCTCTCTCTCTCTCTCTCTCTCTAACATGAGCTACGCTCAATTAGTGTTATTTTGCCAGTAAATCTATTTAGTTAATACCTTGCAGTTTCCCCAAAGGTTTCAGGGTCTGAGTTACAGCACCTTTTGAGGAAGTGAAAACAAGTAGTTTTAAGAACTAATTAGTTTTCAGTGCTTGAGAGGCTTGACATGTTGTTATGTACCAACAAGACCATGGCGAATTGTCAAAATATATGTGACTCTCTGGGAGTTTGACCTGGAGGTTTGGTGAGCTACACTGATTAAATGAAAGGGTCAAAAGCAATGACAAAAAAACTACAGAATCTATAAAAAATGCACTGTAATTCAATTTAGCTTTCTCTTTTAGTAGAGTGCATTGGTCTAGGAATCTGGAGACCAGAGATCTATTCTCAGTTTCTACCTCCTGTACTGTGTTATGGATACTGCTGTACCTTCCTAGCAACTTTACTAATTTCCAAAAATACGGTAAGTATTACATGGAAAGAATCCACATCACAGATATTTAAATTATTATTATTTATTTCTTAGCAGATGCCCTTATTATTATTATTTATTTCTTAGGAGACGCCCTTATCCAGGGCGACTTACAATTGTTACAAGATATCACATTATTTTTACATACAATTACATTATTTTTTTACATACAATTATCCATTTATACAGTAGGGATTTTACTGGAGCAATCTAGGTAAAGCACCTTGCTCAAGGGTACAGCAGCAGTGTCCCCTCCCTGGGATTGAACGCACGACCCTCCGGTCAAGAGTCCAGAGCCCTAACCACTACTCCACACTGCTGCACATTCATTAAATGAATGTATATACTTGGAGACATGTTTTTTTGTCCTATAACTGCATGAAATTTTAAAATAACTTGATAACGACGGTAATGAATAATTTATGTGCAGTCACAAATGAATAAATGTGGACGTAGGTCTTAATGCTAAAAAAAAAGGTGTTCGTCATTGACAAACCGTGTGACACAAAGATCATTTCTGCTGGCAGATATTATAATCTAGTTCAATTGGGTGGACTACAGGCATTTTGTGTGACAAAGAAATCATTACTCTTTACCTTTGCTTTAGAGTAAGACTGTGCAAGAAATTATGGAGTCAGCAAAAGAGAAGCAGTACTATTACAAAGTGATAATACCAGATGAACACCAAGGGTAAAGAATATAAGTTTGCAAGTGTTTAATAAACATCATAGTGTATCAATATGTTGACACTTAAGGGTTGTCCAGCTGTTATGTATTACTGGAAATATATGGAAATGGACTCCATTTAGCTGTTTGCCAAAATAAAAGAACATGCAATAATATAATGCATCGTGTCTCAAATGACTCTAAAGTGTACATCATTTCAAAAACGATGGTAAAGTATTTTGATAGCAATTTAGAAAGGCATGCATAGCCATATAATTACACTGTAAGAAATAGTACCTTCTAGTCACTGCAGTGCAGGCCATTTCCATGTAATTACATAGTTATACCACCAGCAGTTTCCATGTAAGAGCAGGAGCCATGTTATTGCCTGTTGATGTATGCTCCATAACCTAGTGACATCATTTAATCTAAAACCGCATTAGAATGAACTTTACCTTGAGTTTACCTTGAGGTCATATGCCTCCCATGAAATGACTCAAATTGTTGTCATGTGTGGCAATTGCAGGTAAAAGACAACTGTAAAGTAATATATCCAGTATAGAATATTTCATATACTGGTACGTGTCTAGACTTCCAATCATATCTCCCATGTGGAAAGGTGAAATAGCACCTTGTGTTCATACAGATTGTAAAATCACTTTTGAAGTTTGGAAAGAAAATCCAGCAACAAAATAAGAGTGGTGTTTTTTTTCCTCATCTTGGCTATGGAGATGGTTTTATTTTAACATGGAATCAGAGAATCTTATTTTTTTTTACGTTGCTTTTACCTATGCTATGCAACCTTGCCAGGTAAAGTTGCACAGTTGTCAGTTGTTCTTGTAATAATGTGGAAGTCTGATCAATTAAACTCATAATGTTGAAGAGAAACATAGAATCTGAAAAATACATACAAATGAGAACTCCGGCACAAACTGTGCAATATCAGAAGAGTTTCAGAAGAGTTTTCAGCATAATTTAAATCTCTGGAGGATTACATAGTTAATGTTTGTCATTTCCATGCAACCAGAAGGCTGATACTTTTATTGGAATTCAACATCTTGTTAACAATGCAGTTGTGAATAAAGCACAATATTGTGTAAACTGTACACAACTGACAGAACAATACATATCATTTGCAAAGAAATTCAAGTTTTGTAATGCACTTTAATTAAAAATAAAATACTGAGCTGCTAAATACAGATAAAGCAGAATAATTGGTGTTAGAATGTATCTTTAATTTTCTTCAGATGTTTTTCATGGGAGGAGAGTTCTCCAGTATATAAAGAGAAGATAACGATTTTATCTTAACAGCCTTCACAGTTTTAGCAACATTTTTTTTTTTTTTTTTTTTATTTACAGAAAATAAAAAGTGTTACTTTTTTTAATTAAAATTCTTAGCTTACATGAAGTGTGAATATTGGCAAACAAGCATCAAATAAATTATGGAGCAAGAGACAAGTTGATTATAAGACTGAAAATGATTTTAATGGGAAATTGCATGTGTAAGATGAAAGACATTTGTTTCCTTTTATACCATTTCTTACATTGTGTTCGGAGTAAACAACCATACAGAATACAATGACATCAACCTGTCAAGTTGCAGGAATTTCTTTTTAAGCATAATCACGATTGGTTTGACTGGGCCTTTGCAACAACTGGACATGTCTCACATAAGCCTTCTCCTGTAATTATGACATTGTACATTTTTATAAAGTGCATGACAATGTGATATTTTGACTTAGCTTAATGTCTGAAAGTAATGTATTCAGACATCCAGAAATTAACCTAAATGTCTGAACCAGTATTTTTTTTTCTTTTTTAAGTTGGTAATTCTAACGTACCATATTCCTTCGAATTTAAGACACCGTTTTTTAACCATTTTTTGCTTCTCAAAAACATCCTGTGTCTTAAATTCGAGTACAGTTGTGATGCGTGTATTAAAATTGCCCACAAAAGACCTGACTGCCAAGAAAAGACGAACAAAGACGTCACTGCCCAAATACACAAGCAGCAACGTGACTTACTGTCGAGAAAAGACTAATCAAAATGTTACTGTCCGATTCTCGAATCATCCATGACATACAGGCAGCCATTTTCAAAGAAGCGTTATTAGCTTCCTGTGGAATTCAAAGATAAGCTTTTACAATATCAGCGTTTCTAACAAACAGTACCAGCTTGGACAGATCGGAAAAGCTGATCAGACCCCTGTATTTTTCGACAGGTCAAGCATTACCGCATTTCACAAATTGGGAGAAAACAGGTGTGAGTAAACACGACTGGAAATGAGAAGCAGCACATAACTGTAATGCTCTGTGTGATAGCAGACAGCCGCAAACTGCCTCCATATGCGTAATTGAGGTTGTATTTTTGTAAATACATATTTATTGAATGTTTTATTTTTTCCTCAAATTGAGGGTGGGAAATTTGGGTGGCGTCTTAAATTCGAAGGAATGTGGTATTAAACTACTTAATCAATCTGCTTCAATTTCTGATAGTTTTAATAGAACACACAACTCAAAGATTCCAACTTGAAACAGACAGGTCTGACTAAAAGAGTTATGTTTAATACCAATTGTACCAGTACCAGTATGAGACTTGATTAATTACCTTTAAAAGTAAATTGAAATTGCTTGAATAGCCCGTTTACTGTGCCTTCTTGATGAAAGCAATATTATGCTTCATCAAATGATAGTAAACCCCACTGTAATTTATAAAATCAAGCTTATTTTGATATGTCAGTGATAATGTAATGAGTATAATCACTTGAGATATATTCAAGCAATTTTAAATAAAATTCACAGGAGGACATTGTTCTAAGAAATAGTGAGCTGTCAGCAAAAAATGGCAAATGTTCAATAAAAAAAGATCACAGGTCAGACATTTTACATATCGACTATAAACCCTGCTTTTGGTCTGTGATACAATTATAAATCTAAAAGCTGTTAGACATTCTAGACTGAGCTTCAAAATGTGTGTATTTCAAATGTCTTCTTTGGAAATCCTTCAGAAGCTATGCCATTTTACAAAAGATAACATTTTAAAAAATTGCTTAAGAAGCAGATGGATTAGTTGGAACACACTAGAGCATACTTTCCAACATTTGGAAACTGTTCAGCAGGACGCTTGTCCCCTGGGGGGGGGGGGGGGGGAGTGTTATATGCATCATACACATGGGAGGGGTCATACGCAAAAACACTTTATCATATAATAATAGATATCCCCACAACTCAACACCACACGACCTGCCTGACACCATGACACAATGAAGCATTCTTACCTTTGTATACCGGTAAGTTAGTGATCAGCAGATGTGTCAGCCGCACAATGAGCACAGCGTGTAGTTTTCACTAACTCTTCTGTGAAAAATAAATGAATTTTTTCCTATGTGTAAATATCTGTACTTTCTTCTTACCAGGACGCGGGACATTTGCTAGGAAATCGGGGCTGTCCCGACCATATAGGAACTGTTAGCATGTATGACACTATGTAATATATTTTCGACTATCTTCATTTGGAACCATGTTGTGATTATTGGAAGAGAGTTTGAGAGGGAAACCTTAAATAAATAAAATGCAACACTGTTTTTGACGGGTTCTATTCTATTTATGCTAGCATTCAAATCCAGATTTCGACTGGGCCATGTGATTTCAATTAAGAGTTTGGCATGTTTGCAATTGCGTGGGTGGGTTCTGGGAATCTCTTCACGTATCTGGGAATTTGAAGGAATAACGCCACGAAGTAACAGGGGCTGTAAAGCAGCTTTGTGGTGCTAGTATTTATTTTTTTAATAACTAGTACATTGTTCTAATACTTCAAAGAGATTTACTAATGTGTGTTGTGTTTGAAGGAGTTTGATTCAATAATATCATACATACATGGCTGCTATTTATCTCACTATCACCAGGCTCTTCAACAAACTTAAAGTAAAACTTTAAAAGAAAAACATTGTATCAATAGTGATGTGTCTTTTTTTCCTTATCATTGTTCTTTATCAAGTGTTGAGGCCCAACCTCTTTCAATTTTATGTTGTTGTTTAACCACTCGGCACAATTTTACAAGAGCACATGCATTGCAGCACATTATCTTTTGCACTCTATGCAAATCTAGGCCATACAAATCTATAAACATACTTTCATGGTAGACCTATAACAAAATGGGTCACATGTAACATGATAATTCCAAGTCTTAACATGTCAGTTTTATAGAGCTTAACAAGTTACCCTACTCGTTTGAGAGACCACTTCCTCAGTGTTCTCAAAAAGGTGAGAAAATGGCTGCCTTCTGTGCTGCATGTGTAGGCTAAGATTGCACTTTCTCCTTGAGTGGATTAAAGACCAGATGAGTAACAGTCCTTTGCATGAGACTTATTGGGCTGATGCTTACCAGCTAGTAAACCTTGCTAAGGATGGTTCCAATAGAAGTGAATAAACAGCCTCCAATGTACAGTCCCCTCGGTGAGTATTTAAATCAGGTTTCACTTTATTTGACATTCTGTATGTATTACTAGCTATCGTTAACTGCAATATGAATGGCACATGTGTTATTGCCATGTGTACCATTCCATAAAGGACAGTATACCTTTGGATCTTGGTCATGATACAATTATATTTATGTAGTGTGTGTGGGAGGGAGCTACAGGATAGAGTCAGTGTTAAAAACGGATTGTATGCATCTGACATTCAGGGCAAACACGTTCTACTCAAACTTTAAAGTGGTAATTTTCCACTTCAAGTTCTGAGAAATTGAATTGGTTGTTTAATAACCCACGGTAACCCCATTTCCTACCCTGCTAACACGCAGCATATAGTGAAAGCCCCAGAAGTCAACCAGGCCATATTTTCATTAAGTAATGGTCAAAATGTCAGGAAATGTAGATCTCTAACATGACCCTGGGACTGTTGCCTACCTACCACAACATCCCTACCCATTACATTTTGTTAAATTGTTTTGGATGAATCACATTGATGAGCTGTCTAGCACAATTCTTTTAAGATATTGCTTCTTTTAGTTGGTGTGGCAATTGAAAATAAAACATGCTGTTCTGTTTGTTGACCTTGTATGCTTTAATTATACTACAGCATCTAGTTTCAGAGATACAGTCAGATGGGTAAACCAAATAGAAAGAAAGAGCAGATAGATTCTTTCTATATGACTACCTCCTAATGAGTACACATTACATTCCACTTGGGCTTAATCAGCACACTGGGGATTTGATAGGCTTTCGACAAGCTGTCAAAGGCTTGCAAAGAGCTTGAATTATTTTTATGATGTACTTTTTTGTCTGTTTTAGTAATTCGTAGCTTAGACAAGTTTATTTACTTGGATACTAAAAAAAAGAGGCAATCTGTTTATATTTCAGTTTTCAAGGCTGCTTTTTCTTCTGGGTTAGCAGGGTCAGATTGCCAGCAGGCACAGCTTGTGTCAAGAAAAGGAGATGGAATACTATTGAAATTATTCTGAAAAGCAGGTTCCCATCTGGAAATAAAACAAAAACAAATAATTTTGCTGCATATACTTTTTTAGAAGCTCTGTTGGGGGGGAAAAAAAATGTATGACACCGGTACATTTATACATTGCCAAAATTACTAATGCAGCATAATCTGTGGGTATGCTAAATTCACAGTAGTATAAATACCATCGCATAACACATTTTAATTAAGAATACAATTGCTGTTGTTGACAGGTCCTCAAACAACAAAGAGCAGTCTTTACATAGACCGGTTATAAACAAGTTGTCTATGATCTGTTAAAACTCAATTGTAACTGACAATGGTGGTAACGTTATTTTGGAATGTGTCCTTTGTAACTTTTAAAATTTGATTTGATATTTGTTAGTAAATGATTGACTGTGATTGTGTGCTGCGTCTCTAAAACAGCTTGTACTGAGGCAGCCTACACTTCAGAAGTTATATACAAGGTTTTTATCACAAATGGCTAATATACCCAATAATCGTTTTAGACAGTTGCAGCAGTGTGGAGTAGTGGTCAGGGCTCTGGACTCTTGACCGGATGGTCGTCGGTTCAATCCCAGGTGGGGGACACTGCTGCTATACTTGAGCAAGGTACTTCACCTAGATTGCTCCAGTAAAAACCCAACTGTATAAATGGGTAATTGTATGTAAAAAATAATGTAATTGTATGTAAAAAATAATGTGATATCTTGTAACAATTGTAAGTCGCCCTGGATAAGGGTGTCTGCTAAGAAATTAATTAATAATAATACAAGCGTACCATAGATACAGTAAAGAGAGTTCTCCCTACAGTGGCAATATAATTGGACCTTTGGGAATCAACTTGAGCAACATTTCTTTCACCGCTACAGAGAGACCTTTTTTGCAGAGATAAAGGTGCCCATTTCCAGATAGATTTTCTTGTGCTAACATTGATTCTAAAAGTGCTCTTCCAGACAGGTAGGGTGGCACGGTATATTTGTTCTGATATAGACTGGTGGTTTCAGCCAGAAACGTAGTGTGGGGCCTGCCTTTGAATAGTTGGTATAAAACGTCTTGGCTGACTGCTTTTTAAACGTGCCACAGATTGGGCTGTCTGAACATGTTTCATTTTAGCTGCCCATGCTACAGCTGTTGTAAATAGGGAACCTCAATCTGCACATCTATATTTGTTTAAACACCATTTTCAAATTATAACACGGACTGCTGTGTAATCCTTTGTTGAAAATCTACTACCCTAGCAAAAACACAGTAGTGTATTATAGGAGGCTATGTGGTCCAGTGGTTAAAGAAAAGCGCATGTAACCAGGAGGTCCCCGGTTCAAATCCCACCTCAGCCACTGACTCATTGTGTGACCCTGAGCAAGTCACTTAACCTCCTTGTGCTCTGTCTTTCAGGTGAGACGTAATTGTAAGTGACTCTGCAGCTGACGCAGAGTTCAGACACCCTAGTCTCTGTAAGTCGCCTTGGATAAAGGCGTCTGCTAAATAAACAAATAATAGTAGACTGTATATAACACACAACCCTTTTACATATTACACATATGTTCTCCTAAACTTTGTAAAAATGTGCACATTTTATCAGCTGCATTTAATTGGTTTGTACTGCACTTTGATTTGGGCAATGACTAAAGATACAGACCATTACAAAACAAATGATGTGGTGGTTGAAGATTTAAAAGGTGTATTTATATCTTCCCATTTTCAATAGTTCATGCATGTATTCTTTTGTGCCATTGGGAGGCCATTGACTACTATAGATTTGTAGTGCTCTTAACCAACGGGTTGGCGAATTGTATTCTTGTAAAAACTATGATTCTGGCTATTTCACAGGTTTCAATAAGATTGTTTAACATCCATGTATTCAGTAAGATCCTTTTCAAGCACCTGGTATCATATTGTAGGGGGCATTGCATTTAAGAGATTTATTAGCTTGAATCATAATTGTGCAAGCTTTTTTTTTTTTTCTTTAACTGGAATGACTTTAAGCATTGTTTCATTAGTGATTGATGTTCAGATACTTTTCTGAGTCTAAGGTCAATCTTAGGGCATGTCCTAAAGGAAGGTCTTAAACAAACTGTAAAGTTTTCTGGATAATTTTATTTTTTAAATTCCTTGGCTAAAGAACAATAAATCAGAGGAAAAAGGTTATCTGAAGGAGCCAAGAATACTGTACCAGAATTATCTGTTACCTCTTTGCATTCTACTAAATAAATATATAAAAAAGAAACATTATTATCAAGCTGAAGTTAATTAGACTAATGCCCGATAAGTCTGGCATGCCAGATTGTGGTAGGTAATTATGTATACTGATTAAAAGATGTTGCACATAGAGAGCAGTGAAAAAAAAGGAAAAGTGCATTTAACACAGCCAGTGAACTTACATGATTATGGAGTCAAGCACATGAGTGGTGACAGAGATATCCCACTTGTAACAAGCATTCTACCAGTTGCGTAGCAAAAGAGTGTTGTGTTGCAAGATAGGAATGTTAAACTTGGGCCAAACGAGGCGTTTGCTAGATGGCTTGACTGTCATGTTTCTAGGAGACAAATTCGCCCACCATTTTTTTTTAAATTGTTGATATGTATGCAGATTACAATGGAAGCCCATATTATTCATACAGTATAATGAAACCTGTTTGATCAGGAGAGCCCAACCCTAATCACAATGCATTCATGTTGATATGGAATTTAACATGAACTAGTGTGGAATTCATCATTAAATAAAGTTGACTTCATACTACATCAAAAGCAAGCGCTTACCATGTAATTGTTAATCCTAGAATTTAAACGGTTTGTGTTTCTGTTTATTCTGCTCAGACATGTTTTCATCTGAGTGTAAAGGAGCGATCATACCGGATGCGACGCGCATGCCGCCTCCTTGCGCGCTGCTCTGCAGTCGCCGCAGACCACTGTTCACACCGAACGCGACAGGGGAGTCAGTGGGCGGTCTGTTGTTACTTCACAGCTGCATGTACAGTGAATTTTGGTTGCCAAGCAACAAACAGTAAATGCCAGGGGGAAGGGAAAACTCTTTTTATACAGAAGACACAATGCTTAGTAAAAAAATAAAGTAATGAGGATAGAAACATTATCCTTTATACATTATCCAAACACTTATTTATTTACTTATGCTGTATCAGCTATATTTAAACAAAATATATGTTAATATTTATTTACGTATGCTGTATCAGCTATATTTAAACAAAATATAGAAAGTCGTATTTATTATCCAACTTTGCCTCACTTATTTTCTTGACTGATTCATATATTAAATATGTACTGCAGATTCAGCCATAGTGGAAAGTTAAATGCCCCTCGGGAAGACTATTGTTACCTCCAGGGTGCAATTTCATACAGCCTCATACAGCCTGCGGCTTCGAGCATTATAGCCCCTTGTCGGTAACAATAGTCTTCCCTCGGGTCAATGATTTTCCACTATAGCTCTCTTCTCCAGTCCATAGCCTTGTTATCCCTTGCCAGACTTTTCTGAAGTTTTATAATGTTTCTGGTTTTATAATGTTTCCTTGCTTTAGTGCCAGTAATGGTTATGAACAATGAATAATTCTCCTAGGAAAGGCAAACTCTCAGTATCTGTAGGAGCACAAAGGATCCTCACGCTTGTCTTTTTAAATTCTTTTGTACAGACATGATTATATGATGACCTAGAGCATTACATTTAAAAGCTATTAAAATAAGTCAAGGTTATGACTTCCAGAGGCAGATAACTTATTTTTCCCTATTCTCATTACTTGAGTGTTTTGTAAAATGTCAAAGAAGAGCCAAGCAATTTATTATATTCCAGTGAAGTTCTCGGTTGATATTTTTTATAATTGCACACATTTACTTGTGGCAAAAGTAGTCACACTGCATGATTTGTGACGTGACCTGACAATTTAAGGGTACATTAGTAATAGCAGTAGACAGATGTCTGCAACAAAGCATTTCTTCTGTTCTTCTGTTGGTCAAAGTCCAAAGACCAGAGCAAAATATTTTTAGAAGTATATCTGTGGTTGGTTTTTATGCTGTATCAAATGATTCTACAGTGTGTTCTGATCAAGAGTGAGAATGACAAAAAAATTACACTATTAGGAAAATGTATGTAAATAATGATTACAGTGTTATTTAATTATTTTACTTTATCAATTGATATTCACACGTTAAAGTGAGGCAACCCTTTAAATATATTTCAAAATATAAAACAAGGACATTTAATACATGTCTGTTACATTACTAATACATTCATTCAACACAGTATATGATTGGGAGAACTGTGTTAAATCTATTCATGTATCTATTCCCCAAAAATTCCAACAATGTTGAATCCTGCATTGTACATAATGTTTAGTAAAAGGTAGGCAATGTACCTGCGTTATCCATTACTGTTTTACTTACTGCTGTTTTACAGGACGGATGTAATTTTCAAGAGAAACATGTAGGCCTATAATTTCTTCTTCATTTATTAAGCCAGTTGCTTTGTGTGTTGCTAGAGGGCAGGAGCAAAGTGGAGTCCTGTTTTTTTTCTGTCACTGGAGAGTGAAAGTGACAATATAATTCCTCCCTACACTGCCTGTCTGACCTGACTGAAATAAGGGACATTGAGGAAAGACTCGTAAGTGCTATGGTTAATTAGGGCCGGCCAAGGTGTAAAAAGCAACAATCATACCAAGAGCAGGAAGTTAGGGAGAGCCAGTGGCATCTACTGAACACCTACTGTGGATCAAGCATCCTTTTGTCTTGCTGGAAATACAGAATAGGTGTGCACGTGATGACACTGACTCTAATTACTATAAAGAAACTTTGACTGGCAGCTGAAATAACAAGCTGCTTCTGAGCTTTGGTCAAAGCAGCTTGTTTGAGAAACTGTGTTAAGAAAGAAGGATTTCAAACAAAAAAAAAACTGTACTGTATTGGAAATGTAATTTGAAGCTACAGTATATTAAAGAGTGTGTAGCGGGGTTCCAAAGCATTATAGCGTTATACATCCCCAAATGTTGCTACAACTGTTTAAATAACATATCTGTCATTTTTCTTTTCATTGTTAATATCCTGATAACTTTTTACACTTAGAATTTTAAAGTCTGTTTCAAGGCTTTTCAAAATGGTCGGGACAGTCCCGATTTCCTAGCAAATGTCCCGCGTCCCGATGCATAGGAAGAAAGTCCCGATATTTACCCATAGAAAAAAATTCATTTATTCTGCACTGTGCGCATTGTGCGGCTGACACATCTGCTGATCACTAACTAACCGGTAAGATCGCTTCATTGTGTCATGGTGTCATGCAGGTCGTGTGGTGTTGAGTTGAGGGGATTATATGACAGAATGTTTTTTGCGTAGGACCCCTCCCATGTGTATGATGTGTATAAACCCCCCCCCCCCCAGGGGACAAGCGTCCCGCTGAACAGTTTCCAAATGTTGGAAAGTATACTCAAACAGGTAACACAAGAATAAGGATCCATGATGTGGTACAGAACAGAATAGCTGGACCACTTGTTGTTATGTTTTATTTTATTTTTTTATTGCTCTTCCTGAAGTGATTTAGAGGACAGATCTCAAACCCCAGTGCACTAGAGTGACCATTTTGAAAAGAGCTTTGAAACAGACTAAAGTTATGTGTAAAAAGTTCACTGTTATTATGTACTTATATGATGTTTTGTAATGCTACAGTTAAATGTTTTATTACACCGTATTGCAGTTGTCTGTTATAAATGCATAAATAATCTAATTGCCTGCTATTGGTTTTAACATAAGCTTAGTAATTTGAATTGCCGATTGCATTGCCAGGAGATTCTAGGGTCAATTTATAAAACACATGCAGATCGGAATTGTCTGAATGATCTGTTATACTGTTATTAGTAGTGACAAGATAACATCTTTAAGTCTCTTTGTAATTGTATTTATTTGTATTGTATTTATTTATTTATGTTTAATGTACATTCTTTAGGTATTAACATTTCTGTATAAGATACTGAATCACAACAAAGCAGTATTAGTCCAGCATTAACCAATTTCTTTTGAAGATTAACACATACAAACACGTTCCACTTTAAAAACTAAACTGACATTGAGACTATATCTGATTTGAAGGCATTCAATCCGGCAGCCATGTACTGAACCAATGCACTATATATATATATATATATATATATATATATATATATATATATATATATAGTAATTAACTTCCTGTTTAACAGTGTACTGCAGTGTTCATGGGTTAGTTTGAGGTGACAGCATGTCAAAATGAATTGAGAGGGTGAAGGACAGGCAAAGATGTAGAAAAGAGTGGCTTCTTTATTTTTACTGTCACAGGCACATTGTTAGCATGACTTTGTCACCTGCCTCCTGTTACAGTAGCATTGATGCTGCCAACTCTAAGTGTCCTGCTGTAGGGTGATTAATGATGACAGGAGGCTGGCAGCACAGGCACGCTAAACACCTGGCTGCAGATGTAGCCTGCAATGGAATAGCCTGTTAAAAAAACAAGCCGCTGTCCTGACAGTAGACATCTTTCACCTTTTTAATGATTTGCTTTTATCACAAACACAACTGCATGAAGACGCGTGTGGTGCAGACACTGCTCTTGTTCGTATCCAGCACTAGTATTCCTAATACCATTATAATGCAAGGTACTACATTATTGTCTTGATTCTCAAAGCCCTTTATTCAAAATGTTCATTGGCACTATCTGGTGTAAAAAGCTTTGCGAATCTGGCCTTTTGTCTCGTACAGCCAAATTGTAAGAGGTGAGGTGTGAAGTGATGTGTCTGTTGCTATATATGGTATTGTGACTTGTACATTATATGGTACCATTCAGAAAACAATAATTGATTGTGTCTATTGAGCTTTCCTTAAGCTAAAACAGATATAGTTGACTGTAACACTACCTGTACTGCGGCTACAGTTAGACACCAAAATGGGTCATACAGCACAGAGTTAGTATTCACACTTAACTTTATTCTGTTCATGTGTCTGTGTAAGAAATATCTGACCTTTAGTCCAAGTCACACAGTACAAGCAAGTACTAATCAATGTCAGGGTGACCAGCTAACAACATGTCGAAGAACATATCCTCCAGCACAACAACATGTCGAATAACATATCCTCCAGAACAAAGTTTGGAATTCTGAGAAATAATTTGATATTCTCCCAACCCCCAAAATAAGCGGTGATAACGATTCAACAGAAAATGTAACAGCTTTTGTAAAATAGCATAAAGTTGTTCTGTCAGGCTCATTGGCATTCCAACACAAGAGGCCTTCGCCAGAAAATGAATGCTATTGAAGATAGAACATTGCAGGTATTTCTTCAGTTTTGAATAATTCAGGCTGACAGTATTTTGTTTGGTGGGAACAGAAACTTGAAGTGTAAGACTGGGGTTTATTTTATCTCAAAGCCTGAGGTCCTTTCTATCAGTAATGCTGTGCTTTGGGAGAGAGGTATCACATAAGTACCCATTTCTATTCATCAAAAAAAAAAAAAAGAACTGGTGTGTGATAAACAAAGATGTATTGGCTACTGGTGCTATAAAAAGTGTGTTTGCTTAGCAACACACTGTAATCCATGGAGAGCCTAGGCTTGTCATTTTCACTCATAACTAAAAGCTTTGTGATTTAGGCTTTATTATCCAGTTGATACATTTTTCTTTTCTAACCCTTTAAAGGCTAGGTTGTTAATAATCTCTTAGTAGATTGTTAATAATCCATCTTTCATTGTCCCATTACTTTCCACAACCAACCAAGAAGAGTTCCTATTACAAACCTACACTATGGCAAGCCCATTCACAACAATGGACTAACAGTCTTATTATGTAAAGTTGTGTTTGCATTGTTTGTAGTAGTGTAATAAAACTGGGACAAAGATGGCATTAAAATTGTTAAAACTCCAACCACTTATTTTTGCTTCATTTGACTGTATGGTACATGGTTTAATAGGCTCATATTTTGCCTCTGGCTAAAAGGGTGTAGCTACATTAAACACCTTGACAATATTAGGTCAGACAATATTATATGCTTTGATGAAAAAGTAGTTTCTTGTATTCAAGGCTTATCTGTAAGATGACACCAATGGCAGGATTTTCAAAAGGTCATAAATGATAACTCCAGTGTTAATCAACAGATCGGTATGCAGCATTTTCAGGTGGTCGGTATGCCTATTTCATTATTAATTAATCGTGCTAATGTGATTTCTGAAATTATGTTGATTTACAAAAACAATGTTAATATCTAAATGAGCAGTGCTTCTTGCGACTATTTCTTTTGTTTGTGTCGGAATTTAAAAGGACATCCGTGTTAATTGTCATAATTTATCAGGAGTTAGTTTGCACTTGGAAAAGGACTGTTTTAATTAACGAAAGAGTATATAACTCACCTTGAAACAGAAGTGTAACAGACGGTGGCTGTGACACCGATAATACAGAGACCACAGCTAGACCATGGTTAATGTTTTTTAGAGACTACCTAGATAATTCAATATTTGTAGTTATGAAAATATTTAAGCCTTTTCTATACTCGTGGTTATGTATGAGATTTATTCACTTGTTTTAACCATTTGCAGCCTTATGGAACATAGAGAAGGGAGTTCTCTCGTAATTGTAAAAGTGTATTAAATATATAATGAAGTGTTACATACATTATTTAATCATTTAGCAGATGATTTTATCCAGAGCGACTTACAGAGACTAGGGGGTGAACTATGCTGCTGCAGAGTCACTTCCAATAGGACCTTGTTTGTTTTACGTCTCATCCGAAGAACGGAGCACAAGGAGGTTAAGTGACTTGCTCAGTGTCACAAATAGTGAGTCAGTGGCTGAGCTGGGATTGAACTGGGTACCTTCTGGTAACAAGCCCCTATCTATAACCACTGGACTACCAAGCCTCCTCCTACATGGTATGCATGTATAATAACGAACTACAAACACAAATGGCACTTGAAACGTATTTATTTATAGCCTACAATCGTACATACTAAAATACATACAGAAGTAGATGTCAACATCAGAAAATAAATTCCAACCAAGTCTACCTAGATGGCTTACTCCCTGCCCCAAGCAAAATGCACATTAAAAGAGTTGTATATAGTAAGCTGTGTCAAAATATCCCCCAGAATGAGGGTACATGACTAGAGTTTTTTTTTTTTTTTTAATTTAATCCGTAGCGTCCGATTTTTACCCACATGCCAGATAATCGTAAACCCGCATTTTATATATGAAGTGTTCTAAATAAATGTACATTCTGGATGACAATGTACAAGAGACAAGAGCCGTCTTCCTATACGCTACTAGTTTCCATAACAGCGAATTATGCTTCCATTCTTTTTTTCTGGATCGTTTAACATGCATTTTGATGAATAAGTTCCCTTAGCTAGTCGTTGAGACAGGAAGTGATGTACGTGACCTGCGACAATTAAGCTTTTTAACAAGAAATGCGTTCATTAACTACCTTATCTATTATTAATGGATTGATTTTATTAACAAATTTCATTTGAAAATCACTTGCTACTAAAGCTGTCATTACTATACCGCAAGTTCGATACAATAACACTGTTTTTTGACCCCCCCCCCCCCCCCCCCAAGTGTGTTATAAATTTGCATATCTATATGTTTGGTAGACCGATAATAATTTATTGGGTTTTACAGAAAAAAAGACACCAGGGTCAAAAAACAGTAATTTCCCTTGGGAGAAGAAAATGCATAATGGGCAAAATCATCTTTGATAATGCAGTGAGACCTCAGGAACTGTGATTAATACTATTAGAGATGAAACATAATACATCATCTCCATTAGTCAAATGAAAGGTTTTGGTGGTGCTACTGCACAAAGCCCTCTCTATATTAAAGGAAAGAAGTATAACTGTATTTGCATTTGCTTTGCATCCACGGCCACTGCCAAATTAATATTAAAACAGTATCAAAATTTGAATCTTTGTCTGGTTCAATTTCCTTCTTTGTCATCTACAATTCATTAACATACTAAGAGTAACTATTTTTACAATCTCGATAATGGAAAATAATGCCACAGGAAGAACATGTCACAATGGATGTTTTTCCTCCATGATTGCTGATGCATTGTAATGCTCCTGCATAAATTGTTAGAAGTGGGAAATTGCTCTTTCTATATGCACTTAATGTCAGCTTTCTTGCAGATCACCAGTTAAGTAAGATATAAGATATAATTTCTTAATGATAAGCAAAGGGGTTTCTTGGTTCCTCAGCATGATTCTCCTTGTAACAGTTTGGCAATACCTTCATCGTCTCCCTCTTCTTGCTCCCCTGGTGTGTTTCATGATATTTCAGATATATTTGTCATATTACTGTTTTAGTAAGTGTATTTAGTTTCCCCTATAACTGGTTGCATTATATATTCTAATTATTTATACAACAAAAATGCCATTTGGTCTGTGAATAGAAATTGAATTTAGCCAAGCAAGTTCTTCACAACAATATTAAGCTACAGCGAGAAAAAGTTAAGTATAATTTATATACGGATTGGAATGTCATTATATACACTAGCATCACCGGCAGGACACTAACCCTTTGTTATTAAACTAAATAAACATGTATTTGTATCTTTAAAGTATATTATTTACTTACTTTTTCTGGTAACAAAATTAAAATAGTGATTTTTGTAATTTTGTTTGTAGTCTCAGCTCAAGAAAAATTTACAGCATGTTCAATGTTCACTGCCTTCAGTATTTACTCTTACCCATTATCGACTGGTTTATTCAGATATGTTTCTTCTTAGCCCTCCAGTAGCTTTGACAGGTCACATCTCTACTGGTTTTGCTGTAATACATGAGAATACACAAGAATCCCAGTGCTGCCATAGTGTTTTTTTTTTGTTTTTTTTTTAATTTGCCTGTGCTTCTGCAGTTTACATAAAAATCAATAGTGGGTAGACCTCCCGTTAGTACTTAATATGACCTCAGCTCAATCAGGACAAGTCATATGTGACTGGACATATAATCTATCCAGAACATCTGGCTTGACCAATGTCTCTATTTAATATATGGTGGGACCATGCATTTTAAATCTAAAACGTACTACAGTTTATCAGCTGCAGACTTTTATGATAATAAATACATTTTACATAATATAGAGCCAGCCTATATCAAAAACAGGAAACAGTTACATTGCTGGTAATTCACCTTAGAGATGCCCAAACAAAACACAAAAAAAGAATACTAAGAGAGGTGAGCCCCTAAGAAAGATGAACGAAGAAGATCTGGTTTTCTTGTTCCAGTACACTCCCTCAAAAATGGCCAATATTTCAACAGCAACATTGATTTTCTCTCATGCTTGCGGCAGACAAGGATTACGCAAAACTAATAAGACAGCAGAAAAACTACAACACTTTTGTTTGCACTCCAGGTCTTTATTGATTTCACAGCTCCAAAGACAATACACTATCAAACAAGGAAAAAGTAAAAGAAACAATGCCATGCTCCACCTCAAATGTTAAAAACCATGGCCTTTTATTCATGAGGACACCCTTCTAAATCAAAATGGTTTTTCAATGAATATTATGCAACTCTTTTCCTAAGATTACTGTTATATGTACTAATGCTAACACAGGGAGTTCAGCAAATAATCCCCCCAAAAAGACACACACTGCAAAATGTAAACAAGTAAAATAAAATAAATGTGTGTGAACAAATTGGTTTTAGAATTAGCACAATCATCTCTGTTTCAATGGTGTTACTGTGTCAGATGGGGACTGTATCATTTATTTGCTATTATTTGTGTTATTTTTCCCCTACTCACTGTGAAATTGCATGCACATACAAAATGCTTTTACTGATCATGGTGGGAATTAATTAGTACAGCTTATGCTAGGCTTGATGACAAATGACAATGTAAAATACTACACTCTGTTACGTTGTGTATCTTTATACACAGAAGCAGAAGCAGAAGCAGAAGCGGAAGCAGATGATCTGAGGAAATATTTTAACTATATTTCACCCGAGTAGGTTGAAGCTGAAAGCATTATACAGTGAACTGCTGTATACAAATCGTACTACACCATGCCTGATTCAAATCACACTGTAATTCAACAATTTTCTTTGCTGGCTATTAAATGTCTAAGACATCTGAATTTTACTCCTCGAACCAGTCACAAACTACTGAATATATGCATTAGTGTCATAATATTGCATAATATTTCCTCATAATGTGTCCAATTTATTTCAAGAAATTTTCCTTATGAAAAATCCTGGTGTTCAAATTACCACACCCTATACTTAGAATAGAAAAGAATGACAGCCCTCCAAATTGTTACATTTTAATAATGTGTTTTTTTTTTTTGTTGTTTGTGTGTGTGTGTGTGTGTGTTTTGTTTGTTTGTTCCTCAATGTCTGTTTTTTATCAACAATTGGAATTGTTGGACTGGACTTCAAGATGAAATCTGTATTTTTAATCATGTCAAGACATCCTCCCAGTTTTGAGAATATTGTGTTTTGAGAACTGTTAAGTATTGCAATGTAGACACTAATGCACCCTTCCTGTTGTGTTTTTATTTGCTACCAGGAAATTCAGAAATCAGAATTAGTGTGATCCAGTTATGCAAGAGCAGAAAACTTCAGCCAAGCTTCCTTTTCTTTGTATGTGACAAATATAAAGCTGTTGGGTGTAACATTTATTATACTTTAGGTTCCATCAGAATTGAGTTTCCATCAGTGTGACTGACAGTTTATATTTAAAGCCATGCAGTTGTTTGTTCACTGTGTTTTGTAGCTGTCTGAAGTGATTGGTGGAGACAGGTTGTTGTAAACTTTGGCTTAACATTGGTTAAAACAATATTCTAAAACACTAATAATGCTGTGTTTCCAGAACTTACTCACATACGATTTTAATAGGTAGCAAGGGACTTGTTACTGTTCATGTGCACATCACAGCTAATCCTTCCTCTGAATTAATCCGTTTCAAATATTTTGAAAAGCACACATCATTTCAGGTAACGTTAGCTGCATAAACATTTGGTCCATATCCTTGGTTTTTGGCATTTGCACTCATGCGCGGATCAAACAGAATGTAATGTGCTGTCAAATGCATTATATGTTGGTGTTTCAAAATAGGCAGTTGTACAGCAATAGAGCTAAATGTAAAAATAAATGCAATGCACAACTGATTGGAAGATCTCTGTGTTGATAGAAACCATTGAATAAACAGGTACATGCATGGAAAGATAATGCCTGTCTTAACTTTTTAAAATGCTTGCCTCGTATTGCTTTCGGGTTGAGTTTATTGCCTGACCAACTAGGGTTTTTGATATGTGCCATGCTTCTTAAAAACAGACAAAAAGTAGTATCTTCAACATTTTGCCCAAGTACACAAACGAGAATGAAAGAAAACCATTTACAAATAGGCTATAGGGGAGATATACTGTGTAATGCCTATGCTTTGTGTAATTTTTCTTTTCTTTCTGTTTCCTGTGCGAGTAACAAAGTGGTTGGTTTTGAAACAAGTCCAAAGCATGTATGTGGTCGTGATATAGGAGGTTGAATATTACCAGAATCTGAACATGAACATTTCAAGATTACTTACCATTCTATTTTCTTGCTCAGTAGAAGCTTTCGCACCTTATTTCAGGAAACTCACATAAAACCACAATATGTCTGGACATGCTCACATGTGCAGTAAAGCTTTAGAGTACTATCCTTTTTATACACCACACTGAGGAATAGTTTCTTTCGTGAGGTGGGATGTTGATTTAAATTCACATGGTAACACCTTTTTGTTGTTGTTTTGTTTAGTTTTTGTTTTAATCTCCACTGCATTTAGCAAATAAAATATATCAACATACAGTACATGTTGTATAAATGTAATCCAGACATATCTTCCAGTGCTTCATACATGAATTATACATGAATTACTGGTCATAACTCATAAGCAACAAAACTGTGAGAGCACAGGAAAAAAACAGGTATGTATTAATGGACATTAAGAGGATTAAAATTGTGGTTTAGGAACTTGTCACAATTCTTGGATCACATGAGTATTATTATTATTATTATTATTTATTTCTTAGCAGACGCCCTTATCCAGGGCGACTTACAATTGTTACAAGATATCACATTATTTTTTACATACAATTACCCATTTATACAGCTGGGTTTTTACTGGAGCAATCTAGGTAAGGTACCTTGCTCAAGGGTACAGCAGCAGTGTCCCCCACTGGGGATTGAACCCACGACCCTCCGGTCAAGAGTCCAGAGCCCTAACCACTACTCCACACTGCTGCCCATACACTTCAGAGTATCATGTCTGAAGTGTAAAAGTGGTTATAAATATATGTGCTTCTCGGCCATGCAAATTGAATGAACCTAATCAAGGTAGCATTATAGCATGTGGCTCATAAAATACAGCAGCTGCTAAGGGAATATTGCAAGGCTCATTAAATCAAATGTATTGTGGTAAAGGAGATAACAAGGGTGGTAGAGATTAGAAAGAGGCGTTGTAACAGGTTTCACTCTCTGTGATTTGTGTTCTTAGCAGCAATGCATTTGTTAGAAAATAGCTGAAAGGGATTTCAGAGACCCAGTTGGAATGTAACAGAAGTTCATGGATGCTGAATAACCACAGGTGCAGTGGTGCTTGTAGAATCAACAGTACAATGCTTGTTATCCAGCCCTCTGAAGTTTATCAGCTATGCAGGTGCTTCTTCCAGGAATGGTTTATTAGGATGTTTAGTTATCTGCTTGGCAAGGTAGACAGTAAAATGCATTGGGAAATGTCTGCATTGTAATATTTAAACTGCAGGATGTCTGATTTTTTTTTTTTTTTTTTTTGCTCGTAATCTTCGAAGCAGGTTGATAGCTAGAGGATAAACAATGAAGGATTAATATTTCAATGGGTTTCGTGGTAAGATGTCATGTCTGGGTTTCAAGACTTCACTATTCACTAAATCATGATGTATAACACCCTCCTGCCGCTCTGTATAAACTTTTCAAATGTGTTTACTGTATAATACAAGATTATATCAAAAGTAGGCAGCAGAGATGCAGCATGAGGTGGCTTGGTAAATCAATGCACTAGTCTTTTACCTCTGAGGGCCTTTAAACACTTCTAGTTCACACTTTGTGATTTCATTTATTATGTTTCTTTTAAGAATTTCTAAATGTAGCGCTGTTGAATATTTAATAGTATTGAATAATAGGTCAGAACTGTTTCTCAATGTGATTACAGTTTACTGTATAATAAACACAGTATTCTTGCCAACACCAGCCAATATGCAGCATCTCGGGATAAAAGTGATGACAGCTTTGCCCTGTGCAGTGAAAGAGCAAAGCTGTTTAATATCTTATCAAACTGCCAGGTACAGCGTGTTTGATCCAGAGATGATGATGTCGATGACATGGCGTGGTTTAAAAAACAACACTGTCAAATATCGCCATGGTAACATTTTCTTTTAGAATCCACAGACAACAATAAAAAAAAGCATTTTCAAATGTTTTTAATGTATTTGTATGGATATTGATGAAAAGTGAGCTTACGAAATGCATTAAAATACATTTTACTTATAACAATTACATATATGTAATAAATACAATGATTAAAATAATATCACTGTACTTAGAATGTACTGGAAATTGCATGTATTTAATAACTTATTTTCATTCTGTACAAACATTATTCAAATAAATTAATCTATACATCAATGAATTGAATTTCAGTAGGGAACTAAACTAAACAAAGTACCAAAGTAAATGTGATCATTTACAATCACTGTAAAACAAGAACATTTCGGGAGCAAGAAATGTTTGCTAATTTCACGTTTATTAAAAATCTGCAAAGGTAATGTGCCGTGAAATATATTATTCATGCATGTGCCGTACATTAAAAGAAAAAGAAGCGAAACATTTATTGCAGCAAAAATGGACCTTGAAGGCCATTAGAAAAATTGAGTTGCTGCAAAAAAAAATCCTGTTTTACAGGATTAAGGATACTATTAATTGTTTTCAATTTTGCAACATTTCAGAAATCCTTTTAGAGTTACAATTGTTCGCTGCAGATACTGACCGTTGAAAAATGGTGTTGACGGCGTAGTAGCTAAAACCTATGATACTTGTATCATGAAGTCCAAGGATGAAAACTATAAAATATTGCTTTACAGAGATAAAGGCTTACATTTAGACAAGTACTATTAAGCTTACCGGTATGTACAATACCTGCAGGGCAAAACAATAAGGCCACATTTGCTTTCAGCACAGAATATAATTCACTGTTGTTCTCTTTTTCTCACTCATTGTAATAGCAAGTATGAATAGCTTAAATTAAATCTTTAAAACATATTTCATATAATTAGCTATTTAACAAGTTTTTAAAATAAATTGGATATGCTTGTGAATATAAATTAGAAGGTTCAGACAGCAATCGTGATAAGAATATTGCAAGAACCATTATTTACTGATATATGGTTTAATTGCCTTACTGGCTTGGCTATAGACCTTAATGACACTTACATATTACAGATTATGAGGTCAGTGGAATAATGGTGTAATCAATCACTTTTATTGTACCAGAGGGCACTGTAAATAAACACTTAAAGAAAAAAAATAGTTTTGATTCAGAGGGTGAATGAATAGAAAAGACATTTTTTTTCAGACTGCCTGCTACTGTAAGACTAATCTGCTAAACTCTTAATGTAGTCTTTTCCTATGAAGTTTACAGGCAATAATAGGGTTACGAGACTTGAACAGAATGAGCAGCTCATTAAAGGCTGTTAACTTTACACTCCGTAACAAAGTACTGTAAAAGGACTACAAATATTATCTCCTAGTCCTCTATACTTTACAGTGCAAACACATTGTTTGTATTGACTGTATTATTATTATTTATGCCTATTGAGATTTTCCATGTTGCGTTAACTTATGCTGAAATTCCATTCCAAGTCATTTTTTCATACTGTTCTTTAGGAAGGAAATTAACAAACATTAGTAAAAGTTAATTTATTTAGCATCCACTTGAATACCATCTGCAAAGAAATTCACACACAGATGTAAAAAACGGATCTATATTTGATGGTACATTAAGTGAGTGAAATTGTGGTCTTGCATTTAAAAGGCATTTAAAATGCAATTAAAATGAATATTTTACCGAGAATGTCTTTCTTGAATGTAATACCCCCAATGTACATCACACCATCCTGTTAAAAAATGACTCACCCAGCAATATATTTCAATTTTTAAAAAATGATTATAATTATAAAAACTATTTACAGTGTAAAACTGTATTCTTGAACAAGCTTTGAAGCATTTTGGAAGAAGGCCATATCTTTAGCAGGTGTGTACTTAGTTTGTAATGGAGGTCTGTGAACTAGTCCTCAGGATATGTCTAGAAAGTTGTGGGAAATGATATTGCATCAGCATCAGATTACCATGTCTGTAATGACTTCTTCATCATATACTGTGGCCCTAAGGAGACGCAAAAAAAAAAGATAATCCTGTTGTCAAATCTTCCATCACTATTGTGCTTAGAATTGGCAATTTTTGCACTAGAGAGGAAGTTTCTCTCCAAAGCAAACACTACGGCAGCATCTTCACACAGTAAGACAGGGGATAACATTTTCACTGGCAGGTAATAATATTTTCCAAGGGTTAGTATTAGAAAGGTGTACTGTAGAAGGAAGTACAATATCCTTAAATGTACTTTTATTTTCTTATTCACACACACAAGCCTCAAGGCTGTAATATATTGCTCAAAACTGTCCAAGGATGCAATATATGATAAATGAGTTTGAAACTACAGGCTTACAGATATAATATGTTATCAGGCATCGACCTCTCCATGTCATCTTATGTCACCAAATGAAAAAAACTGCCTTCCTATAAAGCAGCTTTTCCTTTCATATGTATCCTATTAACCCTTTCAGGGCCCGTGACGAGAACCATCGTTGTTTTATAATGTTTTCCAAAATACCAAATATGACGATTGTGGATATTCAACCTGGAAAAAGGTCAGTGACACACTGTTTTTTTTTTTGTTTGTTTTTTTCTGGTCAAACAGGTATCCCACTTTAGAAATTAATTACAGTAAGTATACCCCCATTGAATTGAATTTGTGTTATATACTATGTAGAATTAGTCGTTAAATTGTTGTTTCTAAAATTCTATATGCAGCACAAGCAAAACTTATAAAGAAAATGAACAGAAGCTACTGTTCATGATCTGTAATGGTGTCACTGTAAAAGTGTTCCAAGTGGTTAAATCAGACATCTGTTTGGATTGTAAAGGGCTCAGAGAATTCCTGATTTGATTCACAGTTGTTGAAAACTATTCTGTAGACAACTAATACCATCATTGGGGTTACAACTAGAGTGCAGTTTCTGAGATAAAAAAAAAACAAAAAAAACAAACTATATTAAAAAAAAATCTGCTTTTATGATTGATTGTAAACATTGCAGCAAAAAAAAGCTGACAGTAATTTCATTTAAATGACCACAAATGATAATGCCGAGCCTGGATGTGAAACACCTTCCTAGATGCCTCCCACTTGTTATTCTGAGAAAACAGAAGTCATTGGGTCAGAGCTGAGGTCGTGTTTGGTCAGATCAATTCATTATTTCCCACTGAGTATGAAAATAATGCTTCAACAGGAATCCCGGTTTCACTAGTACATACAGAGTATTAGAATGTTCTACATGGTTTGCTGTTTGCTGTCACCTGGTTGATTTTATTCTATATATTAAAAAAAAGCTTCCCAGATAGCTAAAGGATATATCTTCTGCTAATGTACAGTATATGGCAACAACATGGTTTTACTCCAATTACCTAACATAATACCTATAGTAAAGGTTTTGAACTACATGAATGGCATCCCAAGAGGTACACCCAACCCTTTTTAAAACCATGCCTGCAAAAGCCAAGCTATTCACATGTCATGATGTCATGTTTTTGCCATGAGGATTTAATTAGGCCTCATTGAAGTTGGGAGTCACTGCATAATAGTGTGTTGGCAATAGATGCTACTTAACAAGAGAAGAGTGTAAAGCAAGGGGTATTATTGAATGTCATCATTACTTGATCTACTATCACTGAAATCAAATAATTAAAAAAAAATGTCCAGAAGATGCTTCCCTAGTCTCTTTTGAAGAAAACGTTTGACATATTATATTGAAAACCTCTTCAAAGTATTGCCCTCTCAAGTTTCTTGAACACTTTTAGCCATTATCTCACCTTGTACTCAAAATACACCTGCATCAGCTGGGTTTAATCTGTATCAGCGATTCATTTCCTCTTTAGATTCATTTAAATGTAGTCATTTCTGCAGCCTTGCGGTATTAGAAATTTACCCATAACTCTTTTGAATTTCACAGACTTGCGAACAAGATGTTCGTAATGCCAGCAGAGTTGCATAAAAGTTGCATAAATTCACAAAATCTTTGAATATATGGCCCAAGGTTATATAGCCAAGAAAGTAAAGTGGCCCTTTGAATGTATCTATCGATCAAACTGGCAAAAGATAAAATGTGCTTCAGCACTTGACATCAGGTCAGTCTCCTATTTAAACTCCAACAATGATCAACTCACTACCTGGAGGAACATGACATCTACCTGTCTCATCTCCTTCAGAGAAAGACACGCCCAGGCCCTTTCCTTTTGACTGTTAAAAATGTGGCGATTGCTCCTGTTATATAAATCAAATCAAGGGCTTTGGAACAAGCATCACTTTAAAGACCCTTTAATGTGGATGACTAATATGCTTTCACCTCTATTTCCATGAATACGGTACAGTAATGTGCAAATCAACCTTGAAAGCTAGGTAAACAACATCAAGCTTTTCTGTCTCTTCATAATGGATACATTTTGTAGAGTCCCTTGAGGACTGCACGTTCATTTCTCTTTTTAAACAATGAGACAGACTGAAGGCCTCCAGAAGGGAGCCATGAGATAGAAACATGATTAATAAGATAACTGGTTTCAGAAATGTGAACCCCTTTCTACAGCTGGTCTGAATTTACAATTAGATCAGAGATTTATTTAAAAAAAAAAAAAAAAACAACTTCACCTTGTTGATTAGATACATCAATAAATCAAGGTTCTTGTGAAATGAAGGAAAATAGGTTTTTGGTCATGATTGCCATTCAATGTCAAAGAAACGAGAGCCATGGGATCAGCATTGTGCACATACAGTAGAAAGCACAGGGAAATCTTCTTTCAGAGTCATAACCGATCAACCTGAAAGAGTGCGTTTGCAATGGGAAATCTGTTACAAAATCACTAATTCAGGGGGTGCAGCCCTCGTTGACATTTTTATACTGACCTCATTCTATTTTGCTTAGGCTTGTTCAGTCCCAAAGGGCAGATATCCTGGTGCTTTATGAAACATGCCAAATATCCACGAGTGCAGAAACAGTACTAAATGACAAACAAGCATACACGGAATGAGATAATAAACAGATACGATGCTATGCAGATTCAGAGGGTTGAAAGTATTTCTTTAGATTGTAGTCAGAGAAAAAGAATGATGGAAATGTCTCAAAGAAAATCTGAAACTCATGAATTTGCCTAATTAAAACCCAGCAGAACACAGCCGGGCCTAGTTTTCAAAACACACTTAATCACACATAGCTTTAGAAACCATAGTTGCAATATTTATCTTTTAATCATTCTTAAAAATAAAATGTGATTAGTATGCAAAATCAACTAAGCTCTCACTGAATTGATGTACTTCAAGTAAAAAAAAAAGAAGCACATATTGAAATTCTGAGTGTGGTTCACATAAACGTCAAGAAGCTGAACTAAGAAGCAGGTTCCCACAGGGTTAGAGAGACTCATATACTGCAGCAGGCTAAAATGTATAAATGCTCTAGTAGTTTCAAGGAGGGATTTAGTAATTAAAAATAAATTGTTAGAGTAGCGGGGAAAGGTCCAAGGAGGGCATGCTTGCAATTTTTCAACAACTAATGAAGGCAATTCATTATTTAAGCCGGTGCCAGTGAGGGGTCGGTTTTAAACAGTGTGGTAGCCTGTCCTGAGAACCTGACCCAAGTGGGAGGATGTCATTGCTATTCTATCATCATCTTGAAATTGATGCAGAAGTTGCCAACCCAGAGGGATTTGCATAGACTGGGAGCCACTGGAGCCCTGTATCTTTATCCCATACTGTTAATCAGTCTCTCAATGCTATCTTTCTGCAAATGCCTCCCTTGTGGTAGGGAAGTTGTGGATCACAGTCCATTCAGACTGACAAATAGGTGCAATGTGAAGGCCATGGATGGACAGCAAAATCTTATACATGCTAATTTATAGTACAGGTATGTGCAGTGCATTCTCCAGTGTGCTGGGAGTGAAGAACCAAAACTGTTGAGAAAACAGTACAAAAAGGTGTCAGAGGATTTCATTATGTAACATTGGGCTGTGATTTCTAATAAGGACACAATTCAGTGCTCCCATTGCATTCATACACAATTACACAATTTAAACAGTTAAGAGAATCACTAAGTTACTTATTTATTAGACCGAATCAACTGCTAAAAATCCTTAGGAATCACACATTTGCCAAATCTGCCATCATGCAGGATAAATGCAGTTATTTTTTATAGATCTGGTCATACTTGCCAACATTTAGCAACTGTTCAGCGGGACGGTGATCATATATATTATCATATAATAGATGTATCCCCCCAACTCAACACCACACGACCATCATGACAGTAAAAAACAGGCACAATGAAGCATTCTTACCTTTGTATAAGTTAGTGATCAGCAGATGTGTCAGCCGCACGAAGAGCACAGCGTGTGGTTTTCACTAACTATGCAGAATAAATGAATTTTTTCTATGGGTAAATATCGGGACTTTATTCCGATGCATCGGGACGCAGGACATTTGCTAGGAAATCGGGACTGTCCCGACCATATAGGGACTGTTGGCATGTATGTACGGTATCAAAAGACAATAACAAAAACTACCTACCTTACAGCAAATAAAGTAATGTTAAAACACACTCATGACAAGTACTTGCATTGTTGCACATAACCTCATTTATAACTGCACAGAGTGTAACAACAATAAATGGAACATAATACAAAATCCGTATTTTAACAACTTAATCTGCAGGAGTTCATTGTTGTTAATCTTGGCCTTTTTTCCACTCTGCTCAGCGGGGCTGTTTAAAAAAAGCTACTATGAAATTTTAGTGTCCTGTCTTCATTTCTTTTTTCTTTAGTATAGTATGCACTTCGGATGATAATAAAAAAAAATAATATTTTGAAATGCACCTGAATTACATTGACGTAGTTGATTTTCATTGGTTAATTGGTTAATTTACCTTACTACGGTTGCTAGTGTTGGATGACAATGACGGGAGAGTGGAATCCCAGCCTGATCCACTTTATACAGCCAAAATTTATGATCCGGTTCCAGTGAAACTAAACTCCATTCTTTTTTTTTTTTTTGACAACTGAAAGTGCAGAGCCAAGGATAAAAAAAAGCAGAGCCTGTGGAATCCCCCCCATCAAATCGCACCCTGACTATAAGGTTACTTACTGTGAAGATGTAAATTGTTGTCTTATTTTTTTTAGTTGAATGCTACTTCAGTTTTATAAAGAAAACTTCACAGATATATGACGTGTTATACTGTGATGATATGCTTTCTTTTTTGTTGCACTGGTACTACAATAGGAAACAAAAACACTGTAGATAATATAAACCCTCTGTGTATCACTGTAACTCACTGAAGTGTGCCAGGTGTAACGTTTACCAAACAGCTGTGCAGCACAATCTTTTACTGTTTCCGAAAGATTTCAAAAACTGACATATACCCCTTAGGCTGAGAGGGATCTGGAGGGTACCAAATACATCCCTGTGATCTTTCAGCTGTTTTTTTTTAAGCTGGTGAAATCCTCAAAAACACACTACCAAGTACCACTGTGTCTGTGATCCTGGAAAAGCAAAAGTGCCTTTCCAGCAATATTGTCTTTTTGATTAAAATGCTTCACAATGACTGCCTCAGTTAATAGTTCCACTGTGCTTACTTCAGAGCCAGACTTTTGTCGTCTTACAGAAATATCTCTTTTTTGTTTGTTTGTTTATTATTTCATCTCATTTTCATCTTTGGGGTTTGCTGCAGGGGTACCTCACAGAGTACGTTTTAAGCATGGAATATATTATGCATGAAATAAAAAAAAAAAAACATATTCAAACAAACACCCCACCCCACCCCACAGAAAGTATAACTAAGCCATGTGAGAGCACAGCTTAATAGTGGAACAGCAGGGTTTTTTACGCAAGATCAATAGCCCAAGCAAATCTAAAGGGGATTAGCTCATGAAAATAAGAAGCACTGCTTAGGTAAGTCATATGTGTCTACATTGTTGGCCATTCTGTTATCATCAGCCTTAATAAAATGAAAGTTGGTTTTAGAATCCATCAAAACAAGAAGAAACTTGAGAAACAGTTAACAGCAGAACATAGTCAAGCTCTTATAATACCAGCCAACGCCAGCACTGGTGCACCTTAATAATTTAGAATGCTAAATGTTATCTAATATAAATTATAAATAAATAATAATAACAGTGCTGTTGCTGTATATGTGGAATTGGTTAGGAAATATAATTTTAAAAATAGCAATTTACTTATTACAAAATGGAAATGTTACAAATGTAACCCGCCAATCATGCACTGACCTTCGTAACTCGGGGAATCATGTTTGCTTTAGCGAGATAGGAAACCCAGGTATTAATGGTACGTTTTCATTTATTAAAAAAAAAGAGATTTATAATGCTCACTAATAAAATTAATCTCTTCATGATTTTTTCAAAATCCTTTTTTTTTCTTGTAAATATGTACAGCTTTATATCGGTAATTTCACATTACATTTTAAAGCCCCCGTATTAGATATTCAGTAATTTCAAATCTTGGAGTAAGTTAAATGCTTAACTGGGACCCTAGAGTATAAGTGTACCAATCCCTCTCAATTTTGCACTGACACAGACCCATAATGCACACATTGAGAATAAAAATAATGCAGCAAGAGAGTGCCTAGAGTACAAGCAGGAGCAAAGGAATGTTTATGCATATACTTGTGTTATAATTGGTCCCTACTGCTCTATATTTGCTGTCAATCTCTCTTAATGGGGGGATTCTATGTCCTCCTAAGTATCTGATTACTTGAAGCTCTTTATATAGGGAAGGCAGACAGAGTGCAATGGGAGTGGGGTGGGATGCTTCGGCTCGGTTAGGAATACCCATCCTATCTATACCAAAGCAATGTGAGTATAATGGCAGTGCAATGTTTATGTACTGTACTAAGGAATTCAAGGGTATCCAAAAAGAACCAGAGACTCATTTGTCCTCTTAAAGCTTCTTACATTTCTGCATCTTACGCAAGTCGGTTCAGAAATATTATCATGGCCACACGCTAACATTTTAATACTTCCGAAGTGTTGCTATCGACTGTTCATTTCTACAAAATGCATTAGTGCAAGTAAAGCAG